>NW_027675347.1:190000-910000 GCF_965601325.2 Salmo salar | reverse complement strand
ACACACACACACACACAGAACACACACACACACACACAGAACACACACACACACACACACACAGGACACACACAGGACACACACAGGACACACACACACACACACACAGGACACACACACACACACACACACACACAGGACACACACACACAGGACACACACACACACACAGGACAAATACACACTCACACACTGGACACACACACTGGACACACACACTGGACACACACACACTGGACTCACACACACACACACACACACACTGGACTCACACACACTGGACTCACACACACACACTCACACACACTGGACTCACACACACACACACTGGACTCACACACACACACACTGGACTCACACACACACACACACACACACTGGACTCACACACACACACACTGGACTCACACACACACACACTGGACTCACACACACACACACACACACTGGACTCACACACACACTGGACTCACACACACACACACACACACTGTACTCACACACACACACACACACTGGACTCACACACACACACTGGACTCACACACACAGAAAACGCTCTTACCAACGCTTGACCAGTGTGTGTGTGTGTGTGTGTGTGTGTGTGTGTGTGTGTGTGTGTGTGTGTGTGTGTGTGTGTGTGTGTGTGTGTGTGTGTGTGTGTGTGTGTGAGAGTTCAGGTGTATCCCTCAATGACTGTCTGTTCTTCTGCTTACCGCTACAGTGTGGAACATGGTGGAGAGAACAGAATGAAACCTGGACTTAGAAAATGTGAGTGTTGACTGCTGTGAAGAATATGACTAAGAATAAGTCTTAATTCAAGTTAAGTCAAAGACCACCATCATTACTGACTTGGTCATATTAAATATCATCTGTAGTTCTACAGAAGCAGAAATCAGGGACACCAACGTTTACAAAGAGTTGATGTGTGTGTGTGTGTGTGTGTGTGTCTGTGTGTGTGTGTGTAATTAATGTGAATAAGTGTGTTTTATATTACCATACAGTATAACATATGATCATTCAACAAGTCTCAAGTTACCTTAACTTGTCCTTTTGATACCTAGAAACATCTACATTAAATGAATTAGTGAAAAGTGAGTTAACATTCTAATGTGAATGATGATGATTTCTAATATTGTGTCTGGTTTCATCCATCAGATGTCTGTGATCTCACACTGGACCTAAACACAGTAAACAGACGCCTCTCTCTGTCTGAGGAGAACAGAAAGGTGACATGGAGGACAGAGGAGCAGCCGTATCCTGATCACCCAGAGAGATTTGAGGTCTGTAGACAGGTGCTGTGTAGAGAGGGTCTGACTGGGCGCTGTTACTGGGAGGTAGAGTGGAGTGGGATAATGGGGGCTGGTATAGGAGTGGCATATAAAGGAATCAGCAGGAGAGGAAGGGGTGATGACTGTTGGCTTGGATGTAATGACAAGTCCTGGTGTCTGTTCTGCTCTGACTACAGTTACATTGCCAGGCATAATAATAACTCCACTACCATAGACGTCCCCTCCTCCAGCTGGTATAATAATAACTCCACTACCATAGACGTCCCCTCCTCCAGCTGGTATAATAATAATCCCACTACCATAGACGTCCCCTCCTCCAGCTGGTATAATAATAACTCCACTACCATAGACGTCCCCTCCTCCAGCTGGTATAATAATAACTCCACTACCATAGACGTCCCCTCCTCCAGCTGGTATAATAATAACTCCACTACCATAGACGTCCCCTCCTCCAGCTGGTATAATAATAACTCCACTACCATAGACGTCCCCTCCTCCAGCTGGTATAATAATAACTCCACTACCATAGACGTCCCCTCCTCCAGCTGGTATAATAATAACTCCACTACCATAGACGTCCCCTCCTCCAGCTGGTATAATAATAACTCCACTACCATAGACGTCCCCTCCTCCAGCTGGTATAATAATAACTCCACTACCATAGACGTCCCCTCCTCCAGCTGGTATAATAATAACTCCACTACCATAGACGTCCCCTCCTCCAGCTGGTATAATAATAACTCCACTACCATAGACGTCCCCTCCTCCAGCTGGTATAATAATAACTCCACTACCATAGACGTCCCCTCCTCCAGCTGGTATAATAATAACTCCACTACCATAGACGTCCCCTCCTCCAGCTGGTATAATAATAACTCCACTACCATAGACGTCCCCTCCTCCAGCTGGTATAATAATAACTCCACTACCATAGACGTCCCCTCCTCCAGCTGGTATAATAATAACTCCACTACCATAGACGTCCCCTCCTCCAGCTGGTATAATAATAACTCCACTACCATAGACGTCCCCTCCTCCAGCTGGTATAATAATAACTCCACTACCATAGACGTCCCCTCCTCCAGCTGGTATAATAATAACTCCACTACCATAGACGTCCCCTCCTCCAGCTGGCACAATAATAACTCCACTACCATAGACGTCCCCTCCTCCAGCTGGTATAATAATAACTCCACTACCATAGACGTCCCCTCCTCCAGCTGGTATAATAATAACTCCACTACCATAGACGTCCCCTCCTCCAGCTGGTATAATAATAACTCCACTACCATAGACGTCCCCTCCTCCAGCTGGTATAATAATAACTCCACTACCATAGACGTCCCCTCCTCCAGCCCCCACAGAGTAGGAGTGTATCTGGACTGGTCAGCCGGCACTCTGTCCTTCTATAGAGCCTCCTCTGACACACTGACCCACCTGATCACATTCACCTCCACATTCACTGAGCCCCTCTATCCAGCGTTTAGGGTTTATGATGTTGGTGACTCAGTGTCCCTGAAATAATAACTGGACACAAACACACACACACACACACACACACACACACACACACACACACACACACACACACACACACACACACACGCACACACTGACACACACACACACACACACACTGGACACACACACACTGACACACACACACACTGGACACACACACAAACACACACACACACACACACACACACACACACACACACTGGACACACACACACACACTGGACACACACACACACACTGGACACACACACATCGAACACACACACACATCGAACACACACACACACACATCGAACACACACACACACTGGACACACACACACACACACACACACACACACTGGACACACACACACACACACTGGACACACACACACACACACTGGACACACACATACACACACACACACTGGACACACACACACACACACACACATTCACACACACAAACGACACACACTCTGACACACGCACACACACAGTGTGATTTTATTATGTGTTTTACTGTTTGTGTTTGTACCACAGGAGGTTGGTGGGACCTTATTTAGGGAGGACAGGCTTGTAATGGCTGGAGTGGAATAAGTGGAATGGTATCAAACACGTGGTTTCCATGTGTTCCATTTCATTCACTCTGTTCCAGACATTATTATGAGCCGTCCTCCCCTCAGCAGCCTCCTCTGGTACGTACTGTCCTGTATGTGAGAGAGATCCAACAAGGAATTACAATGTATGTATTACTTTTAATACCTGCAAATGGCAAATAAACTACTGGAACTCCTTATGAATGTCTGCAGCCGACAAGAGGTGAAAATATTACCGGAATATTCTGCAAAATGTTGATGAAGACGTCACTCAATCCACCCAAAACAACATGCAGTCTTTTCACAAGACTCCCATGAAGTTATAGTGTGACGTTATGAGTCGACGTTAAAGTAACATTCTCACAACATACTGCACTTGTTTTATCCTGTTTTAGATGTATCCTCTGTTTAAACATTTAAACTCTTACAATAACACCGTTAAAATACCAATGTGATCATTTCTTGTCTTTTATGTTGGAAAAACAAATTGTATAATTATATGTGGACATACGCTCCATAGTTGAACAAGTATACATGGATATATTGTACTTTTCATAATAAAACATACTTGAAACAAGAAAAAGCATGTTAATTGTGAAAACAATTTTGTTATTGATTTTTACATTGCTTCTCCCTGTCTCATGTTGACGTTTGTCATGAATCTTGACCTGGAGGCAGAACTGTGCGATTTCCTCTAGATATGTCAGCTGCAAAGTCAGAATTGGCTGTGGAAAATAATGTTGTTTTATGGTCTTAATTTAAGGGAAGGATTAGCAGTGTGGTTAGGGTTGAGGTTAGGATTTAAATCGGATTGTATTACTTTGTGCCTGTGCCAGCTAGGGAATACTTTGCTGAACTGCCTCCATGGCAAGATTCATGACAATAAATGCCAACCTGCCTCCCAGTCGTCCCCTCCTTATCTTTACAAGGCTGCAGAACATGCAAGCTAGTGATGTGGGGGTTCTCTCATAACCCTCAGTCCCCAGGTGGGTAGATGGCAGGTTGAATAAAGAGAAGCTAGTGATGTGGGGGTTCTCTCATAACCTTCAATCATAAATGTATAATTATTATGTAATTAACACAAAACATTAAGGACACATTTAATTCCATGACAAACTGACCAGGCGTAACTCAATATTAGGAAGGTATCCTTAATATTTTGTCCTCTCAGTGGCTCTGACCCTTTACATAACAGTCAATCCTCTTTTCCAGGAAACCTTCCTTAAATTTCCCCAAATACTTCCACACTGCTGCTCTCTCACTGCTGCTCCAGGGCCTCTTGGGTTGAGGAGTCTAACCTGATCACAGCTGCTCCAGGGCCTCTTGGGTTGAGGAGTCATTCTCTTCTAACCTGATCACAGCTGCTCCAGGGCCTCCTGGGTTGAGGAGTCATTCTCTTCTAACCTGATCACAGCTGCTCCAGGGCCTCTTGGGTTGAGGAGTCATTCTCTTCTAACCTGATCACAGCTGCTCCAGGGCCTCTTGGGTTGAGGAGTCATTCTCTTCTAACCTGATCACAGCTGCTCCAGGGCCTCTTGGGTTGAGGAGTCATTCTCTTCTAACCTGATCACAGCTGCTCCAGGGCCTCTTGGGTTGAGGAGTCATTCTCTTCTAACCTGATCACAAACAAAGACAAGATTCAAACAAATAAACATGATGTTCCAACATAATGGGGGGGGGGGGGACTTCCTCCATGTCAGGTAAGCAGCCTCCAAGTCTACCCTCACCAACTTACCAGACTGAGTGAGTTCTGAACATCCCTCTCTGTCCTCAGATGCTGCATCCAAGTCTTCTTGGGTCTTTCTGGTGTCTCTGTCTTGACTCTTTAGTGAGTTTTTTCAGTTCTTTCCCAGGCTGCCTGAAAAACACAAAAAGATGGCAAATACATAAGAGTTATGAACTATCAAAATAAAGAGAGTCGCACACTCCATATATAAACTCCCAGTCATTTATTGGGTATTTACCAACGTTTCAGCATCACTATGCCTTCTTCAGGGTGATGTTATCAATACTTGAACCAGGTTATGTAGACGAACAGTGCAATTAGTGCAACCAATGACAATAGAGAGGGGTGTGTCATAATGATTAACTTAATTACAATGAATTAATGAAACTTAAAAAAAACAATAGTTTATGGCATATTAAATATTAAAAAATAGTAGGGTATATTATATACTGCTCAAAAAAATAAAGGGAACACTTAAACAACACATCCTAGATCTTAATGAAAGAAATAATCTTATGAAATACTTTTTTCTTTACATAGTTGAATGTGCTGACAACAAAACCACACAAAAATAATCAATGGAAATCCAATTTATCAACCCATGGAGGTCTGGATTTGGAGTCACACACAAAATTAAAGTGGAAAACCACACTACAGGCTGATCCAACTTTGATGTAATGTCCTTAAAACAAGTCAAAATGAGGCTCAGTAGTGTGTGTGGCCTCCACGTGCCTGTATGACCTCCCTACAACGCCTGGGCATGCTCCTGATGAGGTGGCGGATGGTCTCCTGAGGGATCTCCTCCCAGACCTGGACTAAAGCATCCGCCAACTCCTGGACAGTCTGTGGTGCAACGTGGCGTTGGTGGATGGAGCGAGACATGACGTCCCAGATGTGCTCAATTGGATTCAGGTCTGGGGAACGGGCGGGCCAGTCCATAGCATCAATGCCTTCCTCTTGCAGGAACTGCTGACACACTCCAGCCACATGAGGTCTAGCATTGTCTTGCATTAGGAGGAACCCAGGGCCAACCGCACCAGCATATGGTCTCACAAGGGGTCTGAGGATCTCATCCCGGTACCTAATGGCAGTCAGGCTACCTCTGGCGAGCACATGGAGGGCTGTGCGGCCCCCCAAAGAAATGCCACCCCACACCATGACTGACCCACCACCAAACCGGTCATGCTGGAGGATGTTGCAGGCAGCAGAACGTTCTTCACGGCGTCTCCAGACTCTGTCACGTCTGTCACGTGCTCAGTGTGAACCTGCTTTCATCTGTGAAGAGCACAGGGCGCCAGTGGCGAATTTGCCAATCTTGGGGTTCTCTGGCAAATGCCAAACGTCCTGCATGGTGTTGGGCTGTAAGCACAACCCCCACCTGTGGACGTCGGGCCCTCATACCACCCTCATGGAGTCTGTTTCTGACCGTTTGAGCAGACACATGCACATTTGTGGCCTGCTGGAGGTCATTTTGCAGGGCTCTGGCAGTGCTTCTCCTGCTCCTCCTTGCACAAAGGCAGAGGTAGCGGTCCTGCTGCTGGGTTGTTGCCCTCCTACGGTCTCCTCCACGTCTCCTGATGTACTGGCCTGTCTCCTGGTAGCGCCTCCATGCTCTGGACACTATGCTGACAGACACAGCAAACCTTCTTGCCACAGCTCGCATTGATGTGCCATCCTGGATGAGCTGCACTACCTGAGCCACTTGTGTGGGTTGTAGACTCCATCTCATGCTACCACTAGAGTGAAAGCACCGCCAGCATTCAAAAGTGACCAAAACATCAGCCAGGAAGCATAGGAACTGAGAAGTGGTCTGTGGTCCCCACCTGTAGAACCACTCCTTTATTGGGGGTGTCTTGCTAATTGCCTATAATTTCCACCTGTTGTCTATTCCATTTGCACAACAGCATGTGAAATGTATTGTCAATCAGTGTTGCTTCCTAAGTGGACAGTTTGATTTCACAGAAGTGTGATTGACTTGGAGTTACATTGTGTTGTTTAAGTGTTCCCTTTATTTTTTGAGCAGTGTATATATCCGGCTCTCCATGTAATCTGATTCATTACGATCTAGGATCAGGTCCCCCCCTCTCCATGTAATCTGATTCATTATGATCTAGGATCAGGTCCCCCCTCTCCATGTAATCTGATTCATTATGATCTAGGATCAGGTCCCCCCTCTCCATGTAATCTGATTCATTATGATCTAGGATCAGGTCCCCCCTCTCCATGTAATCTGATTCATTATGATCTAGGATCAGGTCCTCCTCTCCATGTAATCTGATTCATTATGATCTAGGATCAGGTCCCCTCCTCTCCATGTAATCTGATTCATTATGATCTAGGATCAGGTCCTCCCTATCCATGTAATCTGATTCATTATGTTCTAGGATCAGGTCCCCCCCTCTCCATGTAATCTGATTCATTATGATCTAGGATCAGGTACCCCCTCTCCATGTAATCTGATTCATCATAATCTAGGATCAGGTCCCCCCTCTCCATGTAATCTGATTCATTATGATCTAAGATCTGGTCCCTCCTCTCCATGTAATCTGATTCATTATGATCTAGGATCAGGTCCCCCCTCTCCATGTAATCTGATTCATTATGATCTAGGATATGGTCCCCCCCTCTCCATGTAATCTGATTCATTATGATCTAGGATTAGGTCCTCCCTCTCCATGTAATCTGATTCATTATGACATAGGATCAGGTTCCCCCTCTCCATGTAATCTGATGCATTATGATCTAGGATCAGGTCCCCCTTCTCCATGTAATATGATTCATTTTGATCTAGGATTAGGTCCACCCCTCCATGTAATCTGATTCATTATGATCCAGGATCAGGTCCCCCCTCTCCATGTAATCTGATTCATTCTGATCTAGGATCAGGTCCCCCTCTCCTTGTAATCTGATTCATTATGATCTAGGATCAGGTTCCCCCTCTCGGGGGGGCATAACCTTCTTCTTTAGCTACTGATCTAGCTGTATACTGAATCCATTCCAGCCATAGGTTGGAATCCCCAAACCAAGTCTCCACCTCAATCACTTCCTTAAATCGGGTATGTTTTTTTTATCCAGCCGTGTCAATACTGCCCCCTAGCCCTAACAGGTTAACCTGTTATGGCTAGGGGGCAGTATTTTCACGGCTGGATAAAAAAACGTACCCGATTTAATCTGGTTACTACTCCTGCCCAGTAACTAGAATATGCATATAATTACTGGCTTTGGATAGAAAACACCCTAAAGTTTCTTAAACTGTTTGAATGGTGTCTGTGAGTATAACAGAACTCATATGGCAGGCAAAAACCTGAGAAGATTTCATGCAGGAAGTGGCCTGTCTGACAAGGTGTCGTTCTTCTTGTCTCTGTTTATTGAAGAGTGAGGATCTTAGCTGTCCCGTGACACTTCCTACGGCTGCCATAGGGTCTCAGAAGGCAGCAAAATGCTGAATCATGGCTTTGCAGGCTCTGGCTGAAACAAAGTAGCGCGTTTGGGTAGTGGCTGGTTACAGTACTGTGAGACTCAGGCTCGTGCCCGCGTCGACCGAAAGCTTTGTTTTCTTTCCTCTGTTTAGCTAAATGGACATTCCCGGTCGGAATATTATCGCTTTTTTACGAGAAAAATGGCATAAAAATGGATTTTAAACAGCGGTTGACATGCTTCGAAGTACGGTAATGGAATATTTAGATTTTTTTTGTCACGAATTGCGCCATGCGCACGACCCTGATTTACCATTTCGGATAGTGTCTGGGACGCACGAACAAAACGCCGCTATTCGGATATAACGATGGATTATTTTGGACCAAACCAACATTTGTTATTGAAGTAGCAGTTCTGGGTGTGCATTCTGACGAAGACAACAAAAGGTAATCAAACTTTTATAATAGTAAATCTGATATTGGTGAGTGCTAAACTTGCCGGGTGTCTAAATAGCGAGCCCGTGATGGCTGGGCTATGTACTTAGAATATTGCAAAATGTGCTTTCACCAAAAAGCTATTTTAAAATCGGACATATCGAGTGCATAGAGGAGGTCTGTATCTATAATTCTTAAAATAATTGTTATGCTTTTTGTGAACGTTTATCGTGAGTAATTTAGTAAAATGTTAGCGAATTCCCCGGAAGTTTGCGGGGGGTATGCTAGTTCTGAACGTCACATGCTAATGTAAAAAGCTGTTTTTTGATATAAATATGAACTTGATTGAACAAAACATGCATGTATTGTATAACATAATGTCCTAGGGTTGTCATCTGATGAAGATCATCAAAGGTGAGTGCTGCATTTAGCTGTCTTCTGGGTTTTGGTGACATTATATGCTGGCTTGAAAAATGGGTGTCTGATTATTTCTGGCTTGGTACTCTGCTGACATAATCTAATGTTTTGCTTTCGTTGTAAAGCCTTTTTGATATCGGACAGTGTGGTTAGATTAACGAGAGTCTTGTCTTTAAATGGCTGTAAAATAGTCATATGTTTGAGAAATTGAAGTAATAGGATTTTTAAGGTTTTGAAAATCGCGCCACAGGATAGCAGTCGCTGTTACGTAGGTGGGACGAATTCGTCCCGCCTAGCCTAGAGAGGTTAAGCTTCAACTTTTCCGAAACACACACATTAGTACATTCATCTTATAATCACTTGGTTATACCTTTTCAGGGTGAAATCATTTAGTCAAAACTTTAATCATATTATTTCCATTACAATCCACCCTATAGGCTAAATATTTCACATACACTATAACACATCTATTTTTATTGGATTCAGAAATGTCACACAAAATCAAACTAGATCAAAGAAAACGAATACATGTATTTTCATTACATACTTATCAATGACTGTTCTAAGCCTATGTCCAGTCATAACTCTTCGGATTAGGATTTTTGCTATGACCTTCATTTAGAGAAACAGTCTTGCTAAACATGGGCTCCTCGTAATTGAATGAATCCTGCACCAGGCTCGGCGGTAGGTATTTGTCATCCCACTGGTCTGAACTTGGAATCGGTCCGTATCTCACCATCTGCTCCGTCATCGATTTCTCCAGAGCCCTGGAAATGAGACCTCTCGCACAAGGGACCAAACAACAACCACATAATATCAACACAGTCATACAGGTGAAAGCAGCCCACAACACAGTGATTACAACCTTTTTCCATTTTCCGAACGTACTATCAAACCATCCCGTGAGTGCCGTGTCCACCCCGGAATTTTCTGCTAACTCCTGAGCTAAATTGTTTAGACCGGCATTCAGATCCGAACATCACACACACACCACCCTTTTCAGCCAGAAGCATATCCAAAGCTATTTTATTCTGCCATACCATCAAAGTGGTCGCAGCTGTCTGTTCAGCTAACCCTGGAATTGCCTCTCTGGTATAGTTGATGAAACGCTGTTGGTTATAATAAATGTAATTTATCCAATTCACATTTTTATTGAGAGTCGACCACCAAAAAAGACTTGATTCCAATCCAGCCCATATCTGATTCCTAGCTTTAAACTCATCAGGCACCCCCCTTGAACCCCAATGCTATCAATGTAAATTCTATCATCAAAGGACCCTGACGGAGCACTCCTCCCCTCTCTTTCACCTGGCACTAGGTCTTTGTGTTGTATAAGGGTGAAGGGCATGCCTAACAGTACCAATGCACAAATACCAGTCCAATTTGCAGGCAGGTTTGGCCACAGCTTCATACCTCCACACAACCACCAGACATCCGCTCTCGGCCTTTTTATCTTACTAAAGTCCTCGGAACTCAACCACCCAGTCAGGTCCCTCATTGTCGTGTCAGTTGTAACATTCTCTGTCCTATTGCATGTTCTTACTTCCCCTACGTTCCATCCGTGTGTGTTGTGTCGAGCCACACAATAATAGTCTCCTCCTGCGACTGTGAAAGGGGGAAGTCTGGATCTAATGGGCACATAGGATACAGATAATGCAGATCAGTGCAACTGTCTGGCTTCCTTGCCTTCATGAACAGCTTTACCATTCAGGCCATTCCCCTTGGTAAATTAATTCCATCGGGTAGAAAGGGGATGGTTGTCAACTGAAGTTTGGCTGTTGCACAGGCATAACCTTCTTCTTTAGCTACTGATCTAGCTGTATACTGAATCCATTCCAGCCATAGGTTGGAATCCCCAAACCAAGTCTCCACCTCAATCACTTCCTTAAGATCTTTCGTCTGAACTATCCTCACCGGTCCTTGGCTCTGGATGACTACACGGGTAATGTCCGTTTTATCAGGGGTACTACTGGTATTCTGGCTGGCGGTAGAACTATCTCCTGTCCTAACCTCTACTACTCGGAATGGTACCGCAGTGTCGACAATGGTCTGGTCAAGGCCAACATACCATAACCCTAAATCCTCTTTCTTTATGCTTTTAATGGTCATTCCTATCTTCAAGCAATACTTCCCTTGCTCTGGATTGCAGTCAAAAACCCTGGCTTTCACTATACACCATCTGTTTCTATATTGGGTGTGTGGATAGACATAGCCTTCTCTCTCTGTGTGAGCTATGACCTGATTCCATGAGTTACACCGGGATCTACACATATCTTCCCCATGAAGTCCGAGTCCTAGACTGCCAGGAGGTTAGGGACCCCATTTGGTCTGCAGAGAACTCTATTGAGACATCCTTCCCTAACTCTACTCTCACTTCCTTTTTATCCAGATCGAGTGACCTTTTGTACCTAGGCCATAAAAACTCCTCATCTTCTACACTATGGGTCAAGTTACCACTTTCTGACTTCTCGAGTGGTTCATGGTGTATTAGGAATATGGCTTACACAATCAGACAGCTCAGACTGACCAGTACCCCTGTAAAGCCCCACCCCCTCCCGGTGAATATATCACTGGCTAGAGGCTAACCCAAACTTTCACTTCTATGAACGCACACAGTGAGGATCGGGCGGGTTAGGGAATCTTCGTTAGAGAGGTAACCCCCGAACCTTATTGGTATTCGGTTCTTCTCCTAACTCTGATTGTTCGACAGCGTCAGTGTGTAATACCCTCCCGCAATGTGTGATATGAACCCAGGTAGCTCTTTCAGCTATTCTCACCGCGAAGGCTATTACCAGGAACACTTGGTATGGGCCCTCCCACCGTGGCTGCTTCCAGTTCTTTTCTCCTCAGGGACTGGATCCACACCCAGTCTCCTGGTTGGATTGAGTGAATCATCTTCTCCTGTAATTCACCTGTTGGACACAAAGTCTCGGACATACGGGTTTAGTTAACCACGTGTTCTGTTAGTATATCTTCAACTTCTATGTCTACCTGTTCTGGCCTCCCTAACTCTGGCATTCTATATGGTTTACCTGATCAGCTAAAATGTAATCCATTATTTAAAGAGATAGATCCTAGTAAACCAACTACCCTAATCATGTCCACCCAGTAATTTGGGACCGCTTCTTCCCATTTAATATACTTATCTATTATAAAAAATGTTTTTTAAGTAGTTCGTTATCCAATAGGCCACAAAGTGTTTCCGAACCTGCTCTACTATCCCCCCTTTTGACACATGGCTCTGCCCATTTGTCAATCTTGCCGCATCTCTTCACAATGACTTAGGTAGTATTGGTAACTTATCATGATACCAAATACCGTCCTTATATAAATTGCTCCTAACTTCTCCCATTTCGAAATCCCTTTCACTGGTGCTCTAGACTGACAATTTTAATATAGCTTTGTCTATGTTTACTTCCTCTTTTAACCTCTTGGGGCTAGGTGGGACGCTAGCGTGCCACCTGTGGTGCACTCCATCAACAGCAGGTGCATTTCAAGAGCGGCAAATTTGAATCCAAATAAATGTCAAAATTAAAATTTTTCAAAAATACAACTATGTTACACCATTTGAAAGATAAACATCTCCTTAATCTAACCACGTTTTACGATTTCAAAAAGGTTTTACGGCGAAAGCATAAATTTAGAGTATGTTAGGACAGTACATTTACAAGAGTTGTGTGTAATGTTTTGTCAAGTCAAAGACAGGGTCACCAAAACCATAAAACCAGCTAAAATGATACACTAACCTTTTACAATCTCCATCAGATGACACTCCTAGGACATTATGTTAGACAATGCATGCATTTTTAGTTCTATCAAGTTCATATTTATATACAAAAACAGCGTTTTACTATGGCATTGATGTTGAGGAAATCGTTTCCCTCCAATAACCGGCAGTCAAGTCAGCGTCACAAATTAAATAATTAAAATTAGAAAACATTGGTAAAATATTATATTGTCATTTAAAGAATTATAGATTTACATCTTTTGAACGCAATCAACTTGCCAGATTTAAAAATAACCTTACTGGGAAATCACACTTTGCAATAATCTGAGCACTGTGCCCAGAAAAATACGCGTTGCGATACAGACTAGACGTCATGTTGGGGAGATCTAAAATCGAAAATACTATGTAAATAATCCATTACCTTTGATTCTCTTCATCAGATGTCACTTCCAGGTATCACAGGTCCATAACGAATGTAGTTTTGTTCAAAAAAGCTCATCATTTATGTCCAAAAATCTCCGTCTCGTTAGCACATGATGTAAGCCAGCCGGACTTCTCGTCATGAACGAGGGGAAAAAATATATTTCCGTTCGTTCAAACATGTCAAACGTTGTATAGCATAAATCATTAGGGCCTTTTTTAACCAGAACATGAATAATATTCAAGGTGGACGAATGCATAGCCTTTTATAACGTATTGGAACGAGGGTACCCAACATGAAGTAGCGCGCCAGGTGTCTAATGGGACATCACCGTTCCATGGCTCTTGTTCGGTCAGATCTCCCTCCAGAAGACTCAAAACACTTTGTAAAGGCTGGTGACATCTAGTGGAAGCAATAGGAAGTGCCAAAATATTCCTAAACCCCTGTGTTTTTCAATGGGATAGCTTTAAAGTCAATACAACACATCAGGTATCCACTTCCTGTCAGAAAATGTCTCAGGGTTTTGCCTGCCAAATGAGTTCTGTTATACTCACAGACACCATTCAAAAAGTTTTGGAAACTTTAGAGTGTTTTCTATCCATATATAATAAGTATATGCATATTCTAGTTACTGGGTAGGATTAGTAACCAGATTAAATCGGGTACATTTTTTTTATCCAGACGTGCAAATGCTGCCCCCTAGACCCAACAGGTTAACCTCTCTAGGGTATGTGGGACGAAATCGTCCCACCTAGTCAACAGCCAGTGGAATCGAGTGGCGCGATATTCAAATACCTTAAAAATGCTATTACTTCAATTTCTCAAACATATGACTATTTTACACCATTTTAAAGACAAGACGATCCTTTATCTAAACACATTGTCCGATTTCAAAAAGGCTTTACAACGAAAGCAAAACATTAGATTATGTCAGGAGAGTACCCAGCCAGAAATAATCAGACACCCATTTTTGAGAGAGAGCAGAGTCATAGAGAGCAGAGAGCAGAGTCATAATTCAAAGTTCTGCCGCCTTCTGAGAGCCTATGGGAGCATCAGAAAGTGTCACGTTACCGCAGAGATCCTTTGTTGTGGTAAGAGATGGCAAAAAAGGCCAAGAAATGGTCAGACAGGGTACTTCCTGTACAGAATCTTCTCAGGTGTTTGCCTGCCATTTGAGTTCTGTTATACTCACAGACACCATTCAAACAGTTTTAGAAACTTTGGAGTGTTTTCTATCCAAAGCTAATAATTATATGCATATTCTAGTTTCTGGGCAGGAGTAATAACCAGATTAAATCGGAACGTTTTTTTATCCGGCCGTGAAAATACTGCCAACTAGCCATAACAGGTTAAGTTGGAAAAATAGGATGATCGAGCAGCAGTGAGGGCTCTTCGATACGGCACGGTACTGTCTTTCCGAGCAAGTCGGAAGACTTCTAGTTTGGTGTGGCGCCATTTCCGTTCCAATTTTCTGGAAGCTTGCTTCAGAGCTCATGTATTTTCTGTATACCAGGGAGCTAGTTTCTTATGACAAATGTTTTTAGTTTTTAGGGGTGCAACTGCATCTAGGGTATTGCGCAAAGTTAAATTGAGTTCCTCAGTTAGGTGGTTTACTGATTTTTGTCCTCCGACATCCTTGGGCAGGCAGAGGGAGTCTGGAAGGGCATCAAGGAATCTTTGGGTTGTCTGAGAATTTATAGCATGACTTTTAATGCTTCTTGATTGGGGTCTGAGCAGATTATTTGTTGTGATTGCGAACATAATAAAATGGTGGTCCGATAGTCCAGGATTATGAGGAAAAACATTAAGATCCACAACATTTATTCCATGGGACATAACTAGATCCAGAGTATGACTGTGGCAGTGAGTAGGTCCAGAGACATGTTGGACTGAGTCGATGATGGCTCCGAAAGCCTTTTGGAGGGGGTCTGTGGACTTTTCCATGTGAATATTAAAGTCACCAAAAATGTGAATATTATCTGCTAAGACTACAATGTCCGATAGGAATTCAGGGAACTCAGTGAGGAACGCTGTATATGGCCCAGGAGGCCTGTAAACAGTAGCTATAAAAAGTGATTGAGTAGGCTGCATATATTTCATGACTAGAAGCTCAAAAGACGAAAACGTTGTTGTTTTTTTTGTAAATTGAAATTTGCTATCGTAAATGTTAGCAACACCTCCACCTTTGTGGGATGCGCGGGGGATATGGTCACTAGTGTAACCAGGGGGTGAGGCCTCATTTAAATGGCTGTAAAATAGTCATATGTTTGAGAAATTGAAGTAATAGGATTTTTAACGTTTTGAAAATCGCGCCACTGGATTACACTGGCTGTTACGTAGGTGGGACGAATTCGTCCCGCCTAGCCTAGAGAGGTTAAACAGCGGTTGACATGCTTCGAAGTACGGTAATGGAATATTAAGAATTTTTTTGTCACGAATTGCGCCATGCGCGCGACCCTTCTTTACCATTTCGGATAGTGTCTGGAACGCACGAACAAAACGCCGCTATTCGGATATAACGATGGATTATTTTGGACCAAACCAACATTTGTTATTGAAGTAGCAGTCCTGGGAGTGCATTCTGACGAAGACAACAAAAGGTAATCAAACTTTTATAATAGTAAATATGATTATGGTGAGTGCTAAACTTGCCGGGTGTCTAAATAGCTAGCCCGTGATGCCTGGGCTATGTACTTAGAATATTGCAAAATGTGCTTTCACCAAAAAGCTATTTTAAAATCGGACATATCGAGTGCATAGAGGAGGTCTGTATCTATAATTCTTAAAATAATTGTTATGCTTTTTGTGAACGTTTATCGTGAGTAATTTAGTAAAATGTTAGCGAATTCCCCGGAAGTTTGCTGGGGGTATGCTAGTTCTGAACGTCACATGCTAATGTAAAAAGCTGGTTTTTGATATAAATATGAACTTGATTGAACAAAACATGCATGTATTGTATAACATAATGTCCTAGGGTTGTCATCTGATGAAGATCATCAAAGGTGAGTGCTGCATTTAGCTGTCTTCTGGGTTTTGGTGACATTATATGCTAGCTTGAAAAATGGGTGTCTGATTATTTCTGGCTTGGTACTCTGCTGACATAATCTAATGTTTTGCTTTCGTTGTAAAGCCTTTTTGAAATCGGACAGTGTGGCTAGATTAACCTGTTTAGGATAGGGGGCAGTATTGACACGGCTGGATAAAAAACATACCCGATTTAATCTGGTTACCACTCCTACCCAGTAACTAGAATATGCATATACTTATTACATATGGATAGAAAACACCCTAAATTTTCTAAAACTGTTTGAATGGTGTCTGTGAGTATAACAGAACTCAAATGGCAGGTCAAAACCTGAGAGATTCCTTTACAGGAAGTGGCCTGTCTGACCATTTTTTGAACTTCTTTTCCATCTCTATCATTTACTAAGGATCTCTGCTCTAACGTGACACTTCCCACGTCGTCCATAGGCGCTCAGAGCCCGGGAAAAAACAGAATGTCGTCATTCCAGCCCCAGGCTGAAACACATTATCGCCTTTCTCAAGTGGCCGATCAAGGGACACTGGGCTTATGCTCGTGACCCCGACCGCCCCCGCCTTTGGGATTTTTTCCTCTGTTTGCCGAAAAGGAGATTCCCTGTCGGAATATTATCGCTTTTCTACGAGAAAAATGTCGTAAAAATTTATTTTAACCTCTTGGGGCTAGGTGGGACGCTAGCGTGCCACCTGTGGTGCACTCCATCAACAGCAGGTGCATTTCAAGAGCGGCAAATTTGAATCCAAATAAATGTCAAAATTCAAATTTTTCAAAAATACAACTATGTTACACCATTTGAAAGATAAACATCTCCTTAATCTAACCACGTTTTACGATTTCAAAAAGGTTTTACGGCGAAAGCATAAATTTAGAGTATGTTAGGACAGTACATTTACAAGAGTTGTGTGTAATGTTTCGTCAAGTCAAAGACAGGGTCACCAAAACCATAAAACCAGCTAAAATGATACACTAACCTTTTACAATCTCCATCAGATGACACTCCTAGGACATTATGTTAGACAATGCATGCATTTTTAGTTCTATCAAGTTCATATTTATATACAAAAACAGCGTTTTACTATGGCATTGATGTTGAGGAAATCGTTTCCCTCCAATAACCGGCAGTCAAGTCAGCGTCAGAAATTAAATAATTAAAATTAGAAAACATTGTTAAAATATTATATTGTCATTTAAAGAATTATAGATTTACATCTTTTGAACGCAATCAACTTGCCAGATTTAAAAATAACCTTACTGGGAAATCACACTTTGCAATAATCTGAGCACTGTGCCCAGAAAAATACGCGTTGCGATACAGACTAGACGTCATGTTGGGGAGATCTAAAATCGAAAATACTATGTAAATAATCCATTACCTTTGATTCTCTTCATCAGATGTCACTTCCAGGTATCACAGGTCCATAACGAATGTAGTTTTGTTCAAAAAAGCTCATCATTTATGTCCAAAAATCTCCGTCTCGTTAGCACATGATGTAAGCCAGCCGGACTTCTCGTCGTGAACGAGGGGAAAAAATATATTTCCGTTCGTTCAAACATGTCAAACGTTGTATAGCATAAATCATTAGGGCCTTTTTTAACCAGAACATGAATAATATTCAAGGTGGACGAATGCATAGCCTTTTATAACGTATTGGAACGAGGGTACCCAACATGAAGTAGCGCGCCAGGTGTCTAATGGGACATCACCGTTCCATGGCTCTTGTTCGGTCAGATCTCCCTCCAGAAGACTCAAAACACTTTGTAAAGGCTGGTGACATCTAGTGGAAGCAATAGGAAGTGCCAAAATATTCCTAAACCCCTGTGTTTTTCAATGGGATAGCTTTAAAGTCAATACAACACATCAGGTATCCACTTCCTGTCAGAAAATGTCTCAGGGTTTTGCCTGCCAAATGAGTTCTGTTATACTCACAGACACCATTCAAACAGTTTTGGAAACTTTAGAGTGTTTTCTATCCATATATAATAAGTATATGCATATTCTAGTTACTGGGTAGGATTAGTAACCAGATTAAATCGGGTACATTTTTTTTATCCAGACGTGCAAATGCTGCCCCCTAGACCCAACAGGTTAAACAGCGGTTGACATGCTTCGAAGTACGGTAATGGAATACTTAGAATTTTATTGTCACGAATTGCGCCATGCGCGTGACACTTCTTTACTATTTCGGATAGTGTCTGGAACGCACGAACAAAACGCCGCTATTCGGATATAACGATTGATTATTTTGGACCAAACCAACATTTGTTATTGAAGTAGCAGTTCTGGGTGTGCATTCTGACGAAGACAACAAAAGGTAATCAAACTTTTATAATAGTAAATATGATTATGGTGAGTGCTAAACTTGCCGGGTGTCTAAATAGCGAGCCTGTGATGCCTGGGCTATGTACTTAGAATATTGCAAAATGTGCTTTCACCAAAAAGCTATTTTAAAATCGGACACCGCGATTGCATAAAGGAGTTCTGTATATATAATTCTTAAAATAATTGTTCTGTTTTTTGTGAACGTTTATCGTGAGTAATTTAGTAAATTCACCGGAAGTGTTCGGTGGGAATGCTAGTTCTGAACGTCACATGCTAATGTAAAAAGCTGGTTTTTGATATAAATATGAACTTGATTGAACAAAACATGCATGTATTGTATAACATAATGTCCTAGGAGTGTCATCTGATGAAGATCATCAAAGGTTAGTGCTGCATTTAGCTGTGGTTTAGTTTTTTGTGACATTATATGCTAGCTTGAAAAATGGGTGTCTGATTATTTCTGGCTGGGTACTCTGCTGCATAATCTAATGTTTTGCTTTCGCTGTAAAGCCTTTTTGAAATCGGACAGTGTGGTTAGATAAAGGAGAGTCTTGTCTTTAAAATGGTGTAAAATAGTCATATGTTTGAAAAATTGAAGTTTTCGGATTTTCGAGGACTTTGTATTTCGCGCCACGCCCATCATTGGATATTGGAGAAGGTGTTCCGCTAGCGGAACGTCTAGATGTAAGAGGTTTAAAGACACTTATAGTACAATATTATGGGGAATAGGAATGAGAGGGCTACTTACACCATTTTGGGAAGGGATCACAGCAGTGATTGAATGAGGGTATGAGGCATGAGTTGAGGTGTTCAGAGGCTTGACCAGTGCAGGGCAGGATTTGACTGGGAAGACAATAACACAAAAACACTACACAGTGAGACCAAAGAGCTAAGAATGAGTTAGTCCAAGCAAGGAGTCAAATCATAGATGTGTAATAATGTGATTGTGATTGTGATTGACTCTACATAAAGTAATGAGAGAAATATTGACAGGGGTTCCCTCACCGTGCTTGGAGAGGAAACATTCAATGTGCCAGTGTTTGAGTGGGCCACATGAGACGTGGCTTCCAGTTCATGTGAGGAGGTAGTTGACAATGGAAGTAGAGTGGTCATCGCTTGTTAAACCATGGAACAGGAAGGGACTTAGCTGGAAATACAAACAGCAGATACGTTTCCTTGAAGCTGAGCCACCGTAGGTTAGAACAACAAGTTTGTCCATGAAGATAAACACGGAATTCACATCTCGCCCACTTGGCAAATCAAAGTAGCCCAATAAACTTTTTCTGAATAAAGCCCTGATCATCCACAAACAGAACCTGACGATAACTGAGAACGGCAAGCAGACTGGTGGCAACCATAGGTCCCAGAGTGGGGGGGAGGCAATTTTTTTGCCCTGGGGCCCAGAGTTTGTCCTTATCTGTTGACCTAACCAGGAAAACTCTGGACCCTATTAGGTATGACAGTGATGAATCAGTTGTTAAAAGGTTTTGCAAGGGCTATGATGGGAACAGTTTGTCCTTATCTGTTGACCTAACCAGGAAAACTCTGGACTCTGTAAGGTATGAGAGTGATGAATCAGTTGTAAAAGGTTTTGTAAGGGCTCTGCTGATGGAACCAGTTTTAACTAAATCAGGGCACATGGTTTTAATAACTCTTAGTGCTCGCGGACCGCTAGTGAAACATCTACGACAACATCCGGAGAAATTGCAGAGCTCCAAATTCAAAATAGAAATATATTAAACATTCATGAAAATACAAGTGTCATACATCATTTAAAAGCTTAGAATCTTGGCAATCGAACTGCGTTGTCAGATATCAAAAAGGCTTTACGGTGAAAGCATAGGTTTCGATTATCTGAGGACGCACCCCACAACAACATATTTTCCAAACAAGCACAGGCGTCACAGAATCCCAAATAGCGATAAAATAAATCACTTACCTTTGAAGATCTTCCTCTGTTTGCAATTCCAAGGGTCCCAGCTACAGAATGAATGGTCGTTTTGTTCGATAAAGTCCTTTTTTATATGCCAAAATAGTCTGTTTAGCAGGCGCCATGACTTCAGAAATCCACTCCTTCAACATGCAGACAAAGAAGTTCTAAAAGCTACCAGTAAATTTCGTCCAAACAAGTCAAATAACGTGTCTATATCATCCTCAGGTTGTCTAAAATGTAAATAAACTATAATATTTCATACGGAAAGTACTGTGTTCAATAGGAATGACAAATTCGCAAGTGTGCACCCTCTCCATCGCGCGCAAAAACACTGATGTGACCCAAGCAGTCAGCTCACTGAAAGTGTAAATATTTATTTATTTTTCAAAATAGAAGCCTCAAAACCTTGAATAAATACTGCTGACATCTAGTGGAAGCTATTATGAATTGCAATCTGGGTGACAGACATAGGAGTTTTCAATAGCTTTACAAACTATGAGCCTGTGATTTTATTTATTTATTTTTTGGTCGGATTTTCTTCGGGTTTTCGCCTGCCATATCTGTTCTGTTATACTCACAGACATTATTAAAACAATTTTGGAAACGTCAGAGTGTTTTCTTTCCAAATCTACCAATTATATGCAAAGCTTCTGGGCCTGAGTAACAGGCATTTTACTTTGGGCTCGCCAGACTCTCTGAACTTCCGAAAACTGCCCCCTAGCCCTAAGACGTTTTAACGGTCCTCACACTGTTAACCTCTATGGGCTAGGCGGGATGAATTCGTCCCACCTACGTAACAGCCACTTGAAGCCTGTGGCGCGATTTTCAAAACCTTAAAAATCCTATTACTTCAATTTCTCAAACATATGACTATTTTACAGCTATTTAAAGACAAGACTCTCGTTAATCTAACCACACTGTCCGATTTCAAAAAGGCTTTACAACGAAAGCAAAACATTAGATTATGTCAGCAGAGTACCAAGCCAGAAATAATCAGACACCCATTTTTCAAGCTAGCATATAATGTCACAAAAACCCAGAAGACAGCTAAATGCAACACTAACCTTTGATGATCTTCATCAGATGACAACCCTAGGACATTATGTTATACAATACATGCATGTTTTGTTCAATCAAGTTCATATTTATATCAAAAACCAGCTTTTTACATTAGCATGTGACGTTCAGAACTAGCATACCCCCCGCAAACTTCCGGGGAATTCGCTAACATTTTACTAAATTACTCACGATAAACGTTCACAAAAAGCATAACAATTATTTTAAGAATTATAGATACAGACCTCCTCTATGCACTCGATATGTCCGATTTTAAAATAGCTTTTTGGTGAAAGCACATTTTGCAATATTCTAAGTACATAGCCCAGGCATCACGGGCTAGCTATTTAGACACCCGGCAAGTTTAGCACTCACCATAATCATATTTACTATTATAAAAGTTTGATTACCTTTTGTTGTCTTCGTCAGAATGCACTCCCAGGACTGCTACTTCAATAACAAATGTTGGTTTGGTCCAAAATAATCCATCGTTATATCCGAATAGCGGCGTTTTGTTCGTGCGTTCCAGACACTATCTGAATTGGTAAAGAAGGGTCGCACGCATGGCGCAATTCGTGACAAAAGAATTGTAAATATTCCATACCGTACCTCGAAGCATGTCAACCGCTGTTTAAAATCAATTTTTATGCCATTTTTCTCGTAGAAAAGCGATAATATTCCGACCGGGAATCTCCTTTTCGGCAAACAGAGGAAAAAATCACAAAGACGGGGGCGGTCAGGTCACGCGCCTAAGCCCAGAGTCCCTTGATCGGCCACTTGAGAAAGGCGATAATGTGTTTCAGCCTGGGGCTGGGATGACGACATTCAGGTTTTTCCCGGGCTCTGAGCGCCTATGGACGACGTAGGAAGTGTCACGTTAGAGCAGAGATCCTTAGTAAAAGATAGAGATGGCAAAGAAGTTCCAGAAATGGTCAGACAGGCCACTTCCTGTAAAGGAATCTCTCAGGTTTTGACCTGCCATTTGAGTTCTGTTATACTCACAGACACCATTCAAACAGTTTTAGAAACTTTAGGGTGTTTTCTATCCATATGTAATAGGTATATGCATATTCTAGTTACTGGGTAGGAGTGGTAACCAGATTAAATTGGGTACGTTTTTTATCCAGCCGTGTCAATACTGCCCCCTAGCCCTAACAGGTTAATGCTCTCATTTCATAGATGCGTACTGCTCACCTGTTCATCTCGTAATGAATAATGTGGAAATTGAGCAAGTTGAGGTGACTAAACTGCTTGGAGTAACCCTGGATTGTAAACTGCCATGGTCAAAACATATTGATACGACAGTAGCTAAGATGTGGAGAAGTCTGTCCATAATAAAGCCCTGCTCTACATTCTTAACCTGTTAGGGCTAGGGGGCAGCATTTGCACGTCTGGATAAAAAAAATGTACCCGATTTAATCTGGTTACTAATCCTACCCAGTAACTAGAATATGCATATACTTATTATATATGGATAGAAAACACTCTAAAGTTTCTAAAACTGTTTGAATGGTGTCTGTGAGTATAACAGAACTCATTTGGCAGGCAAAACCCTGAGACATTTTCTGACAGGAAGTGGATACCTGATGTGTTGTATTGACTTTAAACCTATCCCATTGAAAAACACAGGGGTTTAGGAATATTTTGGCACTTCCTATTGCTTCCACTAGATGTCACCAGCCTTTACAAAGTGTTTTGAGTCTTCTGGAGGGAGATCTGACCGAACAAGAGCCATGGAACGATGATGTCCCATTAGACACCTGGCGCGCGAGTTCATGTTGGGTACCCTCGTTCCAATACGTTATAAAAGAGTATGCATTCGTCCACCTTGAATATTATTCATGTTCTGGTTAAAAAAGGCCCTAATGATTTATGCTATACAACGTTTGACATGTTTGAACGAACGGAAATATATTTTTTCCCCTCGTTCATGACGAGAAGTCCGGCTGGCTTAGATCATGTGCGAACAAGACGGAGATTTTTGGACATAAATGATGTGCTTTTTTGAACAAAACTACATTCGTTATGGACCTGTGATACCTGGAAGTGACATCTGATGAAGAGAATCAAAGGTAATGGATTATTTACATAGTATTTTCGATTTTACATCTCCCCAACATGACGTCTAGTCTGTATCGCAACGCGTATTTTTCTGGGCGCAGTGCTCAGATTATTGCAAAGTGTGATTTCCCAGTAAGGTTATTTTTAAATCTGGCAAGTTGATTGCGTTCAAGAGATGTAAATCTATAATTCTTTAAATGACAATATAATATTTTACCAATGTTTTCTAATTTTAATTATTTAATTTGTGACGCTGACTTGACTGCCGGTTATTGGAGGGAAACGATTTCCTCAACATCAATGCCATAGTAAAACGCTGTTTTTGGATATAAATATGAACTTGATAGAACTAAAAATGCATGCATTGTCTAACATAATGTCCTAGGAGTGTCATCTGATGGAGATTGTAAAAGGTTAGTGCATCATTTTAGCTGGTTTTATGGTTTTGGTGACCCTGTCTTTGACTTGACAAAACATTACACACAACTCTTGTAAATGTACTGTCCTAACATACTCTAAATTTATGCTTTCGCCGTAAAACCTTTTTGAAATCGTAAAACGTGGTTAGATTAAGGAGATGTTTATCTTTCAAATGGTGTAAAATAGTTGTATTTTTGAAAAATTTGAATTTTGACATTTATTTGGATTCAAATTTGCCGCTCTTGAAATGCACCTGCTGTTGATGGAGTGCACCACGGGTGGCACGCTAGCGTCCCACCTAGCCCATAGAGGTTAACAACACTATCAACAAGGCAGGTCCTACAGGCCCTAGTTTCTACCTTCTGACATGGGAATTCTGTTCCCAATGTTCATAAACCGAACTTCAATTAAACTACTCAGTCTGCCCCCCAGAGGGTGTAAGATTCTGGTTGAATGAAGCAGACGGAGAGCCAGCCTACAATTGGTCAGAATGTTTATTTACGAGAGCTCTGAATATCATACAATGTACACAGCCTTTTATACCTGACATTTGGTCATACCATATGTCATACCCCTTACAAATGCCCCTCCTCTTCTTTAACACTGTCAATGCTTATTTACAAGTCTTCTCCATCTCATACATTGCTTAACATATCCTGCCCCATGTTACATAATCTACTGCAAGCCTAAAGGTTTCTCCCCTCCCTGGGTGGGGAGACCTTCTTCCTGTTATCAGTTTCACAGTGGTCACAAGTTGTCTGCTGTCTGGTTGCTTACATTGCTAAATCATTAAGCTTCAACTTTTCCGACACACACACATTAGTACATTCATCTTATAATCACTCGGTTATACCTTTTTTAGGGTGAAATCATTTAGTCAAACCTTTAATCATATTATTTCCATTACAATCCACCCTATTGGCTAAATATTTCACATACACTATAACACATCTATTTTTATTGGATTCAGAAATGTCACACAAAATCAAACTAGATCAAAGAAAATGAATACATGTATTTTCATTACATACTTATCAATGACTGTTCTAAGCCTATGTCCAGTCATAACTCTTCGGATTAGGATTTTTGCTATGACCTTCATTTAGAGAAACAGTCTTCCTAAACCCTAAAGATGGTCTCGTCTAACATGGGCTCCTCGTAATTGAATGAATCATCCAACAGGCTCGGCGGTAGGTATTTGTCATCCCAATGTTCTGATC
The DNA here is from genome assembly GCF_965601325.2 of Salmo salar. Classification (NCBI taxonomy): domain Eukaryota; kingdom Metazoa; phylum Chordata; class Actinopteri; order Salmoniformes; family Salmonidae; genus Salmo; species Salmo salar. The sequence goes on along the minus strand of NW_027675347.1, from coordinate 884,414 downwards.
TTGGAATCGGTCCGTATCTCACCATCTGCTCCGTCATCGATCTCTCCAGAGCTCTGGAAATGAGACCTCTCGCACAAGGGACCAAACAACAACCACATAATATCAACACAGTCATACAGGTGAAAACAGTGATTACAACCTTTTTCCATTTTCCGAACGTACTATCAAACCATCCCGTGAGTGCCGTGTCCACCCCGGAATTTTCTGCTAACTCCTGAGCTAAATTGTTTAGACCGGCCAGGGCCTTGGTCACTGATCCATCTGGAGCTGTGTTCTCAGGAATGAAAGTACAGCATTCAGATCCGAACATCACACACACACCACCCTTTTCAGCCAGAAGCATATCCAAAGCTATTCTATTCTGCAATACCATCAAAGTGGTCGCAGCTGTCTGTTCTGCTAACCCTTGAATTGCCTCTCTGGTATAGTTGATGAAACGCTGTTGGTTATAATAAATGTAATTTATCCAATCCACATTTTTATTGAGAGTCGACCACCAAAAAAGACTTGATTCCAATCCAGCCCATATCTGATTCCTAGCTTTAAACTCATCAGGTACCCCCCTTGGAACCCCAATGCTATCAATGTAAATTCTATCGTCAAAGGACCCTGACGGAGCACTCCTCCTCTCTCTTTCACCTGACACTAGGTCTTTGTGTTGTATAAGGGTGAAGGGCATGGCTAACTGTACCAATGCACAAATACCAGTCCATTTTGCAGGCAGGTTTGGCCACAGCTTCATACCTCCACACAATCACCAGACATCCTCTCTCGGCCTTTTTATCTTACTAAAGTCCTCGGAACTCAACCACCCAGTCAGGTCCCTCATTGTCTCGTCAGTTGTAACATTCTCTGTCCTATTGCATGTTCTTACTTCCCCTACGTTCCATCCGTGTGTGTTGTGTCGAGCCACACAATAATAGTCTCCTCCTGCGACTGTGAAAGGGGGAAGTCTGGATCTAATGGGCACATAGGATACAGATAATGCAGATCAGTGCAACTGTCTGGCTTCCTTGCCTTCATGAACAGCTTTACCATACAGGCCATTCCCCTTGGTAAATTAATTCCATGTCCTAACCTCTACTACTCAGAATGGTACCGCAGTGTTGACAATGGTCTGGTCAAGTCCAACATACCATAACCCTAAATCCTCTTTTTTTATGCTTTTAATGGTCATTCCTATCTTCAAGCAATACTTCCCTTGCTCTGGATTGCAGTCAAAAACACTGGCCTTCACTATACTCCATCTGTTTCTATATTGGGTGTGTGGATTGACATAGCCTTCTCTCTCTGTGTGAGCTATGATTCCATGAGTTACACCGGGATCTACACAGATATCTTCCCCATAAAGTCCGAGTCCTAGACTGCCAGGAGGTTAGGGACCCCATTTGGTCTGCATAGAACTCTATTGAGACATCCTTCCCTAACTCTAATCTCACTTCCTTTTTATCCAGATCGAGTGACCTTTTGTACCTAGGCCATATAAACTCCTCATCTTCTACACTATGGGTCAAGTTACAACTTTCTGACTTCTCGAGTGGTTCATGGTGTATTAGGAATATGGCTCCCAAAATCAGACAGCTCAGACTGACCAGTACCCCTGTAAAGCCCCACCCCCTCCCGGAGAATATATCACTGGCTAGAGGCCAACCCACACTTTCACTTCTATGAACGCACACAGTGAGGATCGGGCGGGTTAGGGAATCTTTGTTAGAGAGGTAACCCCTGAACCTTATTGGTATTCGGTTCTTCTCCTAACTCTGTGATTGTTCGACAGTGTCAATGTGTCTTACCCTCCCGCAATGTGTGATATGAACCCAGGTAGCTCTTTCAGCTATTCTCACCACGAAGGCTATTACCAGGAACACTTGGTATGGGCCCTCCCACCGTGGCTGCTTCCAGTTCTTTTCTCCTCAGGGACTGGATCCACACCCAGTCTCCTGGTTGGATTGAGTGAATCATCTTCTCCTGTAATTCACCTGTTGGACACAAAGTCTCGGACATACGGGTTTGGTTAACCATGTGTTCTGTTAGTGTATCTTCAACTTCTATGTCTACCTGTTCTGGCCTCCCTAACTCTGGCATTCTATATGGTTTACCTGATCAGCTAAAATGTAATCCATTATTTAAAGAGATAGATCCTAGTAAACCAACTACCCTAATCGTATTCTCCCAGTAAGTTGGGAACGGTTCTTCCCATTTAATATACTTGTCTATTATATTTTTTTATTTTTTTAAGTAGTTCGTTATCCAATAGGCCACAAAGTGTTTTCTAACCTGCTCTACCACCTGCTCTACTATCCCCTGTTGACACATGGCTCTGCCCATGTGTCAATCTTGCCGCATATCTAAACAATGACTTAGGTAGTATTGGTAACTTATCATGATACCAAATACCGTCCTTATATAAATTGCTCCTAACTTCTCCCATTTCGAAATCCCTTTCACTGGTGCTCTAGACTGACAATTTTAATATAGCTTTGTCTATGTTAACTTCCTCTTTTAAGAACTGCTGTGTGGACGGCTGCGGTTTAAGACCGGCCTTTTTCGTTTCCGCATCTGCTTTTCTGTTGTTGTTACTGACACTATCTGTCCCTCTAATGTGGGCCTCACATATACAAATAGCTAACTTTTCTGGCAAAATACAGCATCTAATAGATTCAAAATCAACTGAGCATGTGTAATAGGTTTCCAAGAAGTGGTTACCATTCCCCTGTTTCTCCATTGGGCTGCAAATATGTGTACTGTGTTAAATGCATAGGCACTGTCTTTGTAAATAGTAATACGTTTTCCTGTCCCTAACTGACACGCACGGGTAAGTGCTACTATTTCTGCCTATTGTGCTGAATAGTTTCTCGGTAACGGCTCTGCTTCCAAGACCTCTGTGTCTGTAACTATAGCATATCCTGTCGCATTAGTGCCATCATGGTTCTTTCTTGATGATCCATCTACAAACATAGTCAGTTCCCCATCAGGTAAAGCTAGATAAGTTAAATCGGGTCTTGGTAGGACAACTTTCTCAGTTTCTGTTACACAATCATGTGGGCTGCCATCTGTTTTAATAGGAACTAATGTTGAGGGGTTCAGAGTAGTACAACATCCTATTGTCAAATTAGGCATGTTCAAAAGAATTATCATACGAGACAAATGTCTAGCTGGTGACATGTAAGCCATCTTATGCTCTAACAACAGTATGGATACGGCATGAGGCACTTTTAAAGTCAAATCATGATAGAGCACAACAGATGCCGAGTCCTCAACTGCCTGAGCTGCTGCCACCACAGACTGCAAACATAGTGGCATGGCTTGGGCTACTTCATCTAATCGGGAGGAATAGTAAGCAATAGGCCTATTTTTTTCCCCTGTGTCTCTGGGTCAGTACTGATGTCATGAACCCCTCCCTACAGTCTACTGTCTGGGTAAAGGGGTGATCATATCTGGGAAACGCCAGTACTGAGCTAGATGTTGATAACTTTTTAATGTTTACAAACTGATTTTCAGCCTCATCTGTCCACTTGATCTTATCTTTTGCTGCCATAGCTTTACCATTAATCAACTCACTAAGCTTCCCTGTATGTAATGCAAAATGGGGTATCCACGCACGGCAATAGTTAATCATTCCAAGAAAACTCATCATTTGTTTCTTATTGAGTGGTTTAGGTTCTTCTAGGATGGCTGTCTTTCTGGTAGAATTAACCTGTTATGGCTAGGGGGCAGTATTTTCACGGCTGGATAAAAAACGTACCCGATTTAATCTGGTTACTACTCCTGTCCAGTAACTAGAATATGCATATAATTATTGTCTTTGGATAGAAAACACCCTAAAGTTTCTAAAACTGTTTGAATGGTGTCTGTGAGTATAACAGAACTCACATGGCAGGCAAAAACCTGAGAAGATTTCATGCAGGAAGTGGCCTGTCTGACAAGGTGTCGTTCTTCTTGTCTCTGTTTATTGAAGAGTGAGGATCTTAGCTGTCCCGTGACACTTCCTACGGCTGCCATAGGTTCTCAGAAGGCGGCAAAAAGCTGAATCGTGGCTTTGCAGGCTCTGGCTGAAAATAAGTAGCGCGTTTGGGTAGTGGCTGGTTACAGTACTGTGAGACTCAGGCTCGTGCCCGCGTCGACCGAAAGCTTTGTTTTCTTTCCTCTGTTTAGCTAAATAGACATTCCCGGTCGGAATATTATCTCTTTTTTACGAGAAAAATGGCATAAAAATGGATTTTAAACAGCGGTTGACATGCTTCGAAGTACGGTAATGGAATATTTAGATTTTTTTTATCACGAATTGCGCCATGCGCACGACCCTTCTTTACCATTCGGATAGTGTCTGGGACGCACGAACAAAATGCCGCTATTCGGATATAACGATGGATTATTTTGGACCAAACCAACATTTGTTATTGAAGTAGCAGTCCTGGGAGTGCATTCTGACGAAGACAACAAAAGGTAATCAAACTTTTATAATAGTAAATCTGATATTGGTGAGTGCTAAACTTGCCGGGTGTCTAAATAGCTAGCCCGTGATGCCTGGGCTATGTACTTAGAATATTGCAAAATGTGCTTTCACCAAAAAGCTATTTTAAAATCGGACATATCGAGTGCATAGAGGAGTTCTGTATCTATAATTCTTTAAATAATTGTTATGCTTTTTGTGAACGTTTATCGTGAGTAATTTAGTAAATTGTTAGCAAATTCCCCGGAAGTTTGCGGGGGGTATGCTAGTTCTGAACGTCACATGCTAATGTAAAAAGCTGTTTTTTTATATAAATATGAACTTGATTGAACAAAACATGCATGTATTGTATAACATAATGTCCTAGGTGTGTCATCTGATGAAGATCATCAAAGGTTAGTGCTGCATTTAGCTGTCTTCTGGGTTTTTGTGACATTATATGCTAGCTTGAAAAATGGGTGTCTGATTATTTCTGGCTTGGTACTCTGCTGACATAATCTAATGTTTTGCTTTCGCTGTAAAGCCTTTTTGAAATCGGACAGTGTGGTTAGATAAAGGAGAGTCTTGTCTTTAAAATGCTGTGAAATAGTCATATGTTATATATATAAAGCCACGTTTCAGATTTTTGCCGCCTTCTGAGAGCCTATGGGAGACGTAGGAAGTGTCACGTTATAGCAGAGATCCTCAGTCTTCAATAAACAGAGGCAAGATGAACGACACCTTGTCAGACAGGCCACTTCCAGCATGAAATCTTCTCAGGTTTTTGCCTGCCATATGAGTTCTGTTATACTCACAGACACCATTCAAACAGTTTTAGAAACTTTAGGGTGTTTTCTATCCATATGTAATAAGTATATGCATATTCTAGTTACTGGGCAGGAGTAGTAACCAGATTAATTCGGGTACGTTTTTTATCCAGCCGTGTCAATACTGCCCCCTAGCCCTAAGAGGTTAAATTACTTTAGAGAGTATACAGACCTTCATACCCACTCTCAGACCACCATAGTATGGTCCCAAGTCATGGGAGCTTGCCTGAGGTATTTTTGGATGTTTGAAAAAAATCCCTTCCCTACTTAAGAGAGTCATAGTTACTCACACATTTTACCCGAGTTCATTGATGGCTCATCATGTCTATATTTTGGGATGGTTCTTAACAAAGGAGTGTACATTTGGTTTTTATATTTCATGTTTAATATTCATGTAAGATTTAGTAATCATAATTATTTATGAAACCAACTGACAATTTTTGGTACAATTTATATTGACATTGCTGCCCTGCTTTTAGAATATCAGGGTTCATTCTCAGATGTGCCAACCCAAATGTACTAGAGCATGACATTGGGGACTGGGCCCCGTTCCAACAACATGCCTATCTAGTGAACCCTGAAAAGAGAGAGAAGCTCCGCAGTGAGGTGGAAAGTTACTATGGATATTGCAGGAGTTTCCTCTTGAAATCAGACATGTCCGTGGTAAGGACAACTTGGTTTCTGATTGTCTCAAGGGTGGGCAGTCAAAAAGATTTGTGTTTTGTCAGTGCATTACAATTTATTTTGACTGCACGATTTTCCGTATTGGAGATGAGTTTTGTTTGGGTTCCAAGGGGATGAGAGTTCTAGAAGCTAGTGGTATTTAGAAAGATGAGAATTCTAGAAGCTAGTGAGTTTTAGGATTCTATAGTAAGAAAAATGATTTTCTTTAAATTAGATTGTATAGTATTATTTAGAAATGTGTTTTTCTTGTTTTTAATTGTTGACACTTCTCGCTCGTTAGCACGTATAGCCCGTTAGCACGTTTAGCTCGTTAGCCCGTCTAGCTCGTTAGCCCGTCTAGCTCGTTAGCCCGTCTAGCTCGTTAGCACGTCTAGCTCGTTAGCATGTATAGCCCTTTTAGCCCGTCTAGCAAGTCTAGCTCCGTCAGCACGTCTAGCTCCGTCAGCACGTCTAGCTCCGTCAGCACGTCTAGCTCCGTTAGCACGTCTAGCTCCGTCAGCACGTCTAGCTCGTTAGCACGTAGGACGCACTGATTGGTGTCACCTCGTTAGTCAGTATGTGTTACACCTGTGCTGGCTTGTCCATCTCGTTAGTGGGAAGGTGTTTCACCTGAGCTGGTCCAGGTTCTATTTAAGAGTGTCTGGCCCAGTGCTCCAGTTGTCTTGATACATGTGGAGAGTCAACACCTTTAGTTGCTCCACCTTTTTGGTTTACTTCCTGTCTTTAAGTTTGGTGTGGGATTTTCTTTTGTTTTCCTCTTCTTGGGCAGATTTAGTGGGTCTCATGGTGGGTGTCTTTTAGGTCCCAGTTGCTTTTACTAGTCAACTTCCAGTGGACACCCCCATAGTGTCTTTCAGAGCCCCTCCTAAAAAACAAGTTATATTTTGGGTTGGATATTGCATCATATTGTTGATATTTTAATCAATGGCATTTCCTTACAATGCTCATTAGTCTTTCAGTTGTTATTATTGTTTTTTATCCTCATATTTGTGTACTAAATATTTCTGATTATTTTCATATTTTTTTCCTGTGAAGCCATTGTGTTGCATCCATGTCTGACATGTGCTGTATAAATAAAGCTTGATTTGATTTGAACATATTGCGAAACAAATGAACCCAATGACTGACCAATCAACAGACTCTTGGTCCCTCTTAGTATCCCCCTTGTCCCTTTCCCAATGCCATGAACTAGACCAGGTACTGTGTTACAGCTGCTCTCTCCTCCTCAATGCCATGAACTAGACCAGGTACTGTTACAGCTGCTCTCTCCTCCTCAATGTCATGAACTAGACCAGGTACTGTGTTACAGCTGCTCTCTCCTCCTCAATGTCATGAACTAGACCAGGTACTGTTACAGCTGCTCTCTCCTCCTCAATGTCATGAACTAGACCAGGTACTGTGTTACAGCTGCTCTCTCCTCCTCAATGTCATGAACTAGACCAGGTACTGTGTTACAGCTGCTCTCTCCTCCTCAATGCCATGAACTAGACCAGGTACTGTTACAGCTGCTCTCTCCTCCTCAATGTCATGAACTAGACCAGGTACTGTGTTACAGCTGCTCTCTCCTCCTCAATGCCATGAACTAGACCAGGTACTGTGTTACAGCTGCTCTCTCCTCCTCAATGCCATGAACTAGACCAGGTACTGTTACAGCTGCTCTCTCCTCCTCAATGTCATGAACTAGACCAGGTACTGTGTTACAGCTGCTCTCCTCCTCAATGTCATGAACTAGACCAGGTACTGTTACAGCTGGTCTCTCCTCCTCAATGTCATGAACTAGACCAGGTACTGTGTTACAGCTGGTCTCTCCTCCTCAATGTCATGAACTAGACCAGGTACTGTGTTACAGCTGCTCTCTCCTCCTCAATGTCATGAACTAGACCAGGTACTGTGTTACAGCTGCTCTCTCCTCCTCAATGCCATGAACTAGACCAGGTACTGTTACAGCTGCTCTCTCCTCCTCAATGTCATGAACTAGACCAGGTACTGTGTTACAGCTGCTCTCCTCCTCAATGTCATGAACTAGACCAGGTACTGTTACAGCTGCTCTCTCCTCCTCAATGTCATGAACTAGACCAGGTACTGTGTTACAGCTGCTCTCCTCCTCAATGTCATGAACTAGACCAGGTACTGTGTTACAGCTGCTCTCTCCTCCTCAATGTCATGAACTAGACCAGGTACTGTGTTACAGCTGCTCTCTCCTCCAAAGTGAAGGGGTCTGAATACTTAACGAATGCATTGTAAACCGCTGGCAGAGTTTTCTACCATTGGCAGTTTTGTACACAGTCATGTGATACATGGTATAGAAAAGTCCAATCTTAGGAGAGTACATGGGAGGCACTATACTGTGTATCTGCAGGTGTCTATCTGGTCAAAACCACTGATACAGGAGCCCCTCTACCCTCTGGTGGGATGGATCATGTCTACAGAGAAACCTAGATTCAAATACTTAGATGTGTGTGTATTGGGTATATGTTGTGAAATTGTTAGATATTACTTGTTAGATATTACTGCACTGTCGGAGCTAGAAACACAAGCATTTCACTACACCCGCAATAACATCTGCTAAACATGTGTATGTGACCAATAAAATGTGATTTTGATTTGAAATAAACGTCCTATTTATCAAAGGTGCTTTTGTCTGGGGTCAAAATGACTCCAAAGGATTTGAATTTGTTAAAAGTCCATATTGATACAGAAACACTAAACCATGATTTAGATTTATTAAGAACAAGTTGATTGACAAAGTCATGAAGAATTGAATAAACTACATTTTTGCTATGATAAAAGATATGCCTCTGGGGTCAAAATGATCCATGTCAGAAGTATGGTTCAATGCAAATATGTAGTGGGTGTAAAGTTTGTATTAAATTCTCACTCATTAAAAACGAATCAATCAACACATGCTGCTCTTTGAACGACTTAATATAATATTAAACTTTTATGAAATAAATGAAAAATAAACGTTTGGTTCCTCAACTGCGTTGCCCAGTACAGTCAGCAGATGGCGATGTGCGTCTTTTAGGTTCAGGCGATGCTGCCAGTGTGACGTCTAATCTAGTGGACGGGACGCTCCTTCAACAACAACAGCTAGTCAGACACCTCGGTAGCTTTCTAACAAACATAGCTACAACATTCACGCTCTTTACACTGGTTTGGTGTATATTAGTCGCTGTGTATTAAACACACTTCTGTCGTATGTACTTGTTGGACCATTTAATTATATATTTACGTTGTTTGTCAGCTAGCTGGTTTGCTAAGTTAGCTTAGAACAAGGCTAGTTGCTAATGCTAACTAACTAACATCTCCGACCATGAGTTCACTAAGTTACTCTCCTCCTGCTAAAGAAGAGGAGGTCTGCTGGACGGAGAAAGAAACTCTTGTGAAAGAGGAGGAGGAGGAGAAAGATGTTACAATACAAAAACAAGTAGAGGGTGAAGCTGTTACAGTGAAAGAAGAAGAGAAAGACGTTTCAGTGAAAGAAGAGGAAGACTCGTTCAGAGTGAAAGAGGAGGAGGATGTTACAGTAAAAGAAGAGGAGGATGAGAAAGAGGAGGATGCTGTTTTTGGAGTGAAAGAGGAGGAGGAGGAGATCACTGTCACATCGAAAAAGGAGGAGGAAGAAGAAGAGGAGGAAACTGGATATCTGGGCCCGGTTTCCCAAACGCATCTTAAGGCGTCCAATGGTTCTAACGGTGAACTTAGCAATAAGATGGTTTTGAGAAACCGTTCCCTGATTAACACTAGTAAGTACTGTCTTAAAAACAGAGGCACAAACTCTGCAGTTGTTGAACTGATGTGTGGTGTTAAAGGGGAAATATGCAATAGCTACATCCATATTTAGACTTTATAATTATTTATTTATAGCCATTGATTCTTGAAGAATATAACACATGTCTCATGAGCTTAGTTCAACTGTTGTACCCCATCAGAACCCCAAATAAGCTTTTTTTACTCCAATGTCTAGAAACAATGTAAATCAACACTGTATAGCCTCAACATGATTAAAACTATAATGTTGATATCATGGATGATCAGTCCTTGCATCCATAGGTCTGTCTATGAATTTGAAATTAGTTACATTTCTCCAGCTCCATCATCATCTTATTACCAAGACAGTGATGGAATTACAACTTTGTTATTGTTTCAACTGCATATTGGTTGATTGATTGTTGTGTGGCTTGTTTAAAGGGGCAACCTAGGTTTTAAACAGAAACAAAATGGCTGCTCAGAGTCTTGGTTTGGTAAACAGCTGAGGGATGGGGGCTGGAGAAATGTAACCACTCTCAAATTCATAGAGGAAGCTATTGTATCAACCTTAATCCAAAACCTAGCGACCTCTTCAAGAAGTTCAGACATCTTGGCGTAACAGTTATAAGATGTTGGCTTGACAGTTGCTGGACCCAGGTTTGAGTCCAGCTCAGGGCTACCCCCTGAATTGACTACACTATAAATACAAGGACTGGCCACCCATGAGGTCAAAATTATAGTTTTAACCTGATTTCAAGGCTATATAGTATATTCTATAATTGGCAGTTAAGATTTGCTGTGGGGGTCAAATTGTTGTCAAATTGGAAGTTTACATACACTTATGTTGGTGTCATTAAAACTAGTTTTTCAACCACTCCACACATTTCTTGTTAACCTCTTGGGGCTAGGTGGGACGCTAGCGTGCCACCCGTGGTGCACTCCATCAACAGCAGGTGCATTTCAAGAGCGGCAAATTTGAATCCAAATAAATGTCAAAATTCAAATTTTTCAAAAATACAACTATTTTACACCATTTGAAAGATAAACATCTCCTTAATCTAACCACGTTTTACGATTTCAAAAAGGTTTTACGGCGAAAGCATAAATTTAGAGTATGTTAGGACAGTACATTTACAAGAGTTGTGTGTAATGTTTTGTCAAGTCAAAGACAGGGTCACCAAAACCATAAAACCAGCTAAAATGATGCACTAACCTTTTACAATCTCCATCAGATGACACTCCTAGGACATTATGTTAGACAATGCATGCATTTTTAGTTCTATCAAGTTCATATTTATATCCAAAAACAGCGTTTTACTATGGCATTGATGTTGAGGAAATCGTTTCCCTCCAATAACCGGCAGTCAAGTCAGCGTCACAAATTAAATAATTAAAATTAGAAAACATTGCTAAAATATTATATTGTCATTTAAAGAATTATAGATTTACATCTCTTGAACGCAATCAACTTGCCAGATTTAAAAATAACCTTACTGGGAAATCACACTTTGCAATAATCTGAGCACTGCGCCCAGAAAAATACGCGTTGCGATACAGACTAGACGTCATGTTGGGGAGATCTAAAATCGAAAATACTATGTAAATAATCCATTACCTTTGATTCTCTTCATCAGATGTCACTTCCAGGTATCACAGGTCCATAACGAATGTAGTTTTGTTCAAAAAAGCTCATCATTTATGTCCAAAAATCTCCGTCTCGTTAGCACATGATGTAAGCCAGCCGGACTTCTCGTCATGAACGAGGGGAAAAAATATATTTCCGTTCGTTCAAACATGTCAAACGTTGTTTAACCTGTTAGGGCTAGGGGGCAGCATTGACACGGCTGGATAAAAAACATACCCGATTTAATCTGGTTACCACTCCTACTCAGTAACTAGAATATGCATATACTTATTACATATGGATAGAAAACACCCTAAATTTTCTAAAACTGTTTGAATGGTGTCTGTGAGTATAACAGAACTCAAATGGCAGGTCAAAACCTGAGAGATTCCTTTACAGGAAGTGGCCTGTCTGACCATTTCTGGAACTTCTTTGCCATCTCTATCATTTACTAAGGATCTCTGCTCTAACGTGACACTTCCCACGTCGTCCATAGGCTCTCATAGCCCGGGAAAAAAGAGAATGTCGTCATTCCAGCCCCAGGCTGAAACACATTATCGCCTTTCTCAAGTGGCCCATCAAGAGACACTAGCTTATGCGCGTGACCCCGACCGCCCCCGCCTTTGGGATTTTTTCCTCTGTTTGCCGAAAAGGAGATTCCCTGTCGGAATTTTACCGCTTTTCTACGAGAAAAATGACGTAAAAATTGATTTTAAACAGCGGTTGACATGCTTCGACGTACGGCAATTGAATACTTTGAATTTTATTGTCAGGAATTGCGCCAAGCGCGCGACACTTCTTTACTATTTCGGATAGTGTCTGGAACGCACGAACAAAACGCCGCTATTCGGATATAACGATGGATTATTTTGGACCAAACCAACATTTGTTATTGAAGTAGACGTCCTGGGTGTGCATTCTGACGAAGACAACAAAAGGTAATGACATTTTTATAATAGTAAATATGATTATGGTGAGTGCTAAACTTGCCGGGTGTCTAAATAGCGAGCCCGTGATGCCTGGGCTATATACTTAGAATATTGCAAAATGTGCTTTCACCAAAAAGCTATTTTAAAATCGGACATATCGAGTGCATAGAGGAGGTCTGTATCTATAATTCTTAAAATAATTGTTATGCTTTTTGTGAACGTTTATCGTGAGTAATTTAGTAAAATGTTAGCGAATTCCCCGTAAGTTTGCGGGGGGTATGCTAGTTCTGAACGTCACATGCTAATGTAAAAAGCTGGTTTTTGATATAAATATGAACTTGATTGAACAAAACATGCATGTATTGTATAACATAATGTCCTAGGGTTGTCATCTGATGAAGATCATCAAAGGTGAGTGCTGCATTTAGCTGTCTTCTGGGTTTTGGTGACATTATATGCTGGCTTGAAAAATGGGTGTCTGATTATTTCTGGCTTGGTACTCTGCTGACATAATCTAATGTTTTGCTTTCGTTGTAAAGCCTTTTTGAAATCGGACAGTGTGGTTAGATTAACGAGAGTCTTATCTTTAAATGGCTGTAAAATAGTCATATGTTTGAGAAATTGAAGTAATAGGATTTTGAAGATTTTGAAAATCGCGCCACAGGCTGGCAGTGGATGTTACGTAGGTGGGACGAATTCGTCCCGCCGGTCACATAGAGGATAACATAAATCATTAGGGCCTTTTTTAACCAGAACATGAATAATATTCAAGGTGGACGAATGCATACTCCTTTATAACGTATTGGAACGAGGGTACCCAACATGAACTCGCGCTCCAGGTGTCTAATGGGACATCATCGTTCCATGGCTCTTGTTCGGTCAGATCTCCCTCCAGAAGACTCAAAACACTTTGTAAAGGCTGGTGACATCTAGTGGAAGCAATAGGAAGTGCCAAAATATTCCTCAGCCCCTGTGTTTTTCAATGGGATAGGTTTAAAGTCAATACAACACATCAGGTATCCACTTCCTGTCAGAAAATGTCTCAGGGTTTTGCCTGCCAAATGAGTTCTGTTATACTCACAGACACCATTCAAACAGTTTTAGAAACTTTAGAGTGTTTTCTATCCATATATAATAAGTATATGCATATTCTAGTTACTGGGTAGGATTAGTAACCAGATTAAATCGGGTACATTTTTTTTATCCAGACGTGCAAATGCTGCCCCCTAGCCCCAACAGGTTAACTAACTGTAATTTTGGCAAGTCGGTTAGGACATCTACTTCGTGCATGACACAAGTAATTTTTTCAACAGTTGTTTACAGACAGATTATTTCACTTATAATTCACTGTATCACAATTCCAGTGGGTTTGAAGTTTACATACACTAAGTTGACTGTGCCTTTAAACAGCTTGGAGAATTCCAGAGAATTATGCCATGGCTTTAGAAGCTTCTGATAGGCTAATTGACATCATTTGAGTCAATTGGAGGTGTACCTGTGGATGTGTTTCAAGGCATACCTTCAAACTCGGTGCCTCTTTGCTTGACATCATGGGAATATCAAAAGAAATCAGCCAAGACCTCAGTCTGGTTCATCCTTGGGAGCAATTTCCAAACGCCTGAAGGTACCACGTTCATCTGTACAAACAATAGTACGCAAGTATAAACACCATGGGACCACACGGCTGTCATACCGCTCAGGAAGGAGACGCGTTCTGTCTCCTAGAGATTAACGTTCTTTGGTGCGAAAAGAGCAAATCAATCCCAGAACAACAGCAAAGGACCTTGTGAAGATGCTGGAGGAAACAGGTACAAAAGTATCTATATCCAAAGTAAAACAAGTCCTATATCTGAAAGGCCGCTCACCAAGGAAGAAGCCACTGCTCCAAAACTGCCATAAAAAAAAGCCAGACTACGGTTTGCAACTGCACATGGGGACAAAGATCGTACATTTTGAAAAAATGTCATCTGGTCTGATTATACAAAAATAGAACTGTTTGGCCATAATGACCATCGTTATGTTTGGAGGGAAAAGGGGGAGGCTTGCAAGCCGAAGAACACCATCCCAACTGTGAAGCACAGGGGTGGCAGCATCATATTGTGGGGATGCTTTGCTGCAATAGGGACTAGTGCAGTTCACAAAATAGATGGCATCATGAGGAAGGAAAAGTATGTCGATATATTGAAGCAATATCTCAAGACATCCGTCAGGAAGTTAAAGCTTGGTTGCAAGTGAGTCTTCCATATGGACAATGACCCCAAGCATACTTCCAAAGTTGTGGCAAAATGGCTGAAGGACAACAATGTATTGGAATGGCCATCACAAAGCCCTGACCTCAATCCTATAGAACATTTGTGGGCAGATCTGAAAAAGCGTGTACGAGCAAAGAGACCTACAAACCTGACTCAGTTACACCAACTCTGTCAGGAGGAATGGGCCAAAATTCACCCAACTTATTGTGGGATGCTTGTGGGAGGCTACCCAAAACGTTTGACCCAAGTTAAACAATTTAAAGGCAATACAACCAAATGCTAATTGAGTGTATGTAAACTTCTGACCCACTGGGAATGTGATGAACGAAATAAAAGCTAAAATAAATCATTCTCTCTACTATTATTCTGACATTTCACATTCTTAAAATAAAGTGGTGATCCTACTTGACCTAAGACAGGGAAGAATTTCCACTCGGATTAAATGTTAGGAATTGTGAGAAACTGAGTTTAAATGTATTTGGCTAATGTGTATGTAAACTTCCGACTTCAACTGTATACATAGATTCAATTACATTAAGGGTGAAACATACCTAGATTCAATAACATTTATATGTTTCAATAACATTCATGAATTGGTTTGAAACCTTTGTTTTAGAACCTTCTCAAAGTTGGTGCCTTGACGGTTTCTCACTCGTACCCTGACTTTTTAAAAGGGATTTTGGGACAATTAGCTTAGTTTATAACATGTATTTTAGGAACTGCGTGTCACAGCATGACAATGTGAACATGATTGGTCGACAGTCTCTTGGATGGGCATTAAACATTTGAATAAAGCTGTAATTTAACAAAATGTGGAAAAGGGGAAGGGGTCTGAACTTTCTGAATGCTCTATGTTTTATTATATTTTTCAAATGTAACCTTTATTTAACTAGACAAGTCAGTTAAGAACAAATTATTTTTTACAATGACGGACGACGCTTGGCCAATTGTGCGTCTCCCTATGGGACTCCCAATCACGGCCGGTTGGGATACAGCCAGGATTCGAACCAGGGTCTGTAGTGACGCCTCAAGCACTGAAATGCACCACTCGGGAGCCCCAAAATCATCTTCTAGTGCTGTCCCCAACTAAAATAAATCTTGGCCAACCAAGAGTCTAATTTTGTTTCTACCAATCGATTGGTTGAAAATTTCGAATGTGTATTTTTCCATATATAAACACCACCCACGTGTATTAACCTGTTATGGCTAGGGGGCAGTATTTTCACGGCTGGATAAAAAACGTACCCGATTTAATCTGGTTACTAATCCTGCCCAGTAACTAGAATATGCATATAATTATTGGCTTTGGATAGAAAACACCCTAAAGTTTCTAAAACTGTTTGAATGGTGTCTGTGAGTATAACAGAACTCATATGGCAGGCAAAAACCTGAGAAGATTTCATGCAGGAACTGGCCTGTCTGACAAGGTGTCGTTCTTCTTGTCTCTGTTTATTGAAGAGTGAGGATCTTAGCTGTCCCGTGACACTTCCTACGGCTGCCATAGGTTCTCAGAAGGCGGCAAAAAGCGGAATCGTGGCTTTGCAGGCTCTGGCTGAAACAAAGTAGCGCGTTTGGGTAGTGGCTGGTTACAGTACTGTGAGACTCAGGCTCGTGCCCGCGTCGACCGAAAGGTTTGTTTTCATTCCTCTGTTTAGCTAAATGGACATTCCCGGTCGGAATATTATCGCTTTTTTACGAGAAAAATGGCATAAAAATGGATTTTAAACAGCGGTTGACATGCTTCGAAGTACGGTAATGGAATATTTAGATTTTTTTTGTCACGAATTGCGCCATGCGTGCGACCCTTCTTTACCATTCGGATAGTGTCTGGGACGCACGAACAAAACGCCGCTATTCGGATATAACGATGGATTATTTTGGACCAAACCAACATTTGTTATTGAAGTAGCAGTCCTGGGAGTGCATTCTGACGAAGACAACAAAAGGTAAACAAACTTTTATAATAGTAAATCTGATATTGGTGAGTGCTAAACTTGCCGGGTGTCTAAATAGCTAGCCCGTGATGCCTGGGCTATGTACTTAGAATATTGCAAAATGTGCTTTCACCAAAAAGCTATTTTAAAATCGGACATATCGAGTGAATAGAGGAGTTATGTATCTATAATTCTTAAAATAATTGTTATGCTTTTTGTGAACATTTATCGTGAGTAATTTAGTAAATTGTTAGCAAATTCCCCGGAAGTTTGCGGGGGGTATGCTAGTTCTGAACGTCACATGCTAATGTAAAAAGCTGTTTTTTGATATAAATATGAACTTAATTGAACAAAACATGCATGTATTGTATAACATAATGTCCTAGGTGTGTCATCTGATGAAGATCATCAAAGGTTAGTGCTGCATTTAGCTGTCTTCTGGGTTTTTGTAACATTATATGCTAGCTTGAAAAATGGGTGTCTGATTATTTCTGGCTTGGTACTCTGCTGACATAATCTAATGTTTTGCTTTCGCTGTAAAGCCTTTTTGAAATCGGACAGTGTGGTTAGATAAAGGAGAGTCTTATCTTTAAAATGCTGTGAAATAGTCATATGTTTGAAAAATTGAAGTTTTTGTATTTTTGAGGAATTTGTAATTCGCGCCACGCCTATCATTGGATATTGGAGCAGGTGTTCCGCTAGCGGAACGTCTAGATGTAAGAGGTTAATAAAATAAAAATTATTCTCGACCAGGTTGAAATACTATCAGACATCCCCAAATGGGCACATTTATAGGCCTACATTTGTGTACAGGCCAGGTAGATTAATCCTACTTCTATATGTGTAATCAGGTGCCCGTCCTTACTCAACATTGACAGGAGTTTCAAACAAAAGACAATGAATAAATTGACAAAACTGCGGGGTAAGGTCTGGGTGGTCTGCCAGGGGTCGTTTCATTTAGTATCCGATTGGGTCGGCATGGGGAATGATTGTATTTTCCCATAGTATGTTGTACCGAAGTTGACCGACTGAAAGGGAGTGTAACTTTGATTATAATTACTCTTCCATGAAGGAGGGAAACGAGGTGCAACACGTGTTTGGCGCTGCCCTTTCCTGGGTCGGTGAAGAGCGGTATTAAATTTAAGGAATAAATCCGAGCCTCACGCTCATCACCTGTGGAAGGCGGGGCTTCCAGAGAGGCACGGATTTAATAGTATGTTGTACCTAGTTTTCCTCCTTCAGGGAACAGTAGTTATAGTCATAACATGAGGATTTAATTGTATGTTGTACCTAGTTTTCCTCCTTCAGGGAACAGTAGTTATAGTCATAACATGAGGATTTAATTGTATGTTGTACCTAGTTTCCCTCCTTCAGGGAACAGTAGTTATAGTCATAACATTAAGCTTGTCATATGATGAACTTCAACTTAAATACTGGATCTTGCTGTCAGACAGTTTTTTGTATTCAGATCTCTGAAATGCTCTCTAATTACGTAACATTTAGTGTCTCCTTATATTACGCTGGGAAAACAGTTTTCATGGGCACAGAAATCCTAAATCATTTCAGAGTTTGCTAAATCCAATGGTTCTAACCAAGAGTCATCTTAACTTTATTGACAACACCCAAATGGATACTGTCATTAACGTGGTTCTTCAATAATAACATATAATTCTTAATACTGTAGCTGTTTAGTTCCAGTCACATGTTCAACTATCATCAGCTGATCCAGGAAATCATTTTCTGAATGACAGTCACATGACAAACATCACGACATGCAACAACAACCAAAGTGCTTCTTCATTCATTACTCTGGTAAAGACAGTTATGCCGTGCTCCATGTTGGATCCAACATCCCTAACAAATTGATGTTTATAGTGTGTTATTGTCTGCTTGATTTACAGCGGGGTCTCGTTAGTCTGTTTGGACACAGAGATACTTAGTCTTATCTTTCAAATGGTGTAAAATAGTCATATGTTTGAGAAATTGAAGTTATAGCATTTTTAAGGTTTTTGTATTCCGCGCCACGCTCTACCGTTGGATATTAGTGAGGCGTTCCGCTAGCGGAACGTCTAGATGCAAATGTACAAACCCTCATTGTCAGGCTGATGTTAAAGCTAGCCAAAGAGCATTTTACTGGTTGAAGTGTTTTTTAAGTATAAATTAGTTGATTTGCGACAATAACACAAACATATTAAGCAGGAGATTCAAACGAGCCTTACAGTTATAATCCAAAAGTAATGTGAAATGCACTCATAAGCAACCTGGAAATGGAGGCTATTTTTGCTGTCAGCCTATGAGAACTCCCCTGAGTTTTCCCCCATGGTGGTGAAGTAGTGAATAGACACAGAGCTTAACCTGTTGGGTCTAGGGGGCAGCATTTGCACGTCTGGATAAAAAAAATGTACCCGATTTAATCTGGTTACTAATCCTACCCAGTAACTAGAATATGCATATACTTATTATATATGGATAGAAAACACTCTAAAGTTTCCAAAACTGTTTGAATGGTGTCTGTGAGTATAACAGAACTCATTTGGCAGGCAAAACCCTGAGACATTTTCTGACAGGAAGTGGATACCTGATGTGTTGTATTGACTTTAAAGCTATCCCATTGAAAAACACAGGGGTTTAGGAATATTTTGGCACTTCCTATTGCTTCCACTAGATGTCACCAGCCTTTACAAAGTGTTTTGAGTCTTCTGGAGGGAGATCTGACCGAACAAGAGCCATGGAACGGTGATGTCCCATTAGACACCTGGCGCGCTACTTCATGTTGGGTACCCTCGTTCCAATACGTTATAAAAGGCTATGCATTCGTCCACCTTGAATATTATTCATGTTCTGGTTAAAAAAGGCCCTAATGATTTATGCTATACAACGTTTGACATGTTTGAACGAACGGAAATATATTTTTTCCCCTCGTTCATGACGAGAAGTCCGGCTGGCTTACATCATGTGCTAACGAGACGGAGATTTTTGGACATAAATGATGAGCTTTTTTGAACAAAACTACATTCGTTATGGACCTGTGATACCTGGAAGTGACATCTGATGAAGAGAATCAAAGGTAATGGATTATTTACATAGTATTTTCGATTTTAGATCTCCCCAACATGACGTCTAGTCTGTATCGCAACGCGTATTTTTCTGGGCACAGTGCTCAGATTATTGCAAAGTGTGATTTCCCAGTAAGGTTATTTTTAAATCTGGCAAGTTGATTGCGTTCAAAAGATGTAAATCTATAATTCTTTAAATGACAATATAATATTTTACCAATGTTTTCTAATTTTAATTATTTAATTTCTGACGCTGACTTGACTGCCGGTTATTGGAGGGAAACGATTTCCTCAACATCAATGCCATAGTAAAACGCTGTTTTTGTATATAAATATGAACTTGATAGAACTAAAAATGCATGCATTGTCTAACATAATGTCCTAGGAGTGTCATCTGATGGAGATTGTAAAAGGTTAGTGTATCATTTTAGCTGGTTTTATGGTTTTGGTGACCCTGTCTTTGACTTGACAAAACATTACACACAACTCTTGTAAATGTACTGTCCTAACATACTCTAAATTTATGCTTTCGCCGTAAAACCTTTTTGAAATCGTAAAACGTGGTTAGATTAAGGAGATGTTTATCTTTCAAATGGTGTAACATAGTTGTATTTTTGAAAAATTTGAATTTTGACATTTATTTGGATTCAAATTTGCCGCTCTTGAAATGCACCTGCTGTTGATGGAGTGCACCACAGGTGGCACGCTAGCGTCCCACCTAGCCCCAAGAGGTTAATGTGAGTTTCCTTGAGTAGCACTCCTGATCTTGCGCTGTAATATTCAGAATACATTGTGAAAAACTAAAATCTTAGCTCACCATTTTTGCTCCAGGCAGATATACTACATCCATAACTAGTGGTTTCCTCATTAGCAGATATACTACATCCATAACTAGTGGTTTCCTCCTTACCAGATATACTACATCCATAACTAGTGGTTTCCTCATTACCAGATATACTACATCCACAACTAGTGGTTTCCTCCTTACCAGATATACTACATCCATAACTAGTGGTTTCCTCATTACCAGATATACTACATCCATAACTAGTGGTTTCCTCATTACTAGATATACTACATCCATAACTAGTGGTTTCCTCATTAGCAGGGAGGAGTTTCTACAACCAGATTGTGTGTGCATCGCCCTCGTGCTGCAATTTTAGCAAACACAGAAAGGGGCCTATATTGGAGACCAAAAGTCGTCTGGTACACTGCTTAGAGTTTCAACAACATGAATAACTTATTTCTAGTTACTACTAATGTGAAAACAAGACAAAATATGATTGTTGCTAAGTTGACTGTCTTAATTGTCAAATAATTGAACAGACGTCAATTGTTGTACAACTTCATGGGTAGGACCTTTTACCTCAAATAAACAATGGATTTCTGCTGTTGTGGGCCTTTAACCATCTGTCTGACTTTGCCGTTCACACAGGAGAGAGGCGGGACTATCGTGGATCCTCTGGGGACCCTCAACAACATCATGAAGCTGACAAGGCAGAGAAGAGTCTCTCCAGATCAGAACTCCTCAAGAAACACCAGCAGAGACCCACAGGGAAGAGAACTCACTGCTGCTCTGACTGTGGGAAGAGATTCACCTCATCAGGCATTAAAATTCATCAGAGAACACACACAGGAGAGAAATCTTTTAGCTGTGATCAATGTGGGAAGAGTTTTGTTCAATCTGGCAATCTGACATCACACCAGAGAACACACACAGGAGAGAAACCGTATAGCTGTGATCAGTGTGAGAAGAGTTTTACTGAGTCTGGGGGTCTGACTAAACACCAGAGAACACACACAGGAGAGAAACCTTATAGCTGTGATGAATGTGGGAAGAGTTTTATTACATCTAACATTCTGACTCAACACAAGATAACACACACAGGAGAGAAATCTTATAGCTGTGATCAATGTGGGAAGAGTTTTGGTCGATCTGGAGAACTGACTGTGCACCAGAGAATACACACAGGAGAGAAACCCTATAGCTGTGATCAATGTGGGAAGAGTTTTGCTGCATCTACCAATCTGAATCTACACCAGAGAACACACACAGGAGAGAAACCTTATGGCTGTGGTCAATGTGGGAAGAGTTTTGTTCAATCTGGCCATCTGACATTACACCAGAGAACACACACAGGAGATAAACCTTATAGCTGTGATCAATGTGGAAAGAGTTTTGCTGCATCTAGCACTCTGACGCTACACCAGAGAACACACACAGGAGAGAAACCTTATAGCTGTGGTCAATGTGGGAAGAGTTTTGTTCAATCTGGCCATCTGACAGTGCACCAGAGAACACACACAGGAGAGAAACCATATAGCTGTGATCAGTGTGGGAAGAGTTTTACTGAGTCTGGGGGTCTGACTAAACACCAGAGAACACACATAGGAGAGAAACCGAATAGCTGTGATCAGTATGGGAAGAGTTTTTTACTGAGTCTCGTCGTCTGACTAAACACCAGAGAACACACACAGGAGAGAACCCTCATAGCTGTGACCAGAGATAATCTGATAAAAGATCTCTGATCAAATGTCAGAAACTACTTACATGAAGGAGTTGTTTCATGATATCAATGAACTAATGTCACAATGTAGAATGTTTTAACATTGTAGAAGGAGTATTTTAATGATGTCCCAATGTAGAACCCTAAACGTTTGTCCCCTGTTCTATTGATTTCAACATGATATGGATATTAGCCTCAGGGGGAAAATCCAGGCTCTGAAATGGAAGAGTTACTATTTATGAGATTTAATAAAAAGTTACTAACAAAAAAGTTGTTACACTTACCACGTTGGTGACCCACTGGAATCAAAATGCACCAATTCAAAATGTAGCAAGCTGTTTTCTACAAATTGTCCTCTAACCAGGGATGTACACATTATTCCCAGATTCCGTGTGGTTTTTGAGCTGTTAGTTTTAACAGGACGTGCAACCTCATCTCCCTTCTGTCACACAAATGATTTTAGCATGATATCGATGAGTTATGACAAATAAGTGTTGTGTTCCTTTGTTTAGCGACCCCTAAATTTAAATGCATCACTCCAAAATGTAGCTGACTGTCTTCTGCAGGTTGTCCTCTAATCAGTGAGGTAAAATATATCTCCCATTTCCATGTGTTTTGTTTAGTTGTTAGTTTCAACATCACGTACAACCTGATTTCCCCCCTAATTGATTATCAGTGATTTATTGCTACTTGTCAAAACAAGGTGCTTGTTTAAAAAAAATACAAGTAATATGATTATTGTGGCAGATGTTTGTGTATATAGCACATGTTATGTTTAGGTTTTCAATTCATCCCAAACTGTTTCTGCGTATTGATTTGGACACGTTAAAACTGTGTTTTGACATTGGGGCTATTTCATATTTTCATTTCATGTAACATTTAGTAATCATAATTATTTATGCAACCAACTGACAATTTTTTGGTACAATTATATTGACATTGTTGCCCTGCTTTTAGAATATCAGGGTTCATTCTCAGATGTGCCAACCCAAATGTACTAGAGCATGACATTGGGGACTGGGCCCCGATCCAACAACATGCCTATCTAGTGAACCCTGAAAAGAGAGAAGCTCTGCAGTGAGGTGGAAAGTTACTACGGATATTGCAGGAGTTTCCTCTTGAAATCAGACATGTCTGTGTCCTATTGGAGATGAGTTTTGTTTGGGCTCGTTCCAAGAGGACGAGAGTTCTAGAAGCTAAGGAAGGATTGTATAGAACGAAAGATGAAGGAGAAAAGATACTGTATATTATTTAGACATTTTTTTTCTTGTTTTTAATTGTTGACAGCCAGTAGACACCATGTTTATATTGTAGAAGGGAATCATTTTAGTTGATTATAATGTGAAATGGAAGTTGTTTTCTGTTGGTGGTGAGCAAACTTGTCCAACAAAAATATAGGATATATTTGTTGTCTTAAAGGGGAAGGTGTTACAGGCTTTGGTTTTTCCATTTATGTTTTGAGGTTGGACTTTAGCACGTCTAGCGCGTCTAGCTCCGTCAGCACGTCTAGCTCGTTAGCGCGTCTAGCTCGTTAGCCCGTCTAAATATTTCTGATTATTTTCATAGTTTTTTCCTGTGAAGCCATTGTGTTGCATCCATGTCTGAAATGTGCTTTATAAATAAAGCTTGATTTGATTTGAACATATTGTAAAACAAATTAACCCAATGACTGACCAATCAACAAACTATTGGTCCACCTTAGTATGAAAAACTGTATCAATCCCACTTTTCCAGCCTGCTGAAGGCGTGGTGGAGTGGTAAACACCACCCCCGGCTCTACCAGGGGCTTGAGGTGGTCTCCCACAGCTCTGCTTATGTCATGTTCTGTGGCATTGCTGTTCCATTTATTGACTGTCCCTGCAACACAGAAACACATTTAGTCATATTATATAAAACACTCAAAGTAATGTATATGGAGCATCTATGGCCTCAGTTACACCTGGCACCTAAATGTGAATAATCAGAAATATTTAGTACACAAATATGAGGATAAAAAACAATAATAACAACTGAAAGACTAATGAGCATTGTAAGGAAATGCCATTGATTAAAATATCAACAATATGATGCAACATCCAACCCAAAATATAACTTGTTTTTTTAGGAGGGGCTCTGAAAGACACTATGGGGGTGTCCACTGGAAGTTGACTAGTAACAACAACTGGGACCTAAAAGACACCCACCATGAGACCCACTAAATCTGCCCAAGAAGAGGAAAACAAAAGAAAAACCCACACCAAACTTAAAGACAGGAAGCAAACCAAAAAGGTGGAGCAACTAAAGGTGTTGACTCGCCACATGTATCAAGACAACTGGAGCACTGGGCCAGACACTCTTAAATAGAACCTGGACCAGCTCAGGTGAAACACCTTCCCACTAACGAGATGGACAAGCCAGCACAGGTGTAACACATACTGACTAACGAGGTGACACCAATCAGTGCGTCCTACGTGCTAACGAGCTAGACGGGCTAACGAGCTAGACGGGCTGACGGAGCTAGACGCGCTAACGAGCTGTACGGGCTAACGAGCTAGACGGGCTAACGAGCTAGACGTGTCAGCATTTAAAAACAAGAAAAACACATTTCTAAATAATATATATATACAATCGAAATATTTTTGATCCTTATCCTTTTTCTTACTATAGAATCCTAAAACTCACTAGCTTCTAGAACTCTCGTCTTCCTAAAACTCACTAGCTTCTAGAACTCTCGTCTTCCTAAAACTCACTAGCTTCTAGAACTCTCGTCTTCCTAAAACTCACTAGATTCTAGAACTCTCGTCTTCCTAAAACTCACTAGCTTCTAGAACTCTCGTCTTCCTAAATCCCACTAGCTTCTAGAACTCTCGTCCTCTTGGAACGAGCCCAAACAAAACTCATCTCCAATACGGAAAAACGTGCAGTTATAATAAATAAAGATCCATGGCAACACACTGCCTAAACACAAAACACAAATCTTTTTAACTGCCCACCTTGAGACAATCAGCAACCAAGTTGTCCTTACCACAGACATGTCTGATTTCAAGAGGAAACTCCTGCAATATCCATAGTAACTTTTCACCTCACTGCAGAGCTTCTCTCTCTTTTCAGGGTTCACTAGATAGGCATGTTGTTGGATCGGGGCCCAGTCCCCAATGTCATGCTCTGGTACATTTGGGTTGGCACATCTGAGAATGAACCCTGATATTCTAAAAGCAGGATAACAATGTCAATATAATTGTACCCAAAAATTGTCAGTTGGTTGCATAAATAATTATGATTACTAGATCTTACATGAATATTAAACATGAAATATAAAAACCAAATGTACACCCCTTTGTTAATATGTATTAGCAATAATTCACTTAATGGCGAGGCATAAAATGTATCTTTGTCAGGCTTAATGTTTGAAATATGAGGTGATTTGAGTCATGCTTCTTCAGTAGTGGAATGTTGTAAATAAATACTGGAGTGATGTAGGATTGCTCATATATTTGATTATTGTACTGTGACTATGTGTTTAGGCTGTAAGTATGTTGAAATTAAATTGTTTTCTTTTCAACTTTCAACTAAAACCAAACTTATATTGAATGTCGGGCATAGTCTTATTTTCAACGACATTTTGCTAGGTGAGATATCCCCAATGTCACAGTTTAAACGTGTCCAAATCAGTAGTACAAATGCAGAAACAGTTTGTGATAAATTGAAAACCTAAACATAAAATGTAATACATACACAAACATCTGTCACAATAATCATATTACTTGTATTATTTAAAACAAGCACCTTATAAAACTGTACAAGCACCAAAAACACTGTTGTTTTGACAAGTAGCAATAAATCACTAATATCGATTAGGGGGGAAATCAGGTTGTACGTGCTGTTGAAACTAACACAACTAAAAAATAAACATATGGAAATGGCAGATGTATTTTACCTCACGGGTTAGAGGACAACCTGCAGAAGACAGTCAGCTACATTTTGGAGTGATGCATTTAAATGTAGGGGTCACTAAACAAAGGAACACAACACTTATTTGTCATCACTCATCAATATCATGTTGAAATCATTTGTACGACAGGAGGGAGATGAGGTTGCACATCCTGTTAAAACTAACAGCTCAAAAATCACACGGAATCTGGGAATAATGTGTACATCCCTGGTTAGAGGACAATTTATAGAAAACAGCTAGCTACATTTTGAAGTGATGGATTTTGATTCCAGTGGGTCACCAACGTGGTAAGTGTAACACAGCTCTTTTTTTGTTAGTCACTTTTTGTTAAATCTCATAAATAGTAATTCTTCCATTTCAGAGCCTGGATTTTCCCCCTGAGGCTAATATCCATATCATGCTGAAATCAATAGAACAGGGGACAAACGTTTAGGGTTCTACATTGTGACATCATTAAAATACTCCTTCTACAATGTTAAAACATTCTACATTGTGACATTAATTCATTGATATCATGAAACAACTCCTTCATGTATTTTCTGATGTTTGATCAGAGATCTTTAATCAGATTATCTCTGGTCACAGCTATAAGGTTTCTCTCCTGTGTGTATTCTCTGGTGTTTAGTCAGATGGCTAGATGAAACAAAACTCTTCCCACATTGATCACAGTTATAAGGTTTCTCTCCTGAGTGTATTCTCTGGTGCACTGTCAGCGCTCCAGATTGACCAAAACTCTTCCCACATTGACCACAGCTATAAGGTTTCTCTCCTGTGTGTGTTCTCTGGTGTACAGTCAGAGAGCCAGATGTAGTAAAACTCTTCCTACAATGATCACAGCTATAAGGTTTCTCTCCTGTGTGTGTTCTCTGGTGTGATACCAGATGGCTAGACATACCAAAACTCTTCCCACATTGACCACAGCTATAAGGTTTCTCTCCTGTGTGTGTTCTCTGGTGCACTGTCAGCGCTCCAGATTGACCAAAACTCTTCCCACATTGATCACAGCTATAAGGTTTCTCTCCTGTGTGTGTTCTCTGGTGTGATACCAGATGGCTAGATGTACCAAAACTCTTCCCACATTGATCACAGTTATAAGGTTTCTCTCCTGTGTGTATTCTCTGGTGTACAGTCAGAGAGCTAGATATAGTAAAACTCTTCCCACATTGATCACAGATATAAGATTTCTCTCCTGTGTGTGTTCTCTGGTGTGATACCAGATGGCAAGATTGACTAAAACTCTTCCCACATTGATCACAGCTGTAAGATTTCTCTCCTGTGTGTGTTCTCTGATGCATTTTAATGCCTGATGAGGTGAATCTCTTCCCACACTCAGAGCAGCGGTGAGTTCTCTTCCCTGTGCATCTCTGCAGGTGTTTCCTGAGGTGTTCTGATCTGGAGAGACTCTTCTCTGCCTTGTCAGCATCATGAGGTTGTTGAGGCTCCCCAGAGGATCCAAGATAGTGAAGTATCTCTCCTGTGTGAACAACAAAGTCAGACAGATGATTAAAGGCCCACAACAGCAGAAATCCACTCTAAAAGGTCATGCCAACAGCGTAGCCATGATGTTGGACAACAATTGACGTCTGTAATGAATGTTAAAATTATTTGACATTTGTCTTAAAATGAGCAAGAATAGTCATATTTTGTCTTGTTTTCACATTAGTAGTAACATTAAGATTGTAGGCTAGAAATAAGTTATTCATGTTGTTGAAACTCTAAGCAGTGTGCCAGACGACTTTTGGTCTCCAATATAGGCCCCTTTCTGTGTTAGCTAAAATTGCGGCATGAGGGCGATGCACATGCAATTTGGTTGTAGAAACTCCTCCCCACTAATGAGGAAACCGATATTTATGGATGTAGTATATCTGGTAATGAGGAAACCACTAGTTATGGATGTAGTATATCTGCCTGGAGCAAAAATGATGAGAAAAGATTTTCGTTTTTCACAATGTATTCTGAATGTGAATGGGGGAAAACTCAGGGGAGTAACCTCCATTTCCAGGTTGCTTATGAGTTCATTTCACACTACTTTGGATTATAATTGTAAGGCTCGTTTGAATCTCCTGCTTAATATGTTTGCGTTATTGTCGCAAATCAACCGCTTTGTACTTAAAAAAACACTTCAACCAGAAAAAAATGCTCTTTGGCTTTTCCATCAAGGTGACAATGAGGGTTTGTACACTGTTTGTTTGCAAAATTTGCCCATAACATCACCTAACAACAAATATAGGAAAATAGCTCTGTGTTGTACAATAGCCTATCCATCAAGGAACAGTTCTCTACACATTATGAGCTAAGTATCTCTGTTTCCAAACAGACTAACGAGACCCCACTGTAAATCAACCAGACAATAGCACATTATAAACATGAATTTGTTAGGGATGTTGGATCCAATGTGCAGCACAGCATAACTTTCTTTACCAGAGTAATGAAAGAAGAAGCACTTTGGTTGTTGTTGCATGTCGTGATGTTTGTCATGCGACTGTCATTCAGAAAATGATTTCCTGGATCAGCTGATGATAGTTGAACATGTCACTAACTAAACAGCTACAGTATTAATTATTATGTGTAATTATTGAAGAACCGCATTAATGACAGTATCCATTTGGGTGTCAATAAAGTTACGATATATATATATATATTGACCTTTATTTAACCAGGTAGGCCAGATGAGAACAAGTTCTCATTTACAACTGTGACCTGGTGAAGATAAGGCAAAGCAGTGGGACACAAACAACAGTTACACGTTGGATAAACAAACGTACAGTCAATAACACAATAGAAAAGTCTATATACAGTGTGTGCAAATGGAGTACGGAGGTAAGGCAATAAATAGGCCATAGTAGCGAAGTAATTACAATTTAACACTGGAGTGATAGATGTTCAAGTAGAAATAGTGGTGTGCAAAAGAGCAAAAAAAGTCAATAAAAACATGGGGATGAGGTAGGTAGTTGGATGGGCTATTTACAGATGGGCTGTGTACAGCTGCAGCGATCGGTAAACTGCTCAGATAGCTGATGCTTAAAGTTAGTGAGGGAGATATATGTCTCCAACTTCAGCGATTTTTGCAATTCGTTCCAGTCACTGGCAGCAGAGAACTGGAAGGAAATGCGGCCAAAGTAGGTGTTGGCTTTGGGGATGACCAGTGAGATATACCTCCTGGAGCGCGTGCTATGGGTGGGTGTTGCTATGGTGACCAGTGAGCTGAGTGAAGTCGGCCTAGCAAAGACTTATAGATGACCTGGAGCCAGTGGGTTTGGCGACGAATATGTATACCAGGTCGATTAGAAAGGCCTGCTCGCAGAAGTGTTCTAGGGAGCATGTGACAGTGATGAGGGGTGGCCGTTTGACCGCAAACCCATAACGGATGCAGGCGATGAGGCAGTGATCGCTGAGATCCTGATTGAAAACAGCAGAGGTGTATTTGGAGGGCAAGTTGGTCAGGATAATATCTATGAGGGTACCCATGTTTACAGATTTAGGGGTTGTACCTGGTGGGTTCCTTGATAATTTGTGTGAGATTGAGGGCATCTAGCTTGAATTGTAGGACGGCCGGGGTGTTAACCTCACTAGGGTAGGGGGCACTGTTTTCACCTCCGGATGAAAAGCGTGCCAAAGTAAACTTGGTAGATTTGGATAGAAAACACTCTAAAGTTTCCAAAACTGTTAAAATAATGTCTGTGAGTATAACAGAACTGATATGACAGGCAAAAACCTGAGAAAAATACATCCAGGAAGTGGGATTTGTTGTTGTTGTAGTTTTCCATTGACTGCCTATACAGATTCCATTGACTTAGGCCTCAAATTGCACTTCCTATGGCTTCCACTAGATGTCAACAGTCTTTAGAAATAGTTTCAGGCTTGTATTCTGAAAAATGAGAGTGTAAGACCACTCTGAATGAGTGGACCATTCAGTATCTCAGAGATTTTTCATGCGCGAGACCGAGAGCGCACCTTTCTTGTTTACCTTTTATATTGACGACGTTATTGTCCGGTTGAAATGTTATATATTATTTAGGCTAAAAACCTGAAGATTGATTATAAACATCGTTTGACATGTTTCTACGAACTTTACTGATACTTTTAGGATTTTTCGTCTGGCTGTAGTGACTGCCTTTGAGCCTGTGGATTACTGAACAAAACGCATGAACAAAACGGAGGTTTTTGGATATAAAGAGAGACTTTATCGAACAAAACAAACATTTATTGAGTAAATGGGAGTCTTGTGAGTTGCAACGATATGAAGATCATCAAAAGTAAGTGATTCATTTTATCGCTATTTCTGACTTGTGTAACTCCTCTACTTGGCTGGTAACTGTTACTAATGATTTGTCTGCTGGGCGCTGTTCTCAGATAATCGCATGGTATGCTTTCACGGTAAAGCCTTTTTGAAATCTGACACCGTGGTTTGATTAACAAGAAGTTAATCTTTAAACCGATGTATAACACTTGAATGTTTTATGAATTCTTATAATGAGTATTTCTGTTTTTGAATTTGGTGCTCTGCAATTTCACTGGATGTTGGCCATGTGGGACGGTAGCGTCCCACACCCCCTAGAGAGGTTAAGCATATCCCAGTTTAGGTCACCTAACAGAACAAACTCTGAAGATAGATGGGGGCCAATCAATTCACATATGGTGTCCAGGGCAGCTGGGAGCTGAGGGGGGTCTGTAACAGGCGGCAACAGTGAGAGACTTATTTCTGGAGAGATTCATTTTTTTAATTAAAAGCTCCAACTGTTTGGGCTTAGACCTGGAAAGTATGATAGAACATTGCAGGCCATCTCTGCAGTAGATTGCAACTCCTCTCATTTTGATGGAAAATGTTGTAGTTGGGGATGGAAATTTCAGAATTGTTGGTTATCTTCCTAACCAGGATTCAGACACGGCAAGGACATCAAGGTTGGCGGAGTGTGCTAAAGCAGTGAGTAAAACAAACTTAGGGAGGAGGCTTCTGATGTTAACATGCATGAAACCAAGGCTTTTACGGTTACAGAAGTCAACAAATGAGAGCGCCTGGGGACACACAGGGCCTGGGATAACCTCTACATCACCAGAGGAGTAGAATGAGGGTGCGGCGAAAGGCTTTCAGAACTGGTCGGCTCCCTCCCTCTAGTCAGGTTATGTTGACGACTGGCTCCCTCCCTCTAGTCAGGTTATGTTGACGACTGGCTCCCTCCCTCTAGTCAGGTTATGTTGACGACTGGCTCCCTCCCTCTAGTCAGGTTATGTTGACGACTGGCTCCCTCCCTCTAGTCAGGTTATGTTGACGACTGGCTCCCTCCCTCTAGTCAGGTTATGTTGACGACTGGCTCCCTCCCTCTAGTCAGGTTATGTTGACGACTGGCTCCCTCCCTCTAGTCAGGTTATGTTGACGACTGGCTCCCTCCCTCTAGTCAGGTTATGTTGACGACTGGCTCCCTCCCTCTAGTCAGGTCATGTTGACGACTGGCTCCCTCCCTCTAGTCAGGTCATGTTGACGACTGGCTCCCTCCCTCTAGTCAGGTCATGTTGACGACTGGCTCCCTCCGGTCAGGTCATGTTGACGACTGGCTCCCTCCAGTCATTTGTGTGTTTAAATTATTTAATCAAATAGCATGCTTAAAGCATCAGACAAGTTCAGTACATATAGTTGATTTTATTAAAACACATGGGGTGATTGGTAGAAAGAGCAGATGACTCTTGGTTGACCAAGATGTATTTTAGTTGGGGACAGCACTAGAACATGATGTTGGGGCTCCCGAGTGGCGCAGAGGACACTGCATCTCAGTGCTTGAGGCTTCACTACAGACACCCTGGTTCAAATCCAGGCTGTATCACAACCGGCCGTGATTTGGAGTCCCATAGGGCGGCGCACAATTGGCCCAGCGGTGTCCGGGGTAGGCAGTCATTGTAAATAAGAATTTGTTCTTAACTGACTTGCCTAGTTAAATAAAGGTTACATTTAAATACATTTAAAAAATAGAGTTTCATGACAATCCATTTTTTACAAATCCGGCAAGGCACCAATTTTGAGAAGGGTTTAAAACAAAGGTTTCAAACCAATTCATGAATGTAATTTAATCTAGGTATGTCTTGCCTTTAATGTAATGGCATGAAAAACAATTGGCTGAATATTATACAATGACTTATCAACAGCTCTAATAATTTGCCTCCACAGGAAATCTACACTGGCAGTTATAGAATATACTATATATCCTAGAAACCTGGTTAAACTATCATTATGACATCATGGATGAATTCTAGAATATACTATATAGCCTAGAAACCTGGTTAAACTATCATTATGACATCATGGATGAATTCTAGAATATACTATATATCCTAGAAACCTGGTTAAACTATCATTATGACATCCTGGATGAATAATTTTGAGTGGTTACACTCCTCCTTCCCCCATCCCTCAGCTGTTTACCAAACCAAGCCTCTGGGCAGCCATTTTGTTACTGTTGAAATAACTCACACAATCAACCAA
This sequence comes from Salmo salar, assembly GCF_965601325.2. Classification (NCBI taxonomy): domain Eukaryota; kingdom Metazoa; phylum Chordata; class Actinopteri; order Salmoniformes; family Salmonidae; genus Salmo; species Salmo salar. Next base: position 852,013 of record NW_027675347.1, on the reverse strand, counting down.
TCTGCCGTTCATACAACAACAAAGCTGTCATTCCACCACTGTTTTGGTTATAAGATGATTATGGGGTTGGAGAAATGTAACTACTTTCACATTCATAGACTGACCTATGGATGCAAGGCCTGACCATCCATGATATCAACATTATAGTTTTAACTATGTTGAGGCTATACAGTGTTGGTTTACATTTCTAAACATTGGAGTAAAAAAAAGCTTATTTGGGGTTCTGATGGGGTACAACAGTTGAACTAAGCTCATGAGACATGTGTTATATTCTTCAAGAATCAATGGCTATAAATAACTAATATAAAAGTCACAATATGGATGTAGCTATTGCATATTTCCACTTTAACACCACACATCAGTTCAACAACTGCAGAGTTTGTGCCTCTGTATTTAAGACAGTACTTACTAGTGTTAATCAGGGAACGGTTTCTCAAAACCATCTTATGGCTAAGTTCACCGTTAGAACCATTGGATGCCTTAAGATGCGTTTGGGAAACCGGGCCCAGATGTCCAGTTTCCTCCTCTATCGATGTAACAGTCATCTCCCCCTCTTCCTCTTTCACTCCATAAACTGCATCCTCCTCTTCTTTTACTGTAACATCCTCCTCCTCTTTCACTCTGAACGCATCTTTTTCTTCTTTCACAGTAACGGCCTCACCCTCTACTTCTTGTTTTACTGTGATGTCCTCTTCTTTAACAGGAGGAGAGTAGCTCAGTGACCGCATGGTCGGAGATGTTAGCTAGCTGGGCTAATGCTAACTTAACCAGCCCGCTAGCTGAATAATAACAACAACACCGTAAATATGAAATTAAATCGGATAACTAACTAGACCACAGAAGTGGGTTTTAAACACAGAGGCTAATATACACTAACGCGTCTAAAGAGCTTTATCGGTTCGGCTATTTTGTCTAGCAAGCTACCGTGGTGTCTGACTAACTGTTGCTTCTGTTGAAAGAAGAGTTCCGTCCACTAGATTATACGTCACACCAACAGCATCGCGTTAAATTCCCAGACCGCCATCTGCTGACTGGAGTGGGTAACGCAGTTGAGTAAAATGTTTATTTTGTCAGACAAAAGTTAAAGGGTAGGAATAAGGAACATCGCTGGTCCTAAAATATTCATTAGCCCCCCCCCCCCCCCCCCCCCCCCTTAAATAAATCAATATCAGTCAATATATTTTTTCTGTGACTTTTTTTTTTTCGTCAACCGTTCCATCGCATCTTAAACTTCTAGTCCCTGGGCAGGTTATTAAAAACAATTACAACATAGACAATCATTGAACAGTGAGCATACACAGAGCAACATAGGACAAGCAAGACATAGCATAAAGACAGAGCAACATAGGACAAGCAAGATGTAGCATACAGACAGAGCAACATAGGACAAGCAAGATGTAGCATACAGACAGAGCAACATAGGACAAGCAAGATGTAGCATACAGACAGAGCAACATAGAACAAAAAGCAACAAGACAAAATCTATAAAAGCAACAAAGTGTTTCCACACCTCACAAGCTCCAGACAACATGGAAAGTGGTAATACACAGCTAGGGATTATGTTCACAAGTCTGATTGACCTTTAGCCATGTCTTCATGCAATTTGTGAAAGTGTGATGTGTGGTGCAGTTATGTGTGTCTGATGGCAGTGTATTCCAGACATGGGAAGCTCTCACAGAGAAAGCAGATTTACTAAAGGTGCTTTTCCTTAAGGGAACTATACAGTCACCTCTCATGACAGACCTTGTGGATCTGCTGCCATATGTTTGGGTTTTCTGTTTAACAAAAATACTGAGTGGAGGGGGAGCCAGGCCATTTAGGATCTTGAATACAAGACATGCGTCGGTGTATTGCACAAGATCTTCCCAACTCAGGAGCTCATGCTTTCTGAGGATGTAACAGGTATGATTTCATCCATCTCAAGGCATCGGGGGAAAAGTTGAACTTGGACAATTTTGTGATGAGAATCTCATGGTTAACAGTATCGAAAGCCTTCCTTAGGTCCAGAAACACAGCCCCGACAACGCCCCCTTTGTCCATCTTGGACTTGACATTTTCCAGAAGAAAGCAGTTAAAGCAGAAGAAAGCAGTTATGTTATAAATACAAGTTCAATCTGTACTTCAATGCACATCTGTTGTGCATTATAAAAACAGAGGAAGAAAGAGGAGGTGGTGAGAGAGGTGTAAAAGACAGAAAGGGAAAGAGGTAAGCACATAGGAGCAGGGAAGGCAGCACATGATTAATGAATCACAGTGCTACATAAATATTCTCTCAGTTCATCACAATTACATAATAGTGTCTCTCGTCGGCCCAAAGGTTCTTAAAAGCAGGTGAGGTGGTGATGACGGGACTGGGGGTTGGCATCCTCTCACATCAAAACATACCTGCAGACGAGAGACAGATGGAGAGAGAGAGCATGTTTAAACCTTGTGTTTTTATTTTTTATTCTAACATTGTTAGTCATCAATCAGGAGGTGAAATGCAAAACTGACCTTGGATCATTAACTCTGGGACTACTGCATCTCTGTCTGTATTTCAATGTAAAGCATCTCTTTAATAATACTTCCTGTATAATATAAACTGACCTGGGATCATTAACTCTGGGACTACTGCATCTCTATCTGTATTTCAATGTAAAGCATCTCTTTAATAATACTTCCTTTATAATATAAACTGACCTGGGATCATTCACTCTGGGACTACTGCATCTCTGTCTGTATTTCAATGTAAAGCATCTCTTTAATAATACTTCCTGTTGACCTGACCAAGTGACCTCTCACCTCTGATCATGCTGTGCCCTCTATGTAGCCAGTTCAGATGCAGGAGGGGTTCGTCGACACAGCTGATATAACCTAGAGGATTTAGGGAGAAGAGGAGAGAGGGATGAAGTGAAGGAGAGAGACTGTTATTGAGAAAATAAGGTAGTTAAAGCGACAGTGTTCAACAGGAATCTGTGTGTGGCCTCACCTGGTGTCCACACCACACTAAGTGGCTGCAGAGTACTTTATGCTGAAAAACATAATGGACCCACAAGGACAAACAATATAGTGTAGTTATAGAAATAATGAAGTGTCTTACTATTCTCCATGGTTGGCCCTCTTGCCTATTCTTTGAAGGTGGAAGGAGCCACAGTTATACACCTGAACCTGTTTACTGCACAACACAATCCATCAATCCGATTGATACATGAGTGTGTAGGTGTGGGTTATAGGGTGTCTAATTGTTCTACATTTTTTCAATATGGGTGATTCAAAATAGCCTGTTTTGTTTTTGCACAGACATCACACCCTTACCTAAACAGCACCCTCACCTGAGAAGTAGAAATCAAAGGGAGAGAAACTGTGAATTGAATAACTGCAGTTGACATAGCTCAGTAAATGGAAGAATACTCTTATTGCAATGTGAATGGCTCTTAAAAGAGCTTTTGGTTGTGCATAGTGACGTCTATGGTGATGTCAGGGAACAGCACCCTCTTTGAAGAAGTAGGAGGTGAAGATCTCCTGCACACGGATTGCCTCTCTTGCTGCGTTGTTGGACCCCATCCTTGAAACATCCTGCAGAGCAGCAGACTCCTCCTCTGGCACACGGCGGCGAGCTGCAGATCCCCTCCTGGTCCTCGTGTCCATCCTCATGAAGTTACGCAGGACACAGGTAGCCTTCACACACCTGAATTCCTCCAGGAGGCAGTCCCAGATGACCCTGGTCACCCAACCTTGCAGTGCCCTACACGGTAACTGTAGGCAATCGTTCTGAAGGGATCTCCAGTTACAAGGTATCTGTAGGAATATGGAAGACAATGTAATTATTAGACTGTTACATCACCAGGTCATTGTGGATTACTAAAGTATAATATCCCTGATAACAAATCATGATAACATTGGATTGATAGATGCATGGGCACACATATGTACATGTGTAGCATGTGACAATAACAGGATCATATCAAGGATAGCATCACAAATGAATACATAAATACCACTTGAAGCTTGATGATGAGTTGATCATTTGAATCAGCTGTGCAGTGTGAAGGCAAAAACAACAATGTGCCCCTCTTTGAGTCCCCAGGACTGAGAACCACTGCTCTTCATTGGGACCTCTTCATATGTAGACTGGCTTTCATAGAGCTCTTTATCTGAGGACAGAAAACCTCACAAGAAACAGACTTCATTATAGTCAAATTACACCACACTGAATATTATGTTACTATTATCTCCGTCCTCACTTCTAGGGACAGGAACTACACAAAAGTACCTGCCCTATCCAGAATAGCCTCCTCTCTCACTGACAGTTGGGGCTGCTATCCTTTCACCCTCCTCCATGGCTGTTAGCTAGCTACCTACAAATGCATGTGGAGTTTGTTTTTTACAGTGATAAATACATCAAGATAGCTAGCTAAAATGAAGTTAGGTAGCTGGTGATATTTAATTCTATCTATACAGAATGTGATATTTAATTCTATCTAGCTATCTATCTATACAGAATGTGTAGTTGGCTAGATAGCTAGCTCATTTAGCAGCTCATTTGAGTTAGCCTGCACTGTAGCTAGTTAGCTAATAATACATCGGTTTTTTTTTTCATTTTCAAAATCTATTTACTTACTTACTTGAATAGGTTCTTCCAGCCATGTGGACAACTGGAAACAGGGCAGTAAAGTTTGTCACCAGAGCGTTTTAGAGGATATTACTATTGAACTATGTACCCATTTAATAACCAGACCTTCATACAAACTTGCTCTGCTGAATTCTTGACGGAGTCACAATGGGCGGCCTAAGAGGCATCTAGTCCATCTGCTGACTGGACGCAGTTCAGTAAAATGTACATTTTATCTTCAGACAACAAGTTAAAGGGGTCAAATACTTATTTCACTCATTAAAATGCAAATCAATTTATAACATTTTTGACATGCGTTTTTCAGGATTTTTTGTTGTTGTTATTCTGTCTCTCACTGTTCAAATAAACCATTAAAATGATAGACTGATCATTTCTTTGTCAGTGAAAGTGTAAGTGGGCAAACGTACAAAATCAGCAGGGGATCAAATACTTTTCCCCCCCACTGTATCTCAGTCTATGCTGCTCTGACATTGTTTATCCATATATTTATATATTCCTAATTCCATTCCTTTACTTAGATTTGTGTGTATTAGGTATTTGTTGTGAAATTGTTAGATATTAATTGTTAGATATTACTGCACTGTGGGAACTAGAAGGACAAGCATTTCACTACACCTGCAATAACATCTGCTGAACACCTGTATGTGACCAACAACATTTGATTTATTATGAAGGTAATTTGTGTCAAATTTACTTTTCCCCTCATTCACCCCACCTCTTTACATTGCTTATGCATAATCAGTGGCCTGACTGTGTCAAAGGCCCATCCTGGTAGATCTGAACCTAATGCAGCTTGGAGTGATCAGATGACAGAAGTCACATTTAGGTGCCAGGTGTAACTGAGGATGTAGATGCTCCATATCCATTACTTTGAGTGTTTTATATAATATGACTAAATGTGTTTCTGTGTTGCAGGGGCAGTCAGAAATGGAACAGCAAGGCCACAGAACATGACATAAGCAGAGCTGTGGGAGACCACCTCAAGCCCCTGGTAGAGCCGGGGGTGGTGTTTACCACTCCACCACGCCTTCAGCAGGCTGGAAAGGTGGGATTGATACAGTTTTTCATACTAAGGTGGACCAAGAGTTTGTTGATTGGTCAGTCATTGGGTTAATTTGTTTTACAATATGTTCAAATCAAAACAAGCTTTATTTATACAGCACATGTCAGACATGGACGCAACACAATGGCTTCACAGGAAAAAACTATGAAAATAATCAGAAATATTTAGTACACAAATATGAGGATAAAAAACAATAATAACAACTGAAAGACTAATGAGCATTGTAAGGAAATGCCATTGATTAAAATATCAACAATATGATGCTATATCCAACCCAAAATATAACTTGTTTTTTAGGAGGGGCTCTGAAAGACACTATGGGGGTGTCCACTGGAAGTTGACTAGTAACAACAACTGGGACCTAAAAGACACCCACCATGAGACCCACTAAATCTGCCCAAGAAGAGGAAAACAAAAGAAAATCCCCCACCAAACTTAAAGACAGGAAGTAAACCAAAAAGGTGGAGCAACTAAAGGTGTTGACTCTCCACATGTATCAAGACAACTGGAGCACTGGGCCAGACACTCTTAAATAGAACCTGGACCAGCTCAGGTGAAACACCTTCCCACTAACGAGATGGACAAGCCAGCACAGGTGTAACACATACTGACTAACGAAGTGACACCAATCAGTGCGTCCTACGTGCTAACGAGCTGTACGGGCTAACGAGCTAGACGTGCTAACGAGCTAGACGTGCTAACGAGCTAACGAGCTAGATGTGCTAACGAGCTAGACGCGCTAAAGAGCTAGACGGGCTAACGAGCTAGACGGGCTAGACGTGCTAACGAGCTAGACGTGCTAACGAGCTAGACGCGCTGACGAGCTAGACGTAAAGTCCAACCTCAAAACATAAATGGAAAAACCAAAGCCTGTAACACCTTAAGACAACAAATATATCCTATATTTATGTTGGACAAGTTTGCTCACCACCAACAGAAAACAACTTCCATTTCATATTAAAATCAACTAAAATGCTTCACCTCCTGTCAACAATTAAAAACAAGAAAAACACACTTATTTCTAAATAATAATATACAATTGAACTATTTTTTTCTCCTTTTTCTCTTCTTTCTATAGAATCCTAAAACTCACTAGCTTCTAGAACTCTCGTCTTCCTAAAACTCACTAGCTTCTAGAACTCTCGTCTTCCTAAAACTCACTAGCTTCTAGAACTCTCGTCTTCCTAAAACTCACTAGCTTCTAGAACTCTCGTCTTCCTAAAACTCACTAGCTTCTAGAACTCTGGTCCACTTGGAACGAGCCCAAACAAAACTCATCTCCAATACGGAAAAAGTCAAAATAAATTGTGATCAAATGTACACCCTTTTGTTAATATGTATTGGCAATAATTAACTTAAAGGTCAGGCATGGAATAATAAAACGTATATTTTGTCAGGCTGAATGTTTGAAATATGAGGTGATTTGAGACATGATTCTTCAGTAGTGGAATAAAGACAATTAACGCTTGAATGTTGTGAAGAAATACTGGAGTGATGTAGGATTGTTAATAAAATTGATTACAGACCAAATGATTATACTGCGTCCATGTGTATTTATTTCTTTATTTTAACCTTCATTTAACAGTAACCGAAAGGTTGCTGGATTGAATCGCGAGCTGACAAGGTAAATCTGTCGTTCTGCACCTGAACATGGCAGTTAACCCTCTGTTCCCCGGTAGGCAATAATTGTCAATAAGTCAGTTATGAACAAATTCTGATTTACAATGACGGACCAACGCTCTAACCACTAGGCTACCTGCAACTAAAGTTGAAATTAAGTTTTTTTCAAGTCACTGAAAAAACGGGGCATAGTCTTCTTTTCAATTACATTTTTCTAGGTGGGATAGCCCGATGTCAAAACACAGTTTTAACGTGTCCAAATCAATAACCAATAAGCAGAAACAGTTTGGGATGAATTGAAAACCTAAACATAACATGTGCTATATACACAAACATCTGCCACAATAATCATATTACTTGTAATTTTTAAAACAAGCACCTTATAAACTGCACCAGAAACGCTGTTGTTTTGACAAGTAGCAATAAATCACTGATATCGATTAGGGGGGAAATCAGGTTGTACGTGCTGTTGAAACTAACACAACTAAAATAAACACATGGAAATGGAGATATATTTTACCTCATTAGAGGACAACCTGCAGAAGACAGTCAGCTACATTTTGGAGTGATGCATTTAAATTTAGGGGTCGCTAAACAAAGGAACTTATTTGTCATCACTCATCGATATCATGTTGAAATCAATTATGCAAGAGGAGGGACATGAGGTTGCACATCCTGTTAAAACGAACAGCTGAAAAACCACATGGAATCTGGGAGTAATGTGTACATCCCTGGTCAGAGGACAACTTGTAGAAAGCTGCTAGCTACATTTTGAAGTGTTGCATTTTGATTCAAGTGGGTCACCAACGTGGTAAGTGTAACACAACTCTTTTTTTGTTTGTCATTTTTTGTTAAATCTCATAAATAGTAACTCTTTCAATTCGGAGCCTGGATTTCCCCCCTGAGGCTAATATCCATATCATGCTGAAATCAATAGAACAGGGGACAAACGTTTAGGTTCTACATTGTGACATCATTAAAATACTCCTACTACAATGTTAAAACATTCTACATTGTGACATTAATTCATTGATATCATGAAACAACTCCATCAATTCCTTCATGTATTTTCTGATGTTTAATCAGAGAACGTTTTTGAGAGTATCTCTTCCCACATTGATTGCAGCTATAAGGTTTCTCTCCTGTGTGTGTTCTTTGGTGTCTGGTCCACATGCTAAAGTAAGCAAAACTCTTCCCACATTGAGCACAGCTATAAGGTTTCTCTTCTGTGTGTGTTTTCTGGTGTGATATCAGGCTGCTTAGCAGAGTAAAACTCTTCCCACATTGAGCACAGCTATAAGGTTTCTCTTCTGTGTGTGTTCTCTGGTGTGATATCAGAGCGATTAAAATAGGAAAACTCCTCCCACATTGATCACAACTAAGTTCTCTCTCTTGTGTGTGTTCTCTGGTGTATAATAACATTCCTAGATTTATAAAAACTCTTCCCACATTGATCACAGCTATAAGGTTTCTCTCCTGTGTGTGTTCTCTGGTGTGATATCAGGCTGGTTGACAGAGGAAAACTCTTCCCACAGTCAGAGCAGAAGTAAGGTTTCTCTTTTGTGTGATTTCTCAGGTGTATTTTGAGTTCTGATGAAGATTTAAAAAATTTCCCACAATCAGAGCAGCAGTGAGAATTATCCCTTGTGTGAATTCTCCGGTGTGATATAATGCCTGATGAGGTGCATCTTTTCCCACAGTCAAAGCAGCGGTGAGATCTTTTCCCTGTGGTTCTCCGCTGGCGTTTCTTGAGGTGTTGTGATCTGGAGAGACTCTTCTCTGCCTTGTCAGCATCATGAGGGTGTTGAGGCTCCCCAGAGGATCCACGATAGTCCCGTCTCTCTCCTGTGTGAACAACAAAGTCAAACAGATGGTTAATGGCCCACAACAGCGAAAATCCACTGTAAAAGGTGATGCCAACAGCGTAGCCATGATGTTGTACAACAATTGACGTTTGTAATGAATGTAATGATTACTTGACATTTGTCTTAAAATGAGCAAGAATAGTCATATTTTGTCTTGTTTTCACATTAGTAGTAACATCGATGATTGTAGGCTAGAAATAAGTTATTCATGTTGTTGAAACTCTAAGCAGTGTGCCAGACGACTTTTGGTCTCCAATATAGGCCCCTTTCTATGTCTGCTAAAATTGCGGCACGAGGGCAATTTGATTGCAGAAACTCCTCCCTGCTAATGAGGAAACCACTAGTTATGGATGTACTATATCTGGTAATGAGGAAACCACTAGTTATGGATGTAGTATATCTGGTAATGAGGAAACCACTAGTTATGGATGTAGTATATCTGGTAATGAGGAAACCACTAGTTATGGATGTAGTATATCTGATAATGAGGAAACCACTAGTTATGGATGTAGTATATCTGGTAATGAGGAAACCACTAGTTATGGATGTAGTATATCTGGTAATGAGGAAACCACTAGTTATGGATGTAGTATATCTGGTAATGAGGAAACCACTAGTTATGGATGTAGTATATCTGGTAATGAGGAAACCACTAGTTATGGATGTAATATATCTGGTAATGAGGAAACCACTAGTTATGCATGTAGTATATCTGGTAATGAGGAAACCACTAGTTATGGATGTAGTATATCTGGTAATGAGGAAACCGATAGTTATGGATGTACTATATCTGCCTGGAGCAAAAATGGTGAGCAAAGATTAAAGTTTTTCACAATGTATTCTGAATGTGAATGGGGGAAAACTCAGGGAAGTAACTTCCATGTCCAGGTTGCTTATGAGTTCATTTCACACTACTTTGGATTATAATTGTAAAGCTCGCTTGAATGTCCTGCTTAATATAATGTTTGCTACAGTATTAAGAACCGAGTTAATGACAGTATCAATTTGGGTGTTGTCAATAAACTTATGATTTTTTTAAATGTATTTTTTAGTACATTTTGTTTTTCACCTTTATTTAACCAGGTAGGCCAGTTGAGAACAAGTTCTCATTTACAACTGCGACCTGGCCAAGATAAAGCAAAGCAGTGCGACACAAACAACACAGAGTTACACATGGGATAAACAAGCATACAGTCAATAACACAATAGAAAAATCTATATACAGTTGTGCAAATGGAGTAAGGAGGTAAGGCAATAAATAGGCCACAGCAGCGAAGTAATTACAATTTAGCAAATTAACACTGGAGAGATAGATGTGCAGATGATGATGTGCAAGTAGAAATACTGGTGTGCAAAAGAGCAAAAAAGTAAATAAAAACATGGGGATGAGGTAGGCAGTTGGATGGGCTATTTACAGATGGGCTGTGTACAGCTGCAGCGATCGGTAAGCTGCTCAGATAGCTGATGCTTAAAGTTAGTGAGGGAGATATATGTCTCCAACTTCAGCGATTTTTGCAATTCGTTCCAGTCATTGGCAGCAGACAACTGGAAGGAAAGGCGGCCAAAGTAGGTGTTGGCTTTGGGGCTGACCAGTGAGATATACCTCCTGGAGCGCGTGCTATGGGTGGGTGTTGCTATGGTGACCAGTGAGTGAAGGCGGCCTAGCAAAGACTTATAGATGACCTGGAGCCAGTGGGTTTGGCGACGAATATGTAGCGAGGGCCAGCCGACGAGAGCATACAAGTCCCAGTGGTGGGTGGTATATGGGGCATTGGTGACAAAACGGATGGCACTGTGATAGACTGCATCCAGTTTGCTGAGTAGAGTGTTGGAGGCTATTTTGAAAATGACATCGCCAAAGTCAAGGATCGGTAGGATAGTCAGTTTTACGAGGGTATGTTTGGCAGCGTGAGTGAAGGAGGCTTTGTTGCGAAATAGGAAGCCGATTCTAGATTTAATTTTGTATTGAAAATGCTTAATATTTTAATATGAGGCTGGAAGGAGAGTTTTCAGTCTAGCCAGACACTTAGGTATTTATAGTTGTCCACATATTCTAAGTTAAAACCGTCCAGAGTAGTGATGCTGACGGGCGGGTGCGGGCAGCGACCGGTTGAAGAGCATACATTTAGTTTTACTAGCATTTAAGAGCAGTTGGAGGCCACAGATGGAGTGTTGTATGGCATTGAAGCTCGTTTGGAGGTTTGTTAACACAGTGTCCAAAGAAGGGCCAGATGTATACAGAATGGTGTCGTCTGCGTAGAGGTGGATCAAGGAATCACCCGCAGCAAGAGCAACATTGTTGGTATATACAGAGAAAAGAGTCGGTCTGAGAATTGAACCCTGTGGTACCCCCATAGAGACTGCCAGAGGTCCGGACAACAGGCCCTCCGATTTGACACACTGAACTCTGTCTGAGAAGTAGTTGGTGAACCAGGCGAGTCAGTCATTTGAGAAACCAAGGCTGTTGAGTGTGCCAATAAGAATAAGGTGATTGACAAAGTCGAAAGCCTTGGCCAGGTTGATGAAGACAGCTGCACAGTACTGTCTTTTATCGATGGCGGTTATGATATCGTTTAGTACCTTGAGCGTGGCTGAGGTGCACCTGTGATCAGCTCGGAAAGTGGATTGCACAGCAGAGAAGGTACGGTGGGATTCAAAATGGTCAGTGATCTGTTTGTTAACCTGTTGGGGATAGGGGGCAGTATTGACACGGCTGGATAAAAAACGTACCCGATTTAATCTGGTTACTACTCCTGCCCAGTAACTAGAATATGCATATAATTATTGGCTTTGGATAGAAAACACCCTAAAGTTTCTAAAACTGTTTGAATGGTGTCTGTGAGTATAACAGAACTCATATGGCAGGCAAAAACTTGAGAAGGTTTCATGCAGGAAGTGGCCTGTCTGACCATTTCTTGCCCTTCTTTGTCATCTCTATTCATTACAAAGGATCTCTGCTGTTACGTGACACTTCCTACGGCTCCAATGGGCTCTCAGAGCCCGGGAAAAACCTGAATGACGTAATTCAAAGCCCTGGCTGAAACACACGAGCGCTTTTGCTAAGTGGTCTATCAGAGGACAAAGGGCTTAGGCTCGAGCACTGGCCGCCCCCGCCTTTCTGTTTTTCCCTCTGTTTACAGACACGCAGATTCCCGGTCGGAATATTATCGCTTTTCTACGAGATAAATTGCATAAAAATTGATTTTAAACAGCGGTTGACATGCTTCGAAGTACGGTAATGGAATATTTCCAAAAAAATTGTCACGTTATGCGCCATGCGTGCGACCGTGATTTACCATTGGGATAGTGTCTAGAACGCACGAACATAACGTCACTGATGGAACATAACGATGGATTATTTGGGACCAAACCTACATTTGTTATTGAAGTAGAAGTCCTGGGAGTGCATTCTGACGAAGAACAGGAAAGGTAAGACCATTTTTCTTATAGTAAATCTGATTTTGGTGAAGGCTAAACTTGCCGGTAGTCTAAATAGCTAGCCCGTGATGGCTGGGCTATGTACTTAGAATATTGCAAAATGTGCTTCATCCGAAAAGCTATTTTAAAATCGGACATATCGAGTGCATAGAGGAGTTCTGTATCTATAATTCTTAAAATAATTGTTATGCTTTTTGTGAACGTTTATCGTGAGTAATTTAGTAAATTGTTAGTAAATTCCCCGGAAGTTTGCGGGGGGTATGCTAGTTCTGAACGTCACATGCTAATGTAAAAAGCTGTTTTTTGATATAAATATGAACTTGATTGAACAAAACATGCATGTATTGTATAACATAATGTCCTAGGTGTGTTATCTGATGAAGATCAAAGGTTAGTGCTGCATTTAGCTGTCTTCTGGGTTTTTGTGACATTATATGCTAGCTTGAAAAATGGGTAGTCTGATTATTTCTGGCTGGGTAGTCTGCTGACATAATCATATGTTTTTCTTTCGCTGTAAAGCCTTTTTGAAATCGGACAGTGTGGTTAGATTAACGAGAGTCTTGTCTTTAAATAGCTGTAAAATAGTCATATGTTTGAGAAATTGAAGTAATAGCATTTCAAACGTTTTGAAAATCACGCCACTGGATTAGACTGGCTGTTGCGTAGGTGGGACGAATTCGTCCCGCCTCGCCCATAGAGGTTAACGAGAGTCTTGTCTTTAAATAGCTGTAAAAAAGTCATATGTTTGAGAAATTGAAGTAATAGCATTTCAAACGTTTTGAAAACCCCCTAGAGAGGTTAAGCATATCCCAGTTTAGGTCACCTAACAGAACAAACTCTGAAGATAGATGGGGGCCAATCAATTCACATATGGTGTCCAGGGCACAGCTGGGAGCTGAGGGGGGTCTGTAACAGGCGGCAACAGTGAGAGACTTATTTCTGGAGAGATTCATTTTTTTAATTAGAAGCTCGAACTGTTTGGGCTTAGACCTGGAATGTATGATAGAACATTGCAGGCCATCTCTGCAGTAGATTGCAACTCCTCTCATTTTGATGGAAAATGTTGTAGTTGGGGATGGAAATTTCTGAATTTTTGGTGACCTTCCAAAGCCAGGATTCAGACACGGCAAGGACATCAAGGTTGGCGGAGTGTGCTAAAGCAGTGAGTAAAACAAACTTAGGGAGGAGGCTTCTGATGTTAACATGCATGAAACCAAGGCTTTTACGGTTACAGAAGTCAACAAATGAGAGCGCCTGGGGACACACAGGGCCTGGGATAACCTCTACATCACCAGAGGAGTAGGGTGAGGGTACGGCAAAAGGCTTTCAGAACTGGTCGGCTCCCTCTAGTCAGGTTATAGTGATGACTGGCTCCCTCTAGTCAGGTTATAGTGATGACTGGCTCCCTCTAGTCAGGTTATAGTGATGACTGGCTCCCTCCAGTCAGGTTATAGTGATGACTGGCTCCCTCCAGTCAGGTTATAGTGATTTTGGGGCTCCCGAGTGGCGCAGCGGACACTGCATCTCAGTGCTTGAGGCTTCACTACAGACACCCTGGTTCAAATCCAGGCTGTATCACAACCGGCCGTGATTGGGAGTTCCATAGGGCGGCGCACAATTGGCCCAGCGTTGTCCGGGGTAGGCAGTCATTGTAAATAAGAATTTGTTCTTAACTGACTTGTCTAGTTAAATAAAGGTTACATTTAAATACATTTAAAAAATAGAGTTTCATGACAAACCATTTTTTACAAATCAGGCAAGGCACCAATTTTGAGACGGGTTTAAAACAAAGGTTTCAAACCAATTCATGAATGTAATTGAATCTAGGTATGTCTTGCCTTTAATGTAATGGCATGAAAAACAATTGTCTGAATATTATACAATGACTTATCAACAGCTCTAATAATTTGCCTCCACAGGAAATCTACACTGGCAGTTATAGAATATACTATATATCCTAGAAACCTTGTTAAACTATCATTATGACATCCTGGATGAATTCTAGAATATACTATACATCCTAGAAACCTGGTTAAACTATCATTATGACATCATGGATGAATTCTAGAATATACTATATATCCTAGAAACCTGGTTAAAGTATCATTATGACATCATGGATGAATTCTAGAATATACTATATAGCCAAGAAACCTGGTTAAACTATCATTATGACACCATGGATGAATTCTAGAATATACTATATAGCCTAGAAACCTGGTTAAACTATCATTATGACATCATGGATGAATTCTAGAATATACTATATAGCCTAGAAACCTGGTTAAACTATCATTATGACATCATGGATGAATTCTAGAATATACTATATAGCCTAGAAACCTGGTTAAACTATCATTATGACATCCTGGATGAATAAATTTGAGTGGTTACACTCCTCCTTCCCCCATCCCTCAGCTGTTTACCAAACCAAGCCTCTGGGCAGCCATTTTGTTACTGTTGAAAAAACCCACACAACCCAGCAATCTGCCGTTCATACAACAACAAAGCTGTCATTCCACCACTGTTTTGGTTATAAGATGATTATGGGGTTGGAGAAATGTAACTACTTTCAAATTCATAGACAGACCTATGGATGCAAGGACTGACCATCCATGTTATCAACATTATAGTTTTAACTATGTTGAGGCTATACAGTGTTGGTTTACATTTCTAAACATTGGAGTAAAAAAAAGCTTATTTGGGGTTCTGATGGGGTACAACAGTCGAACTAAGCTCATGAGGCATGTGTTATATTCTTCAAGAATCAATGGCTATAAATTAATAATTTAAAAGTCGCAATATGGATGTAGCTATTGCATATTTCAGCTTTAACACCACACATCAGTTCAACAACTGCAGAGTTTGTGCCTCTGTATTTAAGACAGTACTTACTAGTGTTAATCAGGGAACGGTTTCTCAAAACCATCTTATGGCTAAGTTCACCGTTAGAACCATTGGACGCCTTAAGATGCGTTTGGGAAACCGGGCCCAGATGTCCAGTTTCCTCCTCTATCGATGTAACAGTCATCTCCCCCGCTTCCTCTTTCACTCCATAAACTGCATCCTCCTCTTCTTTTACTGTAACATCCTCCTCCTCTTTCACTCTGAACGCGTCTTTTTCTTCTTTCACAGTAACGGCCTCACCCTCTACTTCTTGTTTTACTGTGATATTCTCTTCTTTAGCAGGAGAGTAGCTCAGTGACCGCATGGTCGGAGATGTTAGCTAGCTAGGCTAATGATAACTTAACCAACCCGCTAGCTGAATAATAACAACAACACCGTAAATATGAAATTAAATCGGATAACTAACTAGACGACAGAAGTGGGTTTAAAACACAGTGGCTAATATACACTAAAGCGTCTAATGAGCTTTATTGGTTCGGCTATTTTGTCTAGCAAGCTACCGAGGAGGCTTAATAACTGTTACTGCTGTTGAAAGAAGCGTTCCGTCCACTAGATTATACGTCACACCAACAGCATCGCCTTAAATTCCCACACCGCCATCTGCTGACTGGAGTGGGTAACGCAGTTGAGTAAAATGTTTATTTTATTTTCTGACAAAAAGTTAAAGGGTAGGAAGCGTTCGTTTTTACTCACCAGTGTAACAACACAGTGTGGTTAAAGACTTAGTAACTTAGTTGTAGTCACAATCTGGTTACCTATAAGTACAAACAGTTATGTTTTTGCGTTGTTACATATTTCTTAAACTTATTTCCGGATATCTTCTAAACTACCCACAATGCACTATGCTAGCTCGGTATCTAGCTCCAGCTTGTAAACGTCAGCCACACCTCATGCTTTCATATACTGTGTGGTTGTGATATCTAGTGGGAACGCATTAGCACGGTAGACTCTGCTGCCTTGTTGTCAGTAGGGATGTTACTTTTGATACCGGAGCTACGAGGCCTGCGTCCAAATCGATAAGCAGTAAACTTCAAAGCAGTGTACCGATGCCTGTATCACTTTATCAGCAGCACGTCATCAATGACGTCTGAAGCTTCATTTCATCAAACAACCACCTGATTGGTTTGGTATTGGGCTTGTTCGACACTGCAGGCGACTGCAGACTGACTGATCTACAAATCCCCTGTTGCTGCTGTTGAAAGAAGCGTTCCGTCCACTACATTATACGTCACACTAACATCACCTTAAAGCCCCACATGATGTATTGTTACACCATGTAAGATCAGTATAGACCTAGTCTGTTCATTATATACATCTACATGATGTATTGTTACACCATGTAGGAGCAGTATAGACCTAGTCTGTTCATTATATACATCTACATGATGTATTGTTACACCATGTAGGAGCAGTATAGACCTAGTCTGTTCATTATATACATCTACATGATGTATTGTTACACCATGTAGGAGCAGTATAGACCTAGTCTGTTCATTATATACATCTACATGATGTATTGTTACACCATGTAGGAGCAGTATAGACCTAGTCTGTTCATTATGTATATCTACATGATGTATTGTTACACCATGTAGGAGCAGTATAGACCTAGTCTGTTCATTATATACATCTACATGATGTATAGTTACACCATGTAGGAGCAGTATAGACCTAGTCTGTTCATTATATACATCTACATGATGTATTGTTACACCATGTAGGAGCAGTATAGACCTAGTCTGTTCATTATATACATCTACATGATGTATTGTTACACCATGTAGGAGCAGTATAGACCTAGTCTGTTCATTATATACATCTACATGATGTATTGTTACACCATGTAGGAGCAGTATAGACCTAGTCTGTTCATTATATACATCTACATGATGTATTGTTACACCATGTAGGAGCAGTATAGACCTAGTCTGTTCATTATGTATATCTACATGATGTATTGTTACACCATGTAGGAGCAGTATAGACCTAGTCTGTTCATTATATACATCTACATGATGTATAGTTACACCATGTAGGAGCAGTATAGACCTAGTCTGTTCATTATATACATCTACATGATGTATTGTTACACCATGTAGGAGCAGTATAGACCTAGTCTGTTCATTATATACATCTACATGATGTATTGTTACACCATGTAGGAGCAGTATAGACCTAGTCTGTTCATTATATACATCTACATGATGTATTGTTAGTCCATGTAGGAGCAGTATAGACCTAGTCTGTTCATTATATACATCTACATGATGTATTGTTACACCATGTAGCAGCAGTATAGACCTAGTCTGTTCATTATATACATCTACATGATGTATTGTTACACCATGTAGGATCAGTATAGACCTAGTCTGTTCATTATATCCATCTACATAATGTATTGTTACACCATGTAGGAGCAGTATAGACCTAGTCTGTTCATTATATACATCTACATGATGTATTGTTACACCATGTAGGAGCAGTATAGACCTAGTCTGTTCATTATAGACATCTACATGATGTATTGTTACACCATGTAGCAGCAGTATGGAGGTCAGTGGGGGACAAAATTGTTGACACCCTTGATAAAGATGAGATAAACGACTCTATTAAATAAATAATTAAAATACTGAGCTATATTGTATGTAAAAAATACAGAAATTATATTATTTTATACTAATAGAATTGCTCAGAGAAAGAGATTTAGTTTATCATGTAATTCTCAAAAGGTAGGGGTCTGAATTATTGCCTCCCATGTTTTCAAAACTCCAGCACCCTCCCCTTGGGAGGATAATGACACTGAAATGTTTAATGAGATTAGAGAACACATTGGGTGGGACCTTAGACCCTTCCTCCATACAGAATCTCTCCAGGTCCTTGATTTATTTAGTCTGCGCTTGTGGACTGCCCTGTTCAATTCAAACCACAGGTTTTCAATGGAGTTCAAGTCCGAAGACTGAGATGGCCATTAAAAATGTTGATTTTGTGCCCAATTAACCATTTCTTTGTGGATGTTGATGTGTCTTGCTGGAAGATCCACTTATGGCCAAGTTTCATCCTCCTAGCAGAGAGGTAACCAGGTTTTGGGCTAAAATATCCTGGTAGAGGGTAAAGTTTATTTATTTATTTCATACAGTAATTTTAGCTCATCTTTATCAAGGGTACCAATAACTAGGTGCCTATTTTGATATATAGTCATTTGACTGAATCAGAAATACAGATGTGAAGTAGAGGTTAAGTTTGTTTTAAATTTTCATTAAAAATCTGAACTAATCAAACAACACTTGTTGCTCTTTGTACGTGTTGATATAATATTCATATTTAATGGAGAGGAAAAAAACGTTTCCCTAAACTGCTTTATAATATTATAATTCAATGAAGAATAAAAATAGTTTTCCCTCCTCAACTGCGTTTCCTTCCTCCAGACAGCAGATGGCGATATGTGTCTTTCAGGCGATGTTTCTAGTGTGACGTATAATCTAGTGGACGGAACGCTTCTTCAACAACTGCAGCCACCTCGGTAGCTCGCTAGCTGACAAAGTCGGAACATTCAACTTCTTTAGACAATTTCGTGGTTTAATTGCCACTGTGATTTAAACATACTTATGTGGAAACAACTAGCTACCCCATTAAATGTAATATTTACGTTGTAAGTCAACTAGCTGGCTGGTTAAATTAGCACTATGCTAATGCTAACTAGCTATTATCTCCGACCATGAGTTCACTAAGCTACTCTCCTCCTGCTAAAGAAGAGGTCTGCTGGACGGAGAAAGAAGCTCTGGTGAAAGAGGAGGAGGAAGAGGAGGCTGTTACAATACAAAAACAAGTAGAGGGTGAGGCTGTTACAGTGAAAGAAGAAGAGAAAGACGTTACAGAGAAAGAAGAGGAAGACGCCTTCAGAGTGAAAGAGGAGGAGGATGTTACTGTGAAAGAAGAGGAGGAAGATGCAGTTTTTGGAGTGGAGGATGAAGTGAAAGAAGATGGAGACGTTTTTGGAATTAAGGCTGAAGAGGGGTCAATTACTGTCAATGATGAAGAGAAGACTGGAGAACTGATTAACACCAGTAAATACAGTGAGTACTATCTAATAAAACAGGGACATTGATCTGATTAACACCAGTAAATACAGTGAGTACTATCTTATAAAACAGGGACATTGATCTGATTAACACCAGTAAATACAGTGTGTACTATCTAATAAAACAGGGACATTGATCTGATTAACACCAGTAAATACAGTGAGTACTATCTAATAAAACAGGGACATTGATCTGATTAACACCAGTAAATACAGTGAGTACTATCTAATAAAACAGGGACATTGATCTGATTAACACCAGTAAATACAGTGAGTACTATCTAATAAAACAGGGACATTGATCTGATTAACACCAGTAAATACAGTGAGTACTATCTAATAAAACAGGGACATTGATCTGATTAACACCAGTAAATACAGTGAGTACTATCTAATAAAACAGGGACATTGATCTGATTAACACCAGTAAATACAGTGAGTACTATCTAATAAAACAGGGACATTGATCTGATTAACACCAGTAAATACAGTGAGTACTATCTAATAAAACAGGGACATTGATCTGATTAACACCAGTAAATACAGTGATTACTATCTAATAAAACAGGGACATTGATCTGATTAACACCAGTAAATACAGTGAGTACTATCTAATAAAACAGGGACATTGATCTGATTAACACTAGTAAATACAGTGAGTACTATCTAATAAAACAGGGACATTGATCTGATTAACACCAGTAAATACAGTGAGTACTATCTAATAAAACAGGGACATTGATCTGATTAACACCAGTAAATACAGTGAGTACTATCTAATAAAACAGGGACATTGATCTGATTAACACCAGTAAATACAGTGAGTACTATCTAATAAAACAGGGACATTGATCTGATTAACACCAGTAAACACAGTGAGTAATATCTAATAAAACAGGGACACAAACTCTGCAGTTGTTGAACTAATGTGTGATTTTTAAAAGGGCATTCTACACTTGAATATGTTTCTGTACTGTCGGAATTGTTCATGACGTCCTACAGTGATTTTTTTTTTTAAACTTTTCCTGTTGAAAAGTGATATAAATACAGTAAAGTATAAACACACTAATGGGAAACAAATAAATGTTTTGAGCAAAATAGTGTTTTTTTAAACTAGACGGAGTGAGTGATGTCATAGTAAGGCCTTCAAGGAGTTGGCTTGATGGGAAGTCGTGATGTCATCCAATAGGAGACTGATCTTCATGTGAATATTCATTATTCTTTTTAAAATCCTTCCTGTTCTGTCAAGTATGTTGTTGATCATTGCTAGAAAGCCGTTTTCAAGTCTTGCATTGACTTTCAAGATGATTTAAGTCCAAACTGTAACTAGGCCACTCAGGAACATTCAATGTCATCTTGGTAAGCTCCTCCAGTGTAGATTTGGCCTTGTGGTTTAGGTTATTGTCCTGTTAGGACGGTTTTCTGTATTCAGATCTCTGAAATGCACTCTACCTGCGTAACATTTAGTGTCTCCTTATGTTACGCTGGCAAAACAGTTTTTATGGGCACAGAAATCCTAAATAATTTCAGAGTTTGCTAAATCCAATGGTTCTAACTGAGAGTCACCTTAACTTTATTGACAACACCCAAATAGATACTGTCATTAACGTCGTTCTTCAATAATTACACATAATACTTAATACTGTAGCTGTTTAGTTACAGTCACATGTTCAACTATCATCAGCTGATCCAGGAAATCATTTTCTGAATGACAGTCACATGACAAACATCACGACATGCAACAACAACCAAAGTGCTTCTTCATTCATTACTCTGGTAAAGACAGTTATGCCGTTCTCCATGTTGGATCCAACATCCCTAACAAATGTATGTTTATAAAGTGTTATTGTCTGCTTGATTTACAGTAGGGTCTCGTTAGTCTGTTTGGACACAGAGATACTTAGCTCATAATGTGTAGAGAACTGTTCCTTGATGGATAGGCTATTGTACAACACACAGAGCTATTTTCCTTTATTCAGGACATTTAGAATGACAACACATTACAGAGTAGCCTAGTGGGATTATTCACAAAATTATCTGGTGATCAGGTTATGAAATGTCATGACAAAGACATGTTAGTTTCCATGTTTCACCTGAAATATTAAATTATATATAGTCTTAGGTGAAGTAGGTCTATGTTGTTGTTAGGTGAAGTTATGGGTCCTACAGTAGGTCTATGTTGTTAGGTGAAGTTATGGGTCTTACAGTTGGTCTATGTTATTGTTAGGTGAAGTTATGGGCCAATTTGTTAAACACTTAGTGTACAACCCCTCATTGTCAGGCTGATGTTAAAGCTAGCCATAGAGCATTTTACTGGTTGAAGTGTTTTTTAAGTATAAATCAGTTGATATGCGACAATAACACAAACATATTAAGCAGGTGATTCAAGCGAGTCTTACAATTATAATCCATATTTAATGTGAAATGCACTTATAAGCAACCTGTAAATGGAGGCTATTTTTGCTGTCAGCCTATGAGAACTCCCCTGAGTTTCCCCCACGGTGGTGAATTAGTGAATAGACACAGAGCTTAATGTGAGTTTCCTTGAGTAGCACTCCTGATCTTGTGCTGTAATATTCAGAATACATTGTGAAAACTAAAATCTTTGCTCACTATTTTTTGCTCCAGGCAGATATACTACATCCATAACTAGTGGTTTCCTCATTACCAGATACACTATATCCATAACTAGTGGTTTCCTCATTACCAGATATACTACATCCATAACTAGTGGTTTCCTCATTAGCAGATATACTACATCCATAACTAGTGGTTTCCTCATTACCAGATATACTACATCCATAACTAGTGGTTTCCTCATTACCAGATATACTACATCCATAACTAGTGGTTTCCTCATTAGCAGGGAAGTGTTTCTGCAATCATTTTTGTGTGCGCATTGACCTCGTGTCGCAATTTTAGCAAACACAGAAAGGGGCCAATATTGGAGACCAAAAGTCATCTGGCACACTGCTTAGGGTTTCAACAACTTTAAAAACTTTTCTAGTTTCTACTAATGTGAAAACAAGACAAAATATGATTGTTGCTAAGTTGACTGTCTTAATTGTCAAATATTTTAACAGACGTCAATTGTTGTACAACTTCATGGGTACGCTCTGGGCATCAACTTTTACCTCAAATAAACAGTGGATTTCTGCTGTTGTGGACCTTTAACCATCTGCCTGACTTTGTTCTCACAGGAGAGAGACGGGACTATAGGGATCCTGGGGATCCTCAACAACATCATGATGCTGATGAGGCAGAGAAGAGTCTCTCCAGATCAGAACTCCTCAAGAAACACCAGCGAGTTCACACAGGAGAGAAATCTCACTGCTGCTCTGACTGTGGGAAAAGATTCAACTCTTCACTAGGCCTTAAAATACATCAAAGAATTCACACTGGAGAGAAATCTTATGGCTGTGATCAATGTGGGAAGAGTTTTATTCGGCTACAAACTCTGAAATCACACCAGAGGATACACACTGGAGAGAAACCTTTTGGCTGTAATCAATGTGGGAAGGGTTTTACTCAGCTAAACAGCCTGATAGTACACCAGCGGACACACACAGGAGAGAAACCTTATGGCTGTAATCAATGTGGGAAAAGTTTTACGACATCTAGCTATCTAACTATACACAAGAGAACACACACAGGAGAGAAACCATATAGCTGTAATCAATGTGGGAAGAGTTTTACTCAGCTAAACAGCCTGATAGTACACCAGCGGACACACACAGGAGATAAACCTTATGTCTGTGATCAATGTGTAAAGAGTTTTAGTACGTTTGGCTGTCTGACGGCACACCAGAGGGCACACACAGGAGAGAAACCTTATAGCTGTGATCAGTGTGGGAAGAGTTTTACTACATCTAGCTGTCTAACTAAACACCAGAGAACACACACAGGACAGAAACCTTATAGCTGTGATCAGTGTGGGAAGAGTTTTACTACATCTAGCTGTCTAACTAAACACCAGAGAACACACACAGGACAGAAACCTTATAGATGTGATCAGTGTGGGAAGAGATACTCTGATAAAAGATCTCTGATCAAACATCAGAAACTACATGAAGGAGTTGTTTCATGATATCAGTGAAATAATGTCACAATGTAGAATGTTTTAACATTGTAGTAGGAGTATTTTAATAACGTCAGAATGTAGAACCCTAAACGTTTGTTGTTCAATTGATTTTAGCCTCAGGGGGAAAAATCCAGGCTCTGAAATGGAAGAGTTACTATTTATGTGATTTAACAAAAAGTGACTAACAAAAAAAGAGTTCTGTTACACTTACCACGTTGGTGACCCACTGGAATCACAATGCAACACTTCAAAATGTAGCTAGCTGTTTTCTACAAATTGTACTCTAACCAGTGATGTACACATTACTCCCATATTCCATGTGGTTTTTGAGCTGTTAGTTTTAACAGGACGTGCAACCTCATCTCCCTCCTCTCGCACAATTGATTTCAACATGATATCGATGAGTGATGACAAATAAGTGTTGTGTTCCTTTGTTCAGCGACCCTTAAATGTAAATGCATCACTGTTGCCCTGCTTTTAGAATATCAGGGTTAATTCTCAGATGTGCCAACCCAAGTGTACTAGAGCATGACATTGGGGACTGGGCCCCGATCCAACAACATGCCTATCTAGTGAACACTGAAAAGAGAGAGAAGCTCTGCAATGAGGTGGAAAGTTACTACGGATATTGCAGGAGTTTCCTCTTGAAATCAGACATGTCTGTGGTGAGGACAACTTGGTTGCTGATTGTCTCAAGGGTGGGCAGTTAAAAAGTTTAGTGTTTTGTGTTTAGCCAGTCCGTTGCCATGGATCACAATTTATTTTGACTGCACGTTTTTCCGTATTGGAGATGAGTTTTGTTTGGGCTCGTTCCAAGGGGACGAGAGTTCTAGAAGCTAGTGAGTTTTAGGAAGACGAGAGTTCTAGAAGCTAGTGGGATTTAGGAAGACGAGAGTTCTAGAAGCTAGTGAGTTTTAGGAAGACGAGTGTTCTAGAAGCTAGTGGTATTTAGGATTCTATAGAAAGAAAAAGGAGAAAAAAATAATACGATTGTATATTATTATTTAGAAATACGTGTTTTTAATTGTTGACATCCAGTGGACACCATGTTTATATTGTAGAAGGGAAGCATTTTTGTTGATTTTAATATGAAATGTAAGTTGTTTTCTGTTGGTGGTGAGCAAACTTGTCCATCATAAATATAGGATATATTTGTTGTCTTAAGGTGTTACAGGCTTTGGTTTTTCCATTTATGTTTTGAGGTTGGACTTTAGCACGTCTAGCTCGTTAGCACGTCTAGCTCGTTAGCACGTCTAGCTCGTTAGCCCGTCTAGCTCGTTAGCACGTACTGATTGGTGTCACCTCAGTTAGTCAATGTGTTACACCTGTGCTGGCTTGTCCATCTCGTTATGGTTGAATATAACATCCAATTGTTAATATTGTAATCAATTAATTTTCCTTAGAATGCTCATTAGTCTTTCAGTTGTTATTCTTCATTTTTACTAATGAACAAATATGTGCAAAAGCAACACGTATCTTGGTCCATCTTAGTATGAAAAACAGTATAAATTCAGTATATCTTCCACTATGTCAAAATAGTGCTGGTATGTAAGTTTAGTATCACTTTTCAACCAACCCAGTTCATTTGTTGAAAATGAAAAATGTTGAAATCAACAATATGTTAAAGGATTCAACTACTGGAAACTGAAACAAACAATTGAATCAAACAGATCAATCCTACTGGACATTGGGTTTGATTCAGACCCTGCCAGCATGGCCAGAGATGTAACTTATAACCACAGAACCACCCCAGACCTTTCATGCATGACTAAAAACACAGAAGTATTAGATTTACTGCCATGGTCTAGTATGTCACTGCATCAGACACCATTCACAATGCTGGCTGAGGTACTCGTAAAACATGACATATTATTTCCTAACCATTCACAATGCTGGCTGAGGTACGAGTAAAACATGACGTATTATTTCCTAACCGTTCACAATGCTGGCTGAGGTACTAGTAAAACATGACATATTATTTCCTAACCATTCACAATGCTGGCTGAGGTACTAGTAAAACATGACATATTATTTCCTAACCATTCACAATGCTGGCTGAGGTACGAGTAAAACATGACATATTATTTCCTAACCATTCACAATGCTGGCTGAGGTACGAGTAAAACATGACATATTATTTCCTAACCATTCACAATGCTGGCTGAGGTACGAGTAAAACATGACATATTATTTCCTAACCATTCACAATGCTGGCTGAGGTACGAGTAAATTATGACATATTATTTCCTAACATTTCACAATCCTGGCTGAGGTACTAGTAAAACATGACATATTATTTCCTAACCATTCACAATGCTGGCTGAGGTACGAGTAAATTATTACATATTATTTCCTAACATTTCACAATCCTGGCTGAGGTACGAATACTTCAGTAAATAAATTTGCAAAAATGTAAAAAAAACTGTTTTTGGTTTTTCATTATGGGGTATTGTGATGTCATTATGGGGTATTGTGATGTCATTATGGGGTATTGTGTGTAGATTGATGAGGGGAAAAATTATGACATTTTAGAATACGGCTGTAATGTAACAAAATGTGGAAAAAGTGAAGGGGTCTGAATACTTAACGAATGCACTGTATACCACTGGCAGAATTTTCTACCACTGCAGAGTTGTCTACCACTGGCAGAGTTTTCTACCGCTGGCAGTTTTGTACACAGTCACGTGATACATGGTATAGAAAGGTCCAATCTTAGGAGAGTACATGGGAGGCACTATACTGTGTATCTGCAGGTGTCTATCTGGTCAAAACCACTGATACAGGTGCCCCTCCACCATCTGGTGGGATGGATCATGTCTACAGAGAAACTTAGATTCAAATACTTAGATGTGTGTGTATTGGGTCTATGTTGTGAAATTGTTAGATATTACTTGTTAGATATTACTGCACCGTCTGAGATAGAAACACAAGCATTTCGCTACACCCGCAGTAACATCTGCTAAACATGTGTATGTGACCAATAAAATGTGATTTTGATTTGAAATAAACGTCCTATTTATCAAAGGTGCTTTTGTCTGGGGTCAAAATGACTCCAAAGGATTTGAATTTGTTAAAAGTCCATATTGATACAGAAACACTAAACCATGATTTAGATTTATTAAGAACAAGTTGATTGACAAAGTCATGAAGAATTGAATAAAATACATTTTGGCTATGATAAAAGATATGCCTCTGGGGTCAAAATGATCCATGTCAGAAGTATGGTTCAATGCAAATATGTAGTGGGTGTAAAGTTTGTTTTAAATTCTCACTCATTAAAAACGAATCAATCAACACATGCTTCTCTTTGAACGACTTAATATAATATTAAATGAAAAATAAACGTTTGGTTCCTCAGCTGCGTTGCCCAGTCCAGTCAGCAGATGGCAATGTGCGTCTTTTAGGTTCAGGCGATGCTGCCAGTGTGACGTAGAATCTAGTGGACGGGACGCTCCTTCAACAACAACAGCTAGTCAGACACCTCGGTAGCTTTCTAGCAAACATAGCTACAACATTCACGCTCTTTACACTGTTTTGGTGTATATTAGTCTCTGTGTATTAAACACACTTCTGTCGTATGTACTTGTTGGCCCATTTAATTATATATTTACGTTGTTTGTCAGCTAGCTGGTTTGCTAAGTTAGCTTAGAACTAGGCTAGTCGCTAATGCTAGCTAGCTAACGTCTCCGACCAAGAGTTCACTAAGCTACTCTCCTCCTGCTAAAGAAGAGGAGGTCTGCTGGACGGAGAAAGAAGCTCTAGTGAAAGAGGAGGAGGAAGAGAAAGATGTTACAATACAAAAACAAGTAGAGGGTGAAGCTGTTAGCGTGAAAGAAGAAGAGAAAGACGTTTCAGTTAAAGAAGAGGAAGAGGCGTTCAGAGTGAAAGAGGAGGAGGATGTTACAGTAAAAGAAGAGGAGGAAGAGAAAGAGGAGGCAGTTTTTGGAGTGAAAGAGGAGGAGGGGGAGATGACTGTCACATTGGAGGAAGAAGAGGAGGTTGGAGATCTGTTTAACACCAGTAAGTACCGTCTCTGCAGTCGTTGAACCAATATGCAGTAAAGGGGTTCTACACTTTAATGTTGTTCTGTAGGAATGGCTGAAGCTACACTGTAACGTGTAGAACATCAAGAGTGGACCATCAACAAAACGTTAACAATTGATCAAATGCATCCAATGACAATGCCTGAAATACTGTAGTCCTCAATATCTCCTATTAGATTAGCCCAAGATGTTCTCTTAAAGGGGCAATCAGCAGTTGTTACATCCATTTAGGGACTTATACATTAATGATATGTACCCATCTGTTTCTTGAATAAATCACTTATAAATGCCTCATGAGCTTAGTTCAACTGTCGTACCCCATCAGAACCCAAAATATAAGCTATTTGTTTTACTCCAATGTTTGTCAGTAAGTATAAACAAACACTGTATATCCTCAAAACATGGTTAAAACTAGAATGTTGATATCATGGATGTTTGCATTTTTCCCATCCCTCAAGTTGTAGATACATCTCAAGGATGATTAATGGAAACAAGATGCACCTGAAAGCAATTGCGAGTCTCATAGCAAATGGTCTGAATACTTCAGTAAATAAGGTATTTCTGTATTTTTTAACCTGTTTTCCCTTTGTCATTATGGGCTATTGATGACACCCCTCTGAAACAAGATAGCCTAACCATGAGAAAAAAAACTCTACTTAGCCTACTCCTCCCGCTGCTGCTGGCCTTCATAAATTCAGTCGTTATGCTCCTATAGTTTCTGGTAATAGGCTACACCAGCAGTCGTTATGCTCCTATAGTTTCTGGTAATAGGCTACACCAGCAGTCGTTATGCTCCTATAGTTTCTGGTAATAGGCTACACCAGCAGTCGTTATGTTCCTATAGTTTCTGGTAATAGGCTACACCAGCAGTCGTTATGCTCCTATAGTTTCTGGTAATAGGCTACACCAGCAGTCGTTATGCTCCTATAGTTTCTGGTAATAGACTACACCAGCAGTCGTTATGCTCCTATAGTTTCTGGTAATAGGCTACACCAGCAGTCGTTATGCACCTATAGTTTCTGGTAATAGACTACACCAGCAGTCGTTATGCTCCTATAGTTTCTGGTAATAGACTACACCAGCAGTCATTATGCTCCTATAGTTTCTGGTAATAGACTACACCAGCAGTCGTTATGCTCCTATAGTTTCTGGTAATAGACTACACCAGCAGTCGTTGTGCTCCTATAGTTTCTGGTAATAGGCTACACCAGCAGTCGTTATGCTCCTATAGTTTCTGGTAATAGGCTACACCAGCAGTCGTTATGCTCCTATAGTTTCTGGTAATAGGCTACACCAGCAGTCGTTATGCTCCTATAGTTTCTGGTAATAGGCTACACCAGCAGTAGTTATGATCCTATAGTTTCTGGTAATAGACTACACCAGCAGTCGTTATGCTCCTATAGTTTCTGGTAATAGGCTACACCAGCAGTAGTTATGATCCTATAGTTTCTGGTAATAGGCTACACCAGCAGTCGTTATGCTCCTATAGTTTCTGGTAATAGGCTACACCAGCAGTCGTTATGCTCCTATAGTTTCTGGTAATAGGCTACACCAGCAGTCGTTATGCTCCTATAGTTTCTGGTAATAGGCTACACCAGCAGTCGTTATGCTCCTATAGTTTCTGGTAATAGGCTACACCAGCAGTCGTTATGCTCCTATAGCTTCTGGTAATAGGCTACACCAGCAGTCGTTATGCTCCTATAGTTTCTGGTAATAGGCTACACCAGCAGTCGTTATGCTCCTATAGTTTCTGGTAATAGGCTACAGTCGTTATGCTCCTATAGTTTCTGGTAATAGGCTACACCAGCAGTCGTTATGCTCCTATAGTTTCTGGTAATAGACTACAGTTGTTATGCTCCTATAGTTTCTGGT
The DNA here is from genome assembly GCF_965601325.2 of Salmo salar. Lineage (NCBI taxonomy): Eukaryota > Metazoa > Chordata > Actinopteri > Salmoniformes > Salmonidae > Salmo > Salmo salar. The sequence goes on along the minus strand of NW_027675347.1, from coordinate 822,434 downwards.
AATAGGCTACACCAGCAGTCGTTATGCTCCTATAGTTTCTGGTAATAGGCTACACCAGCAGTCGTTATGCTCCTATAGTTTCTGGTAATAGACTAAACCAGCAGTCGTTATGCTCCTATAGTTTCTGGTAATAGACTACACCAGCAGTCGTTATGCTCCTATAGTTTCTGGTAATAGGCTACACCAGCAGTCGTTATGCTCCTATAGTTTCTGGTAATAGACTACAGTCATTATGCTCCTATAGTTTCTGGTAATAGACTACACCAGCAGTCGTTATGCTCCTATAGTTTCTGGTAATAGGCTAGACCAGCAGTCGTTATGCTCCTATAGTTTCTGGTAATAGGCTACACCAGCAGTCGTTATGCTCCTATAGTTTCTGGTAATAGGCTACACCAGCAGTCGTTATGCTCCTATAGTTTCTGGTAATAGGCTACACCAGCAGTCGTTATGCTCCTATAGTTTCTGGTAATAGGCTACACCAGCAGTCGTTATGCTCCTATAGTTTCTGGTAATAGGCTACACCAGCAGTCGTTATGCTCCTATAGTTTCTGGTAATAGACTACACCAACAGTCGTTGTCCTCCTATAGTTTCTGGTAATAGGCTACACCAGCAGTCGTTATGCTCCTATAGTTTCTGGTAATAGGCTACACCAGCAGTCGTTGTGCTCCTATAGTTTCTGGTAATAGGCTACACCAGCAGTCGTTATGCTCCTATAGTTTCTGGTAATAGGCTACACCAGCAGTCGTTATGCTCCTATAGTTTCTGGTAATAGACTACACCAGCAGTCGTTATGCTCCTATTGTTTCTGGTAATAGACTACACCAGCAGTCGTTATGCTCCTATAGTTTCTGGTAATAGGCTACACCAGCAGTCGTTATGCTCCTATAGTTTCTGGTAATAGGCTACACCAGCAGTCGTTATGCTCCTATAGTTTCTGGTAATAGACTACACCAGCAGTCGTTATGCTCCTATAGTTTCTGGTAATAGGCTACACCAGCAGTCGTTATGCTCCTATAGTTTCTGGTAATAGACTACAGTCGTTATGCTCCTATAGTTTCTGGTAATAGGCTACACCAGCAGTCGTTATGCTCCTATAGTTTCTGGTAATAGACTACAGTCGTTATGCTCCTATAGTTTCTGGTAATAGGCTACACCAGCAGTCGTTATGCTCCTATAGTTTCTGGTAATAGGCTACACCAGCAGTCGTTATGCTCCTATAGTTTCTGGTAATAGGCTACAGTCGTTATGCTCCTATAGTTTCTGGTAATAGGCTACACCAGCAGTCGTTATGCTCCTATAGTTTCTGGTAATAGACTACAGTCGTTATGCTCCTATAGTTTCTGGTAATAGGCTACACCAGCAGTCGTTATGCTCCTATAGTTTCTGGTAATAGGCTACACCAGCAGTCGTTATGCTCCTATAGTTTCTGGTAATAGGCTACACCAGCAGTCGTTATGCTCCTATAGTTTCTGGTAATAGACTACACCAGCAGTCGTTATGCTCCTATAGTTTCTGGTAATAGACTACACCAGCAGTCGTTATGCTCCTATAGTTTCTGGTAATAGACTACAGTCATTATGCTCCTATAGTTTCTGGTAATAGACTACACCAGCAGTCGTTATGCTCCTATAGTTTCTGGTAATAGGCTAGACCAGCAGTCGTTATGCTCCTATAGTTTCTGGTAATAGGCTACACCAGCAGTCGTTATGCTCCTATAGTTTCTGGTAATAGGCTACACCAGCAGTCGTTATGCTCCTATAGTTTCTGGTAATAGGCTACACCAGCAGTCGTTATGCTCCTATAGTTTCTGGTAATAGGCTACACCAGCAGTCGTTATGCTCCTATAGATTCTGGTAATAGGCTACACCAGCAGTCGTTATGCTCCTAAAGTTTCTGGTAATAGGCTACACCAGCAGTCGTTATGCTCCTATAGTTTCTGGTAATAGGCTACACCAGCAGTCGTTATGCTCCTATAGTTTCTGGTAATAGGCTACACCAGCAGTCATTATGCTCCTATAGTTTCTGGTAATAGACTACACCAGCAGTCGTTATGCTCCTATAGTTTCTGGTAATAGACTACACCAGCAGTCGTTATGCTCCTATAGTTTCTGGTAATAGGCTACACCAGCAGTCGTTATGCTCCTATAGTTTCTGGTAATAGACTACACCAACAGTCGTTGTCCTCCTATAGTTTCTGGTAATAGGCTACACCAGCAGTCGTTATGCTCCTATAGTTTCTGGTAATAGGCTACACCAGCAGTCGTTGTGCTCCTATAGTTTCTGGTAATAGGCTACACCAGCAGTCGTTATGCTCCTATAGTTTCTGGTAATAGGCTACACCAGCAGTCGTTATGCTCCTATAGTTTCTGGTAATAGGCTACAGTCGTTATGCTCCTATAGTTTCTGGTAATAGGCTACACCAGCAGTCGTTATGCTCCTATAGTTTCTGGTAATAGACTACAGTCGTTATGCTCCTATAGTTTCTGGTAATAGGCTACACCAGCAGTCGTTATGTTCCTATAGTTTCTGGTAATAGGCTACACCAGCAGTCGTTATGCTCCTATAGTTTCTGGTAATAGGCTACACCAGCAGTCGTTATGCTCCTATAGTTTCTGGTAATAGGCTACACCAGCAGTCGTTATGTTCCTATAGTTTCTGGTAATAGGCTACACCAGCAGTCGTTATGCTCCTATAGTTTCTGGTAATAGGCTACACCAGCAGTCGTTATGCTCCTATAGTTTCTGGTAATAGACTACACCAGCAGTCGTTATGCTCCTATAGTTTCTGGTAATAGGCTACACCAGCAGTCGTTATGCACCTATAGTTTCTGGTAATAGACTACACCAGCAGTCGTTATGCTCCTATAGTTTCTGGTAATAGACTACACCAGCAGTCATTATGCTCCTATAGTTTCTGGTAATAGACTACACCAGCAGTCGTTATGCTCCTATAGTTTCTGGTAATAGACTACACCAGCAGTCGTTGTGCTCCTATAGTTTCTGGTAATAGGCTACACCAGCAGTCGTTATGCTCCTATAGTTTCTGGTAATAGGCTACACCAGCAGTCGTTATGCTCCTATAGTTTCTGGTAATAGGCTACACCAGCAGTCGTTATGCTCCTATAGTTTCTGGTAATAGGCTACACCAGCAGTCATTATGCTCCTATAGTTTCTGGTAATAGGCTACACCAGCAGTCGTTATGCTCCTATAGTTTCTTGTAATAGGCTACACCAGCAGTAGTTATGATCCTATAGTTTCTGGTAATAGACTACACCAGCAGTCGTTATGCTCCTATAGTTTCTGGTAATAGGCTACACCAGCAGTAGTTATGATCCTATAGTTTCTGGTAATAGGCTACACCAGCAGTCGTTATGCTCCTATAGTTTCTGGTAATAGGCTACACCAGCAGTCGTTATGCTCCTATAGTTTCTGGTAATAGGCTACACCAGCAGTCGTTATGCTCCTATAGTTTCTGGTAATAGGCTACACCAGCAGTCGTTATGCTCCTATAGTTTCTGGTAGTAGGCTACACCAGCAGTCGTTATGCTCCTATAGTTTCTGGTAATAGGCTACACCAGCAGTCGTTATGCTCCTATAGTTTCTGGTAATAGGCTACAGTCGTTATGCTCCTATAGTTTCTGGTAATAGGCTACACCAGCAGTCGTTATGCTCCTATAGTTTCTGGTAATAGACTACAGTCGTTATGCTCCTATAGTTTCTGGTAATAGGCTACACCAGCAGTCGTTATGCTCCTATAGTTTCTGGTAATAGGCTACACCAGCAGTCGTTATGCTCCTATAGTTTCTGGTAATAGGCTACACCAGCAGTCGTTATGCTCCTATAGTTTCTGGTAATAGACTAAACCAGCAGTCGTTATGCTCCTATAGTTTCTGGTAATAGACTACACCAGCAGTCGTTATGCTCCTATAGTTTCTGGTAATAGGCTACACCAGCAGTCGTTATGCTCCTATAGTTTCTGGTAATAGACTACAGTCATTATGCTCCTATAGTTTCTGGTAATAGACTACACCAGCAGTCGTTATGCTCCTATAGTTTCTGGTAATAGGCTAGACCAGCAGTCGTTATGCTCCTATAGTTTCTGGTAATAGGCTACACCAGCAGTCGTTATGCTCCTATAGTTTCTGGTAATAGGCTACACCAGCAGTCGTTATGCTCCTATAGTTTCTGGTAATAGGCTACACCAGCAGTCGTTATGCTCCTATAGTTTCTGGTAATAGGCTACACCAGCAGTCGTTATGCTCCTATAGTTTCTGGTAATAGGCTACACCAGCAGTCGTTATGCTCCTAAAGTTTCTGGTAATAGGCTACACCAGCAGTCGTTATGCTCCTATAGTTTCTGGTAATAGGCTACACCAGCAGTCGTTATGCTCCTATAGTTTCTGGTAATAGGCTACACCAGCAGTCATTATGCTCCTATAGTTTCTGGTAATAGACTACACCAGCAGTCGTTATGCTCCTATAGTTTCTGGTAATAGACTACACCAGTAGTCGTTATGCTCCTATAGTTTCTGGTAATAGGCTACACCAGCAGTCGTTATGCTCCTATAGTTTCTGGTAATAGACTACACCAACAGTCGTTGTCCTCCTATAGTTTCTGGTAATAGGCTACACCAGCAGTCGTTATGCTCCTATAGTTTCTGGTAATAGGCTACACCAGCAGTCGTTGTGCTCCTATAGTTTCTGGTAATAGGCTACACCAGCAGTCGTTATGCTCCTATAGTTTCTGGTAATAGGCTACACCAGCAGTCGTTATGCTCCTATAGTTTCTGGTAATAGACTACACCAGCAGTCGTTATGCTCCTATTGTTTCTGGTAATAGACTACACCAGCAGTCGTTATGCTCCTATAGTTTCTGGTAATAGGCTACACCAGCAGTCGTTATGCTCCTATAGTTTCTGGTAATAGGCTACACCAGCAGTCGTTATGCTCCTATAGTTTCTGGTAATAGGCTACAGTCGTTATGCTCCTATAGTTTCTGGTAATAGGCTACACCAGCAGTCGTTATGCTCCTATAGTTTCTGGTAATAGACTACAGTCGTTATGCTCCTATAGTTTCTGGTAATAGGCTACACCAGCAGTCGTTATGCTCCTATAGTTTCTGGTAATAGACTACACCAGCAGTCGTTATGCTCCTATAGTTTCTGGTAATAGGCTACACCAGCAGTCGTTATGCTCCTATAGTTTCTGGTAATAGACTACAGTCATTATGCTCCTATAGTTTCTGGTAATAGACTACACCAGCAGTCGTTATGCTCCTATAGTTTCTGGTAATAGGCTAGACCAGCAGTCGTTATGCTCCTATAGTTTCTGGTAATAGGCTACACCAGCAGTCGTTATGCTCCTATAGTTTCTGGTAATAGGCTACACCAGCAGTCGTTATGCTCCTATAGTTTCTGGTAATAGGCTACACCAGCAGTCGTTATGCTCCTATAGTTTCTGGTAATAGGCTACACCAGCAGTCGTTATGCTCCTATAGTTTCTGGTAATAGGCTACAGTCGTTATGCTCCTATAGTTTCTGGTAATAGGCTACACCAGCAGTCGTTATGCTCCTATAGTTTCTGGTAATAGACTACACCAGTAGTCGTTATGCTCCTATAGTTTCTGGTAATAGGCTACACCAGCAGTCGTTATGCTCCTATAGTTTCTGGTAATAGGCTACACCAGCAGTCGTTGTGCTCCTATAGTTTCTGGTAATAGGCTACACCAGCAGTCGTTATGCTCCTATAGTTTCTGGTAATAGGCTACACCAGCAGTCGTTATGCTCCTATAGTTTCTGGTAATAGACTACACCAGCAGTCGTTATGCTCCTATTGTTTCTGGTAATAGACTACACCAGCAGTCGTTATGCTCCTATAGTTTCTGGTAATAGGCTACACCAGCAGTCGTTATGCTCCTATAGTTTCTGGTAATAGGCTACACCAGCAGTCGTTATGCTCCTATAGTTTCTGGTAATAGGCTACAGTCGTTATGCTCCTATAGTTTCTGGTAATAGGCTACACCAGCAGTCGTTATGCTCCTATAGTTTCTGGTAATAGACTACAGTCGTTATGCTCCTATAGTTTCTGGTAATAGGCTACACCAGCAGTCGTTATGCTCCTATAGTTTCTGGTAATAGACTACAGTCGTTATGCTCCTATAGTTTCTGGTAATAGGCTACACCAGCAGTCGTTATGCTCCTATAGTTTCTGGTAATAGGCTACACCAGCAGTCGTTATGCTCCTATAGTTTCTGGTAATAGGCTACAGTCGTTATGCTCCTATAGTTTCTGGTAATAGGCTACACCAGCAGTCGTTATGCTCCTATAGTTTCTGGTAATAGACTACAGTCGTTATGCTCCTATAGTTTCTGGTAATAGGCTACACCAGCAGTCGTTATGCTCCTATAGTTTCTGGTAATAGGCTACACCAGCAGTCGTTATGCTCCTATAGTTTCTGGTAATAGGCTACACCAGCAGTCGTTATGCTCCTATAGTTTCTGGTAATAGACTACACCAGCAGTCGTTATGCTCCTATAGTTTCTGGTAATAGACTACACCAGCAGTCGTTATGCTCCTATAGTTTCTGGTAATAGACTACAGTCATTATGCTCCTATAGTTTCTGGTAATAGACTACACCAGCAGTCGTTATGCTCCTATAGTTTCTGGTAATAGGCTAGACCAGCAGTCGTTATGCTCCTATAGTTTCTGGTAATAGGCTACACCAGCAGTCGTTATGCTCCTATAGTTTCTGGTAATAGGCTACACCAGCAGTCGTTATGCTCCTATAGTTTCTGGTAATAGGCTACACCAGCAGTCGTTATGCTCCTATAGTTTCTGGTAATAGGCTACACCAGCAGTCGTTATGCTCCTATAGTTTCTGGTAATAGGCTACACCAGCAGTCGTTATGCTCCTAAAGTTTCTGGTAATAGGCTACACCAGCAGTCGTTATGCTCCTATAGTTTCTGGTAATAGGCTACACCAGCAGTCGTTATGCTCCTATAGTTTCTGGTAATAGGCTACACCAGCAGTCATTATGCTCCTATAGTTTCTGGTAATAGACTACACCAGCAGTCGTTATGCTCCTATAGTTTCTGGTAATAGACTACACCAGCAGTCGTTATGCTCCTATAGTTTCTGGTAATAGGCTACACCAGCAGTCGTTATGCTCCTATAGTTTCTGGTAATAGACTACACCAACAGTCGTTGTCCTCCTATAGTTTCTGGTAATAGGCTACACCAGCAGTCGTTATGCTCCTATAGTTTCTGGTAATAGGCTACACCAGCAGTCGTTGTGCTCCTATAGTTTCTGGTAATAGGCTACACCAGCAGTCGTTATGCTCCTATAGTTTCTGGTAATAGGCTACACCAGCAGTCGTTATGCTCCTATAGTTTCTGGTAATAGACTACACCAGCAGTCGTTATGCTCCTATTGTTTCTGGTAATAGACTACACCAGCAGTCGTTATGCTCCTATAGTTTCTGGTAATAGGCTACACCAGCAGTCGTTATGCTCCTATAGTTTCTGGTAATAGGCTACACCAGCAGTCGTTATGCTCCTATAGTTTCTGGTAATAGGCTACACCAGCAGTCGTTATGCTCCTATAGTTTCTGGTAATAGGCTACACCAGCAGTCGTTATGCTCCTATAGTTTCTGGTAATAGACTACAGTCGTTATGCTCCTATAGTTTCTGGTAATAGGCTACACCAGCAGTCGTTATGCTCCTATAGTTTCTGGTAATAGACTACAGTCGTTATGCTCCTATAGTTTCTGGTAATAGGCTACACCAGCAGTCGTTATGCTCCTATAGTTTCTGGTAATAGGCTACACCAGCAGTCGTTATGCTCCTATAGTTTCTGGTAATAGGCTACACCAGCAGTCGTTATGCTCCTATAGTTTCTGGTAATAGGCTACACCAGCAGACGTTATGCTCCTAAAGTTTCTGGTAATAGGCTACACCAGCAGTCGTTATGCTCCTATAGTTTCTGGTAATAGGCTACACCAGCAGTCGTTATGCTCCTATAGTTTCTGGTAATAGGCTACACCAGCAGTAGTTATGATCCTATAGTTTCTGGTAATAGACTACACCAGCAGTCGTTATGCTCCTATAGTTTCTGGTAATAGGCTACACCAGCAGTCGTTATGCTCCTATAGTTTCTGGTAATAGGCTACACCAGCAGTCGTTATGCTCCTATAGTTTCTGGTAATAGGCTACACCAGCAGTCGTTATGCTCCTATAGTTTCTGGTAATAGGCTACACCAGCAGTCGTTATGCTCCTATAGTTTCTGGTAATAGGCTACACCAGCAGTCGTTATGCTCCTATAGTTTCTGGTAATAGGCTACACCAGCAGTCGTTATGCTCCTATATATTCTGGTAATAGACTACACCAGCAGTCGTTATGCTCCTATAGTTTCTGGTAATAGACTACACAAGCAGTCGTTATGCTCCTATAGTTTCTGGTAATAGGCTACACCAGCAGTCGTTATGCTCCTATAGTTTCTGGTAATAGACTACAGTCGTTATGCTCCTATAGTTGCTGGTAATAGACTACACCAGCAGTCGTTATGCTCCTATAGTTTCTGGTAATAGGCTAGACCAGCAGTCGTTATGCTCCTATAGTTTCTGGTAATAGGCTACACCAGCAGTCGTTATGCTCCTATAGTTTCTGGTAATAGGCTACACCAGCAGTCGTTATGCTCCTATAGTTTCTGGTAATAGGCTACACCAGCAGTCGTTATGCTCCTATAGTTTCTGGTAATAGGCTACACCAGCAGACGTTATGCTCCTAAAGTTTCTGGTAATAGGCTACACCAGCAGTCGTTATGCTCCTATAGTTTCTGGTAATAGGCTACACCAGCAGTCGTTATGCTCCTATAGTTTCTGGTAATAGGCTACACCAGCAGTCGTTATGCTCCTATAGTTTCTGGTAATAGGCTACACCAGCAGTCGTTATGCTCCTATAGTTTCTGGTAATAGGCTACACCAGCAGTCATTATGCTCCTATAGTTTCTGGTAATAGGCTACACCAGCAGCCAGCAACCTTTTCCATTTGGTGCCAATTTATCTGACCATTTCTACTGATCTGGTGCCAGTTAAGATTTTCATATTCACATTTTACTGGAACAGTTTCATTTAATTTATAGTATTAATAATAATTATAATAGTCTTTGTATCTCAACATCATTCTCTGTGGTTAATCTACATTCTATTTAAATTAAAATGATAAATAAATAAACATTTTTATTGCCATTGCTAAGTTTTTTTTAAATAACCTACATAAAGCCCAAACATTTTAACATTGCAGGCTGGAGGTGGAAAATATATCCTGATAAAAATAAATACCAAATACTTATTTCCCTCATTAAAATGCAAATCATTTTATAACATTTTTGACATGCGTTTTTCTGTATTTTTTTGTTGTTCTGTCTCTCATTGTTCAAATAAACCTACCATTAAAATTATAGACTGATCATTTCTTTGTCAGTGTGCAAACGTACAAAATCAGCAGGGGATCAAATACTTTTTTTCCCTCACTTTATACTACATCCATAACTAGTGGTTTCCTCATTACCAGATATACTACATCCATAACTAGTGGTTTCCTCATTACCAGATATACTACATCCATAACTAGTGGTTTCCTCATTACCAGATATACTACATCCATAACTAGTGGTTTCCTCATTACCAGATATACTACATCCATAACTAGTGGTTTCCTCATTACCAGATATACTACATCCATAACTAGTGGTTTCCTCATTACCAGATATACTACATCCATAACTAGTGGTTTCCTCATTACCAGATATACTACATCCATAACTAGTGGTTTCCTCATTAGCAGATATACTACATCCATAACTAGTGGTTTCCTCATTACCAGATATACTACATCCATAACTAGTGGTCTCCTCATTACCAGATATACTACATCCATAACTAGTGGTTTCCTCATTACCAGATATACTACATCCATAACTAGTGGTTTCCTCATTACCAGATATACTACATCCATAACTAGTGGTTTCCTCATTACCAGATATACTACATCCATAACTAGTGGTTTCCTCATTACCAGATACACTACATCCATAACTAGTGGTTTCCTCATTAGCAAGGAGGTGTTTCTGCAATCAAATTGCCCTCGTGCTGCAATTTTAGCAAACACAGAAAGGGGCCTATATTGGAGACCAAAAGTTGTCTGGCACACTGCTTAGAGGTTCAACAACATGAATTACTTATTTCCAGTCTACAATCTTAGATGTTACTACTAATGTGAAAACAAGACAAAATATGACTATTGTTGCTCATTTTAAGACAATTGTCAAAAAATCATTACATTCATTACAGACGACAATTGTTGTACTACAACATGGCTACGCTGTTGGCATCACCTTTTACAGTGGATTTCTGCTGTTGTGGGGCTTTAACCATCTGTATGACTTTGTTGTTCACACAGGAGAGAGACGTGACTATCGTGGATCCTCTGGGGAGCCTCAACAACCTCATGATGCTGACGAGGCAGAGAAGAGTCTCTCCAGATCAGAACACCTCAAGAAACACCCGCAGAGATCCACAGGGAAGATAATTCACCTCTCTGACTGTGGGAAGAGATTCACCTCATCAGGCATTAAAATTCATCGGAGAAGCCACACAGTAGAGAAAGCTTATTGCTGTACTCAATGTGGGAAGAGTTTTGATACATCTAGCCATCTTATTGTACACCAAAGAACACACACAGGAGAGAAATCGTATAGCTGTGATGAATGTGGGAAGAGTTTTACTCAATCAACCAGCCTGAAATTCCACCAGAGACCACGCACAGGAGAGAAACCATATAGCTGTGATGAATGTGGGAAGAGTTTTACTCAATCAACCAGCCTGAAATTCCACCAGAGAACACGCACAGGAGAGAAACCTTTTAGCTGTGATCAATGTGGGAAGAGTTTTGTTCAATCTGGCCATCTGAAGAGACACCAGAAAACACACACAGGAGAGAAATCTCATGGCTGTGACCAGAGATAATCTGATAAAAGATCTCTGATCAAATATCAGAAAATACATGGAGTTGTTTCATGATATCAATGAATTAATGTCACAATGTAGAATGTTTTAACATTGTAGAAGGAGTATTTTAATGATGTCACAATGTAGAACCCTAAACGTTTGTCCCCTGTTCTATTGATTTCAACATGATATGGATATTAGCCTCAGGGGGAAAATCCAGGCTCTGAAATGGAAGAGTACTATTTATGAGATTTAACAAAAAGTGACTAACAAAAAAAGAGTTGTAACACTTACCATGTTGGTGACCCACTTGAATCAAAATGCAACACTTCAAAATGTAGATAGATGTTTTCTACAAATTGTCCTCTAACCAGGGATGTACACATTATTCCCAGATTCCGTGTGGTTTTTGAGCTGTTAGTTTTAACAGGACGTGCAACCTCATCTCCCTCCTCTCGCACAAATGATTTCAACATGATATCGAAGAGTTATGACATAAGTGTTGCGTTTCTTTGTTTAGCGACCCCTAAATTTAAATGCATCAGTCCAAAATGTAGCTGACTGTCTTCTGCAGGTTGTCCTCTAATCAGTGAGGTAAAATATATCTCCCATTTCCATGTTTTTAGTTGTGTTAGTTTCAACAGCACGTACAACCTGATTTCCCCCTTAATCGATATCAGTGATTTATTGCTACTTGTCAAAACAACAGCGTTTTTGGTGCTTGTGCAGTTTATAAGGTGCTTGTTTTAAAAAATACAAGTAATACGATTATTGTGGCAGATGTTTGTGTATATAGCACATGTTATGTTTAGATTTGGACATGTTAAAACTGTGTTTTGACATTGGGGATATCCCACCTAGCAAAATGTCATTGATAAGACGTTGAAAATAAGACGATGCAATCAAATATTTCATATTTACATTTCATATAACATTTAGTAATGATAATTATTTATGCAACCAACTGACAATTTTTTGGTACAATTATATTGACATGTTTCCCCTGCTTTTAGAATATCAGGGTTCATTGTGAGGACAACTTGGTTTCTGATTGTCTCAAGGTGTCAAACAGTCAAACAGTTTTGTGTTTTGCGTTTAGCCAGTGCGTTACCATGGATCACAGTTTATTTTGACTGCACGTTTTTCCGTATTGGAGATGAGTTTTGTTTGGGCTCGTTCCAAGGGGATGAGAGTTCTAGAAGCTAGTGAGTTTTAGGAAGACGAGAGTTCTAGAAGCTAGTGGGATTTATGAAGACGAGAGTTCTAGAAGCTAGTGGGATTTAGGAAGACGAGAGTTCTAGAAGCTAGTGAGTTTTAGGAAGACGAGAGTTCTAGAAGCTAGTGAGTTTTAGGAAGACGAGTGTTCTAGAAGCTAGTGGGATTTAGGAAGACGAGAGTTCTAGAAGCTAGTGAGTTTTAGGAAGACGAGAGTTCTAGAAGCTAGTGAGTTTTAGGAAGACGAGAGTTCTAGAAGCTAGTGAGTTTTAGGAAGACGAGAGTTCTAGAAGCTAGTGAGTTTTAGGAAGACGAGTGTTCTAGAAGCTAGTGGGATTTAGGATTCTATAGAAAGAAAAAGGAGAACAATAATCCTATTGTATATTATTATTTAGAAATACGTGTTTTTTTCTTGATTTTAATTGTTGACAGCCAGTAGACACCATGTTTATATTGGTGAAGGTGAATCATTGTAGTTGATTATAATGTGAAATGGAAGTTGTTTTCTGTTGGTGGTGAGCAAACTTGTCCATCAAAACTATAGGATATATTTGTTGTCTTAAGGGATAAGGTGTTACAGGCTTTGGTTTTTCCATTTTATGTTTTGAGGTTGGACTTTAGTCCATATAGCTCGTTAGCCCGTCTAGCTCGTTAGCACTAGCTCGTTACCACGTCTAGCTCGTCAGCCCGTCTAGCTCGTTAGCACGTCTAGCTCGTTAGCACGTAGGACGCACTGATTGGTGTCACCTCGTTAGTCAGTATGTGTTACACCTGTGCTGGCTTGTCCATCTCGTTAGTGGGAAGGTGTTTCACCTGAGCTGGTCCAGGTTCTATTTAAGAGTGTCTGGCCCAGTGCTCCAGTTGTCTTGATACATGTGGAGAGTCAACACCTTTAGTTGCTCCACCTTTTTGGTTTACTTCCTGTCTTTAAGTTTGGTGTGGGTTTTTCTTTTGTTTTCCTCTTCTTGGGCAGATTTAGTGGGTCTCATGGTGGGTGTCTTTCAGGTCCCAGTTGTTGTTACTAGTCAACTTCCAGTGGACACCCCCATAGTGTCTTTCAGAGCCCCTCCTAAAAAACAAGTTATATTTTGGGTTGGATGTTGCATCATATTGTTGATATTTTAATCAATGGCATTTCCTTCCAATGCTCATTAGTCTTTCAGTTGTTATTATTGTTTTTTATCCTCATATTTGTGTACTAAATATTTCTGATTATTTTCATATTTTTTTCCTGTGAAGCCATTGTGTTGCATCCATGTCTGACATGTGCTGTATAAATAATGCTTGATTTGATTTGAACATATTGCAAAACTAATGAACCCAATGACCGACCAATCAACAGACTCTTGGTCCACCTTAGTATGAAAAACTGTATCAATCCCACTTTTCCAGCCTGCTGAAGGTGTGGTGGAGCGGTAAACACCACCCCCGGCTCTACCAGGGGCTTGAGGTGGTCTCCCACAGCTCTGCTTATGTCATGTTCTGTGGCCTTGCTGTTCCATTTATTGACTGCCCCTGCAACACAGAAACACATTTAGTCATATTATATACAACACTCAAAGTAATGGATATGTAGCATCTACAGCCTCAGTTACACCTGGCACCTAAATGTGACTTCTGTCATCTGATCACTCCAAGCTGCATTAGGTTCAGATCTACCAGGATGGGCCTTTGACATAGTCTGGACGCAGTCAGGCCACTGATTATGCATAAGCAATGTAAAGAGGTGGGGTGAATGAGGGGAAAATACATTCTACACAAATTACCTTCATAACAAATCAAATGTTGTTGGTCACATACAGGTGTTCAGCAGATGTTATTGCAGGTGTAGTGAAATGCTTGTCCTTCTAGTTCCCACAGTGCAGTAATATCTAACAATTAATATCTAACAATTTCACAACAAATACCTAATACACACAAATCTAAGGTAAGGAATGGAATTAGGAATATATAAATATATGGATAAACAATGTCAGAGCAGCATAGACTGAGATACAGTGGGGGGGGGAAAAAGTATTTGATCCCCTGCTGATTTTGTACGTTTGCCCACTTACACTTTCACTGACAAAGAAATTATCAGTCTATCATTTTAATGGTTTATTTGAACAGTGAGAGACAGAATAACAACAACAAAAAATCCTGAAAAACGCATGTCAAAAATGTTAATAATTGATTTGCATTTTAATGAGTGAAATATGTATTTGACCCCTTTAACTTGTTGTCTGAAGATAAAATGTACATTTTACTGAACTGCGTCCAGTCAGCAGATGGACTAGATGCCTCTTAGGCCGCCCATTGTGACTCCGTCAAGAATTCAGCAGAGCAAGTTTGTATGAAGGTCTGGTTATTAAATGGGTACATAGTTCAATAGTAATATCCTCTAAAACGCTCTGGTGACAAACTTTACTGCCCTGTTTCCAGTTGTCCACATGGCTGGAAGAACCTATTCAAGTAAGTAAATAGATTTTGAAAATGAAAAAAAAAACGATGTATTATTAGCTAACTAGCTACAGTGCAGGCTAACTCAAATGAGCTGCTAAATGAGCTAGCTATCTAGCCAACTACACATTCTGTATAGATAGATAGCTAGATATAATTAAATATCACATTCTGTATAGATATAATTAAATATCACCAGCTACCTAACTTCATATTAGCTAGCTATCTATTTATCACTGTAAAAAACAAACTCCACATGCATTTGTAGGTAGCTAGCTAACAGCCATGGAAGAGGGTGAAAGGATAGCAGCCCCAACTGTCAGTGAGAGAGGAGGCTATTCTGGATAGGGCAGGTACTTTTGTGTAGTTCCTGTCCCTAGAAGTGAGGATGGAGATAATAGTAACATAATATTCAGTGTGGTGTAATCTGACTATAATGAAGTCTGTTTCTTGTGAGGTTTTCTGTCCTCAGATAAAGAGCTCTATGAAAGCCAGTCTACATATGAAGAGGTCCCAATGAAGAGCAGTGGTTCTCAGTCCTGGGGACTCAAAGAGGGGCACATTGTTGTTTTTGCCTTCACACTGCACAGCTGATTCAAATGATTCAAACTCATCATCAAGCTTCAAGTGGTATTTATGTATTCATTTGTGATGCCATCCTTGATATGATCCTGTTATTGTCACATGCTACACATGTACATATGTGTGCCCATGCATCTATCAATCCAATGTTATAATGATTTGTTATCAGGGATATTATACTTTAGTAATCCACAATGACCTGGTGATGTAACAGTCTAGTAATTACATTGTCTTCCATATTCCTACAGATACCTTGTAACTGGAGATCCCTTCAGAACGATTGCCTACAGTTAGCGTGTAGGGCACTGCAAGGTTGGGTGACCAGGGTCATCTAGGACTGCCTCCTGGAGGAATTCAGGTGTGTGAAGGCTACCTGTGTCCTGCGTAACTTCATGAGGATGGACACGAGGACCAGGAGGGGATCTGCAGCTCGCCGCCGTGTGCCAGAGGAGGAGTCTGCTGCTCTGCAGGATGTTTCAAGGATGGGGTTCAACAACGCAGCAAGAGAGCCAATCCGTGTGCAGGAGATCTTCACCTCCTACTTCTTCAAAGAGGGTGCTGTTCCCTGGCAACACCATAGACGTCACTATGCACAACCAAAAGCTCTTTTAAGAGCCATTCACATTGCAATAAGAGTATTCTTCCATTTACTGAGCTATGTCAACTGCAGTTATTCAATTCACAGTTTCTCTCCCTTTGATTTCTACTTCTCAGGTGAGGGTGCTGTGTAGGTAAGGGTGTGATGTCTGTGCAAAAACAAAACAGGCTATTTTAAATCACCCATATTGAAAAAATGTAGAACAATTAGACACCCTATAACCCACACCTACACACTCATGATTCAATCTGATTGATGGATTGTGTTGTGCAGTAAGCAGGTTCAGGCGTATATAACTGTGGCTCCTTCCACCTTCAAAGAATAGGCAAGAGGGCCAACCATGGAGAATAGTAAGACACTTAATTATTTCTATAACTACGCTATATTGTTTGTCCTTGTGTGTCTGTTCATGTTTTTTAGCTTAAAGTACTCTGCAGCCACTTAGTGTGGTGTGGACACCAGGTGAGGCCACACACAGATTCCTGTGAACACTGTCGATTTAACTACCTTATTTTCTCAATAACAGTCTCTCTCCTTCACTTCATCCCTCTCTCCTCTTCTCCCTAAATCCTCTAGGTTATATCAACTGTGTCTGTGAACCCCTCCTGCATCTGAACTGGCTACATAGAGGGCACAGCATGAACAGAGGTGAGAGGTCACTTGGTCAGGTCAACAGGAAGTATTATTAAAGAGATGCTTTACATTGAAATACAGATAGAGATGCAGTAGTCCCAGAGTTAATGATCCAAGGTCAGTTTATATTATACAGGAAGTATTATTAAAGAGATGCTTTACATTGAAATACAGATAGAGATGCAATAGTCCCAGAGTTAATGATCCAAGGTCAGTTTTGCATTTCACCTCCTGATTGATGACTAACAATGTTAGAATAAAAAATAATAACACAAGGTTTAAACATGCTCTCTCTCTCCATCTGCCTCTCGTCTGCAGATATGTTTTGATGTGAGAGGATGCCAACCCCCAGTCCCATCATCGCCACCTCACCTGCTTTTAAGAACCTTTGGGTCGACGAGAGACACTATTATGTGATTGTGATGAACTGAGAGAATATTTATGTAGCACTGTGATTCATTAATCATGTGCTGCCTTCCCTGCTCCTATGTGCTTACCTCTTTCCCTTTCTGTCTTTTACACCTCTCTCACCACCTCCTCTTTCTTCCTCTGTTTTTATAATGCACAACAGATGTGCATTGAAGTACAGATTAAACTTGTATTTATAACACTTGGATAATGAGCTTTTCAATAAAGCGTTTCACATTCTCTACTGGTTGAAATGAAGTGTAATGTGATGAAATACTCCACCTATCCTGTGTTTATCAGATCAATGCAGATGAAGGGCATTAGATGTTGAGATGAACCAGTGTTAGAGTATTTACATGATGCATAGGAAGTGTAGTGTTCTGTTTTTTAACATTATATTTCTGTATATATGAATTAACTAGTTAAATCCTGTTTCTAGTCTATTAGTTACAATGTGTAACCATTGATGTCCCAGGACCAAGATTGGTAAACACTGTTGAAGTGTATAATTGTAATACATACATGCAGACACAGCGTCATTCAAAGACTGGAATTTGATACTCCTGGTATTGGATATGACTGAACAATAATCTCAAAGACATTCATACCTAAACTGCACCTTTATTTGCCAAGGTAGAGTACATGATCAGTGAATATATTAAATGTACAGGCTACAAAGTGGGGATCTCATGCATGGTAATAACTACATGTATATACGACTTGCATCCTTGGCTCAACATGATATTATATTCTACTCAATCCATAGGCTTCATTAATGTCATTCACGCTGTTTTGAAGTTGATACAACTGGCTATGATAGCTGAGGTTCATAGGTTCTGAACTAATATGTATACCAAACGTTTGGGTCCATACACAGATCGGCTAGATAGCTAGCTACACATCCATAGGCATACAGGTATTTTAATCATCCACTGCACAATAAGCTAGAACATAGCTAGCTACATTATTTCATCTATCTGCATGGCAAATATCAGCAAGGCAAGCTTACGAAATTGTACATTCAATTTTCAGTAAATTCTTCAGCTGGCTAGATTCTATACATCCACTGTTTCACAAAACGACAGCCTGGTTTGCTGGTTGTTTCAGGAGTCCCTAAAACAGCCAGAAAGACAATTTCATACTCATGTCACAACACCCATAAAGCTAGTCAGCTAGCTGGCTAATGTTAGCTAGTCAGCTAGTTGGTTAATGTTAGCTAGTCAGCTAGCTGGCTAATGTTAGCTAGTCAGCTAGCTGGTTAATGTTAGCTAGTCAGCTAGCTGGTTAATGTTAGCTAGTCAGCTAGCTGGTTAATGTTAGCTAGTCAGCTAGCTGGTTAATGTTAGCTAGTCAGCTAGCTGGTTAATGTTAATGTTAGCTAGTCAGCTAGCTGGCTAAATCGCAATTTTCGTAAATGAACTTTACGATAAAAAAAATGCATAATCGTTTGTCTCTACATTAACTAACATTACTGTCAACTGTACATGTTTTTGCATGATTCGTTATGACGTTATAATCCCTTACATTTGCTTCCATCCTAGTATTTCTGTCCACCATCTTTGATCCAGATCAGTTCTGTGTAGGGGTACCCCTCTCTCCTAGTATTTCTGTCCGCCATCTTAGATCCAGTTCAGTTCTGTGTAGGGGTACCCCTCTCTCCTAGTATTTCTGTCCGCCATCTTTGATCCATTTCAGTTCTGTGTAGGGGTACCCCTCTCTCCTAGTATTTCTGTCCACCATCTTTGATCCATTTCAGTTCTGTGTAGGGGTACCCCTCTCTCCTAGTATTTCTGTCCTCCATCTTTGATCCAGTTCAGTTCTGTGTAGGGGTACCCCTCTTTCCTAGTATTTCTGTCCGCCATCTTTGACCCAGTTCAGTTCTGTGTAGGGGTACCCCTCTCTCCTAGTATTTCTGTCCACCATCTTTGATCCAGTTCAGTTCTGTGTAGGGGTACCCCTCTCTCCTAGTATTTCTGTCCTCCATCTTTGATCCAGTTCAGTTCTGTGTTGGGGTACCCCTCTCTCCTAGTATTTCTGTCCGCCATCTTAGATCCAGTTCAGTTCTGTGTAGGGGTACCCCTCTCTCCTAGTATTTCTGTCCACCATATTTGATCCAGTTCAGTTCTGTGTAGGGGTACCCCTCTCTCCTAGTATTGCTGAAGAAAGTAATGAATATTTTATGACCAGCGATGTTCCTTATTCCTACCCTTTAACTTTTTGTCTGACAAATAAACATTTTAGTCAACTGCGTTACCCACTCCAGTCAGCAGATGGCGGTCTGGGAATTTCAGGCGATGCTGTTGGTGTGACGTATAATCTAGTGGACGGAACTCTTCTTTCAACAGCAGCAACAGTTAGTCAGACACCACGGTAGCTTGCTAGACAAAATAGCCGAACCAATAAAGCTCTTTAGACGCGTTAGTGTATATTAGCCACTGTGTTTTAAACCCACTACTGTCGTCTAGTTAGTTATCCGATTTAATTTCATATTTACGGTGTTGTTGTTATTATTCAGCTAGCGGGCTGGTTAAGTTAGCATTAGCTTAGCTAGCTAACATCTCCGACCATGCGGTCACTGAGCTACTCTCCTGCTAATGAAGAGGAGGACATCACAGTAAAACAAGAAGTAGAGGGTGAGGCCGTTACTGTGAAAGAAGAAAAATACGCGTTCAGAGTGAAAGAGGAGGATGTCACAGTAAAAGAAGAGGAGGATGCAGTTTATGGAGTGAAAGATGAGGAGGAGATGACTGTTACATCGATAGAGGAGGAAACTGGACATCTGGGCCCGGTTTCCCAAACGCATCTTAAGGCGTCCAATGGTTCTAACGGTGAACTTAGCCATAAGATGGTTTTGAGAAACCGTTCCCTGATTAACACTAGTAAGTACTGTCTTAAATACAGAGGCACAAACTCTGCAGTTGTTGAACTGATGTGTGGTGTTAAAGCGGAAATATGCAATAGCTACATCTATATTTGGGACTTTTAAATTATTAATTTATAGCCATTGATTCTTGAAGAATATACCACATGCCTCATGAGCTTAGTTCAACTGTTGTACCACATCAGAACCCCAAATAAGCTTTTTTTACTCCAATGTCTAGAAATGTAAACCAACACTGTATAGCCTCAACATAGTTAAAACTATAATGTTGATTTCATGGATGGTCAGGCCTTGCATCCATAGATCTGTCTATGAATTTGAGAGTAGTTACATTTCTCCAACCCCATAATCATCTTATAACCAAAACAGTGGTGGAATGACAGCTTTGTTGTTGTATGAACTGCAGATTGCTGGGTTGTGTGGGTTTTTCCAACAGTAACAAAATGGCTGCCCAGAGGCTTGGTTTGGTAAACAGCTGAGGGATGGGGGAAGGAGGAGTGTAACCACTCAAATTTATTCATCCATGATGTCATAATGATAGTTTAACCAGGTTTCTAGGATATATAGTATATTCTAGAATTCATCCATGATGTCATAATAATAGTTTAACCAGGTTTCTAGGCTATATAGTATATTCTAGAATTCATCCATGATGTCATAATGATAGTTTAACCAGGTTTCTAGGCTATATAGTATATTCTAGAATTCATCCATGATGTCATAATGATAGTTTAACCAGGTTTCTAGGCTATATAGTATATTCTAGAATTCATCCATGGTGTCATAATGATAGTTTAACCAGGTTTCTAGGCTGTATAGTATATACTAGAATTCATCCATGATGTCATAATGATAGTTTAACCAGGTTTCTAGGATATATAGTATATTCTAGAATTCATCCATGATGTCATAATGATAGATTAACCAGGTTTCTAGGATGTATAGTATATTCTAGAATTCATCCAGGATGTCATAATGATAGTTTAACCAGGTTTCTAGGATATATAGTATATTCTATAACTGCCAGTGTAGATTTCCTGTGGAGGCAAATTATTAGAGCTGTTGATAAGTCATTGTATAATATTCAGACAATTGTTTTTCATGCCATTACATTAAAGGCAAGACATACCTAGATTCAATTACATTCATGAATTGGTTTGAAACCTTTGTTTTAAACCCTTCTCAAAATTGGTGCCTTGCCGGATTTGTAAAAAATGGTTTGTCATGAAACTATTTTTTTAAATGTAACCTTTATTTAACTAGACAAGTCAGTTAAGAACAAATTCTTATTTACAATGACTGCCTACCCCGGACAACGCTGGGCCAATTGTGCGCCGCCCTATGGAACTCCCAATCACGGCCGGTTGTGTTACAGCCTGGATTTGAACCAGGGTGTCTGTAGTGAAGCCTCAAGCACTGAGATGCAGTGTCCGCTGCGCCACTCGGGAGCCCCAAAATCACTATAACCTGACTAGAGGGAGCCAGTCATCACTATAACCTGACTGGAGGGAGCCAGTCGTCACTATAACCTGACTGGAGGGAGCCAGTCGTCACTATAACCTGACTGGAGGGAGCCAGTCGTCAACATAACCTGACTGGAGGGAGCCAGTCGTCAACATAACCTGACTGGAGGGAGCCAGTCGTCAACATAACCTGACTGGAGGGAGCCAGTCGTCAACATAACCTGACTGGAGGGAGCCAGTCGTCAACATAACCTGACTGGAGGGAGCCAGTCGTCAACATAACCTGACTGGAGGGAGCCAGTCGTCAACATAACCTGACTGGAGGGAGCCAGTCGTCAACATAACCTGACTGGAGGGAGCCAGTCGTCAACATAACCTGACTGGAGGGAGCCAGTCGTCAACATAACCTGACTGGAGGGAGCCAGTCGTCAACATAACCTGACTGGAGGGAGCCAGTCGTCAACATAACCTGACTGGAGGGAGCCAGTCGTCAACATAACCTGACTGGAGGGAGCCAGTCGTCAACATAACCTGACTGGAGGGAGCCAGTCGTCAACATAACCTGACTGGAGGGAGCCAGTCGTCAACATAACCTGACTGGAGGGAGCCAGTCGTCAACATAACCTGACTGGAGGGAGCCAGTCGTCAACATAACCTGACTGGAGGGAGCCAGTCGTCAACATAACCTGACTGGAGGGAGCCAGTCGTCAACATAACCTGACTGGAGGGAGCCAGTCGTCAACATAACCTGACTGGAGGGAGCCAGTCGTCAACATAACCTGACTGGAGGGAGCCAGTCGTCAACATAACCTGACTGGAGGGAGCCAGTCGTCAACATAACCTGACTGGAGGGAGCCAGTCGTCAACATAACCTGACTGGAGGGAGCCAGTCGTCAACATAACCTGACTGGAGGGAGCCAGTCGTCAACATAACCTGACTGGAGGGAGCCGACCAGTTCTGAAAGCCTTTTGCCGTACCCTCACCCTACTCCTCTGGTGATGTAGAGGTTATCCCAGGCCCTGTGTGTCCCCAGGCGCTCTCATTTGTTGACTTCTGTAACCGTAAAAGCCTTGGTTTCATGCATGTTAACATCAGAAGCCTCCTCCCTAAGTTTGTTTTACTCACTGCTTTAGCACACTCCGCCAACCTTGATGTCCTTGCCGTGTCTGAATCCTGGCTTTGGAAGGTCACCAAAAATTCTGAAATTTCCATCCCCAACTACAACATTTTCCATCAAAATGAGAGGAGTTGCAATCTACTGCAGAGATGGCCTGCAATGTTTTATCATACATTCCAGGTCTAAGCCCAAACAGTTCGAGCTTTTAATTTAAAAAATGAATCTCTCCAGAAATAAGTCTCTCACTGTTGCCGCCTGTTACAGACCCCCCTCAGCTCCCAGCTGCCCTGGACACCATATGTGAATTGATTGGCCCCCATCTATCTTCAGAGTTTGTTCTGTTAGGTGACCTAAACTGGGATATGCTTAACCTCTCTAGGGGGTGTGGGACGCTACCGTCCCACATGGCCAACATCCAGGGAAATTGCAGAGCACCAAATTCAAAAACAGAAATACTCATTATAAGAATTCATAAAACATTCAAGTGTTATACATCAGTTTAAAGATTAACTTCTTGTTAATCAAACCACGGTGTCAGATTTCATAAAGGCTTTACCGTGAAAGCATACCATGCGATTATCTGAGAACAGTGCCCAGCAGACAAATCATTACAAACAGTTACCAGCCAAGTAGAGGAGTTACACAAGTCAGAAATAGCGATAAAATGAATCACTTACTTTTGATGATCTTCATATCGTTGCAACTCACAAGACTCCCATTTACTCAATAAATGTTTGTTTTGTTCGATAAAGTCTCTCTTTATATCCAAAAACCTCCGTTTTGTTCATGCGTTTTGTTCAGTAATCCACAGGCTCAAAGGCAATCACAACAGCCAGACGAAAAATCCGAAAAGTATCAGTAAAGTTCGTAGAAACATGTCAAACGATGTTTATAATCAATCCTCAGGTTGTTTTTAGCCTAAATAATATATAACATTTCAACCGGACAATAACGTCGTCAATATAAAAGGTAAACAAGAAAGGTGCGCTCTCGGTCTCGCGCATGAAAAATCTCTGAGATACTGAATGGTCCACTCATTCAGAGTGGTCTTACACTCTCATTTTTCAGGATGCAAGCCTGAAACTATTTCTAAAGACTGTTGACATCTAGTGGAAGCCATAGGAAGTGCAATTTGAGACCTAAGTCAATGGAATCTGTATAGGCAGTCAATGGAAAACTACAACAACAACAAATCCCACTTCCTGGATGTATTTTTCTCAGGTTTTCGCCTGTCATATCAGTTCTGTTATACTCACAGACATTATTTTAACAGTTTTGGAAACTTTAGAGTGTTTTCTATCCAAATCTACCAAGTTTACTTTGGCACGCTTTTCATCCGGAGGTGAAAACAGTGCCCCCTACCCTAGTGAGGTTAACACCCCGGCCGTCCTACAATTCAAGCTAGATGCCTTCAATCTCACACAAATTATCAAGGAACCCACCAGGTACAACCCCTAAATCTGTAAACATGGGCACCCTCATAGATATTTTCCTGACCAACTTGCCCTCCAAATACACCTCTGCTGTTTTCAATCAGGATCTCAGCGATCACTGCCTCATCGCCTGCATCCGTTATGGGTTTGCGGTCAAACGGCCACCCCTCATCACTGTCACATGCTCCCTAGAACACTTCTGCGAGCAGGCCTTTCTAATCGACCTGGTATACATATTCGTCGCCAAACCCACTGGCTCCAGGTCATCTATAAGTCTTTGCTAGGCCGACTTCACTCAGCTCACTGGTCACCATAGCAACACCCACCCATAGCACGCACTCCAGGAGGTATATCTCACTGGTCATCCCCAAAGCCAACACCTCCTTTGGCTGCATTTCCTTCCAGTTCTCTGCTGCCAGTGACTGGAACGAATTGCAAAAATCGCTGAAGTTGGAGACATATATCTCCCTCACTAACTTCAAGCATCAGCTATCTGAGCAGCTTACCGATCGCTGCAGCTGTACACAGCCCATCTGTAAATAGCCCATCCAACTGCCTACCTCATCCCCATGTTTTTATTTACGTTTTTTTGCTCTTTTGCACACCAGTATTTCTACTTGAACATCTATCACTCCAGTGTTAAATTGTAATTACTTAACTACTATGGTCTATTTATTGCCTTGCCTCCGTACTCCATTTGCACACACTGTATATAGATTTTTGTATTGTGTTATTGACTGTTCGTTTGTTTATCCAACGTGTAACTCTGTTTTTTTTTGTCGCACTGCTTTGCTTTATCTTGGCTAGGTTGCAGTTGTAAATGAGAACTTGTTCTCAACTAGCCTACCTGGTTAAATAAAGGTGAAATACATTTTTTTTTTTTAAATCTTAGCTTTATTGACAACACTCAAATGGATACTGTCATTAACGCAGTTCTTCAATAATTACACATAATTCTTAATACTGTAGATGTTTAGTTACAGTCACATGATCAACTATCAGAAGATCCAGGAAATACTTTTCTGAATGCCAGTCAAATTACAAACATCACGACATGCAACAACAACCAAAGTGCCTCTTCATTCATTACTCTGGTAAAGACAGTTATGCCGTGCTCCACGTTGGATCCAACATCCCTAACAAATTGATGTTTATAATGTGTTATTGTCTGCTTGATTTACTGTAGGGTCTCGTTAGTCTGTTTGGACACAGAGATACATAGCTCATAATGTGTAGAGAACTGTTCCTTGATGGATAGGCTATTGTACAACACACAGATATTTTCCTATATTTGTTGTTAGGTGAAGTTATGGGTCCTACAGTAGGTCTATGTTGTTAGGTGAAGTTATGGGTCCTACAGTAGGTCTATGTTGTTGTTAGGTGAAGTTATGGGTCCTACAGTAGGTCTATGTTATTGTTAGGTGAAGTTATGGGTCCTACAGTAGGTCTATGTTGTTGTTAGGTGAAGTTATGGGTCCTACAGTAGGTCTATGTTATTGTTATGGGAAGTTATGGGTCCTACAGTAGGTCTATGTTATTGTTATGGGTCCTAGAGGACACTATGTATGTCATGCAACAACAACCAAAGTGCTTCTTCGTTCATTACATAGGTATGTTTGTTGTTAGGTGAAGTTATGGGCCAATTTGGCAAACAGTGTACAAACCCTCATTGTCAGGCTGATGAAAAAGCCAAGGAGCATTTTACTGGTTGAAGTGTTTTTTAAGTACAAAGCGGTTGATTTGCGATGACGACACAAACATTATATTAAGCAGGAGATTCAAGCGAGCCTGACAATTATAATCCAAAGTAGTGTGAAATGAACTCATAAGCAACCTGGTAATGGAGGTTACTCCCCTGAGCAAAAATCTTTTCTCACCAGCAAACATAGAAAAGGGCCTCCAATCTTAGATGTTACTACTAATGTGAAAACAAGACAAAATATGACTATTGTTGCTCATTTTAAGACAAATGTCAAGTAATCATTACATTCATTACAGATGTCAATTGTTGTTCAACATCATGGCTACGCTGTTGGCATGACCTTTTACAGTGGATTTCTGCTGTTGTGGGCCTTTAACCATCTGTATGACTTTGTCATTCACACAGGAGAGAGACGTGACTATCGTGGATCCTCTGGGGAGCCTCAACAACCTCATGATGCTGATGAGGCAGAGAAGAGTCTCTCCAGATCAGAACTCCTCAAGAAACACCAGCAGAGACCCACAGGGAAGATAATTAACCTCTCTGACTGTGGGAAGAGATTCACCTCATCATCAGGCATTAAAATTCATCGGAGAAGCCACACAGTAGAGAAAGCTTATTGCTGTACTCAATGTGGGAAGAGTTTTGATACATCTAGCCATCTTATTGTACACCAAAGAACACACACAGGAGAGAAATCTTATAGCTGTGATGAATGTGGGAAGAGTTTTACTCATCGAAGCAGCCTGATATCACACCAGAGAATACACACAGGAGAGAAACTTTCTAGCTGTGATGAATGTGGGAAGAGTTTTACTTGTTCAACCAGCCTGAAATTACACCAAAGAACACACACAGGAGAGAAATCTTTTAGCTGTGATCAATGTGGGAAGAGTTTTACTCAGCTAGGCAACCTGATAACACACCAGAGAACACGCACAGGAGAGAAACCTTTTAGCTGTGATCAATGTGGGAAGAGTTTTACTCATCGAAGCAGCCTGATATCACACCAGAGAATACACACAGGAGAGAAACTTTCTAGCTGTGATGAATGTGGGAAGAGTTTTACTCGTTCAACCAGCCTGAAATTACACCAGAGAACACACACAGGTGAGAAACCTTTTAGCTGTGATCAATGTGGGAAGAGTTTTACTCAGCTAATCAACCTGATAACACACACAGGAGAGAAACTTTCTAGCTGTGATGAATGTGGGAAGAGTTTTACTCGTTCAACCAGCCTGAAATTACACCAGAGAACACACACAGGTGAGAAATCTTTTAGCTGTGATCAATGTGGGAAGTCTTTTACTCATCGAAGCAGCCTGATATCACACCAGAGAATACACACAGGAGAGAAACCGTATATCTGTGATGAGTGTGGGAAGAGTTTTACTTGCTTGCGCAATCTGACTCTTCACCAGAGAACACACACAGGAGAGAAACCCTATAGCTGTACTCGATGTGGGAAGTTTTTTTTAAAATCTAACCATCTGACGATACACCAAAGAAGACACACAGGAGAGAAACCCTATAGCTGTACTCAATGTGGGAAGAGTTTTGTTCAATCTGGAGAACTGAAGATGCACCAGAGAAGACACACAGGAGAGAAACCTTATAGCTGTACTCGATGTGGCAAGAGTTTTGTTCAATCTGGCAAACTGAAGATACACCAGAGAACACACACAGGAGAGAAACCTTATAGCTGTGGTCAATGTGGGAAGCGTTTTGGTCAATCTGGCCATCTGACATCACACCAGAGAACACACACAGGAGAGAAATCTTATAGCTGTGATCAATGTGGGACAAGATTTGCTTGGCTAACCAGCCTAGTTTCACACCAAAGAACACACACGGGAGAAAAACCTTATAGCTGTGATCAATGTAACAAGAGATACTCCGATAAAAGACATCTGATCAAACATCAGAAAATTCATGAATGAGTTGTTTCATGATATCAATGAATTAATGTCACAATGTAGAATGTTTTAACATTGTAGTAGGAGTATTTTAATGATGTCACAATGTAGAACCCTAAACATTTGTCCCCTGTTCTATTGATTTCAACATGATATGGGTATTAGCCTCAGGGGGGAAATCCAGGCTCTGAAATGGAAGAGTTACTATTTATGAGATTTAACAAAAAGTGACTAACACAAAAAGAGCTGTTACACTTACCATGTTGGTGACCCACTGGAATCAAAATGCAACACTTCAAAATGTAGCTAGCTGTTTTCTACAAATTGTCCTCTAACCAGGGATGTACACATTACTCCCAGATTCCATGTGGATTTTGAGCTGTTAGTTTAACAGGACGTGCAACCTCATCTCCCTCCTCTCACACAATTGATTTCAACATAATATCGATGAGTGATGACATAAATGTTGTGTTCCTTTGTTTAGCGACCCCTACATTTAAATGCATCACTCCAAAATGTAGCTGACTGTCTTCTGCAGGTTGTCCTCTAACCAGTGAGGTAAAATATATCTCCCATTTCCATGTGTTTTTTAAGTTGTGTTAGTTTCAACATCACGTACAACCTGATTTCCCCCCTAATGGATATCAGTGATTTATTGCTGCTTGTGCAGTTTAAGGAGCTTGTTTAAAAAATTACAAGTAATATGATTATTGTGGGAGATGTTTGTGTATATTGTGTATATAGGGAAGGAATATATGGGAAGGTGTTTCACCTGAGCTGGCTTGTCCATCTCGTTGGTAGGAAGGTGTTTCACCTGAGCTGGTCCAGGTTCTATTTAAGAGTGTCTGGCCCAGTGCTCCAGTTGTCTTGATACATGTGGAGAGTCAACACCTTTAGTTGCTCCACCTTTTTGGTTTACTTCCTGTCTTTAAGTTTGGTGTGGGTTTTTCTTTTGTTTGCCTCTTCTTGGGCAGATTTAGTGGGTCTCATGGTGGGTGTCTTTTATGTCCCAGTTGTTGTTACTAGTCAACTTCCAGTGGACACCCCCATAGTGTCTTTCAGAGCCCCTCCTAAAAACATGCTTATATTTTGGGTTGGTTGTTGCATCCAATTAATATTTTAATCAATGGATTTTCCTTAGAATGCTAATTCGTCTTTCAGTTGTTAATCTTATGTTTGTTGTGGTAAATATTTCTGTTTATTTTCATTGTTTTATTATTTTTTCCTGTGAAGCATCCATGTCTGAAATGTGCTGTATAAATAAAGCTTGATTTGAACATATTGCAAAAGAAATTAACCCAATGACTGACAATCAATACGTATCTTGGTCCATCTTATTATGAAAAAAGTATAAATTCATTATATTTCCCACTATGTCAAAATAGTGCTGGTATGTACGTTTAGTATCACTTTTCAACCAACCGAGTGCATTTGTTGAAGATAAATGTTTAATTCAACAATACGTCAAAGGATTCAACTACTGCAAACCGAAACAAACAAATGGATCAACCAGATCAATCCCACTTTTCCAGCCTGCTGAAGGCGTGGTGGAGTGGTAAACACCACCCCCGGCTCTACCAGGGGCTTGAGGTGGTCTCCCACAGCTCTGCTTATGTCATGTTCTGTGGCCTTGCTGTTCCATTTATTGACTGTCCCTGCAACACAGAAACACATTTAGTTATATTATATAAAACACTCAAAGTAATGGATATGGAGCATCTATGGCCTCAGTTACACCTGGCACCTAAATGACTTCTGTCAACCGATCACTCCAAGCTGCATTAGGTTCAGATCTACCAGGATGGGCCTTTGATAGTCTGGATGCAGTCAGGCCACTGAATATGCATAAGCAATGTAAAGAGATGGGGTGAATGAGTGGGGAAAAGTACATTTGACACAAATGACCTTCATAATATCAAAGAACAAATGTGTGTGTCTGAGGGGAAATTAACTTCATACAGCCAAAAGGGGTGAGAAATTATACCAATATCAGTGAACAATTTGCACTAATGTAAATAAACATAGATGATGGAACATATTCCCTTTTGCTGACGTGATGAACCACTAAGGGGACATAAATATTTACCATCTAAACCATGTGTGACCTCTCACCTATCTGGCTGTAGAAGTGTTCTTCCTAACCAGCTCTCTGACTGACTCTCCTATTAGATTAGCTCCACCCTCACTGGGTCTTCAGAGGAGAGGAAGGCTGAGGAGGGATGGAAGGATGAATGGATCAGTCAGTCAATAAAGTGTAGAGCTGCTGTCTGCCAAAATCACTATTTTAGTAGTTCATTAAAGTAAATAAGGCTTTATGACTGCTGAATACCAACTATCAATCACTTAGATCATGTATTTTTAGGTAGAGATACATCCTTGGGACGTCCATAGCCCGTTGAAGTTGACATTTAAAATGGTTAAATGTGATTGTCAGCCCTAACAATCCATTCTAGCACCTCATCAGGCTCTGAAAAAGTCTTCATTGATGACGTGTTCCATCTATTCCAGGGGACAGCAGAGGAACTTCATCGATTCCACTCCTTCATCAATACAAGCAGTAAACATCTGAAATTCACCCTCACCTTCCATGTGCATGAAACAAGTTATCTGGACATTTTGACTAAGAGGGAGGGGGGTGGTTTTAGCACAGACCTATACAGGAAGCCGATGGACAGGACTTCCCTGTTACACGTAGACAGCTTCCACCCTACACCCCTAAAAGAGATCCTCACCATCAACCAATAAAGTCGCATACACAGGATTTGTAGTACACAGAGTGACTATGACAAACAAGCTGACTGTCTGAGTGTTTCAGACAGCGGGGTTACCCAGAGGAATGGCTGGATGAGTGTTTCAGACAGCGGGGTTACGCAGAGGAATGGCTGGATGAGTGTTTCAGACAGCGGGGTTACCCAGAGGAATGGCTGGATGAGTGTTTCAGACAGCGGGGTTACCCAGAGGAATGGCTGTCTGAGTGTTTTCAGACAGCGGGGTTACCCAGAGGAATGGCTGTCTGAGTGTTTTCAGACAGCGGGGTTACCCAGAGGAATGGCTGTCTGAGTGTTTCAGACAGCGGGGTTACCCAGAGGAATGGCTGGATGAGTGTTTCAGACAGCGGGGTTACCCAGAGGAATGGCTGGATGAGTGTTTCAGACAGCGGGGTTACCCAGAGGAATGGCTGGATGAGTGTTTCAGACAGCGGGGTTACCCAGAGGAATGGCTGGATGAGTGTTTCAGACAGCGGGGTTACCCAGAGGAATGGCTGGATGAGTGTTTCAGACAGCGGGGTTACCCAGAGGAATGGCTGTCTGAGTGTTTTCAGACAGCGGGGTTACCCAGAGGAATGGCTGTCTGAGTGTTTTCAGACAGCGGGGTTACCCAGAGGAATGGCTGTCTGAGTGTTTCAGACAGCGGGGTTACCCAGAGGAATGGCTGGATGAGTGTTTCAGACAGCGGGGTTACCCAGAGGAATGGCTGGATGAGTGTTTCAGACAGCGGGGTTACCCAGAGGAATGGCTGGATGAGTGTTTCAGACAGCGGGGTTACCCAGAGGAATGGCTGGATGAGTGTTACAGACAGCGGGGTTACCCAGAGGAATGGCTGGATGAGTGTTTCAGACAGCGGGGTTACCCAGAGGAATGGCTGGATGAGTGTTTCAGACAGCGGGGTTACCCAGAGGAACGGCTGGATGAGTGTTTCAGACAGCGGGGTTACCCAGAGGAATGGCTGGATGAGTGTTTCAGACAGCGGGGTTACCCAGAGGAATGGCTGGATGAGTGTTTCAGACAGCGGGGTTATCTAGAGGAACTGCTGGATGAGTGTTTCAGACAGCGGGGTTACCCAGAGGAATGGCTGGATGAGTGTTTCAGACAGCGGGGTTACCCAGAGGAACGGCTGGATGAGTGTTTCATACAGCGGGGTTACCCAGAGGAATGGCTGGATGAGTGTTTCAGACAGCGGGGTTACCCAGAGGAATGGCTGGATGAGTGTTTCAGACAGCGGGGTTACCCAGAGGAACGGCTGGATGAGTGTTTCAGACAGCGGGGTTACCCAGAGGAACGGCTGGATGAGTGTTTCAGACAGCGGGGTTACCCAGAGGAAAGGCTGGGTGAGTGTTTCAGACAGCGGGGTTACCCAGAGGAATGGCTGGATGAGTGTTTCAGACAGCGGGTTACCCAGAGGAATGGCTGGATGAGTGTTTCAGACAGCGGGGTTACCCAGAGGAATGGCTGGATGAGTGTTTCAGACAGCGGGGTTACCCAGAGGAATGGCTGGATGAGTGTTACAGACAGCGGGGTTACCCAGAGGAATGGCTGTCTGAGTGTTTCAGACTGCGGGGTTACCCAGAGGAATGGCTGGATGAGTGTTTCAGACAGCGGGGTTACCAAGAGGAATGGCTGGTTGAGTGTTTCAGACAGCGGGGTTACCCAGAGGAACGGCTGGATGAGTGTTTCAGACAGCGGGGTTACCCAGAGGAATGGCTGGATGAGTGTTTCAGACAGCGGGGTTATCTAGAGGAACTGCTGGATGAGTGTTTCAGACAGCGGGGTTACCCAGAGGAATGGCTGGATGAGTGTTTCAGACAGCGGGGTTACCCAGAGGAACGGCTGGATGAGTGTTTCATACAGCGGGGTTACTCAGAGGAATGGCTGGATGAGTGTTTCAGACAGCGGGGTTACCCAGAGGAATGGCTGGATGACGCAAGGGATCTTTATAAAAATACAGTGGTGGAAAAAGTACCCAATTGTCATACTTGAGTAAAGAAAACATTTAAAATGTCCTTTTAATTTTGTAAATTTAAAACAGAAACATAACTGTTTGTACTTATAGGGAACCAGATCGTGACTAGAACTCAGTTACTAAGTCTTTAACCACACTGTGTTGTTACACTGCTGAGTAAAAACTCATGCTTCCTACACTTTAACTTGTTGTCTGAAGATAAAGTGTACATTTTACTGAACTGCGTCCAGTCAGCAGATGGACTAGATGCCTCTTAGGCCGCCCATTGTGACTCCGTCAAGAATTCAGCAGAGCAAGTTTGTATGAAGGTCTGGTTATTAAATGGGTACATAGTTCAATAGTAATATCCTCTAAAACGCTCTGGTGACAAACTTTGCTGCCCTGTTTCCAATTGTCCACATTGCTGGAAGAACCTATTCAAGTAAGTAAGTAAATAGATTTTGAAAATGTAAAAAAAACCCGATGTATTATTAGCTAACTAGCTACAGTGCAGGCTAACTCAAATGAGCTGCTAAATGAGCTAGCTATCTAGCCAACTTCACATACTGTATAGATAGATAGGTAGCTGGTGATATTTAATTCACTTAGCTAGCGAACTTCATATTAGCTAGCTATCTATTTATCACTGTAAAAAACAAACTCCAAATGCATTTGTAGGTAGCTAGCTAACAGCCATGGAAGAGGGTGAAAGGATAGCAGCCCCAACTGTCAGTGAGAGAGGAGGCTATTCTGGATAGGGCAGGTACTTTTGTGTAGTTCCTGTCCCTAGAAGTGAGGACGGAGATAATAGTAACATAATATTCAGTGTGGTGTAATTTGACTAAAATGAAGTCTGTTTCTTGTGAGGTTTTCTGTCCTCAGATAAAGAGCTCTATGAAAGCCAGTCTACATATGAAGAGGTCCCAATGAAGAGCAGTGGTTCTCAGTCCTGGGGACTCAAAGAGGGGCACATTGTTGTTTTTGACTTCACACTGCACAGCTGATTCAAATGATCAACTCATCATCAAGCTTCAAGTGGTATTTATGTATTCATTTGTGATGCTGTCCTTGATATGATCCTGTTATTGTCACATGCTACACATGTACATATGTGTGCCCATGCATCTATCAATCCAATGTTATCATGATTTGTTATCAGGGATATTATACTTTAGTAATCCACAATGACCTGGTGATGTAACAGTCTAGTAATTACATTGTCTTCCATATTCCTACAGATACCTTGTAACTGGAGATTCCTTCAAAATGATTGCCTACAGTTAACGTGTAGGGCACTGCAAGGTTGGGTGACCAAGGACCAGGAGGGGATCTGCAGCTCGCCGCCGTGTCCCAGAGGAGGACTCTGCTGCTCTGCAGGAAGTTTCAAGGATGGGGTCCAACAACGCAGCAAGAGAGGCAATCCGTGTGCAGGAGATCTTCACCTCCTACTTCTTCAAAGAGGGTGCTGTTCCCTGGCAACACCATAGACTACACTATGCACAACCAAAGGCTCTTTTAAGAGCCATTCACATTGCAATAAGAGTATTCTTCCATTTACTGAGCTATGTCAACTGCAGTTATTCAATTCACAGTTTCTCTCCCTTTGATTTCTACTTCTCAGGTGAGGGTGCTGTTTAGGTAAGGGTGTGATGTCTGTGCAAAAACAAAACAGACTATTTTAAATCGCCCATATTGAAAAAATGTAGAACAATTAGACACCCTATAACCCACACCTACACACTCATGAATCAATCTGATTGATGGATTGTGTTGTGCAGTAAGCAGGTTCAGGTGTATAACTGTGGCTCCTTCCACCTTCAAAGAATAGGCAAGAGGGCCAACCATGGAGAATAGTAAGACACTTCATTATTTCTATAACTACGCTATACTGTTTATCCTTGTGGGTCCGTTCATGTTTTTCAGCATAAAGTACTCTGCAGCCACTTAGTGTGGTGTGGACACCAGGTGAGGCCACACAGAGATTCCTGTTGAACACTGTCGCTTTAACTACCTTATTTTCTCAATAACAGTCTCTCTCCTTCACTTCATCCCTCTCTCCTCTTCTCCCTAAATCCTCTAGGTTATATCATCTGTGTCGGTGAACCCCTCCTGCATCTGAACTGGCTACATAGAGGGCACAGCATGATCAGAGGTGAGAGGTCACTTGGTCAGGTCAACAGGAAGTATTATTAAAGAGATGCTTTACATTGAAATACAGACAGAGATGCAGTAGTCCCAGAGTTAATGATCCCAGGTCAGTTTATATTATACAGGAAGTATTATTAAAGAGATGCTTTACATTGAAATACAAACAGAGATGCAGTAGTCCCAGAGTTAATGATCCCAGGTCAGTTTATATTATACAGGAAGTATTATTAAAGAGATGCATTACATTGAAATACAGATAGATGCAGTAGTCCCAGAGTTAATGATCCCAGGTCAGTTTATATTATACAGGAAGTATTATTAAAGAGATGCTTTACATTGAAATACAGACAGAGATGCAGTAGTCCCAGAGTTAATGATCCAAGGTCAGTTTTTTATTTCACCTCCTGATTGATGACTAACAATGTTAGAATAAAAAATAAAAACACAAGGTTTAAACATGCTCTCTCTCTCCATCTGCCTCTCGTCTGCAGATATGTTTTGATGTGAGAGGATGCCAACCCCCAGTCCCATCATCGCCACCTCACCTGCTTTTAAGAACCTTTGGGTCGACGAGAGACACTATTATGTAATTGTGATGAACTGAGAGAATATTTATGTAGCACTGTGATTCATTAATCATGTGCTGCCTTCCCTGCTCCTATGTGCTTACCTCTTTCCCTTTCTGTCTTTTACACCTCTCTCACCACCTCCTCTTTCTTCCTCTGTTTTTATAATGCACAACAGATGTGCATTGAAGGACAGATTAAACTTGTATTTATAACACTTGGATAATGAGCTTTTCAATAAAGCATTTCACATTCTCTACTGGTTGAAATGAAGTGTAATGTGATGAAATACTCCACCTATCCTGTGTTTATCAGATCAATGCAGATGAAGGACATTAGATGTTGAGATGAACCAGTGTTAGAGTATTTACATGATGCATAGGAAGTGTAGTGTTCTGTTTTTTAACATTATATTTCTGTATATATGAATTAACTAGTTAAATCCTGTTTCTAGCCTATTAGTTACAATGTGTAACCATTGATGTCCCAGGACCAAGATTGGTAAACACTGTTGAAGTGTATAATTGTAATCCATACATGCAGACACAGCGTCATTCAAAGACTGGAATTTGATACTCCTGGTATTGGACATGACTGAAAAATAATCTCGAAGACATTCATACCTAAACTGCACCTTTATTTGCCAAGGTAGAGTACATGATCAGTGAATATATTAAATGTACAGGCTACAATGGTACAACATGATATTATATTCTACTCAATCCATAGGCTTCATTAATGTCATTCAGGAAGTTGATACAACTGGCTATGATAGCTGAGGTTCATAGGTTCTGAACTAATATGTATACCAAACGTTTGGGTCCATACACAGATCGGCTAGATAGCTAGCTACACATCCATAGGCATACAGGTATTATAATCATCCACTGCACAATAAGCAAGAACATAGCTAGCTACGTTATTTCATCTATCTGCATGGCAAATATCAGCAAGGCAAGCTTACAAAATTGTACATTCAATTTGCAGTAAATTCTTCAGCTAACTAGATTCTATACATCCACTGTTTCACAAAACGACAGCCTGGTTTGCTGGTTGTTTCAGGAGTCCCTAAATCAACCAGAATGACAATTTCATACTCATGTCACAACACCCATAAAGCTAGCCAGCTAGCTGGCTAATGTTAGATAGTCAGCTAGCTGGCTAATGTTAGCTAGTCAGCTAGCTGGCTAAAGTTAGCTAGTCAGCTAGCTGGCTAATGTTAGCTAGCTAGCTATTGTTAGCTAGTCAGCTAGCTGGATAATGTTAGCTAGTCAGCTAGCTGGTTAATGTTAGCTAGTCAGCTAGCTGGCTAATGTTAGCTAGTCAGCTAGCTGGCTAATGTTAGCTAGTCAGCTAGCTGGTTAATGTTAGCTAGTCAGCAAGCTGGCTAATGTTAGCTAGTCAGCTAGTTGGCTAATGTTAGCTAGTCAGCTAGCTTGCTAA
Source organism: Salmo salar (assembly GCF_965601325.2). Classification (NCBI taxonomy): domain Eukaryota; kingdom Metazoa; phylum Chordata; class Actinopteri; order Salmoniformes; family Salmonidae; genus Salmo; species Salmo salar. The sequence goes on along the minus strand of NW_027675347.1, from coordinate 786,159 downwards.
ATCGCGATTTTCGTAAATGAACTTTATGATTAAAAAAAAGCATAATCGTTTGTCTCTACATTAACTAACATTCCTGTCAACTGTACATGTTTTTGCATTCGTTATGACGTTATAATCCCTTACATTTGCTTCCATCCTAGTATTTCTGTCCGCCATCTTTGATCCAGTTCAGTTCTGTGTAGGGGTACCCCTCTCTCCTAGTATTTCTGTCCGCCATCTTTGATCCAGTTCAGTTCTGTGTAGGGGTACCCCTCTTTCCTAGTATTTCTGTCCGCCATCTTTGATCCAGTTCAGTTCTGTGTAGGGTTACCCCTCTCTCCTAGTATTTCTGTCCGCCATCTTTGATCCAGTTCAGTTCTGTGTAGGGGTACCTCTCTCTCCTAGTATTTCTGTCCGCCATCTTTGATCCAGTTCAGTTCTGTGTAGGGGTACCCCTCTCGCCTAGTGTTTCTGTCCACCATCTTTACTGAAGAAATTCTAACAGTCACTAGTGCAGCAGCAGCCTCCCCCGGTCCTAGTGCGGCCCCGCTAAAAAGTTTAAGATGCGATGGAACGGTTGACGAAAAAAATAAATCACAGAAAAAATATTTTGACTGATATTGATTTATTTAGGGGGGGGCGAATTAATATTTTAGTACCAGCGATGTCCCTAATGAATATTTAGGCTAATGAATATTTAAGCCTATCGACGTCCCGGATTCCTACCCTTTAACTTTTGTCTGAAAATTAAATAAACATTTTACTCAACTGCGTTACCCACTCCAGTCAGCAGATGGCGGTGTGGGAATTTAAGGTAATGCTGTTGGTGTGACGTATAATGTAGTGGACGGAACGCTTCTTTCAACAGTAGCAACAGTGATTCAGCCTCCTCGGTCTTGCTAGACAAAATAGCCGAACCGATAAAGCTCATTAGACGCTTTAGTGTATATTAGCCACTGTGTTTTAAACCCACTTCTGTCGTCTAGTTAGTTATCAGATTTAATTTCATATTTACGGTGTTGTTGTTATTATTCAGCTAGCGGGCTGGTTAAGTTAGCATTAGCCTAGCTAGCTAACATCCCCGACCATGCGGTCACTGAGCTACTCTCCTGCTAAAGAAGATGAGGACATCACAGTAAAACAAGAAGTAGAGGGTGAGGCCGTTACTGTGAAAGAAGAAAAAGACGCGTTCAGAGTGAAAGAGGAGGAGGATGTTACAGTAAAAGAAGAGGAGGATGCAGTTTATTGAGTGAAAGAGGAGGAGGGGGAGATGACTGTTACATCGATAAAGGAGGAGGAAGAAGAGGAGGAAACTGGACATCTGGGCCCGGTTTCCCAAACGCATCTTAAGGCGTCCAATGGTTCTAACGGTGAACTTAGCCATAAGATGGTTTTGAGAAACCGTTCCCTGATTAACACTAGTAAGTACTGTCTTAAATACAGAGGCACAAACTCTGCAGTTGTTGAACTGATGTGTGGTGTTAAAGCGGAAATATTCAACAGCTACATCCATATTTAGACTTTTAAAATTATTTATTTATAACCATTGATTCTTGAAGAATATAACACATGCCTCATGAGCTTAGTTCAACTGTTGTACCCCATCAGAACCCCAAATAAGCTTTTTTTTTTTACTCCAATGTTTAGAAATGTAAACCAACACTGTATAGCCTCAACATAGGTAAAACTATAATGTTGATATCATGGATGGTCAGTCCTTGCATCCATAGGTCTGTCTATGAATTTGAAAGTAGTTACATTTCTCCAACCCCATAATCATCTTATTACCAAAACAGTGGTGGAATGACAGATTTGTTATTGTATGAACTGCAGATTGCTGGGTTGTGTGAGTTTTTTCAACAGTAACAAAATGGCTGCCCAGAGGCTTGGTTTGGTAAACAGCTGAGGGATGGGGGAAGGAGGAGTGTAACCACTCAAATTTATTCATCCAGGATGTCATAATGATAGTTTAACCAGGTTTCTAGGCTATATAGTATATTCTAGAATTCATCCATGATGTCATAATGATAGTTTAACCAGGTTTCTAGGCTATATAGTATATTCTAGAATTCATCCATGATGTCATAATGATAGTTTAACCAGGTTTCTAGGCTATATAGTATATTCTAGAATTCATCCATGGTGTCATAATGATAGTTTAACCAGGTTTCTTGGCTATATAGTATATTCTAGAATTCATCCATGATGTCATAATGATAGTTTAACCAGGTTTCTAGGATATATAGTATATTCTAGAATTCATCCATGATGTCATAATGATAGTTTAACCAGGTTTCTAGGATGTATAGTATATTCTAGAATTCATCCAGGATGTCATAATGATAGTTTAACAAGGTTTCTAGGATATATAGTATATTCTATAACTGCCAGTGTAGATTTCCTGTGGAGGCAAATTATTAGAGCTGTTGATAAGTCATTGTATAATATTCAGACAATTGTTTTTCATGCCATTACATTAAAGGCAAGACATACCTAGATTCAATTACATTCATGAATTGGTTTGAAACCTTTGTTTTAAACCCGTCTCAAAATTGGTGCCTTGCCGGATTTGTAAAAAATGGTTTGTCATGAAACTCTATTTTTTAAATGTATTTAAATGTAACCTTTATTTAACTAGACAAGTCAGTTAAGAACAAATTCTTATTTACAATGACTGCCTACCCCGGACAACGCTGGGCCAATTGTGCGCCGCCCTATGGAACTCCCAATCACGGCCGGTTGTGATACAGCCTGGATTTGAACCAGGGTGTCTGTAGTGAAGTCTCAAGCACTGAGATGCAGTGTCCGCTGCGCCACTCGGGAGCCCCAAAATCACTATAACCTGACTGGAGGGAGCCAGTCATCACTATAACCTGACTGGAGGGAGCCAGTCATCACTATAACCTGACTGGAGGGAGCCAGTCATCACTATAACCTGACTAGAGGGAGCCAGTCATCACTATAACCTGACTAGAGGGAGCCGACCAGTTCTGAAAGCCTTTTGCCGTACCCTCACCCTACTCCTCTGGTGATGTAGAGGTTATCCCAGGCCCTGTGTGTCCCCAGGCGCTCTCATTTGTTGACTTCTGTAACCGTAAAAGCCTTGGTTTCATGCATGTTAACATCAGAAGCCTCCTCCCTAAGTTTGTTTTACTCACTGCTTTAGCACACTCCGCCAACCTTGATGTCCTTGCCGTGTCTGAATCCTGGCTTTGGAAGGTCACCAAAAATTCTGAAATTTCCATCCCCAACTACAACATTTTCCATCAAAATGAGAGGAGTTGCAATCTACTGCAGAGATGGCCTGCAATGTTTTATCATACATTCCAGGTCTAAGCCCAAACAGTTCGAGCTTTTAATTTAAAAAATGAATCTCTCCAGAAATAAGTCTCTCACTGTTGCCGCCTGTTACAGACCCCCCTCAGCTCCCAGCTGCCCTGGACACCATATGTGAATTGATTGGCCCCCATCTATCTTCAGAGTTTGTTCTGTTAGGTGACCTAAACTGGGATATGCTTAACCTCTCTAGGGGGTGTGGGACGCTACCGTCCCACATGGCCAACATCCAGGGAAATTGCAGAGCACCAAATTCAAAAACAGAAATACTCATTATAAGAATTCATAAAACATTCAAGTGTTATACATCAGTTTAAAGATTAACTTCTTGTTAATCAAACCACGGTGTCAGATTTCATAAAGGCTTTACCGTGAAAGCATACCATGCGATTATCTGAGAACAGTGCCCAGCAGACAAATCATTACAAACAGTTACCAGCCAAGTAGAGGAGTTACACAAGTCAGAAATAGCGATAAAATGAATCACTTACTTTTGATGATCTTCATATCGTTGCAACTCACAAGACTCCCATTTACTCAATAAATGTTTGTTTTGTTCGATAAAGTCTCTCTTTATATCCAAAAACCTCCGTTTTGTTCATGCGTTTTGTTCAGTAATCCACAGGCTCAAAGGCAATCACAACAGCCAGACGAAAAATCCGAAAAGTATCAGTAAAGTTCGTAGAAACATGTCAAACGATGTTTATAATCAATCCTCAGGTTGTTTTTAGCCTAAATAATATATAACATTTCAACCGGACAATAACGTCGTCAATATAAAAGGTAAACAAGAAAGGTGCGCTCTCGGTCTCGCGCATGAAAAATCTCTGAGATACTGAATGGTCCACTCATTCAGAGTGGTCTTACACTCTCATTTTTCAGGATGCAAGCCTGAAACTATTTCTAAAGACTGTTGACATCTAGTGGAAGCCATAGGAAGTGCAATTTGAGACCTAAGTCAATGGAATCTGTATAGGCAGTCAATGGAAAACTACAACAACAACAAATCCCACTTCCTGGATGTATTTTTCTCAGGTTTTCGCCTGTCATATCAGTTCTGTTATACTCACAGACATTATTTTAACAGTTTTGGAAACTTTAGAGTGTTTTCTATCCAAATCTACCAAGTTTACTTTGGCACGCTTTTCATCCGGAGGTGAAAACAGTGCCCCCTACCCTAGTGAGGTTAACACCCCGGCCGTCCTACAATTCAAGCTAGATGCCTTCAATCTCACACAAATTATCAAGGAACCCACCAGGTACAACCCCTAAATCTGTAAACATGGGCACCCTCATAGATATTTTCCTGACCAACTTGCCCTCCAAATACACCTCTGCTGTTTTCAATCAGGATCTCAGCGATCACTGCCTCATCGCCTGCATCCGTTATGGGTTTGCGGTCAAACGGCCACCCCTCATCACTGTCACATGCTCCCTAGAACACTTCTGCGAGCAGGCCTTTCTAATCGACCTGGTATACATATTCGTCGCCAAACCCACTGGCTCCAGGTCATCTATAAGTCTTTGCTAGGCCGACTTCACTCAGCTCACTGGTCACCATAGCAACACCCACCCATAGCACGCACTCCAGGAGGTATATCTCACTGGTCATCCCCAAAGCCAACACCTCCTTTGGCTGCATTTCCTTCCAGTTCTCTGCTGCCAGTGACTGGAACGAATTGCAAAAATCGCTGAAGTTGGAGACATATATCTCCCTCACTAACTTCAAGCATCAGCTATCTGAGCAGCTTACCGATCGCTGCAGCTGTACACAGCCCATCTGTAAATAGCCCATCCAACTGCCTACCTCATCCCCATGTTTTTATTTACGTTTTTTTGCTCTTTTGCACACCAGTATTTCTACTTGAACATCTATCACTCCAGTGTTAAATTGTAATTACTTAACTACTATGGTCTATTTATTGCCTTGCCTCCGTACTCCATTTGCACACACTGTATATAGATTTTTGTATTGTGTTATTGACTGTTCGTTTGTTTATCCAACGTGTAACTCTGTTTTTTTTTGTCGCACTGCTTTGCTTTATCTTGGCTAGGTTGCAGTTGTAAATGAGAACTTGTTCTCAACTAGCCTACCTGGTTAAATAAAGGTGAAATACATTTTTTTTTTTTAAATCTTAGCTTTATTGACAACACTCAAATGGATACTGTCATTAACGCAGTTCTTCAATAATTACACATAATTCTTAATACTGTAGATGTTTAGTTACAGTCACATGATCAACTATCAGAAGATCCAGGAAATACTTTTCTGAATGCCAGTCAAATTACAAACATCACGACATGCAACAACAACCAAAGTGCCTCTTCATTCATTACTCTGGTAAAGACAGTTATGCCGTGCTCCACGTTGGATCCAACATCCCTAACAAATTGATGTTTATAATGTGTTATTGTCTGCTTGATTTACTGTAGGGTCTCGTTAGTCTGTTTGGACACAGAGATACATAGCTCATAATGTGTAGAGAACTGTTCCTTGATGGATAGGCTATTGTACAACACACAGATATTTTCCTATATTTGTTGTTAGGTGAAGTTATGGGTCCTACAGTAGGTCTATGTTGTTAGGTGAAGTTATGGGTCCTACAGTAGGTCTATGTTGTTGTTAGGTGAAGTTATGGGTCCTACAGTAGGTCTATGTTATTGTTAGGTGAAGTTATGGGTCCTACAGTAGGTCTATGTTGTTGTTAGGTGAAGTTATGGGTCCTACAGTAGGTCTATGTTATTGTTATGGGAAGTTATGGGTCCTACAGTAGGTCTATGTTATTGTTATGGGTCCTAGAGGACACTATGTATGTCATGCAACAACAACCAAAGTGCTTCTTCGTTCATTACATAGGTATGTTTGTTGTTAGGTGAAGTTATGGGCCAATTTGGCAAACAGTGTACAAACCCTCATTGTCAGGCTGATGAAAAAGCCAAGGAGCATTTTACTGGTTGAAGTGTTTTTTAAGTACAAAGCGGTTGATTTGCGATGACGACACAAACATTATATTAAGCAGGAGATTCAAGCGAGCCTGACAATTATAATCCAAAGTAGTGTGAAATGAACTCATAAGCAACCTGGTAATGGAGGTTACTCCCCTGAGCAAAAATCTTTTCTCACCAGCAAACATAGAAAAGGGCCTCCAATCTTAGATGTTACTACTAATGTGAAAACAAGACAAAATATGACTATTGTTGCTCATTTTAAGACAAATGTCAAGTAATCATTACATTCATTACAGATGTCAATTGTTGTTCAACATCATGGCTACGCTGTTGGCATGACCTTTTACAGTGGATTTCTGCTGTTGTGGGCCTTTAACCATCTGTATGACTTTGTCATTCACACAGGAGAGAGACGTGACTATCGTGGATCCTCTGGGGAGCCTCAACAACCTCATGATGCTGATGAGGCAGAGAAGAGTCTCTCCAGATCAGAACTCCTCAAGAAACACCAGCAGAGACCCACAGGGAAGATAATTAACCTCTCTGACTGTGGGAAGAGATTCACCTCATCATCAGGCATTAAAATTCATCGGAGAAGCCACACAGTAGAGAAAGCTTATTGCTGTACTCAATGTGGGAAGAGTTTTGATACATCTAGCCATCTTATTGTACACCAAAGAACACACACAGGAGAGAAATCTTATAGCTGTGATGAATGTGGGAAGAGTTTTACTCATCGAAGCAGCCTGATATCACACCAGAGAATACACACAGGAGAGAAACTTTCTAGCTGTGATGAATGTGGGAAGAGTTTTACTTGTTCAACCAGCCTGAAATTACACCAAAGAACACACACAGGAGAGAAATCTTTTAGCTGTGATCAATGTGGGAAGAGTTTTACTCAGCTAGGCAACCTGATAACACACCAGAGAACACGCACAGGAGAGAAACCTTTTAGCTGTGATCAATGTGGGAAGAGTTTTACTCATCGAAGCAGCCTGATATCACACCAGAGAATACACACAGGAGAGAAACTTTCTAGCTGTGATGAATGTGGGAAGAGTTTTACTCGTTCAACCAGCCTGAAATTACACCAGAGAACACACACAGGTGAGAAACCTTTTAGCTGTGATCAATGTGGGAAGAGTTTTACTCAGCTAATCAACCTGATAACACACACAGGAGAGAAACTTTCTAGCTGTGATGAATGTGGGAAGAGTTTTACTCGTTCAACCAGCCTGAAATTACACCAGAGAACACACACAGGTGAGAAATCTTTTAGCTGTGATCAATGTGGGAAGTCTTTTACTCATCGAAGCAGCCTGATATCACACCAGAGAATACACACAGGAGAGAAACCGTATATCTGTGATGAGTGTGGGAAGAGTTTTACTTGCTTGCGCAATCTGACTCTTCACCAGAGAACACACACAGGAGAGAAACCCTATAGCTGTACTCGATGTGGGAAGTTTTTTTTAAAATCTAACCATCTGACGATACACCAAAGAAGACACACAGGAGAGAAACCCTATAGCTGTACTCAATGTGGGAAGAGTTTTGTTCAATCTGGAGAACTGAAGATGCACCAGAGAAGACACACAGGAGAGAAACCTTATAGCTGTACTCGATGTGGCAAGAGTTTTGTTCAATCTGGCAAACTGAAGATACACCAGAGAACACACACAGGAGAGAAACCTTATAGCTGTGGTCAATGTGGGAAGCGTTTTGGTCAATCTGGCCATCTGACATCACACCAGAGAACACACACAGGAGAGAAATCTTATAGCTGTGATCAATGTGGGACAAGATTTGCTTGGCTAACCAGCCTAGTTTCACACCAAAGAACACACACGGGAGAAAAACCTTATAGCTGTGATCAATGTAACAAGAGATACTCCGATAAAAGACATCTGATCAAACATCAGAAAATTCATGAATGAGTTGTTTCATGATATCAATGAATTAATGTCACAATGTAGAATGTTTTAACATTGTAGTAGGAGTATTTTAATGATGTCACAATGTAGAACCCTAAACATTTGTCCCCTGTTCTATTGATTTCAACATGATATGGGTATTAGCCTCAGGGGGGAAATCCAGGCTCTGAAATGGAAGAGTTACTATTTATGAGATTTAACAAAAAGTGACTAACACAAAAAGAGCTGTTACACTTACCATGTTGGTGACCCACTGGAATCAAAATGCAACACTTCAAAATGTAGCTAGCTGTTTTCTACAAATTGTCCTCTAACCAGGGATGTACACATTACTCCCAGATTCCATGTGGATTTTGAGCTGTTAGTTTAACAGGACGTGCAACCTCATCTCCCTCCTCTCACACAATTGATTTCAACATAATATCGATGAGTGATGACATAAATGTTGTGTTCCTTTGTTTAGCGACCCCTACATTTAAATGCATCACTCCAAAATGTAGCTGACTGTCTTCTGCAGGTTGTCCTCTAACCAGTGAGGTAAAATATATCTCCCATTTCCATGTGTTTTTTAAGTTGTGTTAGTTTCAACATCACGTACAACCTGATTTCCCCCCTAATGGATATCAGTGATTTATTGCTGCTTGTGCAGTTTAAGGAGCTTGTTTAAAAAATTACAAGTAATATGATTATTGTGGGAGATGTTTGTGTATATTGTGTATATAGGGAAGGAATATATGGGAAGGTGTTTCACCTGAGCTGGCTTGTCCATCTCGTTGGTAGGAAGGTGTTTCACCTGAGCTGGTCCAGGTTCTATTTAAGAGTGTCTGGCCCAGTGCTCCAGTTGTCTTGATACATGTGGAGAGTCAACACCTTTAGTTGCTCCACCTTTTTGGTTTACTTCCTGTCTTTAAGTTTGGTGTGGGTTTTTCTTTTGTTTGCCTCTTCTTGGGCAGATTTAGTGGGTCTCATGGTGGGTGTCTTTTAGGTCCCAGTTGTTGTTACTAGTCAACTTCCAGTGGACACCCCCATAGTGTCTTTCAGAGCCCCTCCTAAAAACATGCTTATATTTTGGGTTGGTTGTTGCATCCAATTAATATTTTAATCAATGGATTTTCCTTAGAATGCTAATTCGTCTTTCAGTTGTTAATCTTATGTTTGTTGTGGTAAATATTTCTGTTTATTTTCATTGTTTTATTATTTTTTCCTGTGAAGCATCCATGTCTGAAATGTGCTGTATAAATAAAGCTTGATTTGAACATATTGCAAAAGAAATTAACCCAATGACTGACAATCAATACGTATCTTGGTCCATCTTATTATGAAAAAAGTATAAATTCATTATATTTCCCACTATGTCAAAATAGTGCTGGTATGTACGTTTAGTATCACTTTTCAACCAACCGAGTGCATTTGTTGAAGATAAATGTTTAATTCAACAATACGTCAAAGGATTCAACTACTGCAAACCGAAACAAACAAATGGATCAACCAGATCAATCCCACTTTTCCAGCCTGCTGAAGGCGTGGTGGAGTGGTAAACACCACCCCCGGCTCTACCAGGGGCTTGAGGTGGTCTCCCACAGCTCTGCTTATGTCATGTTCTGTGGCCTTGCTGTTCCATTTATTGACTGTCCCTGCAACACAGAAACACATTTAGTTATATTATATAAAACACTCAAAGTAATGGATATGGAGCATCTATGGCCTCAGTTACACCTGGCACCTAAATGACTTCTGTCAACCGATCACTCCAAGCTGCATTAGGTTCAGATCTACCAGGATGGGCCTTTGATAGTCTGGATGCAGTCAGGCCACTGAATATGCATAAGCAATGTAAAGAGATGGGGTGAATGAGTGGGGAAAAGTACATTTGACACAAATGACCTTCATAATATCAAAGAACAAATGTGTGTGTCTGAGGGGAAATTAACTTCATACAGCCAAAAGGGGTGAGAAATTATACCAATATCAGTGAACAATTTGCACTAATGTAAATAAACATAGATGATGGAACATATTCCCTTTTGCTGACGTGATGAACCACTAAGGGGACATAAATATTTACCATCTAAACCATGTGTGACCTCTCACCTATCTGGCTGTAGAAGTGTTCTTCCTAACCAGCTCTCTGACTGACTCTCCTATTAGATTAGCTCCACCCTCACTGGGTCTTCAGAGGAGAGGAAGGCTGAGGAGGGATGGAAGGATGAATGGATCAGTCAGTCAATAAAGTGTAGAGCTGCTGTCTGCCAAAATCACTATTTTAGTAGTTCATTAAAGTAAATAAGGCTTTATGACTGCTGAATACCAACTATCAATCACTTAGATCATGTATTTTTAGGTAGAGATACATCCTTGGGACGTCCATAGCCCGTTGAAGTTGACATTTAAAATGGTTAAATGTGATTGTCAGCCCTAACAATCCATTCTAGCACCTCATCAGGCTCTGAAAAAGTCTTCATTGATGACGTGTTCCATCTATTCCAGGGGACAGCAGAGGAACTTCATCGATTCCACTCCTTCATCAATACAAGCAGTAAACATCTGAAATTCACCCTCACCTTCCATGTGCATGAAACAAGTTATCTGGACATTTTGACTAAGAGGGAGGGGGGTGGTTTTAGCACAGACCTATACAGGAAGCCGATGGACAGGACTTCCCTGTTACACGTAGACAGCTTCCACCCTACACCCCTAAAAGAGATCCTCACCATCAACCAATAAAGTCGCATACACAGGATTTGTAGTACACAGAGTGACTATGACAAACAAGCTGACTGTCTGAGTGTTTCAGACAGCGGGGTTACCCAGAGGAATGGCTGGATGAGTGTTTCAGACAGCGGGGTTACGCAGAGGAATGGCTGGATGAGTGTTTCAGACAGCGGGGTTACCCAGAGGAATGGCTGGATGAGTGTTTCAGACAGCGGGGTTACCCAGAGGAATGGCTGTCTGAGTGTTTTCAGACAGCGGGGTTACCCAGAGGAATGGCTGTCTGAGTGTTTTCAGACAGCGGGGTTACCCAGAGGAATGGCTGTCTGAGTGTTTCAGACAGCGGGGTTACCCAGAGGAATGGCTGGATGAGTGTTTCAGACAGCGGGGTTACCCAGAGGAATGGCTGGATGAGTGTTTCAGACAGCGGGGTTACCCAGAGGAATGGCTGGATGAGTGTTTCAGACAGCGGGGTTACCCAGAGGAATGGCTGGATGAGTGTTTCAGACAGCGGGGTTACCCAGAGGAATGGCTGGATGAGTGTTTCAGACAGCGGGGTTACCCAGAGGAATGGCTGTCTGAGTGTTTTCAGACAGCGGGGTTACCCAGAGGAATGGCTGTCTGAGTGTTTTCAGACAGCGGGGTTACCCAGAGGAATGGCTGTCTGAGTGTTTCAGACAGCGGGGTTACCCAGAGGAATGGCTGGATGAGTGTTTCAGACAGCGGGGTTACCCAGAGGAATGGCTGGATGAGTGTTTCAGACAGCGGGGTTACCCAGAGGAATGGCTGGATGAGTGTTTCAGACAGCGGGGTTACCCAGAGGAATGGCTGGATGAGTGTTACAGACAGCGGGGTTACCCAGAGGAATGGCTGGATGAGTGTTTCAGACAGCGGGGTTACCCAGAGGAATGGCTGGATGAGTGTTTCAGACAGCGGGGTTACCCAGAGGAACGGCTGGATGAGTGTTTCAGACAGCGGGGTTACCCAGAGGAATGGCTGGATGAGTGTTTCAGACAGCGGGGTTACCCAGAGGAATGGCTGGATGAGTGTTTCAGACAGCGGGGTTATCTAGAGGAACTGCTGGATGAGTGTTTCAGACAGCGGGGTTACCCAGAGGAATGGCTGGATGAGTGTTTCAGACAGCGGGGTTACCCAGAGGAACGGCTGGATGAGTGTTTCATACAGCGGGGTTACCCAGAGGAATGGCTGGATGAGTGTTTCAGACAGCGGGGTTACCCAGAGGAATGGCTGGATGAGTGTTTCAGACAGCGGGGTTACCCAGAGGAACGGCTGGATGAGTGTTTCAGACAGCGGGGTTACCCAGAGGAACGGCTGGATGAGTGTTTCAGACAGCGGGGTTACCCAGAGGAAAGGCTGGGTGAGTGTTTCAGACAGCGGGGTTACCCAGAGGAATGGCTGGATGAGTGTTTCAGACAGCGGGTTACCCAGAGGAATGGCTGGATGAGTGTTTCAGACAGCGGGGTTACCCAGAGGAATGGCTGGATGAGTGTTTCAGACAGCGGGGTTACCCAGAGGAATGGCTGGATGAGTGTTACAGACAGCGGGGTTACCCAGAGGAATGGCTGTCTGAGTGTTTCAGACTGCGGGGTTACCCAGAGGAATGGCTGGATGAGTGTTTCAGACAGCGGGGTTACCAAGAGGAATGGCTGGTTGAGTGTTTCAGACAGCGGGGTTACCCAGAGGAACGGCTGGATGAGTGTTTCAGACAGCGGGGTTACCCAGAGGAATGGCTGGATGAGTGTTTCAGACAGCGGGGTTATCTAGAGGAACTGCTGGATGAGTGTTTCAGACAGCGGGGTTACCCAGAGGAATGGCTGGATGAGTGTTTCAGACAGCGGGGTTACCCAGAGGAACGGCTGGATGAGTGTTTCATACAGCGGGGTTACTCAGAGGAATGGCTGGATGAGTGTTTCAGACAGCGGGGTTACCCAGAGGAATGGCTGGATGACGCAAGGGATCTTTATAAAAATACAGTGGTGGAAAAAGTACCCAATTGTCATACTTGAGTAAAGAAAACATTTAAAATGTCCTTTTAATTTTGTAAATTTAAAACAGAAACATAACTGTTTGTACTTATAGGGAACCAGATCGTGACTAGAACTCAGTTACTAAGTCTTTAACCACACTGTGTTGTTACACTGCTGAGTAAAAACTCATGCTTCCTACACTTTAACTTGTTGTCTGAAGATAAAGTGTACATTTTACTGAACTGCGTCCAGTCAGCAGATGGACTAGATGCCTCTTAGGCCGCCCATTGTGACTCCGTCAAGAATTCAGCAGAGCAAGTTTGTATGAAGGTCTGGTTATTAAATGGGTACATAGTTCAATAGTAATATCCTCTAAAACGCTCTGGTGACAAACTTTGCTGCCCTGTTTCCAATTGTCCACATTGCTGGAAGAACCTATTCAAGTAAGTAAGTAAATAGATTTTGAAAATGTAAAAAAAACCCGATGTATTATTAGCTAACTAGCTACAGTGCAGGCTAACTCAAATGAGCTGCTAAATGAGCTAGCTATCTAGCCAACTTCACATACTGTATAGATAGATAGGTAGCTGGTGATATTTAATTCACTTAGCTAGCGAACTTCATATTAGCTAGCTATCTATTTATCACTGTAAAAAACAAACTCCAAATGCATTTGTAGGTAGCTAGCTAACAGCCATGGAAGAGGGTGAAAGGATAGCAGCCCCAACTGTCAGTGAGAGAGGAGGCTATTCTGGATAGGGCAGGTACTTTTGTGTAGTTCCTGTCCCTAGAAGTGAGGACGGAGATAATAGTAACATAATATTCAGTGTGGTGTAATTTGACTAAAATGAAGTCTGTTTCTTGTGAGGTTTTCTGTCCTCAGATAAAGAGCTCTATGAAAGCCAGTCTACATATGAAGAGGTCCCAATGAAGAGCAGTGGTTCTCAGTCCTGGGGACTCAAAGAGGGGCACATTGTTGTTTTTGACTTCACACTGCACAGCTGATTCAAATGATCAACTCATCATCAAGCTTCAAGTGGTATTTATGTATTCATTTGTGATGCTGTCCTTGATATGATCCTGTTATTGTCACATGCTACACATGTACATATGTGTGCCCATGCATCTATCAATCCAATGTTATCATGATTTGTTATCAGGGATATTATACTTTAGTAATCCACAATGACCTGGTGATGTAACAGTCTAGTAATTACATTGTCTTCCATATTCCTACAGATACCTTGTAACTGGAGATTCCTTCAAAATGATTGCCTACAGTTAACGTGTAGGGCACTGCAAGGTTGGGTGACCAAGGACCAGGAGGGGATCTGCAGCTCGCCGCCGTGTCCCAGAGGAGGACTCTGCTGCTCTGCAGGAAGTTTCAAGGATGGGGTCCAACAACGCAGCAAGAGAGGCAATCCGTGTGCAGGAGATCTTCACCTCCTACTTCTTCAAAGAGGGTGCTGTTCCCTGGCAACACCATAGACTACACTATGCACAACCAAAGGCTCTTTTAAGAGCCATTCACATTGCAATAAGAGTATTCTTCCATTTACTGAGCTATGTCAACTGCAGTTATTCAATTCACAGTTTCTCTCCCTTTGATTTCTACTTCTCAGGTGAGGGTGCTGTTTAGGTAAGGGTGTGATGTCTGTGCAAAAACAAAACAGACTATTTTAAATCGCCCATATTGAAAAAATGTAGAACAATTAGACACCCTATAACCCACACCTACACACTCATGAATCAATCTGATTGATGGATTGTGTTGTGCAGTAAGCAGGTTCAGGTGTATAACTGTGGCTCCTTCCACCTTCAAAGAATAGGCAAGAGGGCCAACCATGGAGAATAGTAAGACACTTCATTATTTCTATAACTACGCTATACTGTTTATCCTTGTGGGTCCGTTCATGTTTTTCAGCATAAAGTACTCTGCAGCCACTTAGTGTGGTGTGGACACCAGGTGAGGCCACACAGAGATTCCTGTTGAACACTGTCGCTTTAACTACCTTATTTTCTCAATAACAGTCTCTCTCCTTCACTTCATCCCTCTCTCCTCTTCTCCCTAAATCCTCTAGGTTATATCATCTGTGTCGGTGAACCCCTCCTGCATCTGAAC
The DNA here is from genome assembly GCF_965601325.2 of Salmo salar. Taxonomy (NCBI): domain Eukaryota; kingdom Metazoa; phylum Chordata; class Actinopteri; order Salmoniformes; family Salmonidae; genus Salmo; species Salmo salar. The sequence goes on along the minus strand of NW_027675347.1, from coordinate 771,139 downwards.
TGGCTACATAGAGGGCACAGCATGATCAGAGGTGAGAGGTCACTTGGTCAGGTCAACAGGAAGTATTATTAAAGAGATGCTTTACATTGAAATACAGACAGAGATGCAGTAGTCCCAGAGTTAATGATCCCAGGTCAGTTTATATTATACAGGAAGTATTATTAAAGAGATGCTTTACATTGAAATACAAACAGAGATGCAGTAGTCCCAGAGTTAATGATCCCAGGTCAGTTTATATTATACAGGAAGTATTATTAAAGAGATGCATTACATTGAAATACAGATAGATGCAGTAGTCCCAGAGTTAATGATCCCAGGTCAGTTTATATTATACAGGAAGTATTATTAAAGAGATGCTTTACATTGAAATACAGACAGAGATGCAGTAGTCCCAGAGTTAATGATCCAAGGTCAGTTTTTTATTTCACCTCCTGATTGATGACTAACAATGTTAGAATAAAAAATAAAAACACAAGGTTTAAACATGCTCTCTCTCTCCATCTGCCTCTCGTCTGCAGATATGTTTTGATGTGAGAGGATGCCAACCCCCAGTCCCATCATCGCCACCTCACCTGCTTTTAAGAACCTTTGGGTCGACGAGAGACACTATTATGTAATTGTGATGAACTGAGAGAATATTTATGTAGCACTGTGATTCATTAATCATGTGCTGCCTTCCCTGCTCCTATGTGCTTACCTCTTTCCCTTTCTGTCTTTTACACCTCTCTCACCACCTCCTCTTTCTTCCTCTGTTTTTATAATGCACAACAGATGTGCATTGAAGGACAGATTAAACTTGTATTTATAACACTTGGATAATGAGCTTTTCAATAAAGCATTTCACATTCTCTACTGGTTGAAATGAAGTGTAATGTGATGAAATACTCCACCTATCCTGTGTTTATCAGATCAATGCAGATGAAGGACATTAGATGTTGAGATGAACCAGTGTTAGAGTATTTACATGATGCATAGGAAGTGTAGTGTTCTGTTTTTTAACATTATATTTCTGTATATATGAATTAACTAGTTAAATCCTGTTTCTAGCCTATTAGTTACAATGTGTAACCATTGATGTCCCAGGACCAAGATTGGTAAACACTGTTGAAGTGTATAATTGTAATCCATACATGCAGACACAGCGTCATTCAAAGACTGGAATTTGATACTCCTGGTATTGGACATGACTGAAAAATAATCTCGAAGACATTCATACCTAAACTGCACCTTTATTTGCCAAGGTAGAGTACATGATCAGTGAATATATTAAATGTACAGGCTACAATGGTACAACATGATATTATATTCTACTCAATCCATAGGCTTCATTAATGTCATTCAGGAAGTTGATACAACTGGCTATGATAGCTGAGGTTCATAGGTTCTGAACTAATATGTATACCAAACGTTTGGGTCCATACACAGATCGGCTAGATAGCTAGCTACACATCCATAGGCATACAGGTATTATAATCATCCACTGCACAATAAGCAAGAACATAGCTAGCTACGTTATTTCATCTATCTGCATGGCAAATATCAGCAAGGCAAGCTTACAAAATTGTACATTCAATTTGCAGTAAATTCTTCAGCTAACTAGATTCTATACATCCACTGTTTCACAAAACGACAGCCTGGTTTGCTGGTTGTTTCAGGAGTCCCTAAATCAACCAGAATGACAATTTCATACTCATGTCACAACACCCATAAAGCTAGCCAGCTAGCTGGCTAATGTTAGATAGTCAGCTAGCTGGCTAATGTTAGCTAGTCAGCTAGCTGGCTAAAGTTAGCTAGTCAGCTAGCTGGCTAATGTTAGCTAGCTAGCTATTGTTAGCTAGTCAGCTAGCTGGATAATGTTAGCTAGTCAGCTAGCTGGTTAATGTTAGCTAGTCAGCTAGCTGGCTAATGTTAGCTAGTCAGCTAGCTGGCTAATGTTAGCTAGTCAGCTAGCTGGTTAATGTTAGCTAGTCAGCAAGCTGGCTAATGTTAGCTAGTCAGCTAGTTGGCTAATGTTAGCTAGTCAGCTAGCTTGCTAAATCGCGATTTTCGTAAATGAACTTTATGATTAAAAAAAAGCATAATCGTTTGTCTCTACATTAACTAACATTCCTGTCAACTGTACATGTTTTTGCATTCGTTATGACGTTATAATCCCTTACATTTGCTTCCATCCTAGTATTTCTGTCCGCCATCTTTGATCCAGTTCAGTTCTGTGTAGGGGTACCCCTCTCTCCTAGTATTTCTGTCCGCCATCTTTGATCCAGTTCAGTTCTGTGTAGGGGTACCCCTCTTTCCTAGTATTTCTGTCCGCCATCTTTGATCCAGTTCAGTTCTGTGTAGGGTTACCCCTCTCTCCTAGTATTTCTGTCCGCCATCTTTGATCCAGTTCAGTTCTGTGTAGGGGTACCTCTCTCTCCTAGTATTTCTGTCCGCCATCTTTGATCCAGTTCAGTTCTGTGTAGGGGTACCCCTCTCGCCTAGTGTTTCTGTCCACCATCTTTACTGAAGAAATTCTAACAGTCACTAGTGCAGCAGCAGCCTCCCCCGGTCCTAGTGCGGCCCCGCTAAAAAGTTTAAGATGCGATGGAACGGTTGACGAAAAAAATAAATCACAGAAAAAATATTTTGACTGATATTGATTTATTTAGGGGGGGGCGAATTAATATTTTAGTACCAGCGATGTCCCTAATGAATATTTAGGCTAATGAATATTTAAGCCTATCGACGTCCCGGATTCCTACCCTTTAACTTTTGTCTGAAAATTAAATAAACATTTTACTCAACTGCGTTACCCACTCCAGTCAGCAGATGGCGGTGTGGGAATTTAAGGTAATGCTGTTGGTGTGACGTATAATGTAGTGGACGGAACGCTTCTTTCAACAGTAGCAACAGTGATTCAGCCTCCTCGGTCTTGCTAGACAAAATAGCCGAACCGATAAAGCTCATTAGACGCTTTAGTGTATATTAGCCACTGTGTTTTAAACCCACTTCTGTCGTCTAGTTAGTTATCAGATTTAATTTCATATTTACGGTGTTGTTGTTATTATTCAGCTAGCGGGCTGGTTAAGTTAGCATTAGCCTAGCTAGCTAACATCCCCGACCATGCGGTCACTGAGCTACTCTCCTGCTAAAGAAGATGAGGACATCACAGTAAAACAAGAAGTAGAGGGTGAGGCCGTTACTGTGAAAGAAGAAAAAGACGCGTTCAGAGTGAAAGAGGAGGAGGATGTTACAGTAAAAGAAGAGGAGGATGCAGTTTATTGAGTGAAAGAGGAGGAGGGGGAGATGACTGTTACATCGATAAAGGAGGAGGAAGAAGAGGAGGAAACTGGACATCTGGGCCCGGTTTCCCAAACGCATCTTAAGGCGTCCAATGGTTCTAACGGTGAACTTAGCCATAAGATGGTTTTGAGAAACCGTTCCCTGATTAACACTAGTAAGTACTGTCTTAAATACAGAGGCACAAACTCTGCAGTTGTTGAACTGATGTGTGGTGTTAAAGCGGAAATATTCAACAGCTACATCCATATTTAGACTTTTAAAATTATTTATTTATAACCATTGATTCTTGAAGAATATAACACATGCCTCATGAGCTTAGTTCAACTGTTGTACCCCATCAGAACCCCAAATAAGCTTTTTTTTTTTACTCCAATGTTTAGAAATGTAAACCAACACTGTATAGCCTCAACATAGGTAAAACTATAATGTTGATATCATGGATGGTCAGTCCTTGCATCCATAGGTCTGTCTATGAATTTGAAAGTAGTTACATTTCTCCAACCCCATAATCATCTTATTACCAAAACAGTGGTGGAATGACAGATTTGTTATTGTATGAACTGCAGATTGCTGGGTTGTGTGAGTTTTTTCAACAGTAACAAAATGGCTGCCCAGAGGCTTGGTTTGGTAAACAGCTGAGGGATGGGGGAAGGAGGAGTGTAACCACTCAAATTTATTCATCCAGGATGTCATAATGATAGTTTAACCAGGTTTCTAGGCTATATAGTATATTCTAGAATTCATCCATGATGTCATAATGATAGTTTAACCAGGTTTCTAGGCTATATAGTATATTCTAGAATTCATCCATGATGTCATAATGATAGTTTAACCAGGTTTCTAGGCTATATAGTATATTCTAGAATTCATCCATGGTGTCATAATGATAGTTTAACCAGGTTTCTTGGCTATATAGTATATTCTAGAATTCATCCATGATGTCATAATGATAGTTTAACCAGGTTTCTAGGATATATAGTATATTCTAGAATTCATCCATGATGTCATAATGATAGTTTAACCAGGTTTCTAGGATGTATAGTATATTCTAGAATTCATCCAGGATGTCATAATGATAGTTTAACAAGGTTTCTAGGATATATAGTATATTCTATAACTGCCAGTGTAGATTTCCTGTGGAGGCAAATTATTAGAGCTGTTGATAAGTCATTGTATAATATTCAGACAATTGTTTTTCATGCCATTACATTAAAGGCAAGACATACCTAGATTCAATTACATTCATGAATTGGTTTGAAACCTTTGTTTTAAACCCGTCTCAAAATTGGTGCCTTGCCGGATTTGTAAAAAATGGTTTGTCATGAAACTCTATTTTTTAAATGTATTTAAATGTAACCTTTATTTAACTAGACAAGTCAGTTAAGAACAAATTCTTATTTACAATGACTGCCTACCCCGGACAACGCTGGGCCAATTGTGCGCCGCCCTATGGAACTCCCAATCACGGCCGGTTGTGATACAGCCTGGATTTGAACCAGGGTGTCTGTAGTGAAGTCTCAAGCACTGAGATGCAGTGTCCGCTGCGCCACTCGGGAGCCCCAAAATCACTATAACCTGACTGGAGGGAGCCAGTCATCACTATAACCTGACTGGAGGGAGCCAGTCATCACTATAACCTGACTGGAGGGAGCCAGTCATCACTATAACCTGACTAGAGGGAGCCAGTCATCACTATAACCTGACTAGAGGGAGCCGACCAGTTCTGAAAGCCTTTTGCCGTACCCTCACCCTACTCCTCTGGTGATGTAGAGGTTATCCCAGGCCCTGTGTGTCCCCAGGCGCTCTCATTTGTTGACTTCTGTAACCGTAAAAGCCTTGGTTTCATGCATGTTAACATCAGAAGCCTCCTCCCTAAGTTTGTTTTACTCACTGCTTTAGCACACTCCGCCAACCTTGATGTCCTTGCCGTGTCTGAATCCTGGCTTTGGAAGGTCACCAAAAATTCTGAAATTTCCATCCCCAACTACAACATTTTCCATCAAAATGAGAGGAGTTGCAATCTACTGCAGAGATGGCCTGCAATGTTCTATCATACTTTCCAGGTCTAAGCCCAAACAGTTCAAGCTTTTAATTTAAAAAATGAATCTCTCCAGAAATAAGTCTCTCACTGTTGCCGCCTGTTACAGACCCCCCTCAGCTCCCAGCTGCCCTGGACACCATATGTGAATTGATTGGCCCCCATCTATCTTCAGAGTTTGTTCTGTTAGGTGACCTAAACTGGGATATGCTTAACCTCTCTAGGGGGTGTGGGACGCTACCGTCCCACATGGCCAACATCCAGTGAAATTGCAGAGCACCAAATTCAAAAACAGAAATACTCACTATAAGAATTCATAAAACATACAAGTGTTATACATCGGTTTAAAGATTAACTTCTTGTTAATCAAACCACGGTGTCAGATTTCAAAAAGGCTTTACCGTGAAAGCATACCATGCGATTATCTGAGAACAGCGCCCAGCAGACAAATCATTAGTAACAGTTACCAGCCAAGTAGAGGAGTTACACAAGTCAGAAATAGCGATAAAATGAATCACTTACTTTTGATGATCTTCATATCGTTGCACTCACAAGACTCCCATTTACTCAATAAATGTTAGTTTTGTTCGATAAAGTCTCTCTTTATATCCAAAAACCTCCGTTTTGTTCATGCGTTTTGTTCAGTAATCCACAGGCTCAAAGGCAGTCACTACAGCCAGACGAAAAATCCGAAAAGTATCAGTAAAGTTCGTAGAAACATGTCAAACGATGTTTATAATCAATCTTCAGGTTGTTTTTAGCCTAAATAATATATAACATTTCAACCGGACAATAACGTCAATATAAAAGGTAAACAAGAAAGGTGCGCTCTCGGTCTCGCGCATGAAAAATCTCTGAGATACTGAATGGTCCACTCATTCAGAGTGGTCTTACACTCTCATTTTTCAGGATGCAAGCCTGAAACTATTTCTAAAGACTGTTGACATCTAGTGGAAGCCATAGGAAGTGCAATTTGAGACCTAAGTCAATGGAATCTGTATAGGCAGTCAATGGAAAACTACAACAACAACAAATCCCACTTCCTGGATGTATTTTTCTCAGGTTTTCGCCCGTCATATCAGTTCTGTTATACTCACAGACATTATTTTAACAGTTTTGGAAACTTTAGAGTGTTTTCTATCCAAATCTACTAAGTTTACTTTGGCACGCTTTTCATCCAGAGGTGAAAACAGTGCCCCCTACCCTAGTGAGGTTAACACCCCGGCCGTCCTACAATTCAAGCTCGATGCCCTCAATCTCACACAAATTATCAAGGAACCCACCAGGTACAACCCCTAAATCTGTAAACATGGGCACCCTCATAGATATTATCCTGACCAACTTGCCCTCCAAATACACCTCTGCTGTTTTCAATCAGGATCTCAGAGATTACTGCCTCATCGCCTGCATCCGTTATGGGTTTGCGGTCAAACGGCCACCCCTCATCACTGTCAAATGCTCCCTAGAACACTTCTGCGAGCAGGCCTTTCTAATCGACCTGGTATACATATTCGTCGCCAAACCCACTGGCTCCAGGTCATCTATAAGTCTTTGCTAGGCCGACTTCACTCAGCTCACTGGTCACCATAGCAACACCCACCCATAGCACGCGCTCCAGGAGGTATATCTCACTGGTCATCCCCAAAGCCAACACCTACTTTGGCCGCATTTCCTTCCAGTTCTCTGCTGCCAATGACTGGAACGAATTGCAAAAATCGCTGGAGTTGGAGACTTATATCTCCCTCACTAACTTTAAGCATCAGCTATCTGAGCAGCTTACCGATCGCTGCAGCTGTACACAGCCCATCTGTAAATTGCCCATCTGTAAATAGCCCACTCTACTGCCTACCTCATCCCCATGTTTTTATTTACGTTTTTTTGCTCTTTTGCACACCAGTATTTCTACTTGAACATCTATCACTCCAGTGTTAAATTGTAATTACTTAACTACTATGGTCTATTTATTGCCTTGCCTCCGTACTTCATTTGCACACACTGTATATAGATTTTTGTATTGTGTTATTGACTGTTCGTTTGTTTATCCAACGTGTAACTCTGTTTTTTTTTGTCGCTCTGCTTTGCTTTATCTTGGCCAGGTTGCAGTTGTAAATGAGAACTTGTTCTCAACTAGCCTACCTGGTTAAATAAAGGTGAAATACATTTTTTTTTTTTTTATCTTAGCTTTATTGACAACACTCAAATGGATACTGTCATTAACGCAGTTCTTCAATAATTACACATAATTCTAAATACTGTAGCTGTTTAGTTAGTCACATGTTCAACTATCATCAGCTGATCCAGGAAATCATTTTCTGAATGACAGTCACATGACAAACATCAGGACATGCAACAACAACCAAAGTGCTTCTTCATTCATTACTCTGGTAAAGACAGTTATGCCGTGCTCCACGTTGGATCCAACATCCCTAACAAATTGATGTTTATAATGTGTTATTGTCTGCTTGATTTACTGTAGGGTCTCGTTAGTCCGTTTGGAAACGGAGATACTTAGCTCATAATGTGTAGAGAACTGTTCCTTGATGGATAGGCTATTGTTCAACACACAGAGCTATTTTCCTATATTTGTTGTTAGGTGAAGTTATGGGTCCTACAGTAGGTCTATGTTATTGTTAGGTGAAGTTATGGGTCCTACAGTAGGTCTATGTTGTTGTTGTTAGGTGAAGTTATGGGTCCTACAGTAGGTCTATGTTATTGTTATGTGAAGTTATGGGTCCTACAGTAGGTCTATGTTATTGTTAGGTGAAGTTATGGGTCCAACAGTAGGTCTATATTTGTTGTTAGGTGAAGTTATGGGCCAAGTTGGCAAACAGTGTACAAACCCTCATTGTCAGGCTGATGGAAAAGCCAAAGAGCATTTTACTGGTTGAAGTGTTTTTTAAGTACAAAGCGGTTGATTTGCGATGACGACACAAACATTATATTAAGCAGGAGATTCAAGCGAGCCTGACAATTATAATCCAAAGTAGTGTGAAATGAACTCATAAGCAACCTGGAAATGGAGGTTACTCCCCTGAGTTTTCCCCCATTCACATTCAGAATACATTGTGAAAAACTAAAATCATAGAAAAGGGCCTGCAATCTTAGATGTTACTACTAATGTGAAAACAAGACAAAATATGACTATTGTTGCTCATTTTAAGACAAATGTCAAGTAATCATTACATTCATTACAGATGTCAATTGTTGTTCAACATCATGGCTACGGTGTTGGCATGACCTTTTACAGTGGATTTCTGCTGTTGTGGGCCTTTAACCATCTGTATGACTTTGTCATTCACACAGGAGAGAGACGTGACTATCGTGGATCCTCTGGGGAGCCTCAACAACCTCATGATGCTGATGAGGCAGAGAAGAGTCTCTCCAGATCAGAACTCCTCAAGAAACACCAGCAGAGACCCACAGGGAAGATAATTAACCTCTCTGACTGTGGGAAGAGATTCACCTCATCAGGCATTAAAATTCATCGGAGAAGCCACACAGTAGAGAAAGCTTATTGCTGTACTCAATGTGGGAAGAGTTTTGATACATCTAGCCATCTTATTGTACACCAAAGAACACACACAGGAGAGAAATCTTATAGCTGTGATGAATGTGGGAAGAGTTTTACTCGTTCAACCAGCCTGAAATTACACCAGAGAACACACACAGGAGAGAAACCTTTTAGCTGTGATCAATGTGGGAAGAGTTTTACTCATCGAAGCAGCCTGATATCACACCAGAGAATACACACAGGAGAGAAATCGTATATCTGTGATGAGTGTGGGAAGAGTTTTACTTGCTTGCGCAATCTGACTCTTCACCAGAGAACACACACAGGAGAGAAACCCTATAGCTGTACTCGATGTGGGAAGTTTTTTTTTAAATCTAACCATCTGACGATACACCAAAGAAGACACACAGGAGAGAAACCCTATAGCTGTACTCAATGTGGGAAGAGTTTTGTTCAATCTGGAGAACTGAAGATGCACCAGAGAAGACACACAGGAGAGAAACCCTATAGCTGTACTCGATGTGGCAAGAGTTTTGTTCAATCTGGCAAACTGAAGATACACCAAAGAACACACACGGGAGAAAAACCTTATAGCTGTGGACAATGTGGGAAGAGGTTTGCTGCATCTAGCACTCTGACTCAACACCAGAGAACACACACAGGAGAGAAACCTTATAGCTGTGTCAGCTACATTTTGGAGTGATGCATTTAAATTTACGGGTCGCTAAACAAAGGAACACAACACTTATTTGTCATAACTCATCGATATCATGTTGAAATCATTTGTGCGAGAGGAGGGAGATGAGGTTGCACGTCCTGTTAAAACTAACAGCTCAAAAACCACACAGAATCTGGGAATAATGTGTACATCCCTGGTTAGAGGACAATTTGTAGAAAACAGCCAGATACATTTTGATTGAAGTGCGTCACCAACGTGGTAAGTGTAACACAACTCTTTTTGTGTTAGTCACTTTTTGTTAAATCACATAAATAGTAATTCTTACATTTCAGAGCCTGGATTTTCCCCCTGAGGCTAATATCCATATCATGTTGAAATCAATAGAACAGGGGACAAACATTTAGGGTTCTACATTGTGACATCACTAAAATACTCCTACTACAATGTTAAAACATTCTACATTGTGACATCATTAAAATACTCCTACAATGTTAAAACATTCTACATTGTGACATTAATTCACTGATATCATGAAACAACTCATTCATGTATTTTCTGATGTTTGATCAGATGTCTTTTACCGGAGAATCTCTTGTCACACTGATCACAGCTATAAGATTTCTCTCCTGTGTGTATTCTCTGGTGTCGAGTCAGACAGCCAGATGCAGCAAAACTCTTCCCACATTGACCACAGCTATAAGATTTCTCTCCTGTGTGTCTTCTCTGGTGTCGAGTCAGAGAGCAGGATGCAGCAAAACTCTTCCCACATTGATCACAGCTATAAAGTTTGTCTCCTGTGTGTGTTCTTTGGTGTAGAGTAAGATAGCCAGATGTAGTAAAACTCTTCCCACATTGACCACAGCTAAAAGATTTCTCTCCTGTGTGTCTTCTCTGGTGTAGAGTCAGAGAGCCAGATGTAGTAAAACTCTTCCCACATTGAATACAGCTATAAGGTTTCTCTCCTGTGTGTGTTCTCTGGTGTAATATCAGGCTGTCTGACCGAGTAAAACTCTTCCCACATTGATTACAGCTATAAGATTTCTCTCCTGTGTGTATTCGCTGGTGTCTAGTCAGATGGCAAGATGAAATATAAGTCTTCCCACATTGATCACAGCTATAAGATTTCTCTCCTGTGTGTGTTCTCTGGTGTAGAGTCAGAGAGAAAAATGTAGTAAAACTCCTCCCACATTGATCACAGCTGTAAGGGTTCTCTCCAGTGTGAATTCTCAGGTGTACTTTTAGTGCTTTTAATCTTAAGTAACTCTTCCCACAATCAAAACAGTGGTGAGATTTCTCTCCCGTGTGTGTTCGCTGGTGTATTTTAAGTTCTGATGAAGAATTGCAATGTTTTCCACAGTCAGAGCAGCAGATAGATTTCTTCCCTGTCGGTCTCTGCTGGTGTTTCTTGAGGTGACAGAATCTGGACAGGCTCTTCTCTGACTCGTTAGCATCATGATGTTGAGACTCCCCAGAGGATCCATGATAGTCACGTCTCTCTCCTGTGTGAACAAGTCAGACAGATAGTTAAAGGCTCACAACAGCAGAACTCCACTGAAAAAGGTGATGCCAACAGCGTAGCCATGACACTGTACAACAATTGACATCTGTAATGAATGTTAAAATTACTTGACAATTGTCTTAAGACAGTCAAGTGAGCAACAATAGTCATATTTAGTCTTGTTTTCACATTAGTAGTAACTAGAAATAAGTAAAAGGTGTTGAACTCCTAAGCAGTGTGCCAGGCCACTTTTGTTCTCAAATATAGGCACCTTTCTGTGTTTGCTAAAATTGCGACAAGGGCGATGTGCACACAATTTGATTGCAGAAACACCTCCCTGCTAATGCAGAAACCGCTAGTTATGGATGTAGTATATCTGCCTGGAGAAAAAATGGTGAGCAAGTGGCCTAAGCTGTGCCATTAGAGATTCTGCGTTCGAGTCCAAGCTCTGTTGCAGCCGGCCGCGACCGGGAGGCCCATGGGGTGACGCACAATTGGCCCACCGTCGTCCGGGTTAGGGGAGGGTTTGGCCGGCAGGGATATCCTTGTCTCATCGCGCACTAGCAACTCATGTGGCGGGCCGGGCGCAGTGCACACTGACCAGGTCGCCAGGTGTACGGTGTTTCCTCCGACACATTGGTGCTGATGGCTTCCGGGTTGGATGGGCATTGTGTCAAGAAGCAGCGCGGCTAGGTTGGGTTGTGTTTCAGAGGACGCATGGCTCTCGACCTTCGCCTCTCCAGAGTCCGTATGGGAGTTGCAGCGATGAGACAAGACTGTATGTACCAATTTGGGAGAAAAAAGGGGTGAAAAAAATATATCTATTTAAAAAATGGTGAGCAAAGATTAGTTTTCACAATGTATTCTGAATATTACAGCACTAGATCAGGAGTGCTACTCAAGGAAACTCACATTAAGCTCTGTGTCTATTCACTACTTCACCACCGTGGGGAAAACTCAGGGGAGTTCTCATAGGCTGACAGCAAATAAAGCCTCCGTTTCCAGGTTGATTATGATTATTATTATTATCATTTGACACTACTTTGGATTATAATTGTAAGGCTCGTTTGAATGTCCTGATTTAATATAATGTTTGTGTTATTGTCGAAAATGTACTACTTTATATTTAAAAACGACTTCAACCAGTAAAATGATCATTGGCCAGTTTACCATCAGCCTGACATCAGCCTGACAATGAGATTTTGTCCACTAAGTGTATGCCAAAATGGTCTATAATCTCACCTAACAATAACATAGACCTACTGTAGGACCCATAACTTCACCTAACAACAACATAGACCTAGGACTATAAATCATTTAATATTTTAGGTGAAACAAGGAGACTAAAATGTCTTTGTCATGACAATTCATAACCTGATCACCAGATAATTTTGTGAATAATCCCACTAGGCTATTCTGTAATGTGTTGTCATTCTAAATGTCCTGAATAAAGGCAAATAGCTCTCTGTGTTGTACAATAGCCTATCCATCAAGGAACATTTCTCTACACATTATGAGCTAAGTATCTCCGTTTCCAAACGAGACCCTACTGTAAATCAAGTAGACAATAACACATTATAAATATCGATTTGTTTGGGATGTTGGATCCAACGTGGAGCACGGCATAACTGTCTTTACCGGTGTAATGAATGAAGAAGTACATTTGACTGGCATGCAGAAAATTATTTCCTGGATCAGCTGATGATAGTTGAACATGTGACTGTAACTAAACAGCTACAGTATTAAGTATTATGCGTAATTATTTAAGAACCGCATTAATGACAGTATCCATTTGGGTGTTGTCAATAAAGTTAAGGTGACTCTCTGTTAGAACCATTGGATTTAGTAAACTGAAATTATTTAGGATTTCTGTGCCCATGAAAACTGTTTTCCCAGCGTAATATAAGGAGACAATAAATGTTACGTAGTTAGAGAGCATTTCAGAGATCTGAATACAAAAAACTGTCCCACAGCAAGATCCAGTATTTAAGTTAAAGTTCATCATATGACAAGCTTAACGTTATGACTATAACTACTGTTCCCTGAAGGAGGGAAACTAGGTACAACATACTATTAAATCCACACGTTATGACTATAACTACTGTTCCCTGAAGGAGGGGAACTAGGTACAACATACTATTAAATCCATGCCTCGCTGGGAGCCCCGCCTTCCACAGGTGATGAGCGTGAGACTCGGATATATTCCTTAAATGATTTAATCCTTAAATTTAATACCTCACTTCACCGACCCAGGAAGTGGCGGAGCCAAACAGGTGTTGTAACTCGTTCATAACTGGCACGCAGATCGGTAGAAATGGTAAGATAAATTGGCACTTCAAACGGAAATGGAAAAAGTTTGCCTATTTTACCAAAAACTTCAGGAGCATAACGTCAGAATTAACGAAGGCCAGCAGCAGGTGGGGAATTGGTTATTTTCTTCTGGTTATATTGACCTCTGGCTTCCTCAAGTCATTTGTGTGTGTTAATTATTTAATCAAACGCTTGAAGCATCAGTTCAGTTCAAGTTCTGCACATACAGTTGATTTTATTAAACACATGGGGTGTGTCCATATGGAAAAATACACGTCATAACATTTCAACCAATCAATTGGTAGAAAGAAAATAAAAAAAAATTAAAATCTGCCCTAGAACATACAACATACATGCAATCAGACCCCTTTTTACACATTTGGTTATTATAAAAATGTTTTCTTTTTTCAATTATCAATTTTCAGACAATACCTCATAAAGACATCACAATACCCCATAAAAGTGAGAAAAAAAGTTTAGAAATGCTTGTGTATATATATATATATATATATATATATATATCTCTAGGTCATGCCAGTAGGCTACAGTAGGTTGTATCTCTCTAGGTCATGCCAGTAGGTTACAGTAGGTTGTATCTCTCTAGGTCATGCCAGTAGGTTACATCTCTCTAGGTCATGCCAGTAGGTTACAGTAGGTTGTATCTCTCTAGGTCATGCCAGTAGGCTACAGTAGGTTGTATCTCTCTAGGTCATGCCAGTAGGTTACAGTAGGTTGTATCTCTCTAGGTCATGCCAGAAAGCTACAGTAGGTTGTAACTCTCTAGGTCATGCCAGTAGGTTACAGTAGGTTGTATCTCTCTAGGTCATGCCAGTAGGCTACAGTAGGTTGTATCTCTCTAGGTCATGCCAGTAGGTTACAGTAGGTTGTATCTCTCTAGGTCATGCCAGTAGGTTGTAACTCTCTAGGTCATGCCAGTAGGTTACAGTAGGTTGTATCTCTCTAGGTCATGCCAGTAGGTTACAGTAGGTTGTATCTCTAGGTCATGCCAGTAGGTTACAGTAGATTGTATCTCTCTAGGTCATGCCAGTAGGCTACAGTAGGTTGTATCTCTCTAGGTCATGCCAGTAGGTTACAGTAGGTTGTATCTCTGTAGGTCATGCCAGTAGGTAACAGTAGGTTGTAACTCTCTAGGACATGCCAGTATGTTACAGTAGGTTGTAACTCTCTAGGTCATGCCAGTAGGCTACAGTAGGTTGTATCTCTCTAGGTCATGCCAGTAGGTTGTATCTCTCTAGGTCATGCCAGTAGGCTACAGTAGGTTGTAACTCTCTAGGTCATGCCAGTAGGTTACAGTAGGTTGTATCTCTCTAGGTCATGCCAGTAGGTTGTATCTCTGTAGGTCATGCCAGTAGATTACAGTAGGTTGTATCTCTCTAGGTCATGCCAGTAGGTTACAGTAGGTTGTATCTCTCTAGGTCATGCCAGTAGGTTACAGTAGGTTGTATCTCTCTAGGTCATGCCAGTAGGTTACAGTTGGTTGTATCTCTCTAGGTCATGCCAGTAGGTTGTAACTCTCTAGGTCATGCCAGTAGGTTGTAACTCTCTAGGTCATGCCAGTAGGCTCCAGTAGGTTGGGTCTCTCTAGGTCATGCCAGTAGGCTACAGTATGTTGTAACTCTCTAGGTCATGCCAGTAGGTTACAGTAGGTTGTATCTCTCTAGGTCATGCCAGTAGGTTACAGTTGGTTGTATCCAAGTGGAAACAATTATCAACCCAATGTGGAAAGTGTTGAATTTGGTCAACAACAAAATGAATGGCGTATTTGCTACGTGAGGTTTACTTGATCTAACAGAAGTTTCGTAATGATTAAGTTGTTATGTGGACACGTGACATACCGACAACTTTGATAAAACACTATAGGAGTTGTCTCCAGATCGCTATGCATATTCATGCTAGTAGCTTAGCATCTCTCTCCATTGAATACAGGCGGTTGACGACATAGAATATAAACAATAGATTACAATAATAAGTTGTATCCACCAATCCAAAGACAGGATAGGCGGGAGATAGACAACCCACAGTGCTGCTTTGTGGACAACGACTCCCCTTGTCAGGACGGAGAGACATCTTGTCAGTATATCCATAATCTTTGGTGTAGCCAACCCAACTCTCACATGGCTCTATTGGGGGGCACTGTGTGTAGTAAAACATCACTACATTAAAATCACTACATGCCGTGGCCCCCCAGTCTGCGGTCAGCAGATAGACCCTCCTCAAATATATATGTTAAGTCACTTTTTGGAAACGGAACGGAGAAAACAAGGGGTAGCTTGTCTCTACGCCGTCTGATTCTAGACATATCAGTCATCATCCCAGGGCCCTCCGTTGAAGAGGTATTGACGAGCCAACTCCGAATATCCAAAGTTAAAAACGAATTGAAGGCGGTACTTACTGGTGTTAATCAGATCTCCTTTCTCCTCCTCTTCATCTTTCAATGTGACAGTAATCTCTCCTTCCTTCTTCACTCCAAAAACAGCATCATCCTCTTCTTCCTCTTGTTTAACTGAAACGTTTTTCTCTTCATCTTTCACTGTAACAGCCTCACCCTCTACTTCTTGTTTTACTGTAACATCCTCCTCTTCCTCTTCCTCCTCTTCTTTTACTGTAACATCCTCCTCCTCTTTCACTCTGAACGCGTCTTCCTCTTCTTTCACTGAAACGTCTTTCTCTTCTTCTTTCACGGTAACAGCCTCACCCTCTACTTCTTGTTGTATTGAAACAGCCTCCTCTTCCTCCTCCTCTTTGACGAGAGCTTCTTTCTCCGTCCAGCAGACCTCTTCTTTAGCAGGAGGAGAGTAGCTCAGTGACCGCATGGTTGGGAATGTTAGCTAGCTAGGCTAATGCTAACTTAACCAGCCCGCTAGCTGAATAATAACAAAAACACCGTAAATATGAAATTAAAACGGATAACTAACTAGACGACAGAAGTGGGTTTAAAACACAGTGCCTAATATACACTAAAGCATCTAAAGAGCTTTATTGTTCGGCTATTTTGTCTAGCAAGCTACCGAGGTGGCTGAGTAACTGTTTGCTGTTGAAAGAAGAGTTCCGTCCACTAAATTATACGTCACACCAACAGCATTACCTTAAATTCCCACACCGCCATCTGCTGACTGGAGTGGGTAACGCAGTTGAGTAAAATGATTATTTTATTGTCAGACAAAAAGTTAAAGTGTAGGAAGCATGAGTTTTTACTCACCAGCGTAACAACACAGTGTGGTTAAAGACCTAGTAAGCTAGTTGTAGTCACGATATGGTTACCTATAAGTACAAACAGTTATGTTTTTGCATTATTACAAATGTATTAACTTATTTCGGGAAATCTTCTAAACTACCCACAATGCACTATTTCCCAACGTCATATGTATTATGAACTCTATGCTACCGAGTTTGTATGCCAGTATAACGGTGTAATGAAGTTACATTTTAAAAAATGTATTTAACCTTTATTTAAACAGGCAAACCAGCTAAAGACAAATTATTATTTACAATGACGGCCAAACCCCTGCCAAACCCTAACCCAGACGATGCTGGGCCACTGTGCGCTGCCCTATGGGACTCCCAATCCGGCCTGTTATGATATAGCCTAGTTTTGAACCAGGGTCTGTAGTGACACCTCTAGCACTGAGATGCAGTACCTAAAATCGCTGTTCGTGTGTTTACATTACAGTCAGTGATAAAGGATGTGATTCTGGGTAACCCAATGTGATTCTGGGTAACCCACAGGAGATTTTTGGAGAAATTGGAAATTGAGTGGTCCTGGGATAGAAATGTATAAAGTTGACATTACATCATAAAATCCACCTATTACATCATAAATTAGCAATTTATGTTTTAGTAACTTCTGTTGTTGGTTTGGCGTCAAATAACCTTTCTTTATATGTAATTTGCCGAATCTCAGTTTTCCATGTGGGTTTTATGCTAAAGTTCCCTCTTTCAAGTTGGTAGCAAACTGGAAAATGCATCATATTCAGAATGCTATTTATATCCTGTCACTACTGATCATTCATCCACACTGCATCTTCTTTAGGAGTGCTATTTATATCCTGATCATTCATCCACACTGCATCTTCTTTAGGAGTGCTATTTATATCCTGATCATTCATCCACACTGCATCTTCTTTAGGAGTGCTATTTATATCCTGATCATTCATCCACACTGCATCTTCTTTAGGAGTGCTATTTATATCCTGATCATTCATCCACACTGCATCTTCTTTAGGAGTGCTATTTATATCCTGATCATTCATCCACACTGCATCTTCTTTAGGAGTGCTATTTATATCCTGATCATTCATCCACACTGCATCTTCTATAGGAGTGCTATTTATATCCTGATCATTCATCCACACTGCATCTTCTATAGGAGTGCTATTTATAACCTGTCATTACTGTTCATTCATCCTCACTGCATCTTCTTTAGGAGTGCTATTTATATCCTGATCATTCATCCTCACTGCATCTTCTTTAGGAGTGCTATTTATATCCTGATCATTCATCCACACTGCATCTTCTATAGGAGTGCTATTTATATCCTGATCATTCATCCACACTGCATCTTCTTTAGGAGTGCTATTTATATCCTGTCGCTACTGATCATTCATCCACACTGCATCTTCTATAGGAGTGCTATTTATATCCTGATCATTCATCCACACTGCATCTTCTATAGGAGTGCTATTTATAACCTGTCATTACTGTTCATTCATCCTCACTGCATCTTCTTTAGGAGTGCTATTTATATCCTGATCATTCATCCTCACTGCATCTTCTTTAGGAGTGCTATTTATATCCTGATCATTCATCCACACTGCATCTTCTATAGGAGTGCTATTTATATCCTGATCATTCATCCACACTGCATCTTCTTTAGGAGTGCTATTTATATCCTGTCACTACTGATCATTCATCCACACTGCATCTTCTATAGGAGTGCTATTTATATCCTGTCGACTACTGATCATTCATCCACACTGTGTGTCTCATCAATGCAGGTAATTTATGACATGTATAAAGTATGTGTTTTATAAACTCATGAACACCAGCCAGTTTATCAGCCCGGTTCTGTTAGTTTAGGTGGATTATACTTCTTCACCACCAGAGGGGGACATTGAGTAATATTTCAGGTTAATTTGATATATTTTGATACTAAAATGGATGACAGTTTATTCTGTTGTGAATATGAGATTACACATGGAAACTATGTATTTATTTTATTATAGTAAATTAGGAATTATTAGGAACTGTTAAATCCACTATATGATCATAATAACTTTGACAGACATCTTGATTGTTTTTTGTTAGTATATTATAGGGCAGATTTATGGAGAATTGCTGTGGGAGTGCTATTTATATCCCGTCACTACTGATCATTCATCCATACTGTGTGTGTCCCATCATTGCAGCTTTGGAAATAAATGAACTGTCCATTCATTGCTCCTTCCTGTGTTGACTCACTGACTTGAGGGACGGGAACAGGAAGGTCACACTAGGTTGATATCTAGCTCAAGCTTACAAACGTTAACCACACCTTTCCATGAACTGTGTGGTTGTGTTATCTAGAGGGAAGCCGTTAGCACGGTAGGCTCTGGTGCCTTCTTGCTGTGGGCTCAAATCGACAGAGGAAATCAACCTGCTTGCTACTTTTAGTTTTGACAACTTTTCATTAGGGATGTTATGTTTGATACCGGAGCTACGAGGGCTGCGTCCAAATCGCTAAGCAGTAAACTTCAAAGCAGTGTACCGATGCCTGTATCACTTTATCAGCAGCACGTCATCAATGGCGTCTGAAGCTTCATTTCATCAAACAACCACCTGATTGGTTTGGTATTGGGCTTGTTCGACACTGCAGGCGACTGCAGACTGACTGATCTACAAATCACCTTACATCATAAATAACTACTCATTATTATTTATAAATCAGTCAGCCAGTGACCATTTACCCACAATGCAGCATGGATTTGAAGCTCTCGAACACGGCCAGTGGTTTAGTAGATGACAAAAAGGCCACACTGCGCATGCGATTCGGTGCTCAAACCTGTTGAACCTACATTGCCGTTCAAAAGTTTGGAGTCAATTAGAAATGTCCTTGTTTTCCATGAAAACATTCATGAAATGAGTTGCATAATGAATAGTAAATATAGTCAAGACTTTGACAAGGTTTTAAATAATGATTTTTAATTGGAATAATAATTGTGTCCTTCAGACTTTGAATCCTCCATTTGCAGCAATTACAGCCTTGCAGATCTTTGGCATTCTAGTTGTCAATTTGTTGAGGTAATCTGAAGAGATTTCACCCCATGTTTCCTGAAGCACCTCCCACAAATTGGATTGGATTGATGGGCACTTCTTACGTATCATACGGTCAAGCTGCTCCCACAACAGCTCAATAGGGTTGAGATCCGGTGACTGTGCTGACCACTTCATTATAGACAGAATACCAGCTGAATGCTTCTTCCCTAAATGGAGCTGTGCTTTGGGTCATTGTCCTGGTGTAGGAGGAAGTTGGCTCCAATTAAGCGCCGTCCACAGGGTATGGCACGGCTTTGCAAAATGGAGTGATAGCCTTCCTTCTTCAAGATCCCTTTTACCCTGTATAAATCTCCCACTTTACCACCACCAAAGCACCCCAGACCATCACATTGCCTCCACCATGCTTGACAGAAGGAGTCAAGCACTCCTCCAGCATCTTTTCATTTTTTCTGGAACTCACGAATGTTCTTGTTTGTGATCCGAACACCTCAAACTTAGATTCGTCTGTCCATAACACTTTTTTCCAATCTTCCTCTGCCCAATGTCTGTGTTAGTTTGCCCATCTTAATCTTTTGCTTTTTTTTAAACGGTCTGAGATATGGATTTTTCTTTGCAACTCTGCCTAGAAAGCCAACATCCCGGAGTCGCCTCTTCACTGTTGACGTTTAGACTGGTGTTTTGCGGGTACAATTTGATTAAGCACCTAGTTGAAAACTTCTGAGGCGTCTGTTTCTCAAATTAGACACTAATGTACTTGTCCTCTTGCTCAGTTGTGCACTGGGGCCTCCTTCCATTCTGGTTAGGCCAGTTTGCGCTGTTCTGTGTAGGGAGTAGTACACAGCATTGTACGAGATCTTCAGTTTCTTGGCAATTTCTCGCATGGAATAGCCTTCATTTCTCAGAAATAGAATAGACTAACAATTTTCAGAAGAAAATGATTTGTTTCTGGCCATTTTGAGCCTGTAATCGAACTCACAAATGCTGATGCTCCAGATACTCAACTAGTCTAAAGAAGGCCAGTTTTATTGCTTCATTAATCAGAACAACAGTTTTCAGCTGTGCTAACATAATTGCAAAAGGGTTTTCTAATGATCAATTAGCCTTTTAAAATGATAAACTTGGAGAATATAAAATATAGAATATATTTTGATTTGTTTAACACTTTTTTTTGGTTACTACATGATTCCATATGAGTTATTTCATAGTTTTGATGTCTCCACTATTATTCTACAACATAGACAATAGTTAAAATAAAGAAAAAACATTGAATTTGGAGGTGTGTCCAAACAATTGACCGGTACTGAATATGCATTGTGGAGGAGAACTGATCCTAGATCTGTACAAAGGCATAACATCTACAGCAGGAACAACTGTCTGTGTTAAAAAGGCCCAGCTGGATTGAATTGCGCCATTTAAAATGACATATTTGAATGTGAAATGATTTTCGGCTAAAATATCCTGGTTGTGGGTAAAGTTTATTTATTTTATACAGTAATTTTAGCTCATCTTTATCAAGGGTATCAATAACTAGGTGCTTATTTTGATATCTAGTTATTTGACTGAATCAGAAATACAGATGTGGAGTAGATGTAGAGTTTGTTTTAAATTCTCATAAAAAATCTGAACTAATCAAACAACACTTGTTGCTCTTTGTACGTGTTGATATAATATTCATATTTAATGGAGAGGAAAAAAACGTTTCCCTAAACTGCTTTATAATGTTATAATTCAATGAAGAATAAAAATAGTTTTCCCTCCAACTGCGTTTCCTCCCTCCAGACAGCAGATGGCGATATGTGTCTTTCAGGCGATGTTTCTAGTGTGACGTGTAATCTAGTGGACGGAACTCTTCAACAACTGCAGCCACCTCGGTAGCTCGCTAGCCAACAAAGTCGGCACAATCAAGTTCTTTAGACAATTTCGTGGTTTAATTGCCATTTTGCTTTAAACATACTTATGTGGAAACAACTAGCTACCCCATTAAATTTAATATTTACGTTGTAAGTCAACTAGCTGGCTGGTTAAATTAGCACTAGTCTAGTCGCTAATGCTAACTAGCTATTATCTCCGACCATGAGTTCACTAAGCTACTCTCCTCCTGTTAAAGAAGAGGATGTCTGTTGGACGGAGAAAGAAGCTCTGGTGAAAGAGGAGGAGGAAGAGGAGGCTGTTACAATACAAAAACAAGTAGAGGGTGAGGCTGTTACAGTGAAAGAAGAAGAGAAAGACGTTACAGTGAAAGAAGAGGAAGACGTGTTAAGAGTGAAGGAGGAGGAGGATGTTACTGTGAAAGAAGAGGAGGAAGATGCAGTTTTTGGAGTGGAGGATGAAGTGAAAGAAGATGAAGACGTTTTTGGAATTAAGGCTGAAGAGGGGGAGATTACTGTCACATTAGAGGAGGACGAAGAAGAGAAGACTGGAGAACTGATTAACACCAGTAAATACAGTGAGTACTATCTAATAAAACAGGGACATTGATCTGATTAACACCAGTAAATACAGTGAGTACTATCTAATAAAACAGGGACATTGATCTGATTAACACCAGTAAATACAGTGAGTACTATCTAATAAAACAGGGACATTGATCTGATTAACACCAGTAAATACAGTGAGTACTATCTAATAAAACAGGGACATTGATCTGATTAACACCAGTAAATACAGTGAGTACTATCTAATAAAACAGGGACATTGATCTGATTAACACCAGTAAATACATTGAGTACTATCTAATAAAACAGGGACATTGATCTGATTAACACCAGTAAATACAGTGAGTACTATCTTATAAAACAGGGACATTGATCTGATTAACACCAGTAAATACAGTGAGTACTATCTAATAAAACAGGGACACAAACCATTTTGAGAACTTGTTCTCAACTGGCCTACCTGGTTAAATAAAGGTAATATATATATATATAGTAACTTTATTGACAACACCCAAATGGATACGGTCATTAATGTGGTTCTTCAATAATTACACATAATTCATAATACTGTAGCTGTTTAGTTACAGTCACATGTTCAACTATCATCAGCTGATCCAGGAAATCATTTTCTGAATGACAGTCACATGACAAACATCACGACATGCAACAACAACCAAAGTGCTTCTTCATTCATTACTCTGGTAAAGACAGTTATGCCGTTCTCCACGTTGGATCCAACATCCCTAACAAATTGATGTTTATAATGTGTTATTGTCTGCTTGATTTACTGTAGGGTCTCGTTAGTCTGTTTGGAAACAGAGATACTTAGCTCATCATGTGTAGAGAACTGTTCCTTGATGGATAGGCTATTGTACAACACACAGAGATATTTTCCTATATTTGTTGTTATGGGTCCTACAGTAGGTCTATGTTGTTGTTAGGTGAAGTTATGGGTCTTACAGTAGGTCTATGTTATTGTTAGGTGAAGTTATGGGTCCTACAGTAGGTCTATGTTATTGTTAGGTGAAGTTATGGGTCCTACAGTAGGTCTATGTTATTGTTAGGTAAAGTTATGGGTCCTACAGTAGGTCTATGTTATTGTTAGGTGAAGTTATGGGTCCTACAGTAGGTCTATGTTGTTGTTAGGTGAAGTTATGGGTCCTACAGTAGGTCTATGTTGTTGTTAGGTGAAGTTATGGGTCCTACAGTAGGTCTATGTTGTTGTTATGGGTCCTACAGTAGGTCTATGTTATTGTTATGGGTCCTAGAGGACACTATGTATGTCATGCAACAACAACCAAAGTGCTTCGTTCATTACATAGGTATGTTTGTTGTTAGGTGAAGTTATGGGCCAATTTGGCAAACAGTGTACAAACCCTCATTGTCAGGCTGATGGAAAAGCCAAAGAGCATTTTACTGGTTGAAGTGTTTTTTACGTACAAAGTGGTTGATTTGCGATGACGACACAAACATTATATTAAGCAGGACATTCAAACAAGCCTTACAATTATAATCCAAAGTAGTGTGAAATGAACTCATACGCAACCTGGAAATGGAGGTTACTCCCCTGAGTTTCCCCCATTCACATTCAGAATACATTGTGAAAAACTAAAATCTTTTCTCACCATTTTTGCTCCAGGCAGATATACTACATCCATAACTAGTGGTTTCCTCATTACCAGATATACTACATCCATAACTAGTGGTTTCCTCATTAGCAGATATACTACATCCATAACTAGTGGTTTCCTCATTACCAGATATACTACATCCATAACTAGTGGTTTCCTCATTTCCAGATATACTACATCCATAACTAGTGGTTTCCTCATTAGCAGATATACTACATCCATAACTAGTGGTTTCCTCATTACCAGATATACTACATCCATAACTAGTGGTTTCCTCATTACCAAATATACTACATCCATAACTAGTGGTTTCCTCATTAGCAGATATACTACATCCATAACTAGTGGTTTCCTCATTACCAGATACACTACATCCATAACTAGTGGTTTCCTCATTACCAGATATACTACATCCATAACTAGTGGTTTCCTCATTACCAGATACACTACATCCATAACTAGTGGTTTCCTCATTACCAGATATACTACATCCATAACTAGCGGTTTCCTCATTAGCAGGGAGGAGTTTCTGCAATCAAATTGTGTGCGCATTGCCTTCGTGCTGCAATTTTAGCAAACACAGAAAGGGACCTATATTGGAGACCAATAGTTGTCTGGCACACTGCTTAGAGTTACAACAACTTTAATAACTTATTTCTAGTTACTACTGATTTGAAAACAAGACAAAATATGATTGTTGCTAAGTTGACTGTCTTAATGGTCAAATAATTTAACAGAAGTCAATTGTTGTACAAGTTCATGGGTATGATCTGGGCATCACCTTTTACCTCAAATAAACAGTGGATTTCTGCTGTTGTGGGCATTTAACCATCTGTCTGACTTTGTTGTTCACACAGGAGAGATATGGGACTATCGTGGATCCTCTGGGGAGCCTCAACAACCTCATGATGCTGACGAGGCAGAGAAGAGTCTCTCCAGATCAGAACACCTCAATAAACACCAGCAGAGACCCACAGGGAAGAAATCTCACTCCTGCTCTGACTGTGGGAAGAGATTCACCTCATCAGGCATTAAAATTCATCCGAGAATCCAGACAGGAGATAAATCTTTTAGCTGTACTCAATGTGGGGTGAGTTTTACTCAGTCAACCAGCCTCATATCACACCAGAGAATACACACAGGAGAGAAACCGTATAGCTGTGGTCAATGTGGGAAGAGTTTTTTAAAATCTAGAGATCTGACGGTGCACCAGAGAATACACACAGGAGAGAAACCTTATAGCTGTACTCAATGTGGGAAGAGTTTTGTTCAATCTGGCCAGCTCAAATTACACCAGAGAACACACACAGGAGAGAAACCTTATAGCTGTGGTCAATGTGAGAAAAGTTTTGGTCAATCTGGCCATCTGACAGTGCACCAGAGAACACACATAGGAGAGAAATCTTATAGCTGTACTCAATGTGGGAAGAGTTTTGTTCAATCTTGCCAGCTCAAATTACACCAGAGAACACACACAGGAGAGAAACCTTATAGCTGTTGTCAATGTGGAAAGAGTTTTGCTGAATCTGGCAATCTGACAAGACACCAGCAAGTACACACAGGAGAGAAACCATTCCACTGTTCAGATTGTGGAAAAAGATTCTCAACTTCACAGAATTTGAAGATGCACCAGAAAACACACACAGGAGAGAAAGCTTATAGCTGTGATCAATGTGTGAAGAGATACTTTGATAAAAGATCTCTGATCAAACATCAGAAAATTCATGAAGGAGTTGTTTCATGATATCAATGAATTAATGTCACAATGTAGAATGTTTAAACATTGTAGAAGGAGTATTTTAATGATGTCACAATGTAGAACCCTAAACGTTTGTCCCCTGTTCTATTGATTTCAGCATGATATGGATATTAGCCTCAGGGGGAAAATCCAGGCTCTGAAATGGAAGAGTACTATTTATGTGATTTAACAAAAAGTGACTAACAAAAAAAGAGCTGTGTTACACTTACCATGTTGGTGACCCACTTGAATCAAAACGCAACACTTCAAAATGTAGCGAGCTGTTTTCTACAAATTGTCCTCTAACCAGGGATGTACACATTATTCCCAGATTCCGTGTGGTTTTTGAGCTGTTCGTTTTAACAGGACGTGTAAACTCATCTTCCTCCTTTCGCACAATTGATTGCCAGCAGCATACCACCCTGCATCGCACTGCTTGCTTGCTTCTGAAGCTAAGCAGGGTTGGTCCTGGTCAGTCCCTGGATGGGAGACCAGATGCTGCTGGAAGTGGTGTTGGAGGGCCAGTAGGAGGCGCTCTTTCCTCTGGTCTAAACAATATCCAAATTCCCCAGGGCAGTGATTGGGGACAGTGCCCAGTGTAGGGTGCCGTCTTTCAGATGGGACGTTAAACGGGTGTCCTGACTCTCTGAGGTCATTAAAGATCCCATGGTGCTTATCGTAAGAGTAGGGGTGTTAACCCCGGTGTCCTGGCTAAATTCCCAATCTGGCCCTCATACCATCATGGATATCTAATCATCCCCAGCTTACAATTGGCTCATTCATCCCCCTCCTCTCCCCTGTAACTATTCCCCAGGTTCTTGCTGTAAATGAGAATGTGTTCTCAGTCAATTTACCTGGTAAAATAAAGGTAAAATAAAAAAATAAAAAAATAAATTCCACATGATATCGATGAGTTATGACAAATAAGTGTTGTGTTCCTTTGTTTAGTGACCCCTACATTTAAATGCATCACTCCAAAATGTAGCTGACTGTCTTCTGCAGGTTGTCCTCTAACCAGTGAGGTAACAGATATCTCCCATTTCCATGTGTTGTGTTTATTGTGGCAGATGTTTGTGTATATAGCACATGTTATGTTTAGGTTTTCAATTTATCACAAACTGTTTCTGCATATTGGTTATTGATTTGGACACGTTAAAACTGTGTTTTGACATTGGGGATATCCCACCTAGCAACATGTCATTGAAAAGCTGTTGAAAGTAGACTATGCAACCAAATATTTCATATTTACATTTCATGTAACATTTAGTAATGATTATTTTTAATGCAACCAATTTACATTTTTTGGGTACAATTATATTGACATTGTTGCCCTGCTATTAGAATATCAGGGTTCATTCTCAGATGTGCCAACCCAAATGTACTAGAGCATGACATTGGGGACTGAGCCCCGATCCAACAACATGCCTATCTAGTGAACCCTGAATAGAGAGAGAAGCTCCGCAGTGAGGTGGAAAGTTACTATGGATATTGCAGGAGTTTCCTCTTGAAATCAGACATGTCTGTGGTAAGGACAACTTGGTTGCTGATTGTCTCAAGGGTGGGCAGTCAAAAAGATTTGTATTTTGCGTTTAACCAGTGCGTTGCCATGGATCACAATTTATTTTGACACGTTTTTCCGTGTTGGAGATGAGTTTTATCTCTTATTCTTTTCTGTATGTTTTTGAAACTGCACTGTTGGTTAGGGGCTCGTAAGTCAGCATTTCACTGTTAGGTCTACAGGTCTACACCTGTTGTATTCGGCACACGTGACTAATACAATTTGATTTGAGTTTATTTTTGGGTTCCTTCCAAGGGGACGAGAGTTCTAGAAGCTAGTGAGTTTTAGGATTCTATAGTAAGAAAAAGGAGAATAAAATAATACGATTGTATATTATTATTTAAATAATTGTTTTTAATTGTTGACAGCCAGTAGACCCCATGTTTATATTGGTGAAGGAGAAGCATTGTAGTTGATTATAATGAGAAATGGAAGTTGTTTTCTGTTGGTGGTGAGCAAACTTGTCCATCAAAAATATAGGATATATTTGTTGTCTTAAGGGGGAAGGTGTTACAGGCTTTGGTTTTTCCATTTATGTTTTGAGGTTGGACTTTAGCGCGTCTAGCTCGTTAGCCCGTCTAGCTCGTTAGCACGTCTAGCTCGTTAGCCCGTCTAGCTCGTTAGCCCGTCTAGCTCGTTAGCCCGTCTAGCTCGTTAGCCCGTCTAGCTCGTTAGCACGTCTAGCTCGTTAGCCCGTCTAGCTCGTTAGCCCGTCTAGCTCGTTAGCCCGTCTAGCTCGTTAGCCCGTCTAGCTCGTTAGCCCGTCTAGCTCGTTAGCCCGTCTAGCTCGTTAGCACGTCTAGCTCGTCTAGCTCGTTAGCTCGTCTAGCTCGTTAGCGCGTCTAGCTCGTTAGCCCGTCTAGCTCGTTAGCCCGTCTAGCTCGTTAGCACGTCTAGCCCGTTAGCACGTAGGACGCACTGATTGGTGTCACCTCGTTAGTCAGTATGTGTTACACCTGTGCTGGCTTGTCCATCTCGTTAGTGGGAAGGTGTTTCACCTGAGCTGGTCCAGGTTCTATTTAAGAGTGTCTGGCCCAGTGCTCCAGTTGTCTTGATACATGTGGAGAGTCAACACCTTTAGTTGCTCCACCTTTTTGGTTTACTTCCTGTCTTTAAGTTTGGTGTGGGTTTTTCTTTTGTTTGCCTCTTCTTGGGCAGATTTAGTGGGTCTCATGGTGGGTGTCTTTTAGGTCCCAGTTGTTGTTACTAGTCAACTTTCAGTGGACACTGTGAGCAAAACTACATGATTATGTTATAATACTTTTTTTTGCAACAAATGGTTGTTTTATGCAACACAATAGAGGGTTCATATAACTATTGTGTCTGTGTGTTCTACTGAGGATGGGCCTCTGGGAGAAAACACTGACAGGAGATTTACAATGTCTTTTGGGTGATAAAACCTAAAGAGACCGCATTCCAGAACATGAGTTAATGTTTCTGTTCTATATGGTACCAGGGAGAGATGACCTCAGGGCCAGACCCTGGTCTCTCAATGAATCATCTGGGGGTGATTCGTCGACCAGCCATCATTATCGTAGGGCACCCAATCGATTCATTTTGTATGTGTGTTGTATTGATCTGCTCCCTTATTAATAAGTGAATAAAGATTTAGTTTAAGAATAACTCTGACTTGTGTGATAAGTGTCTCTTCTCATTTGATATTAAAGAAATTAACCACCACATTTGGCGATGTGAATCTTGACTTGGTGACCGCTCCTGACGACCTGGGTAAATGGTGCACCAGGGATCCCTATAACTTTGGTCATACCCAGTCAGCACATGACGTCCAAAGACGTTGAATTATGGTCGATATCAGGTCTGTCTGTTGTGGCCGCTATTTCACCCCAAAATAGTCATCCCAAATTGGGCTGTGTATAACTATGTAAATGTCTCTCGGACAAGGTGACTTTTATCAATATACACTCTAAAAAGTAAAGGTTCCTGGAGTATCCTTTAGGGGTTCTTCAAATTGAAACTGTGGGGGAACCCCTATAAGTTATTTGAAGAACCCCTTATCATGGTTCCTAAAGAACCCTTTGGGGTTCATTTTTTAACTACTTGTCCACGCTCCCTCCATTATAAAAGCATTTTAATAATAATAACAATATTGACAATATGGATTTAAATAATTCATTGTTTATTTAGTGGCACCACAAATGTGAATTAATATTTACCAAACAAAACACATTACCAAATTGCAACATTTATGCAGACATGTCAGACCATAATAAATAATACATTTACTTTGTATAGTGCTTTTCATGACATTTAAAATATATAAAATAATGATGTACAATAAAAACAACATTAAAGATGAATCATAGGTAAACTAACAATATTGTAGACTTGATGCTAAATACAGATTTTTCAGCTTTAGTGTGTATATCGTATCCACTTAGTTATGTTAGGAAGTTTTCCATCTTTATGACCGGCCCTGGTAACTTCACCCCAACTTCTCTGATCCCCAGAACACAGTCACTTAACAACATAAGTGTTTTTCTGACATTTTGGGAAATTTAAGGGAAAATAAAAATCCAGTCGTAGCAGAGCCCCAAGTCCCATGGGGACGTCCTCTAGGGCGTGGATGTTCTCCCCATCAAAGGCCAGCGGGATTTCACTCTCATGGTGAAATGGATTTCCACCGATGTGCAGTAAAGGAGTGAAGAGCGGTGAAATCTGTGTCAACAAAAGTAAGAAAAGATTAATACACATACAATTAACAAAGAACATAACAAATGTTCAGCTGTAGTTTTATATAAGCATGCACACCTATGTTTATGAAGAAACAGATGATTGGTGCATAGACATACCTTGTCACGGACATAAAGGCCACTCGGGTCCTCATTGAAGAGGTAGGGCAAGAGCAGAATCGCTGCTGTGGTCTCCAGTCCTAGTAAAGTAAAGCAATGATCTCACTACACTTGCTAATTTTACTAGAAAATACATTAGAGAAAGGGAAGGAATAAGAGCAAATCCCTCTTCTGTATTGTCCTTCAGGGACTGTCAAAATAGCAGGATGATGTCCTCACCCCTGCCTCGCCTCTCTACCTCTGATAGTCCTTGAATTCTCTTTTTGTCTATATCCATTCCATGGACTTGATTCATTTCTGAGAAGATCTGAAAAGATAATTTGCACATATTTGTATGCTAATAGATTTCAGTTTGTATTGACTGCTATGTAGGTTAAATGTACACTTCAAATGCAGCTGTCCTACAACATATCTGTACCTTCTTCTTGATCCCAATTGCATTGTGTCCATCTTCTGTACCATCTAAGATATTAATTTCCCTCCACAAGGGGGCGGACATGTAACGTTTCCAAAATGGGATAGTATTGTCCATGTAACGTTTCCAAAATGGGATAGTATTGTACATGTAACGTTTCCAAAATGGGATAGTATTGTACATGTAACGTTTCCAAAATGGGATAGTATTGTACATGTAACGTTTCCAAAATGGGATAGTATTGTACATGTAACGTTTCCAAAATGGGATAGTATTGTACATGTAACGTTTCCAAAATGGGATAGTATTGTACATGTAACGTTTCCAAAATGGGATAGTATTGTACATGTAACGTTTCCAAAATGGGATAGTATTGTCCATGTAACGTTTCCAAAATGGGATAGTATTGTCCATGTAACGTTTCCAAAA
The DNA here is from genome assembly GCF_965601325.2 of Salmo salar. Classification (NCBI taxonomy): domain Eukaryota; kingdom Metazoa; phylum Chordata; class Actinopteri; order Salmoniformes; family Salmonidae; genus Salmo; species Salmo salar. The sequence continues at coordinate 740,532 of NW_027675347.1, read as the reverse complement.
TGGGATAGTATTGTCCATGTAACGTTTCCAAAATGGGATAGTATTGTACATGTAACGTTCTGCCCCCTTGTGAGTTAATAGTATTGCATGCTGTAGCAGGCTATATAAAGAGGAAGACCTCCATTGACGATTCAGTTCGTTGTAACATCTCGTCTGGACAGGTCACCGTCCTTAGTTAGTTAGTTAGTTAGTTAACGAAGCTAACGTTAGCTAGTTCATTATCACAAAAGTGAGAACTGCTCTAGATTGGAAACTTACGTTAATGAGTGTAAAGCCATGTTGGCTTTATGGAAACGATATACAATATATGGGAAAGAATATAGTTGAGGAAATAATCCAAACCTAGATGGTGAACTGATGTTGAACTGGGCAGTCAGCTGCTGCTGCTCCAATACAGTATGAGGTGAGACGGTGAACTGATGTTGAACTGGGCAGTCAGCTGCTGCTGCTCCAATACAGTATGAGGTGAGACGGTGAACTGATGTTGAACCGGGCAGTCAGCTGCTGCTGCTCCAATACAGTATGAGGTGAGACGGTGAACTGATGTTGAACTGGGCAGTCAGCTGCTGCTGCTCCAATACAGTATGAGGTGAGACGGTGAACTGATGTTGAACTGGGCAGTCAGCTGCTGCTGCTCCAATACAGTATGAGGTGAGACGGTGAACTGATGTTGAACCGGGCAGTCAGCTGCTGCTGCTCCAATACAGTATGAGGTGAGACGGTGAACTGATGTTGAACCGGGCAGTCAGCTGCTGCTGCTCCAATACAGTATGAGGTGAGACGGTGAACTGATGTTGAACTGGGCAGTCAGCTGCTGCTGCTCCAATACAGTATGAGGTGAGACGGTGAACTGATGTTGAACCGGGCAGTCAGCTGCTGCTGCTCCAATACAGTATGAGGTGAGACGGTGAACTGATGTTGAACCGGGCAGTCAGCTGCTGCTGCTCCAATACAGTATGAGGTGAGACGGTGAACTGATGTTGAACTGGGCAGTCAGCTGCTGCTGCTCCAATACAGTATGAGGTGAGACGGTGAACTGATGTTGAATCATAATGATTAAGTTAATTAAAATGAATTTGTGAAACGGTTAAAAAATAGTATTTGTCATATTAAATATATTACTGTATTGTTATCAGATAGAAACATCATGGAATATTGTACATCATATTAAATATATTACTGTATTGTTATCATATAGAAACATCATGGAATATTGTACATCATATTAAATATATTACTCTATTGTTATCATATAGAAACATCATGGAATATTGTACATCATATTAAATATATTACTCTATTGTTATCATATAGAAACATCATGGAATATTGTACATCATATTAGCATCAACATACATTATTGTTTCATTCAATTTCACATAATAAGGATATTTAATATTTTCAAGTTCAGAACTCATCACCTGCTATGTAAAAGAGACAGAAGAATGCACAATGGTCAATGCTATCTGGGATCCTTGGGACATCCCTACCCTAAACCCTAACCTTAACCCCTACCTTAACCATTTTAAATGTCAACTTCAACGGGCTAGGGACGTCCCAAGGATGTATCTCTACCTGAAAATACATGATCTAAATGATTGATAGTTGGTATTCAGCAGTCATAAAGCCTTATTTACTTTAACGAACTACTAAAATAGTGATTTTGTCAGACAGCATAGACAGCAGCTCTACACTTTATTGACTGACTGATCCATTCATCCTTCCATCCCTCCTCAGCCTTCCTCTCCTCTGAAGACCCAGTGAGGGTGGAGCTCAGTCAGAGAGCTGTTGAGGGACTGGTTAGGAAGAACACTTCTACAGCCAGAGAGGTGAGAGGTCACACATGGTTTAGATGGTAAATATTTATGTCCCCTTAGTGGTTCATCACGTCAGCAAAAGGGAATATATTCCATCATCTATGTTTATTTACATTAGTACAAACTGTCCACTGATATTGGTGTAATTTCTCACCCCTTTTGGCTGTATGAAAGTTAATTTCCCCTCAGACACACACATTTGTTCTTTGATATTATGAAGGTAATTTGTGTCAAATGTACTTTTCCCCACTTATTCACCCCATCTCTTTATATTCAGTGGCCTGACTGGATCCAGACTATGTCAAAGGCCCATCCTGGTTGATCTGAACCTAATGCAGCTTGGAGTGATCAGATGACAGAAGTCACATTTAGGTGCCAGGTGTAACTGAGGCCATAGATGCTCCATATCCATTACTTTGAGTGTTTTATATAATATGACTAAATGTGTTTCTGTGTTGCAGGGGCAGTCAGAAATGGAACAGCAAGGCCACAGAACATGACATAAGCAGAGCTGTGGGAGACCACCTCAAGCCCCTGGTAGAGCCGGGGGTGGTGTTTACCACTCCACCACGCCTTCAGCAGGCTGGAAAAGTGGGATTGATCTGGTTGATCCATTTGTTTGTTTCAATGTTTAATAGTTGAATCCTTTGTTGATTTCAACATACATCATTTATACTGTTTTTCATACTAAGATGGACCAAGATATATATATTTTGTTTAAAAAAAATAACATGTATTTAACTAGGCAAGAACAAATTCTTATTTACAATGATGGTCTACAGGGGAACAGTGAGTTAACTTCCTTGTTCAGGGGCAGAATGACAGATTTTTACCTTGACAGCTCTGGGATTCAATCCAGCACATTTTCAGTTACTGGCCCTACACTCTAACCACTAGGCTACCTGGTGCCCAAAATATGTGTTGCTTTTGCAAGAGTCTGTTGATTGGTCGGTCATTGGGTTGATTCGTTTCGCAATATATTCAAATCAAGCTTTATTTATATAGCAAATTTCAGACATTGCTTCATAGAAAGAAAATGAAAAAAAAACTCAAATTTAATACACAACAGGATAAAAAACAGATTAAATGGGAGACTAATGTGCATTTTAAGGAAATGCCATTTGATAAAAATATTAACAATATGATGCAATATCCAACCCAAAATATAAGCTTGTTTTACTACATTCCCCAACAAGAAAACCAAAAATGTCGCTTACTTAGAAGAGGGAACTAACAAAGATTCACTGGCAAAAACCACAACTAAACAGGTGGGGTTTTAGGAGGGGCTCTGAAAGACACTATGGGGGTGTCCACTGGAAGTTGACTAGTAACAACAACTGGGACCTAAAAGACACCCACCATGAGACCCACTAAATCTGCCCAAGAAGAGACAAACAAAAGAAAATCCCACACCAAACTTAAAGACAGGAAGTAAACCAAAAAGGTGGAGCAACTAAAGGTGTTGACTCTCCACATGTATCAAGACAACTGGAGCACTGGGCCAGACACTCTTAAATAGAACCTGGACCAACTCAGGTGAAACACCTTCCCACTAACGAGATGGACAAGCCAGCACAGGTGTAACACATACTGACTAACGAGGTGACACCAATCAGTGCGTCCTACGTGCTAACGAGCTAGACGTGCTCAAGTCCAACCTCAAAACATAAATGGAAAAACCAAAGCCTGTAACACCTTCCCCCTTAAGACAACAAATATATCCTACATTTCTTTAGGACAAGTTTGCTCACCACCAACAGAAAACAACTTCCATTTCACATTATAATCAACTACAATGCTTCACCTTCACCAATATAAACATGGTGTCTACTGGCTGTCAACAATTAAAAACAACAAGAAAAAAAACTCGTAAAGCTCACTAGCTTCTAGAACTCTCGTCTTCCTAAAACTCACTAGCTTCTAGAACTCTCGTCTTCCTAAAACTCACTAGCTTCTAGAACTCTCGTCTTCCTAAAACTCACTAGCTTCTAGAACTCTCGTCTTCCTAAAACTCACTGGCTTCTAGAACTCTCGTCTTCCTAAAACTCACTAGCTTCTAGAACACTCGTCTTCCTAAAACTCACTAGCTTCTAGAACTCTCGTCTTCCTAAAACTCACTAGTTTCTAGAACTCTCGTCTTCCTAAAACTCACTAGTTTCTAGAACTCTCGTCTTCCTAAAACTCACTAGCTTCTAGAACTCTCGTCTTCCTAAAACTCACTAGCTTCTAGAACTCTCGTCCCCTTGGAACGAGCCCAAACAAAACTCACTAGCTTCTAGAACTCTCATGTTCCTAAAACTCACTAGCTTCTAGAACACTCGTCTTCCTAAAACTCACTAGATTCTAGAACTCTCGTCTTTCTAAATACCACTAGCTTCTAGAACTCTCGTCTTCCTAAAACTCACTGGCTTCTAGAACTCTCGTCTTCCTAAAACTCACTAGTTTCTAGAACTCTCGTCTTCCTAAAACTCACTAGCTTCTAGAACACTCGTCTTCCTAAAACTCACTAGATTCTAGAACTCTCGTCTTTCTAAATACCACTAGCTTCTAGAACTCTCGTCTTCCTAAAACTCACTAGTTTCTAGAACTCTCCTCTTCCTAAAACTCACTAGTTTCTAGAACTCTCCTCTTCCTAAAACTCACTAGTTTCTAGAACTCTCGTCTTCCTAAAACTCACTAGTTTCTAGAACTCTCCTCTTCCTAAATCTCACTAGTTTCTAGAACTCTCGTCTTCCTAAAACTCACTAGCTTCTAGAACTCTCGTCCCCTTGGAACTCATCTCCAATACGGAAAAACGTGCAGTCAAAATAAATGGCAACGCACTAGCTAAATGCAAAACTTTTTGACTGCCCACCCTTGAGACAATCAGCAACCAAGTTGTCCTCACCACAGACATGTCTGATTTCAAGAGGAAACTCCTGCAATATCCGTAGTAACTTTCCACCTCACTGCAGAGCTTCTCTCTCTTTTCAGGGTTCACTAGATAGGCATGTTGTTGGATCGGGGCCCAGTCCCCAATGTCATGCTCTAGTACATTTGGGTTGGCACATCTGAGAATGAACCCTGATATTCTAAAAGCAGGGGAACAATGTCAATATAATTGTACCAAAAATGTCAGTTGGTTGCATTAAAAATAATCATTACTAAATGTTACATGAAATGTAAATATGAAATATTTGGTTGCATAGTCTACTTTCAACAGCTTTTCAATGACATGTTGCTAGGTGGGATATCCCCAATGTCAAAACACAGTTTTAATGGGTCCAAATCAATTACCAATATGCAGAAACAGTTTGTGATATATTGAAAACATAAAATGTAATACATACACAAACATCTGCCACAATAATCATATTACTTGTATTTTTTAAAACAAGCTCCTTTTAAACTGCACAAGCACCAGAAACACTGTTGTTTTGACAAGTAGCAATAAATCACTGATATGGATTAGGGGGGAAATCAGGTTGAAAGTGATGTTGAAACTAACACAACAAAAAAAACACATGGAAATGTGAGATATATTTGACCTCACTGATTAGAGGACAACCTGCAGAAGACAGTCAGCTACATTTTGGAGTGATGCATTTAAATGTAGGGGTCGCTAAACAAAAGAACACAACACTTATTTGTCATCACTCATCGCTAAAATCAAATGTACGACAGGAGGGAGATGAGGTTGCACGTCCTGTTAAAACTAACAGCTCAAAAATATATGGGACTAATGTGTACATCACTGGTTAGAGGACAATTTGTAGAAAACAGCTAGCTACATTTTGAAGTGTTGCATTTTGATTCAAGTGGGTCACCAACATGGTAAGTGTAACACAACCCTTTTTTTGTTAGTCATTTTTTGTTAAATCTCATAAATAGTAACTCTTCCATTTCAGAGCCTGGATTTTCCCCCTGAGGCTAATATCCATATCATGTTGAAATCAATAGAACAGGGGACAAACGTTTAGGGTTCTACATTGTGACATCATTAAAATACTCCTTCTACAATGTTAAAACATTCTACATTGTGACATCACTAAAATACTCCTACTACAATGTTAAAACATTCTACATTGTGACATTAATTCATTGATATCATGAAACAACTCCTTCATGTATGTATTTTCTGATATTTGATCAGAAGTCTTTTATCAGATTATCTCTGGTCACAGCTATAAGATTTCTCTCCTGTGTGTATTCTCTTGTGTACTGTCAGACGGCTAGATTGACTAAAACTCTTCCCACATTGACCACAGATATAAGGTTTCTCTCCTGTGTGCGTTCTCTGGTGCATTGTCAGATAGCTAGATTGATTAAAACTCTTCCCACATTGACCACAGATATAAGGTTTCTCTCCTGTGTGTGTTCTCTGGTGTAGAGTCAGAGAGCTAGATGTAGTAAAACTCTTCCCACATTGACCACAGCTATAAGGTTTCTCTCCTGTGTGTATTCTCTTGTGTACTGTCAGACTGCTAGATGAGCTATAACCCTTCCCACATTGAGTACAGGTAAAAGGTTTCTCTCCTGTATGGATTCTCTGATGAATTTGAATGCCTGCTGAGGAGGTGAATCTCTTCCCACACTCAGAGTAGCAGTTAGATTTCTTCCCTGTGGATCTCTGCAGGTGTTTCTTGAGGTGTCCTGATCTGGAGAGACTCTTCTCTGCCTCTTCAGCATCATGAGGTTGTTGAGGCTCCCCAGAGGACCCACGATAGTTCAGTATCTCTCCTGTGTGAACAACAAAGTCAGACAGATGATTAAAGGCCCACAACAGCGGTAATCCACTGTAAAAGGTGATGCCAACAGCGTAGCCATGATGTTGGACAACAATTGACGTCTGTAATGAATGTTAAAATTATTTGATATTTGCCTTAAAATGAGCAAGAAAAGTTATATTTTGTCTTGTTTTCACATTAGTAGTAACATCGATGATTGTAGGCTAGAAATAAGTTATTCATGTTGTTGAAACTCTAAGCAGTGTGCCAGACGACTTTTGGTCTCCAATATAGGCCCCTTTCTGTGTTTAATAAAATTGCGACACGAGGGCAATTTGATTGCAGAAACACCTCCCTGCTAATGAGGAAATCACTAGTTATGGATGTAGTATATCTGGTAATGAGGAAACCACTAGTTACGGATGTAGTATATCTGGTAATGAGGAAACCACTAGTTATGGATGTAGTATATCTGGTAATGAGGAAACCGCTAGTTATGGATGTAGTATATCTGGTAATGAGGAAACCACTAGTTATGGATGTAGTATATCTGGTAATGAGGAAACCACTAGTTATGGATGTAGTATATCTGCCTGGAGCAAAAATGGTGAGAAAAGATTTTAGTTTTTCACAATGTATTCTGATGGGAATGGGGGAAACTCAGGGGAGTAACCTCCATTTCCAGGTTGATGATGAGTTCATTTCACACTACTTTGAATTATAATTGTAAGACTCATTTGAATCTCCTGCTTAATATGTTTGTGTTATTGTCGCAAATCAACTGCTTTATACTTAAAAAAACACTTCAACCAGTAAAATGCTCTTTGGCTTTTCCATCAGCCTGACAATGAGGGTTTGTACACTGTTTGCCAAATTGGCCCATAACTTCACCTAACAACAATCATACCTATGTAATGAACGAAGAAGCACTTTGGTTGTTGTTGCATGACACACAGTGTCCTCTAGGACCCATAACAATATCATAGACCTACTGTAGGACCCATAACAACAACATAGACCTACTGTTGGACCCATAACTTCACCTAAAAACATAGACCTACTGTAGGACCCATAACTTCACCTATTAACAACATAGACCTACTGTAGGACCCATAACTTCACCTAACAACAACATAGACCTACTGTAGGACCCATAACTTCACCTAACAACATAGACCTACTGTAGGACCCATAACTTCACCTAACAACATAGACCTACTGTAGGACCCATAACTTCACCTAACATCATATACCTACTGTAGGACCCATAACTTCACCTAACAACATATACCTACTGTAGGACCCATAACTTCACCTAACAATAACATAGACCTACTGTAGGACCCATAACTTCACCTAACAATAACATAGACCTACTGTAGGACCCATAACTTCACCTAACAATAACATAGACCTACTGTAGGACCCATAACTTCACCTAACAACAACATAGACCTACTGTAGGACCCATAGCTTCACCTAACAACATAGACCTACTGTAGGACCCATAACATCACCTAACAATAACATAGACCTACCGTAGGACCCATAACTTCACCTAACAATAACATAGACCTACTGTAGGACCCATAACTTCACCTAATAACAACATAGACCTACTGTAGGACCCATAACTTCACCTAACAATAACATAGACCTACTGTAGGACCCATAACTTCACCTAACAACAACATAGACCTACTGTAGGACCCATAACTTCACCTAACAACAACATAGACCTACTGTAGGACCCATAACTTCACCTAACAATAACATAGACCTACTGTAGGACCCATAACTTCACCTAACAATAACATAGACCTACTGTAGGACCCATAACTTCACCTAACAACAACATAGACCTACTGTAGGACCCATAGCTTCACCTAACAACATAGACCTACTGTAGGACCCATAACATCACCTAACAATAACATAGACCTACCGTAGGACCCATAACTTCACCTAACAATAACATAGACCTACTGTAGGACCCATAACTTCACCTAATAACAACATAGACCTACTGTAGGACCCATAACTTCACCTAACAATAACATAGACCTACTGTAGGACCCATAACTTCACCTAACAACAACATAGACCTACTGTAGGACCCATAACTTCACCTAACAACAACATAGACCTACTGTAGGACCCATAACTTCACCTAACAATAACATAGACCTACTGTAGGACCCATAACTTCACCTAACAATAACATAGACCTACTGTAGGACCCATAACTTCACCTAACAATAACATAGACCTACTGTAGGACCCATAACTTCACCTAACAATAACATAGACCTACTGTAGGACCCATAACTTCACCTAACAATAACATACACCTACTGTAGGACCCATAACTTCACCTAACAATAACATAGACCTACTGTAGGACCCATAACTTCACCTAACAATAACATAGACCTACTGTAGGACCCATAACTTCACCTAACAATAACATACACCTACTGTAGGACCCATAACTTCACCTAACAATAACATAGACCTACTGTAGGACCCATCATTTATTTTTTTATTTCACCTTTATTTAACCAGGTAGGCTAGTTGAGAACAAGTTCTCATTTGCAACTGCGACCTGGGCAAGATAAAGCATAGCAATTCGACCCATACAACAACACAGAGTTACACATGGAATAAACAAAACATACAGTCAATAATACAGTAGAACAAAAGAAAACAAAAGGTCTATATACAGTGAGTGCAAATGAGGTAAGTTAAGGCAATAAATAGGCCATGGTGGTCAAATAATTACAATAAAGCAATTAAACACTGGAATGGTAGATGTGCAGAAGATTAATGTGCAAGTAGAGATACTGGGGTGCAAAGGAGCAAGATAAATAAATAAATACAGTATGGGGATGAGGTAGGTAGATAGATGGGCTGTTTACAGATGGGCTATGTACAGGTGCAGTGATCTGTGAGCTGCTCTGACAGCTGGTGCTTAAAGCTAGTGAGGGAGATATGAGTCTCCAGCTTCAGAGATTTTTGCAGTTCGTTCCAGTCATTGGCAGCAGAGAACTGTAAGGAAAGACGACCAAAGGAGGTGTTGGCTTTGGGGGTGACCAGTGAGATATACCTGCTGGAGCGCATGCTACGAGTGGGTGCTGCTATGGTGACCAGTGAGCTGAGATAAGGCGGGGCTTTACCTAGCAGAGACTTGTAGATAACCTGTAGCCAGTGGGTTTGGCAACGAGTATTAAGCGAAGGCCAGCCAACGAGAGCGTACAGGTCGCAGTGGTGGGTAGTATATGGGGCTTTGGTGACAAAACGGATGGCACTGTGATAGACTGCATCCAGTTTGTTGAGTAGAGTGTTGGAGGCTATTTTGAATATGACATCGCCGAAGTCGAGGATCGGTAGGATGGTCAGTTTTACGAGGGTGTGTTTGGCAGCGTGAGTGAAAGAGGCTTTGTTGCGAAATAAGAAGCCGACTCTAGATGTCATTATGGGTTGGAGATGCTTAATATGAGTCTGGAAGGAGAGTTTAATGTCTAATCAGACACTTAGAATATGTGGACAACAACAAATACCTAAGTCAGAACCGTCCAGAGTAGTGATGCTAGTCAGGCGGCGGGTGCAGGCAAAATCGGTTGAAGAGCACGCGTTTAATTTTACTAGCGTTTAAGAGCAGTTGGTGGCCACAGAAGGAGTTTGGTATTGCATTGAATGGCATTGAAGCTCGTTTGGAGGTTTGTTAACCTCTATGGGCTACTCAACAGCCAGTGGAATCCCATGGCGCGATATTCAAATACCTTAGAAATGCTATTACTTCAATTTCTCTAAAATATGACTATTTTACACCATTTTAAAGACAAGACTCTCGTTAATCTAACCACACTGTCTGATTTCAAAAAGGCTTTACAACGAAAGCAAAACATTAGATTATGTCAGCAGAGTACCCAGCCAGAAATAATCAGACACCCATTTTTCAAGCTAGCATATAATGTCACAAAAAACAAAACCACAGCTAAATGCAGCACTAACCTTTGATAATCTTCATCAGATGACACTCCTAAGACATTATGTTATACAATACATGCATGTTTTGTTCAATCAAGTTCATATTTATATCAAAAAACAGCTTTTTACGTTAGCATGTGACTAGCATGTGACTAGCATTCCCACCGAACACTTCCGGTGAATTTACTAAATTACTCACGATAAACGTTCACAAAAAACATAACAATTATTTTAAGAATTATAGATACAGAATTCCTTTATGCAATCGCTATGTCCGATTTTAAAATAGCTTTTCGGTGAAAGCACATTTTGCAATATTCTGAGTAGATAGCCCGGCCATCACAGGCTAGCTAATTTGACACCCACCAAGTGTGGTACTCACCAAACTCTGATTTACTATGAGAAAAATTGGATTACCTTTGCTGTTCTTCGTCAGAATGCACTCCCAGGACTTCTACTTCAATAACAAATATTGGTTTGGTTCCAAATAATCCATAGTTATATCCAAATAGTGGCGTTTTGTTCGTGCGTTCAAGACACTATCTGATGGGTAAAGGAGGGTGCGTGCCCGGCACGTTTCGTGACAAAAAAAATCAAAATATTCCATTACCGTACTTCGAAGCATGTCAACCGCTGTTTAAAATCAATTTTGATGCGATTTTTCTCGTAAAAAAGCGATAATATTCCGACCGGGAGTCGTTGTTTTCGTTCAAAGACTGAAAATGAAAACATGGAGTCGTCTCGTGCACGCGCGCCCCAGTCTCATTGTTCTCAGATGGACCACTTACCAAATGCGCTACTGTTTTTCAGCCATGGCCTGCAAAGTCATCATTCAACGTTCTGGCGCCTTCTGAGAGCCTATGGGAGCGCTAGAAACTGTCACGTTATGCCAAATAGTGTTTTATGACAAACCATTTTTTACCAATCCGTCGAGGCACCAACTTTGAGAAGAAAACAAAGGTTTCAAACCAATTCATGAATTGCCTCAATCTGTTTAAAACAATAATTTTGACCTCATGGATGAATTCTAGAATATACTATATATCCTAGAAACCTGGTTAAACTATCATTATGACATCATGGATGAATTCTAGAATATACTATATATCCTAGAAACCTGGTTAAACTATCATTATGACATCATGGATGAATTCTATAATATACTATATATCCTAGAAACCTGGTTAAACTATCATTATGACACCATGGATGAATTCTAGAATATACTATATATCCTAGAAACCTGGTTAAACTATCATTATGACATCATGGATGAATTCTATAATATACTATATATCCTAGAAACCTGGTTAAACTATCATTATGACACCATGGATGAATTCTAGAATATACTATATATCCTAGAAACCTGGTTAAACCATCATTATGACCTCATGGATGAATTCTAGAATATACTATATATCCTAGAAACCTGGTTAAACTATCATTATGACACCATGGATGAATTCTAGAATATACTATATATCCTAGAAACCTGGTTAAACCATCATTATGACCTCATGGATGAATTCTAGAATATACTATATATCCTAGAAACCTGGTTCAACTATCATTATAACATCATGGATGAATTCTAGAATATACTATATATCCTAGAAACCTGGTTAAACCATCATTATGACATCATGGATGAATTCTAGAATATACTATATATCCTAGAAACCTGGTTAAACCATCATTATGACATCATGGATGAATTCTAGAATATACTATATATCCTAGAAACCTGGTTAAACTATCATTATGACATCATGGATGAATTCTAGAATATACTATATATCCTAGAAACCTGGTTAAACTATCATTATGACATCATGGATGAATTCTAGAATATACTATATAGCCTAGAAACCTGGTTAAACTATCATTATGACATCATGGATGAATTCTAGAATATACTATATATCCTAGAAACCTGGTTAAACTATCATTATGACATCATGGATGAATTCTAGAATATACTATATATCCTAGAAACCTGGTTAAACTATCATTATGACATCCTGGATGAATAAATTTGAGTGGTTACACTCCTCCTTCCCCCATCCCTCAGCTGTTTACCAAACCAAGCCTCTGGGCAGCCATTTTGTTACTGTTGAAAAAACCCACACAACCCAGCAATCTGCCGTTCATACAACAACAAAACTGTAATTCCACCACTGTTTTGGTTATAAGATGATTATGGGGTTGGAGAAATGTAACTAGACAGACAGACCTATGGATGCAAGGACTGACCATCCATAATATCAACATTATAGTTTTAACCATGTTGAGGCTATACAGTGTTGATTTACATTGTTTCTAAACATTGGAGTAAAAAAAAACTCATTTGGGGTTCTGATGGCGTATGACAGTTGAACTAAGCTCATGAGGCATGTGTTATATTCTTCAAGAATCAATGGCTATAAATAAATAATTTAAAAAGTCCAAATATGGATGTAAAAATTGCAGATTTCCCCTTTAACACCAAACATCAGTTCAACAACTGCAGAGTTTGTGCCTCTGTATTTAAGACAGTACTTACTAGTGTTAATCAGGGCATGTTCATCGTTAAAACCATTGGATGCCTTAACATGCGTTTGGGAAACCGGGCCCAGATATCCAGATTCTTCCTCTTCTTCCTTCTTCGATGTGACAGTCATCTCCCCCTCCTCATCTTTCACTCCAAAAACTGCATCCTCCTCCTCCTTCACTCTGAACACTTCCTCTTCTTTCACAGTAACATCCTCCTCCTCCTTAACTCTGAACACGTCTTCCTCTTCTTTCACTGTAATGTCTTTCTCTTCTTCTTTCACGGTAACAGCCTCACCCTCTACTTGTTTTTGTATTGAAACAGCCTCCTCTTCCTCCTCCTCTTTGAAGAGAGCTTCTTTCTCCGTCCAGCAGACCTCATCTTCTTTAGCAGGAGGAGAGTAGCTTAGTGAACGCATGGTCGGAGATGTTAGCTAGCTAGGCTAATGCTAACTTAACCAGCCCGCTAGCTGACCAATAACAAAAACACCGTAAATATGAAATTAAATCGGATAACTAACTAGACGACAGAAGTGGGTTTAAAACACAGTGGCTAATATACACTAAAGCGTCTAAAGAGCTTTATTGTTCGGCTATTTTGTCTAGCAAGCTACCGAGGTGGCTGAATAACTGTTGCTACTGTTGAAAGAAGAGTTCCGTCCACTACATTATACGTCACACCAACAGCATTACCTTAAATTCCCAGACCGCCATCTGCTGACTGGAGTGGGTAACGCAGTTGAGTAAAATGATTATTTTATTGTCAGACAAAAAGTTAAAGTGTAGGAAGCATGAGTTTTTACTCACCAGTGTAACAACACAGTGTGGTTAAAGACTTAGTAGCCTAGTTGTAGTCACGATATGGTTACCTATAAGTACAAACAGCTATGTTTTTGCATTATTACAAATGTATTAACTTATTTCGGGAAATCTTCTAAACTACCCACAATGCACTATTTCCCAACGTCATATGTATTATCAACTCTATGCTACCGAGTTTGTATGCCAGTGTAACGGTGTAATGAAGTTACATTTAAAAAAAAATGTATTTAACCTTTATTTAAACAGGCAAGCCAGCTAAGGACAAATTCTTATTTACAATGACGGCCAAACCCCTGCCAAACCCTAACCCAGGCGATGCTGGGCCACTGTGCGCTGCCCTATGGGACTCCCAATCCGGCCTGTTATGATACAGCCTAGTTTTGAACCAGGGTCTGTAGTGACACCTCTAGCACTGAGATGCAGTACCTTAAATCGCTGTTTGTGTGTTTACATTACAGTCAGTGATAAAGAATGTTATTCTGGGTAACCCAATGTGATTCTGGGTAACCCACAGCAGATTTCTGGAGAAATTGGAAATTGAGTGGTCCTGGGATAGAAATGTATGAAGTTGACATTACATCATAAAATCCCCCTTTTACATCATAAATTAGCAATTTATGTTTTAGTAACTTCTGTTGTTGGTTTGGCCTCTCTTTATATGTTATTTGCCGAATCTCAGTTTTCCATGTGGGTTTTATGCTAAAGTTCCCTCTATCAAGTTGGTAGCAAACTGGAAAATGCATCATCTTCAGAATGCTATTTATATCCTGTCACTACTGATCATTCATCCACACTGCATCTTCTATAGGAGTGCTATTTATATCCTGATCATTCATCCACACTGCATCTTCTTTAGGAGTGCTATTTATATCCTGATCATTCATCCACACTGCATCTTCTATAGGAGTGCTATTTATATCCTGATCATTCATCCACACTGCATCTTCTATAGGAGTGCTATTTATATCCTGATCATTCATCCACACTGCATCTTCTTTAGGAGTGCTATTTATATCCTGATCATTCATCCACACTGCATCATCTTTAGGAGTGCTATTTATATCCTGATCATTCATCCACACTGCATCTTCTTTAGGAGTGCTATTTATATCCTGATCATTCATCCACACTGCATCTTCTTTAGGAGTGCTATTTATATCCTGATCATTCATCCACACTGTGTGTCTCATCAATGCAGGTAATTTATGACATGTATAAAGTATGTGTTTTATAAACTCATGAACACCAGCCAGTTTATCAGCCCGGTTCTGTTAGTTTAGGTGGATTATACTTCTTCACCACCAGAGGGGGACATTGAGTAATATTTCAGGTTAATTTGATATATTTTGAAACTAAAATGGATGACAGTTTATTCTGATGTTGTGAATATGAGATTACACATGGAAACTATGTATTTATTTTATTATAGTAAATTAGGAATTATTAGGAACTGTTAAATCCACTATATGATCATAATAACTTTGACAGACATCTTGATAGTTTTTTGTTAGTATATTATAGGGCAGATTTATGGAGAATTGCTGTGGGAGTGCTATTTATATCCCGTCACTACTGATCATTCATCCATACTGTGTGTGTCCCATCATTGCAGCTTTGGAAATAAATGAACTGTCCATTCATTGCTCCTTCCTGTGTTGACTCACTGACTTGAGAGACGGGAACAGGAAGGTCACACTAGGTTGATATCTAGCTCAAGCTTACAAACGTTAACCACACCTTTCCATGAACTGTGTGGTTGTGTTATCTAGAGGGAAGCCGTTAGCACGGTAGGCTCTGGTGCCTTCTTGCTGTGGGCTCAAATCGACAGAGGAAATCAACCTGCTTGCTCCTTTTTGTTTTGACAACTTTTCATTAGGGATGTTATGTTTGATACCGGAGCTACGAGGCCTGCGTCCAAATCGCTAAGCAGTAAACTTCAAAGCAGTGTACCGATGCCTGTATCACTTTATCAGCAGCACGTCATCAATGGCGTCTGAAGCTTCATTTCATCAAACAACCACCTGATTGGTTTGGTATTGGGCTTGTTCGACACTGCAGGCGACTGCCAACTGACTGATCTACACATCACCTTACATCATAAATAACTACTCATTATTATTTATAAATCAGTCAGCCAGTGACCATTTACCCACAATGCAGCATGGATTTGAAGCTCTCGAACACGGCCAGTGGTTTAGTAGATGACAAAAAGGCCACACTGCGCATGCGATTCGGTGCTCAAACCTGTTGAACCTACATTGCCGTTCAAAAGTTTGGAGTCAATTAGAAATGTCCTTGTTTTCCATGAAAACATTCATGAAATGAGTTGCATAATGAATAGTAAATATAGTCAAGACTTTGACAAGGTTTTAAATAATGATTTTTAATTGGAATAATAATTGTGTCCTTCAGACTTTGAATCCTCCATTTGCAGCAATTACAGCCTTGCAGATCTTTGGCATTCTAGTTGTCAATTTGTTGAGGTAATCTGAAGAGATTTCACCCCATGTTTCCTGAAGCACCTCCCACAAATTGGATTGGATTGATGGGCACTTCTTACGTATCATACGGTCAAGCTGCTCCCACAACAGCTCAATAGGGTTGAGATCCGGTGACTGTGCTGACCACTTCATTATAGACAGAATACCAGCTGAATGCTTCTTCCCTAAATGGAGCTGTGCTTTGGGTCATTGTCCTGGTGTAGGAGGAAGTTGGCTCCAATTAAGCGCCGTCCACAGGGTATGGCACGGCTTTGCAAAATGGAGTGATAGCCTTCCTTCTTCAAGATCCCTTTTACCCTGTATAAATCTCCCACTTTACCACCACCAAAGCACCCCAGACCATCACATTGCCTCCACCATGCTTGACAGAAGGAGTCAAGCACTCCTCCAGCATCTTTTCATTTTTTCTGGAACTCACGAATGTTCTTGTTTGTGATCCGAACACCTCAAACTTAGATTCGTCTGTCCATAACACTTTTTTCCAATCTTCCTCTGCCCAATGTCTGTGTTAGTTTGCCCATCTTAATCTTTTGCTTTTTTTTAAACGGTCTGAGATATGGATTTTTCTTTGCAACTCTGCCTAGAAAGCCAACATCCCGGAGTCGCCTCTTCACTGTTGACGTTTAGACTGGTGTTTTGCGGGTACAATTTGATTAAGCACCTAGTTGAAAACTTCTGAGGCGTCTGTTTCTCAAATTAGACACTAATGTACTTGTCCTCTTGCTCAGTTGTGCACTGGGGCCTCCTTCCATTCTGGTTAGGCCAGTTTGCGCTGTTCTGTGTAGGGAGTAGTACACAGCATTGTACGAGATCTTCAGTTTCTTGGCAATTTCTCGCATGGAATAGCCTTCATTTCTCAGAAATAGAATAGACTAACAATTTTCAGAAGAAAATGATTTGTTTCTGGCCATTTTGAGCCTGTAATCGAACTCACAAATGCTGATGCTCCAGATACTCAACTAGTCTAAAGAAGGCCAGTTTTATTGCTTCATTAATCAGAACAACAGTTTTCAGCTGTGCTAACATAATTGCAAAAGGGTTTTCTAATGATCAATTAGCCTTTTAAAATGATAAACTTGGAGAATATAAAATATAGAATATATTTTGATTTGTTTAACACTTTTTTTTGGTTACTACATGATTCCATATGAGTTATTTCATAGTTTTGATGTCTCCACTATTATTCTACAACATAGACAATAGTTAAAATAAAGAAAAAACATTGAATTTGGAGGTGTGTCCAAACAATTGACCGGTACTGAATATGCATTGTGGAGGAGAACTGATCCTAGATCTGTACAAAGGCATAACATCTACAGCAGGAACAACTGTCTGTGTTAAAAAGGCCCAGCTGGATTGAATTGCGCCATTTAAAATGACATATTTGAATGTGAAATGATTTTCGGCTAAAATATCCTGGTTGTGGGTAAAGTTTATTTATTTTATACAGTAATTTTAGCTCATCTTTATCAAGGGTATCAATAACTAGGTGCTTATTTTGATATCTAGTTATTTGACTGAATCAGAAATACAGATGTGGAGTAGATGTAGAGTTTGTTTTAAATTCTCATAAAAAATCTGAACTAATCAAACAACACTTGTTGCTCTTTGTACGTGTTGATATAATATTCATATTTAATGGAGAGGAAAAAAACGTTTCCCTAAACTGCTTTATAATGTTATAATTCAATGAAGAATAAAAATAGTTTTCCCTCCAACTGCGTTTCCTCCCTCCAGACAGCAGATGGCGATATGTGTCTTTCAGGCGATGTTTCTAGTGTGACGTGTAATCTAGTGGACGGAACTCTTCAACAACTGCAGCCACCTCGGTAGCTCGCTAGCCAACAAAGTCGGCACAATCAAGTTCTTTAGACAATTTCGTGGTTTAATTGCCATTTTGCTTTAAACATACTTATGTGGAAACAACTAGCTACCCCATTAAATTTAATATTTACGTTGTAAGTCAACTAGCTGGCTGGTTAAATTAGCACTAGTCTAGTCGCTAATGCTAACTAGCTATTATCTCCGACCATGAGTTCACTAAGCTACTCTCCTCCTGTTAAAGAAGAGGATGTCTGTTGGACGGAGAAAGAAGCTCTGGTGAAAGAGGAGGAGGAAGAGGAGGCTGTTACAATACAAAAACAAGTAGAGGGTGAGGCTGTTACAGTGAAAGAAGAAGAGAAAGACGTTACAGTGAAAGAAGAGGAAGACGTGTTAAGAGTGAAGGAGGAGGAGGATGTTACTGTGAAAGAAGAGGAGGAAGATGCAGTTTTTGGAGTGGAGGATGAAGTGAAAGAAGATGAAGACGTTTTTGGAATTAAGGCTGAAGAGGGGGAGATTACTGTCACATTAGAGGAGGACGAAGAAGAGAAGACTGGAGAACTGATTAACACCAGTAAATACAGTGAGTACTATCTAATAAAACAGGGACATTGATCTGATTAACACCAGTAAATACAGTGAGTACTATCTAATAAAACAGGGACATTGATCTGATTAACACCAGTAAATACAGTGAGTACTATCTAATAAAACAGGGACATTGATCTGATTAACACCAGTAAATACAGTGAGTACTATCTAATAAAACAGGGACATTGATCTGATTAACACCAGTAAATACAGTGAGTACTATCTAATAAAACAGGGACATTGATCTGATTAACACCAGTAAATACATTGAGTACTATCTAATAAAACAGGGACATTGATCTGATTAACACCAGTAAATACAGTGAGTACTATCTTATAAAACAGGGACATTGATCTGATTAACACCAGTAAATACAGTGAGTACTATCTAATAAAACAGGGACATTGATCTGATTAACACCAGTAAATACAGTGAGTACTATCTAATAAAACAGGGACACAAACCATTTTGAGAACTTGTTCTCAACTGGCCTACCTGGTTAAATAAAGGTAATATATATATATATAGTAACTTTATTGACAACACCCAAATGGATACGGTCATTAATGTGGTTCTTCAATAATTACACATAATTCATAATACTGTAGCTGTTTAGTTACAGTCACATGTTCAACTATCATCAGCTGATCCAGGAAATCATTTTCTGAATGACAGTCACATGACAAACATCACGACATGCAACAACAACCAAAGTGCTTCTTCATTCATTACTCTGGTAAAGACAGTTATGCCGTTCTCCACGTTGGATCCAACATCCCTAACAAATTGATGTTTATAATGTGTTATTGTCTGCTTGATTTACTGTAGGGTCTCGTTAGTCTGTTTGGAAACAGAGATACTTAGCTCATCATGTGTAGAGAACTGTTCCTTGATGGATAGGCTATTGTACAACACACAGAGATATTTTCCTATATTTGTTGTTATGGGTCCTACAGTAGGTCTATGTTGTTGTTAGGTGAAGTTATGGGTCTTACAGTAGGTCTATGTTATTGTTAGGTGAAGTTATGGGTCCTACAGTAGGTCTATGTTATTGTTAGGTGAAGTTATGGGTCCTACAGTAGGTCTATGTTATTGTTAGGTAAAGTTATGGGTCCTACAGTAGGTCTATGTTATTGTTAGGTGAAGTTATGGGTCCTACAGTAGGTCTATGTTGTTGTTAGGTGAAGTTATGGGTCCTACAGTAGGTCTATGTTGTTGTTAGGTGAAGTTATGGGTCCTACAGTAGGTCTATGTTGTTGTTATGGGTCCTACAGTAGGTCTATGTTATTGTTATGGGTCCTAGAGGACACTATGTATGTCATGCAACAACAACCAAAGTGCTTCGTTCATTACATAGGTATGTTTGTTGTTAGGTGAAGTTATGGGCCAATTTGGCAAACAGTGTACAAACCCTCATTGTCAGGCTGATGGAAAAGCCAAAGAGCATTTTACTGGTTGAAGTGTTTTTTACGTACAAAGTGGTTGATTTGCGATGACGACACAAACATTATATTAAGCAGGACATTCAAACAAGCCTTACAATTATAATCCAAAGTAGTGTGAAATGAACTCATACGCAACCTGGAAATGGAGGTTACTCCCCTGAGTTTCCCCCATTCACATTCAGAATACATTGTGAAAAACTAAAATCTTTTCTCACCATTTTTGCTCCAGGCAGATATACTACATCCATAACTAGTGGTTTCCTCATTACCAGATATACTACATCCATAACTAGTGGTTTCCTCATTAGCAGATATACTACATCCATAACTAGTGGTTTCCTCATTACCAGATATACTACATCCATAACTAGTGGTTTCCTCATTTCCAGATATACTACATCCATAACTAGTGGTTTCCTCATTAGCAGATATACTACATCCATAACTAGTGGTTTCCTCATTACCAGATATACTACATCCATAACTAGTGGTTTCCTCATTACCAAATATACTACATCCATAACTAGTGGTTTCCTCATTAGCAGATATACTACATCCATAACTAGTGGTTTCCTCATTACCAGATACACTACATCCATAACTAGTGGTTTCCTCATTACCAGATATACTACATCCATAACTAGTGGTTTCCTCATTACCAGATACACTACATCCATAACTAGTGGTTTCCTCATTACCAGATATACTACATCCATAACTAGCGGTTTCCTCATTAGCAGGGAGGAGTTTCTGCAATCAAATTGTGTGCGCATTGCCTTCGTGCTGCAATTTTAGCAAACACAGAAAGGGACCTATATTGGAGACCAATAGTTGTCTGGCACACTGCTTAGAGTTACAACAACTTTAATAACTTATTTCTAGTTACTACTGATTTGAAAACAAGACAAAATATGATTGTTGCTAAGTTGACTGTCTTAATGGTCAAATAATTTAACAGAAGTCAATTGTTGTACAAGTTCATGGGTATGATCTGGGCATCACCTTTTACCTCAAATAAACAGTGGATTTCTGCTGTTGTGGGCATTTAACCATCTGTCTGACTTTGTTGTTCACACAGGAGAGATATGGGACTATCGTGGATCCTCTGGGGAGCCTCAACAACCTCATGATGCTGACGAGGCAGAGAAGAGTCTCTCCAGATCAGAACACCTCAATAAACACCAGCAGAGACCCACAGGGAAGAAATCTCACTCCTGCTCTGACTGTGGGAAGAGATTCACCTCATCAGGCATTAAAATTCATCCGAGAATCCAGACAGGAGATAAATCTTTTAGCTGTACTCAATGTGGGGTGAGTTTTACTCAGTCAACCAGCCTCATATCACACCAGAGAATACACACAGGAGAGAAACCGTATAGCTGTGGTCAATGTGGGAAGAGTTTTTTAAAATCTAGAGATCTGACGGTGCACCAGAGAATACACACAGGAGAGAAACCTTATAGCTGTACTCAATGTGGGAAGAGTTTTGTTCAATCTGGCCAGCTCAAATTACACCAGAGAACACACACAGGAGAGAAACCTTATAGCTGTGGTCAATGTGAGAAAAGTTTTGGTCAATCTGGCCATCTGACAGTGCACCAGAGAACACACATAGGAGAGAAATCTTATAGCTGTACTCAATGTGGGAAGAGTTTTGTTCAATCTTGCCAGCTCAAATTACACCAGAGAACACACACAGGAGAGAAACCTTATAGCTGTTGTCAATGTGGAAAGAGTTTTGCTGAATCTGGCAATCTGACAAGACACCAGCAAGTACACACAGGAGAGAAACCATTCCACTGTTCAGATTGTGGAAAAAGATTCTCAACTTCACAGAATTTGAAGATGCACCAGAAAACACACACAGGAGAGAAAGCTTATAGCTGTGATCAATGTGTGAAGAGATACTTTGATAAAAGATCTCTGATCAAACATCAGAAAATTCATGAAGGAGTTGTTTCATGATATCAATGAATTAATGTCACAATGTAGAATGTTTAAACATTGTAGAAGGAGTATTTTAATGATGTCACAATGTAGAACCCTAAACGTTTGTCCCCTGTTCTATTGATTTCAACATGATATGGATATTAGCCTCAGGGGGAAAATCCAGGCTCTGAAATGGAAGAGTACTATTTATGTGATTTAACAAAAAGTGACTAACAAAAAAAGAGCTGTGTTACACTTACCATGTTGGTGACCCACTTGAATCAAAACGCAACACTTCAAAATGTAGCGAGCTGTTTTCTACAAATTGTCCTCTAACCAGGGATGTACACATTATTCCCAGATTCCGTGTGGTTTTTGAGCTGTTCGTTTTAACAGGACGTGTAAACTCATCTTCCTCCTTTCGCACAATTGATTGCCAGCAGCATACCACCCTGCATCGCACTGCTTGCTTGCTTCTGAAGCTAAGCAGGGTTGGTCCTGGTCAGTCCCTGGATGGGAGACCAGATGCTGCTGGAAGTGGTGTTGGAGGGCCAGTAGGAGGCGCTCTTTCCTCTGGTCTAAACAATATCCAAATTCCCCAGGGCAGTGATTGGGGACAGTGCCCAGTGTAGGGTGCCGTCTTTCAGATGGGACGTTAAACGGGTGTCCTGACTCTCTGAGGTCATTAAAGATCCCATGGTGCTTATCGTAAGAGTAGGGGTGTTAACCCCGGTGTCCTGGCTAAATTCCCAATCTGGCCCTCATACCATCATGGATATCTAATCATCCCCAGCTTACAATTGGCTCATTCATCCCCCTCCTCTCCCCTGTAACTATTCCCCAGGTTCTTGCTGTAAATGAGAATGTGTTCTCAGTCAATTTACCTGGTAAAATAAAGGTAAAATAAAAAAATAAAAAAATAAATTCCACATGATATCGATGAGTTATGACAAATAAGTGTTGTGTTCCTTTGTTTAGTGACCCCTACATTTAAATGCATCACTCCAAAATGTAGCTGACTGTCTTCTGCAGGTTGTCCTCTAACCAGTGAGGTAACAGATATCTCCCATTTCCATGTGTTGTGTTTATTGTGGCAGATGTTTATCTATATAGCACATGTTATGTTTAGGTTTTCAATTTATCACAAACTGTTTCTGCATATTGGTTATTGATTTGGACACGTTAAAACTGTGTTTTGACATTGGGGATATCCCACCTAGCAACATGTCATTGAAAAGCTGTTGAAAGTAGACTATGCAACCAAATATTTCATATTTACATTTCATGTAACATTTAGTAATGATTATTTTTAATGCAACCAATTTACATTTTTTGGGTACAATTATATTGACATTGTTGCCCTGCTATTAGAATATCAGGGTTCATTCTCAGATGTGCCAACCCAAATGTACTAGAGCATGACATTGGGGACTGAGCCCCGATCCAACAACATGCCTATCTAGTGAACCCTGAATAGAGAGAGAAGCTCCGCAGTGAGGTGGAAAGTTACTATGGATATTGCAGGAGTTTCCTCTTGAAATCAGACATGTCTGTGGTAAGGACAACTTGGTTGCTGATTGTCTCAAGGGTGGGCAGTCAAAAAGATTTGTATTTTGCGTTTAACCAGTGCGTTGCCATGGATCACAATTTATTTTGACACGTTTTTCCGTGTTGGAGATGAGTTTTATCTCTTATTCTTTTCTGTATGTTTTTGAAACTGCACTGTTGGTTAGGGGCTCGTAAGTCAGCATTTCACTGTTAGGTCTACAGGTCTACACCTGTTGTATTCGGCACACGTGACTAATACAATTTGATTTGAGTTTATTTTTGGGTTCCTTCCAAGGGGACGAGAGTTCTAGAAGCTAGTGAGTTTTAGGATTCTATAGTAAGAAAAAGGAGAATAAAATAATACGATTGTATATTATTATTTAAATAATTGTTTTTAATTGTTGACAGCCAGTAGACCCCATGTTTATATTGGTGAAGGAGAAGCATTGTAGTTGATTATAATGAGAAATGGAAGTTGTTTTCTGTTGGTGGTGAGCAAACTTGTCCATCAAAAATATAGGATATATTTGTTGTCTTAAGGGTGAAGGTGTTACAGGCTTTGGTTTTTCCATTTATGTTTTGAGGTTGGACTTTAGCGCGTCTAGCTCGTTAGCCCGTCTAGCTCGTTAGCACGTCTAGCTCGTTAGCCCGTCTAGCTCGTTAGCCCGTCTAGCTCGTTAGCCCGTCTAGCTCGTTAGCCCGTCTAGCTCGTTAGCCCGTCTAGCTCGTTAGCACGTCTAGCTCGTCTAGCTCGTTAGCTCGTCTAGCTCGTTAGCACGTCTAGCTCGTTAGCACGTCTAGCTCGTTAGCCCGTCTAGCTCGTTAGCCCGTCTAGCTCGTTAGCCCGTCTAGCTCGTTAGCCCGTCTAGCTCGTTAGCCCGTCTAGCTCGTTAGCTCGTCTAGCTCGTTAGCGCGTCTAGCTCGTTAGCCCGTCTAGCTCGTTAGCCCGTCTAGCTCGTTAGCACGTCTAGCCCGTTAGCACGTAGGACGCACTGATTGGTGTCACCTCGTTAGTCAGTATGTGTTACACCTGTGCTGGCTTGTCCATCTCGTTAGTGGGAAGGTGTTTCACCTGAGCTGGTCCAGGTTCTATTTAAGAGTGTCTGGCCCAGTGCTCCAGTTGTCTTGATACATGTGGAGAGTCAACACCTTTAGTTGCTCCACCTTTTTGGTTTACTTCCTGTCTTTAAGTTTGGTGTGGGTTTTTCTTTTGTTTGCCTCTTCTTGGGCAGATTTAGTGGGTCTCATGGTGGGTGTCTTTTAGGTCCCAGTTGTTGTTACTAGTCAACTTTCAGTGGACACTGTGAGCAAAACTACATGATCATGTTATAATACTTTTTTTTGCAACAAATGGTTGTTTTATGCAACACAATAGAGGGTTCATATAACTATTGTGTCTGTGTGTTCTACTGAGGATGGGCCTCTGGGAGAAAACACTGACAGGAGATTTACAATGTCTTTTGGGTGATAAAACCTAAAGAGACCGCATTCCAGAACATGAGTTAATGTTTCTGTTCTATATGGTACCAGGGAGAGATGACCTCAGGGCCAGACCCTGGTCTCTCAATGAATCATCTGGGGGTGATTCGTCGACCAGCCATCATTATCGTAGGGCACCCAATCGATTCATTTTGTATGTGTGTTGTATTGATCTGCTCCCTTATTAATAAGTGAATAAAGATTTAGTTTAAGAATAACTCTGACTTGTGTGATAAGTGTCTCTTCTCATTTGATATTAAAGAAATTAACCACCACATTTGGCGATGTGAATCTTGACTTGGTGACCGCTCCTGACGACCTGGGTAAATGGTGCACCAGGGATCCCTATAACTTTGGTCATACCCAGTCAGCACATGACGTCCAAAGACGTTGAATTATGGTCGATATCAGGTCTGTCTGTTGTGGCCGCTATTTCACCCCAAAATAGTCATCCCAAATTGGGCTGTGTATAACTATGTAAATGTCTCTCGGACAAGGTGACTTTTATCAATATACACTCTAAAAAGTAAAGGTTCCTGGAGTATCCTTTAGGGGTTCTTCAAATTGAAACTGTGGGGGAACCCCTATAAGTTATTTGAAGAACCCCTTATCATGGTTCCTAAAGAACCCTTTGGGGTTCATTTTTTAACTACTTGTCCACGCTCCCTCCATTATAAAAGCATTTTAATAATAATAACAATATTGACAATATGGATTTAAATAATTCATTGTTTATTTAGTGGCACCACAAATGTGAATTAATATTTACCAAACAAAACACATTACCAAATTGCAACATTTATGCAGACATGTCAGACCATAATAAATAATACATTTACTTTGTATAGTGCTTTTCATGACATTTAAAATATATAAAATAATGATGTACAATAAAAACAACATTAAAGATGAATCATAGGTAAACTAACAATATTGTAGACTTGATGCTAAATACAGATTTTTCAGCTTTAGTGTGTATATCGTATCCACTTAGTTATGTTAGGAAGTTTTCCATCTTTATGACCGGCCCTGGTAACTTCACCCCAACTTCTCTGATCCCCAGAACACAGTCACTTAACAACATAAGTGTTTTTCTGACATTTTGGGAAATTTAAGGGAAAATAAAAATCCAGTCGTAGCAGAGCCCCAAGTCCCATGGGGACGTCCTCTAGGGCGTGGATGTTCTCCCCATCAAAGGCCAGCGGGATTTCACTCTCATGGTGAAATGGATTTCCACCGATGTGCAGTAAAGGAGTGAAGAGCGGTGAAATCTGTGTCAACAAAAGTAAGAAAAGATTAATACACATACAATTAACAAAGAACATAACAAATGTTCAGCTGTAGTTTTATATAAGCATGCACACCTATGTTTATGAAGAAACAGATGATTGGTGCATAGACATACCTTGTCACGGACATAAAGGCCACTCGGGTCCTCATTGAAGAGGTAGGGCAAGAGCAGAATCGCTGCTGTGGTCTCCAGTCCTAGTAAAGTAAAGCAATGATCTCACTACACTTGCTAATTTTACTAGAAAATACATTAGAGAAAGGGAAGGAATAAGAGCAAATCCCTCTTCTGTATTGTCCTTCAGGGACTGTCAAAATAGCAGGATGATGTCCTCACCCCTGCCTCGCCTCTCTACCTCTGATAGTCCTTGAATTCTCTTTTTGTCTATATCCATTCCATGGACTTGATTCATTTCTGAGAAGATCTGAAAAGATAATTTGCACATATTTGTATGCTAATAGATTTCAGTTTGTATTGACTGCTATGTAGGTTAAATGTACACTTCAAATGCAGCTGTCCTACAACATATCTGTACCTTCTTCTTGATCCCAATTGCATTGTGTCCATCTTCTGTACCATCTAAGATATTAATTTCCCTCCACAAGGGGGCGGACATGTAACGTTTCCAAAATGGGATAGTATTGTCCATGTAACGTTTCCAAAATGGGATAGTATTGTACATGTAACGTTTCCAAAATGGGATAGTATTGTACATGTAACGTTTCCAAAATGGGATAGTATTGTACATGTAACGTTTCCAAAATGGGATAGTATTGTACATGTAACGTTTCCAAAATGGGATAGTATTGTACATGTAACGTTTCCAAAATGGGATAGTATTGTACATGTAACGTTTCCAAAATGGGATAGTATTGTACATGTAACGTTTCCAAAATGGGATAGTATTGTCCATGTAACGTTTCCAAAATGGGATAGTATTGTCCATGTAACGTTTCCAAAATGGGATAGTATTGTCCATGTAACGTTTCCAAAATGGGATAGTATTGTACATGTAACGTTCTGCCCCCTTGTGAGTTAATAGTATTGCATGCTGTAGCAGGCTATATAAAGAGGAAGACCTCCATTGACGATTCAGTTCGTTGTAACATCTCGTCTGGACAGGTCACCGTCCTTAGTTAGTTAGTTAGTTAGTTAACGAAGCTAACGTTAGCTAGTTCATTATCACAAAAGTGAGAACTGCTCTAGATTGGAAACTTACGTTAATGAGTGTAAAGCCATGTTGGCTTTATGGAAACGATATACAATATATGGGAAAGAATATAGTTGAGGAAATAATCCAAACCTAGATGGTGAACTGATGTTGAACTGGGCAGTCAGCTGCTGCTGCTCCAATACAGTATGAGGTGAGACGGTGAACTGATGTTGAACTGGGCAGTCAGCTGCTGCTGCTCCAATACAGTATGAGGTGAGACGGTGAACTGATGTTGAACCGGGCAGTCAGCTGCTGCTGCTCCAATACAGTATGAGGTGAGACGGTGAACTGATGTTGAACTGGGCAGTCAGCTGCTGCTGCTCCAATACAGTATGAGGTGAGACGGTGAACTGATGTTGAACTGGGCAGTCAGCTGCTGCTGCTCCAATACAGTATGAGGTGAGACGGTGAACTGATGTTGAACCGGGCAGTCAGCTGCTGCTGCTCCAATACAGTATGAGGTGAGACGGTGAACTGATGTTGAACCGGGCAGTCAGCTGCTGCTGCTCCAATACAGTATGAGGTGAGACGGTGAACTGATGTTGAACTGGGCAGTCAGCTGCTGCTGCTCCAATACAGTATGAGGTGAGACGGTGAACTGATGTTGAACCGGGCAGTCAGCTGCTGCTGCTCCAATACAGTATGAGGTGAGACGGTGAACTGATGTTGAACCGGGCAGTCAGCTGCTGCTGCTCCAATACAGTATGAGGTGAGACGGTGAACTGATGTTGAACTGGGCAGTCAGCTGCTGCTGCTCCAATACAGTATGAGGTGAGACGGTGAACTGATGTTGAATCATAATGATTAAGTTAATTAAAATGAATTTGTGAAACGGTTAAAAAATAGTATTTGTCATATTAAATATATTACTGTATTGTTATCAGATAGAAACATCATGGAATATTGTACATCATATTAAATATATTACTGTATTGTTATCATATAGAAACATCATGGAATATTGTACATCATATTAAATATATTACTCTATTGTTATCATATAGAAACATCATGGAATATTGTACATCATATTAAATATATTACTCTATTGTTATCATATAGAAACATCATGGAATATTGTACATCATATTAGCATCAACATACATTATTGTTTCATTCAATTTCACATAATAAGGATATTTAATATTTTCAAGTTCAGAACTCATCACCTGCTATGTAAAAGAGACAGAAGAATGCACAATGGTCAATGCTATCTGGGATCCTTGGGACATCCCTACCCTAAACCCTAACCTTAACCCCTACCTTAACCATTTTAAATGTCAACTTCAACGGGCTAGGGACGTCCCAAGGATGTATCTCTACCTGAAAATACATGATCTAAATGATTGATAGTTGGTATTCAGCAGTCATAAAGCCTTATTTACTTTAACGAACTACTAAAATAGTGATTTTGTCAGACAGCATAGACAGCAGCTCTACACTTTATTGACTGACTGATCCATTCATCCTTCCATCCCTCCTCAGCCTTCCTCTCCTCTGAAGACCCAGTGAGGGTGGAGCTCAGTCAGAGAGCTGTTGAGGGACTGGTTAGGAAGAACACTTCTACAGCCAGAGAGGTGAGAGGTCACACATGGTTTAGATGGTAAATATTTATGTCCCCTTAGTGGTTCATCACGTCAGCAAAAGGGAATATATTCCATCATCTATGTTTATTTACATTAGTACAAACTGTCCACTGATATTGGTGTAATTTCTCACCCCTTTTGGCTGTATGAAAGTTAATTTCCCCTCAGACACACACATTTGTTCTTTGATATTATGAAGGTAATTTGTGTCAAATGTACTTTTCCCCACTTATTCACCCCATCTCTTTATATTCAGTGGCCTGACTGGATCCAGACTATGTCAAAGGCCCATCCTGGTTGATCTGAACCTAATGCAGCTTGGAGTGATCAGATGACAGAAGTCACATTTAGGTGCCAGGTGTAACTGAGGCCATAGATGCTCCATATCCATTACTTTGAGTGTTTTATATAATATGACTAAATGTGTTTCTGTGTTGCAGGGGCAGTCAGAAATGGAACAGCAAGGCCACAGAACATGACATAAGCAGAGCTGTGGGAGACCACCTCAAGCCCCTGGTAGAGCCGGGGGTGGTGTTTACCACTCCACCACGCCTTCAGCAGGCTGGAAAAGTGGGATTGATCTGGTTGATCCATTTGTTTGTTTCAATGTTTAATAGTTGAATCCTTTGTTGATTTCAACATACATCATTTATACTGTTTTTCATACTAAGATGGACCAAGATATATATATTTTGTTTAAAAAAAATAACATGTATTTAACTAGGCAAGAACAAATTCTTATTTACAATGATGGTCTACAGGGGAACAGTGAGTTAACTTCCTTGTTCAGGGGCAGAATGACAGATTTTTACCTTGACAGCTCTGGGATTCAATCCAGCACATTTTCAGTTACTGGCCCTACACTCTAACCACTAGGCTACCTGGTGCCCAAAATATGTGTTGCTTTTGCAAGAGTCTGTTGATTGGTCGGTCATTGGGTTGATTCGTTTCGCAATATATTCAAATCAAGCTTTATTTATATAGCAAATTTCAGACATTGCTTCATAGAAAGAAAATGAAAAAAAACTCAAATTTAATACACAACAGGATAAAAAACAGATTAAATGGGAGACTAATGTGCATTTTAAGGAAATGCCATTTGATAAAAATATTAACAATATGATGCAATATCCAACCCAAAATATAAGCTTGTTTTACTACATTCCCCAACAAGAAAACCAAAAATGTCGCTTACTTAGAAGAGGGAACTAACAAAGATTCACTGGCAAAAACCACAACTAAACAGGTGGGGTTTTAGGAGGGGCTCTGAAAGACACTATGGGGGTGTCCACTGGAAGTTGACTAGTAACAACAACTGGGACCTAAAAGACACCCACCATGAGACCCACTAAATCTGCCCAAGAAGAGACAAACAAAAGAAAATCCCACACCAAACTTAAAGACAGGAAGTAAACCAAAAAGGTGGAGCAACTAAAGGTGTTGACTCTCCACATGTATCAAGACAACTGGAGCACTGGGCCAGACACTCTTAAATAGAACCTGGACCAACTCAGGTGAAACACCTTCCCACTAACGAGATGGACAAGCCAGCACAGGTGTAACACATACTGACTAACGAGGTGACACCAATCAGTGCGTCCTACGTGCTAACGAGCTAGACGTGCTCAAGTCCAACCTCAAAACATAAATGGAAAAACCAAAGCCTGTAACACCTTCCCCCTTAAGACAACAAATATATCCTACATTTCTTTAGGACAAGTTTGCTCACCACCAACAGAAAACAACTTCCATTTCACATTATAATCAACTACAATGCTTCACCTTCACCAATATAAACATGGTGTCTACTGGCTGTCAACAATTAAAAACAACAAGAAAAAAAACTCGTAAAGCTCACTAGCTTCTAGAACTCTCGTCTTCCTAAAACTCACTAGCTTCTAGAACTCTCGTCTTCCTAAAACTCACTAGCTTCTAGAACTCTCGTCTTCCTAAAACTCACTGGCTTCTAGAACTCTCGTCTTCCTAAAACTCACTAGCTTCTAGAACACTCGTCTTCCTAAAACTCACTAGCTTCTAGAACTCTCGTCTTCCTAAAACTCACTAGTTTCTAGAACTCTCGTCTTCCTAAAACTCACTAGTTTCTAGAACTCTCGTCTTCCTAAAACTCACTAGCTTCTAGAACTCTCGTCTTCCTAAAACTCACTAGCTTCTAGAACTCTCGTCCCCTTGGAACGAGCCCAAACAAAACTCACTAGCTTCTAGAACTCTCATGTTCCTAAAACTCACTAGCTTCTAGAACACTCGTCTTCCTAAAACTCACTAGATTCTAGAACTCTCGTCTTTCTAAATACCACTAGCTTCTAGAACTCTCGTCTTCCTAAAACTCACTGGCTTCTAGAACTCTCGTCTTCCTAAAACTCACTAGTTTCTAGAACTCTCGTCTTCCTAAAACTCACTAGCTTCTAGAACACTCGTCTTCCTAAAACTCACTAGATTCTAGAACTCTCGTCTTTCTAAATACCACTAGCTTCTAGAACTCTCGTCTTCCTAAAACTCACTAGTTTCTAGAACTCTCCTCTTCCTAAAACTCACTAGTTTCTAGAACTCTCCTCTTCCTAAAACTCACTAGTTTCTAGAACTCTCGTCTTCCTAAAACTCACTAGTTTCTAGAACTCTCGTCTTCCTAAAACTCACTAGTTTCTAGAACTCTCCTCTTCCTAAATCTCACTAGTTTCTAGAACTCTCGTCTTCCTAAAACTCACTAGCTTCTAGAACTCTCGTCCCCTTGGAACTCATCTCCAATACGGAAAAACGTGCAGTCAAAATAAATGGCAACGCACTAGCTAAATGCAAAACTTTTTGACTGCCCACCCTTGAGACAATCAGCAACCAAGTTGTCCTCACCACAGACATGTCTGATTTCAAGAGGAAACTCCTGCAATATCCGTAGTAACTTTCCACCTCACTGCAGAGCTTCTCTCTCTTTTCAGGGTTCACTAGATAGGCATGTTGTTGGATCGGGGCCCAGTCCCCAATGTCATGCTCTAGTACATTTGGGTTGGCACATCTGAGAATGAACCCTGATATTCTAAAAGCAGGGGAACAATGTCAATATAATTGTACCAAAAATGTCAGTTGGTTGCATTAAAAATAATCATTACTAAATGTTACATGAAATGTAAATATGAAATATTTGGTTGCATAGTCTACTTTCAACAGCTTTTCAATGACATGTTGCTAGGTGGGATATCCCCAATGTCAAAACACAGTTTTAATGGGTCCAAATCAATTACCAATATGCAGAAACAGTTTGTGATATATTGAAAACATAAAATGTAATACATACACAAACATCTGCCACAATAATCATATTACTTGTATTTTTTAAAACAAGCTCCTTTTAAACTGCACAAGCACCAGAAACACTGTTGTTTTGACAAGTAGCAATAAATCACTGATATGGATTAGGGGGGAAATCAGGTTGAAAGTGATGTTGAAACTAACACAACAAAAAAAACACATGGAAATGTGAGATATATTTGACCTCACTGATTAGAGGACAACCTGCAGAAGACAGTCAGCTACATTTTGGAGTGATGCATTTAAATGTAGGGGTCGCTAAACAAAAGAACACAACACTTATTTGTCATCACTCATCGCTAAAATCAAATGTACGACAGGAGGGAGATGAGGTTGCACGTCCTGTTAAAACTAACAGCTCAAAAATATATGGGACTAATGTGTACATCACTGGTTAGAGGACAATTTGTAGAAAACAGCTAGCTACATTTTGAAGTGTTGCATTTTGATTCAAGTGGGTCACCAACATGGTAAGTGTAACACAACCCTTTTTGTGTTAGTCACTTTTTGTTAAATCTCATAAATAGTAACTCTTCCATTTCAGAGCCTGGATTTCCCCCCTGAGGCTAATATCCATATCATGTTGAAATCAATAGAACAGGGGACAAACGTTTAGGGTTCTACATTGTGACATCATTAAAATACTCCTTCTACAATGTTAAAACATTCTACATTGTGACATCACTAAAATACTCCTACTACAATGTTAAAACATTCTACATTGTGACATTAATTCATTGATATCATGAAACAACTCCTTCATGTATGTATTTTCTGATATTTGATCAGAAGTCTTTTATCAGATTATCTCTGGTCACAGCTATAAGATTTCTCTCCTGTGTGTATTCTCTTGTGTACTGTCAGACGGCTAGATTGACTAAAACTCTTCCCACATTGACCACAGATATAAGGTTTCTCTCCTGTGTGCGTTCTCTGGTGCATTGTCAGATAGCTAGATTGATTAAAACTCTTCCCACATTGACCACAGATATAAGGTTTCTCTCCTGTGTGTGTTCTCTGGTGTAGAGTCAGAGAGCTAGATGTAGTAAAACTCTTCCCACATTGACCACAGCTATAAGGTTTCTCTCCTGTGTGTATTCTCTTGTGTACTGTCAGACTGCTAGATGAGCTATAACCCTTCCCACATTGAGTACAGGTAAAAGGTTTCTCTCCTGTATGGATTCTCTGATGAATTTGAATGCCTGCTGAGGAGGTGAATCTCTTCCCACACTCAGAGTAGCAGTTAGATTTCTTCCCTGTGGATCTCTGCAGGTGTTTCTTGAGGTGTCCTGATCTGGAGAGACTCTTCTCTGCCTCTTCAGCATCATGAGGTTGTTGAGGCTCCCCAGAGGACCCACGATAGTTCAGTATCTCTCCTGTGTGAACAACAAAGTCAGACAGATGATTAAAGGCCCACAACAGCGGTAATCCACTGTAAAAGGTGATGCCAACAGCGTAGCCATGATGTTGGACAACAATTGACGTCTGTAATGAATGTTAAAATTATTTGATATTTGCCTTAAAATGAGCAAGAAAAGTTATATTTTGTCTTGTTTTCACATTAGTAGTAACATCGATGATTGTAGGCTAGAAATAAGTTATTCATGTTGTTGAAACTCTAAGCAGTGTGCCAGACGACTTTTGGTCTCCAATATAGGCCCCTTTCTGTGTTTAATAAAATTGCGACACGAGGGCAATTTGATTGCAGAAACACCTCCCTGCTAATGAGGAAATCACTAGTTATGGATGTAGTATATCTGGTAATGAGGAAACCACTAGTTACGGATGTAGTATATCTGGTAATGAGGAAACCACTAGTTATGGATGTAGTATATCTGGTAATGAGGAAACCGCTAGTTATGGATGTAGTATATCTGGTAATGAGGAAACCACTAGTTATGGATGTAGTATATCTGGTAATGAGGAAACCACTAGTTATGGATGTAGTATATCTGCCTGGAGCAAAAATGGTGAGAAAAGATTTTAGTTTTTCACAATGTATTCTGATGGGAATGGGGGAAACTCAGGGGAGTAACCTCCATTTCCAGGTTGATGATGAGTTCATTTCACACTACTTTGAATTATAATTGTAAGACTCATTTGAATCTCCTGCTTAATATGTTTGTGTTATTGTCGCAAATCAACTGCTTTATACTTAAAAAAACACTTCAACCAGTAAAATGCTCTTTGGCTTTTCCATCAGCCTGACAATGAGGGTTTGTACACTGTTTGCCAAATTGGCCCATAACTTCACCTAACAACAATCATACCTATGTAATGAACGAAGAAGCACTTTGGTTGTTGTTGCATGACACACAGTGTCCTCTAGGACCCATAACAATATCATAGACCTACTGTAGGACCCATAACAACAACATAGACCTACTGTTGGACCCATAACTTCACCTAAAAACATAGACCTACTGTAGGACCCATAACTTCACCTATTAACAACATAGACCTACTGTAGGACCCATAACTTCACCTAACAACAACATAGACCTACTGTAGGACCCATAACTTCACCTAACAACATAGACCTACTGTAGGACCCATAACTTCACCTAACAACATAGACCTACTGTAGGACCCATAACTTCACCTAACATCATATACCTACTGTAGGACCCATAACTTCACCTAACAACATATACCTACTGTAGGACCCATAACTTCACCTAACAATAACATAGACCTACTGTAGGACCCATAACTTCACCTAACAATAACATAGACCTACTGTAGGACCCATAACTTCACCTAACAATAACATAGACCTACTGTAGGACCCATAACTTCACCTAACAACAACATAGACCTACTGTAGGACCCATAGCTTCACCTAACAACATAGACCTACTGTAGGACCCATAACATCACCTAACAATAACATAGACCTACCGTAGGACCCATAACTTCACCTAACAATAACATAGACCTACTGTAGGACCCATAACTTCACCTAATAACAACATAGACCTACTGTAGGACCCATAACTTCACCTAACAATAACATAGACCTACTGTAGGACCCATAACTTCACCTAACAACAACATAGACCTACTGTAGGACCCATAACTTCACCTAACAACAACATAGACCTACTGTAGGACCCATAACTTCACCTAACAATAACATAGACCTACTGTAGGACCCATAACTTCACCTAACAATAACATAGACCTACTGTAGGACCCATAACTTCACCTAACAACAACATAGACCTACTGTAGGACCCATAGCTTCACCTAACAACATAGACCTACTGTAGGACCCATAACATCACCTAACAATAACATAGACCTACCGTAGGACCCATAACTTCACCTAACAATAACATAGACCTACTGTAGGACCCATAACTTCACCTAATAACAACATAGACCTACTGTAGGACCCATAACTTCACCTAACAATAACATAGACCTACTGTAGGACCCATAACTTCACCTAACAACAACATAGACCTACTGTAGGACCCATAACTTCACCTAACAACAACATAGACCTACTGTAGGACCCATAACTTCACCTAACAATAACATAGACCTACTGTAGGACCCATAACTTCACCTAACAATAACATAGACCTACTGTAGGACCCATAACTTCACCTAACAATAACATAGACCTACTGTAGGACCCATAACTTCACCTAACAATAACATACACCTACTGTAGGACCCATAACTTCACCTAACAATAACATAGACCTACTGTAGGACCCATCATTTATTTTTTTATTTCACCTTTATTTAACCAGGTAGGCTAGTTGAGAACAAGTTCTCATTTGCAACTGCGACCTGGGCAAGATAAAGCATAGCAATTCGACCCATACAACAACACAGAGTTACACATGGAATAAACAAAACATACAGTCAATAATACAGTAGAACAAAAGAAAACAAAAGGTCTATATACAGTGAGTGCAAATGAGGTAAGTTAAGGCAATAAATAGGCCATGGTGGTCAAATAATTACAATAAAGCAATTAAACACTGGAATGGTAGATGTGCAGAAGATTAATGTGCAAGTAGAGATACTGGGGTGCAAAGGAGCAAGATAAATAAATAAATACAGTATGGGGATGAGGTAGGTAGATAGATGGGCTGTTTACAGATGGGCTATGTACAGGTGCAGTGATCTGTGAGCTGCTCTGACAGCTGGTGCTTAAAGCTAGTGAGGGAGATATGAGTCTCCAGCTTCAGAGATTTTTGCAGTTCGTTCCAGTCATTGGCAGCAGAGAACTGTAAGGAAAGACGACCAAAGGAGGTGTTGGCTTTGGGGGTGACCAGTGAGATATACCTGCTGGAGCGCATGCTACGAGTGGGTGCTGCTATGGTGACCAGTGAGCTGAGATAAGGCGGGGCTTTACCTAGCAGAGACTTGTAGATAACCTGTAGCCAGTGGGTTTGGCAACGAGTATTAAGCGAAGGCCAGCCAACGAGAGCGTACAGGTCGCAGTGGTGGGTAGTATATGGGGCTTTGGTGACAAAACGGATGGCACTGTGATAGACTGCATCCAGTTTGTTGAGTAGAGTGTTGGAGGCTATTTTGAATATGACATCGCCGAAGTCGAGGATCGGTAGGATGGTCAGTTTTACGAGGGTGTGTTTGGCAGCGTGAGTGAAAGAGGCTTTGTTGCGAAATAAGAAGCCGACTCTAGATGTCATTATGGGTTGGAGATGCTTAATATGAGTCTGGAAGGAGAGTTTAATGTCTAATCAGACACTTAGAATATGTGGACAACAACAAATACCTAAGTCAGAACCGTCCAGAGTAGTGATGCTAGTCAGGCGGCGGGTGCAGGCAAAATCGGTTGAAGAGCACGCGTTTAATTTTACTAGCGTTTAAGAGCAGTTGGTGGCCACAGAAGGAGTTTGGTATTGCATTGAATGGCATTGAAGCTCGTTTGGAGGTTTGTTAACCTCTATGGGCTACTCAACAGCCAGTGGAATCCCATGGCGCGATATTCAAATACCTTAGAAATGCTATTACTTCAATTTCTCTAAAATATGACTATTTTACACCATTTTAAAGACAAGACTCTCGTTAATCTAACCACACTGTCTGATTTCAAAAAGGCTTTACAACGAAAGCAAAACATTAGATTATGTCAGCAGAGTACCCAGCCAGAAATAATCAGACACCCATTTTTCAAGCTAGCATATAATGTCACAAAAAACAAAACCACAGCTAAATGCAGCACTAACCTTTGATAATCTTCATCAGATGACACTCCTAAGACATTATGTTATACAATACATGCATGTTTTGTTCAATCAAGTTCATATTTATA
Organism: Salmo salar; assembly: GCF_965601325.2. Lineage (NCBI taxonomy): Eukaryota > Metazoa > Chordata > Actinopteri > Salmoniformes > Salmonidae > Salmo > Salmo salar. The sequence goes on along the minus strand of NW_027675347.1, from coordinate 702,643 downwards.
TCAAAAAACAGCTTTTTACGTTAGCATGTGACTAGCATGTGACTAGCATTCCCACCGAACACTTCCGGTGAATTTACTAAATTACTCACGATAAACGTTCACAAAAAACATAACAATTATTTTAAGAATTATAGATACAGAATTCCTTTATGCAATCGCTATGTCCGATTTTAAAATAGCTTTTCGGTGAAAGCACATTTTGCAATATTCTGAGTAGATAGCCCGGCCATCACAGGCTAGCTAATTTGACACCCACCAAGTGTGGTACTCACCAAACTCTGATTTACTATGAGAAAAATTGGATTACCTTTGCTGTTCTTCGTCAGAATGCACTCCCAGGACTTCTACTTCAATAACAAATATTGGTTTGGTTCCAAATAATCCATAGTTATATCCAAATAGTGGCGTTTTGTTCGTGCGTTCAAGACACTATCTGATGGGTAAAGGAGGGTGCGTGCCCGGCACGTTTCGTGACAAAAAAAATCAAAATATTCCATTACCGTACTTCGAAGCATGTCAACCGCTGTTTAAAATCAATTTTGATGCGATTTTTCTCGTAAAAAAGCGATAATATTCCGACCGGGAGTCGTTGTTTTCGTTCAAAGACTGAAAATGAAAACATGGAGTCGTCTCGTGCACGCGCGCCCCAGTCTCATTGTTCTCAGATGGACCACTTACCAAATGCGCTACTGTTTTTCAGCCATGGCCTGCAAAGTCATCATTCAACGTTCTGGCGCCTTCTGAGAGCCTATGGGAGCGCTAGAAACTGTCACGTTATGCCAAATAGTGTTTTATGACAAACCATTTTTTACCAATCCGTCGAGGCACCAACTTTGAGAAGAAAACAAAGGTTTCAAACCAATTCATGAATTGCCTCAATCTGTTTAAAACAATAATTTTGACCTCATGGATGAATTCTAGAATATACTATATATCCTAGAAACCTGGTTAAACTATCATTATGACATCATGGATGAATTCTAGAATATACTATATATCCTAGAAACCTGGTTAAACTATCATTATGACATCATGGATGAATTCTATAATATACTATATATCCTAGAAACCTGGTTAAACTATCATTATGACACCATGGATGAATTCTAGAATATACTATATATCCTAGAAACCTGGTTAAACTATCATTATGACATCATGGATGAATTCTATAATATACTATATATCCTAGAAACCTGGTTAAACTATCATTATGACACCATGGATGAATTCTAGAATATACTATATATCCTAGAAACCTGGTTAAACCATCATTATGACCTCATGGATGAATTCTAGAATATACTATATATCCTAGAAACCTGGTTAAACTATCATTATGACACCATGGATGAATTCTAGAATATACTATATATCCTAGAAACCTGGTTAAACCATCATTATGACCTCATGGATGAATTCTAGAATATACTATATATCCTAGAAACCTGGTTCAACTATCATTATAACATCATGGATGAATTCTAGAATATACTATATATCCTAGAAACCTGGTTAAACCATCATTATGACATCATGGATGAATTCTAGAATATACTATATATCCTAGAAACCTGGTTAAACCATCATTATGACATCATGGATGAATTCTAGAATATACTATATATCCTAGAAACCTGGTTAAACTATCATTATGACATCATGGATGAATTCTAGAATATACTATATATCCTAGAAACCTGGTTAAACTATCATTATGACATCCTGGATGAATAAATTTGAGTGGTTACACTCCTCCTTCCCCCATCCCTCAGCTGTTTACCAAACCAAGCCTCTGGGCAGCCATTTTGTTACTGTTGAAAAAACCCACACAACCCAGCAATCTGCCGTTCATACAACAACAAAACTGTAATTCCACCACTGTTTTGGTTATAAGATGATTATGGGGTTGGAGAAATGTAACTAGACAGACAGACCTATGGATGCAAGGACTGACCATCCATAATATCAACATTATAGTTTTAACCATGTTGAGGCTATACAGTGTTGATTTACATTGTTTCTAAACATTGGAGTAAAAAAAAACTCATTTGGGGTTCTGATGGCGTATGACAGTTGAACTAAGCTCATGAGGCATGTGTTATATTCTTCAAGAATCAATGGCTATAAATAAATAATTAAAAAAGTCCAAATATGGATGTAAAAATTGCAGATTTCCCCTTTAACACCAAACATCAGTTCAACAACTGCAGAGTTTGTGCCTCTGTATTTAAGACAGTACTTACTAGTGTTAATCAGGGCATGTTCATCGTTAAAACCATTGGATGCCTTAACATGCGTTTGGGAAACCGGGCCCAGATATCCAGATTCTTCCTCTTCTTCCTTCTTCGATGTGACAGTCATCTCCCCCTCCTCATCTTTCACTCCAAAAACTGCATCCTCCTCCTCCTTCACTCTGAACACTTCCTCTTCTTTCACAGTAACATCCTCCTCCTCCTTAACTCTGAACACGTCTTCCTCTTCTTTCACTGTAATGTCTTTCTCTTCTTCTTTCACGGTAACAGCCTCACCCTCTACTTGTTTTTGTATTGAAACAGCCTCCTCTTCCTCCTCCTCTTTGAAGAGAGCTTCTTTCTCCGTCCAGCAGACCTCATCTTCTTTAGCAGGAGGAGAGTAGCTTAGTGAACGCATGGTCGGAGATGTTAGCTAGCTAGGCTAATGCTAACTTAACCAGCCCGCTAGCTGACCAATAACAAAAACACCGTAAATATGAAATTAAATCGGATAACTAACTAGACGACAGAAGTGGGTTTAAAACACAGTGGCTAATATACACTAAAGCGTCTAAAGAGCTTTATTGTTCGGCTATTTTGTCTAGCAAGCTACCGAGGTGGCTGAATAACTGTTGCTACTGTTGAAAGAAGAGTTCCGTCCACTACATTATACGTCACACCAACAGCATTACCTTAAATTCCCAGACCGCCATCTGCTGACTGGAGTGGGTAACGCAGTTGAGTAAAATGATTATTTTATTGTCAGACAAAAAGTTAAAGTGTAGGAAGCATGAGTTTTTACTCACCAGTGTAACAACACAGTGTGGTTAAAGACTTAGTAGCCTAGTTGTAGTCACGATATGGTTACCTATAAGTACAAACAGCTATGTTTTTGCATTATTACAAATGTATTAACTTATTTCGGGAAATCTTCTAAACTACCCACAATGCACTATTTCCCAACGTCATATGTATTATCAACTCTATGCTACCGAGTTTGTATGCCAGTGTAACGGTGTAATGAAGTTACATTTAAAAAAAAATGTATTTAACCTTTATTTAAACAGGCAAGCCAGCTAAGGACAAATTCTTATTTACAATGACGGCCAAACCCCTGCCAAACCCTAACCCAGGCGATGCTGGGCCACTGTGCGCTGCCCTATGGGACTCCCAATCCGGCCTGTTATGATACAGCCTAGTTTTGAACCAGGGTCTGTAGTGACACCTCTAGCACTGAGATGCAGTACCTTAAATCGCTGTTTGTGTGTTTACATTACAGTCAGTGATAAAGAATGTTATTCTGGGTAACCCAATGTGATTCTGGGTAACCCACAGCAGATTTCTGGAGAAATTGGAAATTGAGTGGTCCTGGGATAGAAATGTATGAAGTTGACATTACATCATAAAATCCCCCTTTTACATCATAAATTAGCAATTTATGTTTTAGTAACTTCTGTTGTTGGTTTGGCCTCTCTTTATATGTTATTTGCCGAATCTCAGTTTTCCATGTGGGTTTTATGCTAAAGTTCCCTCTATCAAGTTGGTAGCAAACTGGAAAATGCATCATATTCAGAATGCTATTTATATCCTGTCACTACTGATCATTCATCCACACTGCATCTTCTATAGGAGTGCTATTTATATCCTGATCATTCATCCACACTGCATCTTCTTTAGGAGTGCTATTTATATCCTGATCATTCATCCACACTGCATCTTCTTTAGGAGTGCTATTTATATCCTGATCATTCATCCACACTGCATCTTCTATAGGAGTGCTATTTATATCCTGATCATTCATCCACACTGCATCTTCTATAGGAGTGCTATTTATATCCTGATCATTCATCCACACTGCATCTTCTATAGGAGTGCTATTTATATCCTGATCATTCATCCACACTGCATCTTCTTTAGGAGTGCTATTTATATCCTGATCATTCATCCACACTGCATCATCTTTAGGAGTGCTATTTATATCCTGATCATTCATCCACACTGCATCTTCTTTAGGAGTGCTATTTATATCCTGATCATTCATCCACACTGCATCTTCTTTAGGAGTGCTATTTATATCCTGATCATTCATCCACACTGTGTGTCTCATCAATGCAGGTAATTTATGACATGTATAAAGTATGTGTTTTATAAACTCATGAACACCAGCCAGTTTATCAGCCCGGTTCTGTTAGTTTAGGTGGATTATACTTCTTCACCACCAGAGGGGGACATTGAGTAATATTTCAGGTTAATTTGATATATTTTGAAACTAAAATGGATGACAGTTTATTCTGATGTTGTGAATATGAGATTACACATGGAAACTATGTATTTATTTTATTATAGTACATTAGGAATTAGTAGGAATTGTTAAATCCACCATGCGATCACAAAAACTTTGATAGACATTTCAACAACAAAAAAGTTAATATACATCTTGATTTCTTTTTTTGTTAGTATATTATAGGGCAGATTTATGGAGAATTACTATCGGAGTGCTATTTATATCCCGTCACTACTGATCATTCATCCATACTGTGTGTGTCCCATCATTGCAGCTTTGGAAATAAATGAACTGTCCATTCATTGCTCCTTCCTGTGTTGACTCACTGACTTGAGAGACGGGAACAGGAAGGTCACACTAGGTTGATATCTAGCTCAAGCTTACAAACGTTAACCACACCTTTCCATGAACTGTGTGGTTGTGTTATCTAGAGGGAAGCCGTTAGCACGGTAGGCTCTGGTGCCTTCTTGCTGTGGGCTCAAATCGACAGAGGAAATCAACCTGCTTGCTCCTTTTTGTTTTGACAACTTTTCATTAGGGATGTTATGTTTGATACCGGAGCTACGAGGCCTGCGTCCAAATCGCTAAGCAGTAAACTTCAAAGCAGTGTACCGATGCCTGTATCACTTTATCAGCAGCACGTCATCAATGGCGTCTGAAGCTTCATTTCATCAAACAACCACCTGATTGGTTTGGTATTGGGCTTGTTCGACACTGCAGGCGACTGCCAACTGACTGATCTACACATCACCTTACATCATAAATAACTACTCATTATTATTTATAAATCAGTCACCATTTACCCACAATGCAGCATGGATTTTATGCTCTCGAGCACGGTGAGTGGTTTAGTAGATGACATAAAGGCTATGCTGCTACGGTGTGGGATACCATCTATAATAATGACATAAAGGCTATGCTGCTACGGTGTGGGATACCATCTATAATAATGACATAAAGGCTATGCTGCTACGGTGTGGGATGTCATCTATAATAATGACATAAAGGCTATGCTGCTACGGTGTGGGATGTCATCTATAATAATGACATAAAGGCTATGCTGCTACGGTGTGGGATGTCATCTATAATAATGACATAAAGGCTATGCTGCTACGGTGTGGGACATCATCTATAATAATGACATAAAGGCTATGCTGCTACGGTGTGGGATACCATCTATAATAATGACATAAAGGCTATGCTGCTACGGTGTGGGATACCATCTATAATAATGACATAAAGGCTATGCTGCTACGGTGTGGGATGTCATCTATAATAATGACATAAAGGCTATGCTGCTACGGTGTGGGACGTCATCTATAATAATGACATAAAGGCTATGCTGCTACGGTGTGGGATACCATCTATAATAATGACATAAAGGCTATGCTGCTACGGTGTGGTATACCATCTATAATAATGACATAAAGGCTATGCTGCTACGGTGTGGGATACCATCTATAATAATGACATAAAGGCTATGCTGCTACGGTGTGGGACATCATCTATAATAATGACATAAAGGCTATGCTGCTACGGTGTGGGATGTCATCTATAATAATGACATAAAGGCTATGCTGCTACGGTGTGGGATACCATCTATAATAATGACATAAAGGCTATGCTGCTACGGTGTGGGATACCATCTATAATAATGACATAAAGGCTATGCTGCTACGGTGTGGGATACCATCTATAATAATGACATAAAGGCTATGCTGCTACGGTGTGGGATACCATCTATAATAATGACATAAAGGCTATGCTGCTACGGTGTGGGATGTCATCTATAATAATGACATAAAGGCTATGCTGCTACGGTGTGGGACACCATCTATAATAATGACATAAAGGCTATGCTGCTACGGTGTGGGATACCATCTATAATAATGACATAAAGGCTATGCTGCTACGGTGTGGGATGTCATCTATAATAATGACATAAAGGCTATGCTGCTACGGTGTGGGACGTCATCTATAATAATGACATAAAGGCTATGCTGCTACGGTGTGGGATACCATCTATAATAATGACATAAAGGCTATGCTGCTACGGTGTGGGATACCATCTATAATAATGACATAAAGGCTGTGCTGCTACGGTGTGGGACGTCATCTATAATAATGACATAAAGGCTATGCTGCTACGGTGTGGGATACCATCTATAATAATGACATAAAGGCTATGCTGCTACGGTGTGGGATACCATCTATAATAATGACATAAAGGCTATGCTGCTACGGTGTGGGATACCATCTATAATAATGACATAAAGGCTATGCTGCTACGGTGTGGGATACCATCTATAATAATGACATAAAGGCTATGCTGCTACGGTGTGGGATGTCATCTATAATAATGACATAAAGGCTATGCTGCTACGGTGTGGGATGTCATCTATAATAATGACATAAAGGCTATGCTGCTACGGTGTGGGATGTCATCTATAATAATGACATAAAGGCTATGCTGCTACGGTGTGGGATGTCATCTATAATAATGACATAAAGGCTATGCTGCTACGGTGTGGGATACCATCTATAATAATGACATAAAGGCTGTGCTGCTACGGTGTGGGATACCATCTATAATAATGACATAAAGGCTATGCTGCTACGGTGTGGGACGTCATCTATAATAATGACATAAAGGCTATGCTGCTACGGTGTGGGATGTCATCTATAATAATGACATAAAGGCTATGCTGCTACGGTGTGTCATCTATAATAATGACATAAAGGCTATGCTGCTACGGTGTGGGATACCATCTATAATAATGACATAAAGGCTATGCTGCTACGGTGTGGGATACCATCTATAATAATGACATAAAGGCTATGCTGCTACGGTGTGGGATACCATCTATAATAATGACATAAAGGCTATGCTGCTACGGTGTGGGATACCATCTATAATAATGACATAAAGGCTATGCTGCTACGGTGTGGGATACCATCTATAATAATGACATAAAGGCTATGCTGCTACGGTGTGGGATACCATCTATAATAATGACATAAAGGCTATGCTGCTACGGTGTGGGATGTCATCTATAATAATGACATAAAGGCTATGCTGCTACGGTGTGGGATGTCATCTATAATAATGACATAAAGGCTATGCTGCTACGGTGTGGGATACCATCTATAATAATGACATAAAGGCTATGCTGCTACGGTGTGGGACGTCATCTATAATAATGACATAAAGGCTATGCTGCTACGGTGTGGGATACCATCTATAATAATGACATAAAGGCTATGCTGCTACGGTGTGGGATACCATCTATAATAATGACATAAAGGCTATGCTGCTACGGTGTGGGATGTCATCTATAATAATGACATAAAGGCTATGCTGCTACGGTGTGGGATACCATCTATAATAATGACATAAAGGCTATGCTGCTACGGTGTGGGATACCATCTATAATAATGACATAAAGGCTATGCTGCTACGGTGTGGGATGTCATCTATAATAATGACATAAAGGCTATGCTGCTACGGTGTGGGATACCATCTATAATAATGACATAAAGGCTGTGCTGCTACGGTGTGGGATACCATCTATAATAATGACATAAAGGCTATGCTGCTACGGTGTGGGATACCATCTATAATAATGACATAAAGGCTATGCTGCTACGGTGTGGGATGTCATCTATAATAATGACATAAAGGCTATGCTGCTACGGTGTGGGACGTCATCTATAATAATGACATAAAGGCTATGCTGCTACGGTGTGGGATACCATCTATAATAATGACATAAAGGCTATGCTGCTACGGTGTGGGATGTCATCTATAATAATGACATAAAGGCTATGCTGCTACGGTGTGGGATGTCATCTATAATAATGACATAAAGGCTATGCTGCTACGGTGTGGGATGTCATCTATAATAATGACATAAAGGCTATGCTGCTACGGTGTGGGATGTCATCTATAATAATGACATAAAGGCTATGCTGCTACGGTGTGGGATACCATCTATAATAATGACATAAAGGCTATGCTGCTACGGTGTGGGATGTCATCTATAATAATGACATAAAGGCTATGCTGCTACGGTGTGGGACGTCATCTATAATAATGACATAAAGGCTATGCTGCTACGGTGTGGGATACCATCTATAATAATGACATAAAGGCTATGCTGCTACGGTGTGGGATGTCATCTATAATAATGACATAAAGGCTATGCTGCTACGGTGTGGGATGTCATCTATAATAATGACATAAAGGCTATGCTGCTACGGTGTGGGATACCATCTATAATAATGACATAAAGGCTATGCTGCTACGGTGTGGGATACCATCTATAATAATGACATAAAGGCTATGCTGCTACGGTGTGGGATGTCATCTATAATAATGACATAAAGGCTATGCTGCTACGGTGTGGGACGTCATCTATAATAATGACATAAAGGCTATGCTGCTACGGTGTGGGATACCATCTATAATAATGACATAAAGGCTATGCTGCTACGGTGTGGGATACCATCTATAATAATGACATAAAGGCTATGCTGCTACGGTGTGGGATACCATCTATAATAATGACATAAAGGCTGTGCTGCTACGGTGTGGGATGTCATCTATAATAATGACATAAAGGCTATGCTGCTACGGTGTGGGATACCATCTATAATAATGACATAAAGGCTGTGCTGCTACGGTGTGGGATGTCATCTATAATAATGACATAAAGGCTATGCTGCTACGGTGTGGGATACCATCTATAATAATGACATAAAGGCTGTGCTGCTACGGTGTGGGATACCATCTATAATAATGACATAAAGGCTATGCTGCTACGGTGTGGGATGTCATCTATAATAATGACATAAAGGCTATGCTGCTACGGTGTGGGATGTCATCTATAATAATGACATAAAGGCTATGCTGCTACGGTGTGGGATGTCATCTATAATAATGACATAAAGGCTATGCTGCTACGGTGTGGGATACCATCTATAATAATGACATAAAGGCTGTGCTGCTACGGTGTGGGATACCATCTATAATAATGACATAAAGGCTGTGCTGCTACGGTGTGGGATGTCATCTATAATAATGACATAAAGGCTATGCTGCTACGGTGTGGGATACCATCTATAATAATGACATAAAGGCTATGCTGCTACGGTGTGGGACGTCATCTATAATAATGACATAAAGGCTATGCTGCTACGGTGTGGGATACCATCTATAATAATGACATAAAGGCTATGCTGCTACGGTGTGGGACGTCATCTATAATAATGACATAAAGGCTATGCTGCTACGGTGTGGGATGTCATCTATAATAATGACATAAAGGCTATGCTGCTACGGTGTGGGATACCATCTATAATAATGACATAAAGGCTATGCTGCTACGGTGTGGGACGTCATCTATAATAATGACATAAAGGCTATGCTGCTACGGTGTGGGATACCATCTATAATAATGACATAAAGGCTATGCTGCTACGGTGTGGGATACCATCTATAATAATGACATAAAGGTTATGCTGCTACGGTGTGGGATACCATCTATAATAATTACATAAAGGCTATGCTGCTACGGTGTGGGATACCATCTATAATAATGACATAAAGGCTATGCTGCTACGGTGTGGGATACCATCTATAATAATGACATAAAGGCTATGCTGCTACGGTGTGGGATACCATCTATAATAATTACATAAAGGCTATGCTGCTACGGTGTGGGATACCATCTATAATAATGACATAAAGGCTATGCTGCTACGGTGTGGGATACCATCTATAATAATGACATAAAGGCTATGCTGCTACGGTGTGGGATACCATCTATAATAATGACATAAAGGCTATGCTGCTACGGTGTGGGATACCATCTATAATAATGACATAAAGGCTATGCTGCTACGGTGTGGGATACCATCTATAATAATGACATAAAGGCTATGCTGCTACGGTGTGGGATGTCATCTATAATAATGACATAAAGGCTATGCTGCTACGGTGTGGGATACCATCTATAATAATGACATAAAGGCTATGCTGCTACGGTGTGGGATGTCATCTATAATAATGACATAAAGGCTATGCTGCTACGGTGTGGGATGTCATCTATAATAATGACATAAAGGCTATGCTGCTACGGTGTGGGATACCATCTATAATAATGACATAAAGGCTATGCTGCTACGGTGTGGGATACCATCTATAATAATGACATAAAGGCTATGCTGCTACGGTGTGGGATACCATCTATAATAATGACATAAAGGCTATGCTGCTACGGTGTGGGATGTCATCTATAATAATGACATAAAGGCTATGCTGCTACGGTGTGGGATGTCATCTATAATAATGACATAAAGGCTATGCTGCTACGGTGTGGGACGTCATCTATAATAATGACATAAAGGCTATGCTGCTACGGTGTGGGATACCATCTATAATAATGACATAAAGACTATGCTGCTACGGTGTGGGATACCATCTATAATAATGACATAAAGGCTATGCTGCTACGGTGTGGGATGTCATCTATAATAATGACATAAAGGCTATGCTGCTACGTATAAAAATGTCTCTGTTCTAAATGCTGTGATTTTCCCAGCCATCATTCTGTATGTCTCTTCTGATCTGCAGTCATGTTTTAGTTGGGTTTTGTTAATCGGGTTCTAACTGGTCTCTTGTAGTTGGGCTCCAGCTCGCTGACCATAACTAGTTGGCTAAATAGCTAATGTTAGCTGGCTGGCTAAGATAACTGCATATAGCTAACATTCTTTGATATTTGGTTAGATAGCGTTATGTATTTCCAAAACGTTGGTTTAAACGATTGGTTTAATTTGAAGTTCTACATTTGAAGTTCTTTCTGTTGTTGTTTACATCACAGGGAATAGACCGGTCTTCCATATTACATCACACCTGACTTTATCATTCTTCTGAATTCTTATTGGTTTTATGTAATAACTCCAAAAATAGAACAGTGAGGTGTAACTTTGCATTGGGACTTAAAACAATTTTTGGGAAAAATATTTTATTTGATCTTTTATAAACTTTACCATAACCTAACCATTTTATTTCTCTCCGTCTCACTCACTTTACATGTGTAGATAATAAAGCATTTGACCTTTCCACTGCGTTAACATTAGAGGATTGGTTGATTTCCAGTTTAAGTATTTAAGATGATTAACGAGAAAAGAATTGTCCAACCATCGGGTTACTTGTTTCATGCGTATCAAAGGTGAGGGTGAATTTCAGATGTTTACTGCTTGTATTGATGAATGAGTGGAATCGATGAAGTTCCTCTGCTGTCCCCTGGAATAGATGGAACACGTCATCAATGAAGACTTTTTCATAGCCTGATGAGCTGCTAGAATGGATTGTTAGGGCTGACAATCACATTCTTCTCTAACAACCCCACATACAGATTGGCATAATTTAGGGTGACCAAATTTTAGTTTTCCAAAAAGAGGACATGTCCGGGAAAAAGAGGACGTATGGTCACCCTACTGTAAATGCAATATATTTGGAAAAAATCCCATTATTTTCCAGTGTTTCTTTGATGTATTGCGCGATCGTATCAGCTGTCTCATTTGGAGTGTTTTTAACTTCGACTAATTTACTTTGCACGCCACCATTATTCCAATCAAAATACTGAATAAGCAGAGGGAATATTTTCACAGCACCGTGATTGCTCCCATCAGTAGAAACACCACAGTAAGGTATGTCTTCTAGTGCTTTCTGAGCTATGTCGACAGAATGTGGTGCTATCACAGCGTTAACAATAGCTTCGGTCTTAGTACGAGCGCTTGAAAAAGGTCAAAGCAATGCAAAACCCCCAAAACGCACACAACGAATGGCGACTGTAGGAAACAAAAGCCGAATCCCGGACATTTTGGGCGATTTAGAAATCCCGGCCGGACGCATTTTTTTTGGTCCAAAAAGAGGACATGTCCGGGAAAAAGAGGACGTATGGTCACCCTACATAATTAGATGCTATTTTAAACTACAATGACCATAATGCACTGCGTGCCTACTTGTCTTGTCTGTGTTTATTTTACACCTGCTATGTAAAAGAGACAGAATAATGCACGATGGTCAATGATATCTGGGATCCTTGGGACATCCCTACCCTAAACCCTAACCTTAACCCCTACCTTAACCATTTTAAATGTCAACTTCAATGGGCTATGGACGTCCCAAGGATGTATCTCTACCTGAAAATACATGATCTAAGTGATTGATAGTTGGTATTCAGCAGTCATAAAGCCTTATTTACTTTAATGAACTACTAAAATAGTGATTTTGTCAGACAGCAGCTCTACACTTTATTGACTGACTGATCCATTCATCCTTCCATCCCTCCTCAGCCTTCCTCTCCTCTGAAGACCCAGTGAGGGTGGAGCTCAGTCAGAGAGCTGTTGAGGGACTGGTTAGGAAGAACACTTCTACAGCCAGAGAGGTGAGAGGTCACACATGGTTTAGATGGTAAATATTTATGTCCCCTTAGCGGTTCATCACGTCAGCAAAAGGGAATATGTTCCATCATCTATATTTATTTACATTAGTGCAAATTGTCCACTGATATTGGTGTAATTTCTCACCTCCCTTGGCTGTATGAAGTTAATTTCCCCTCAGGCACACACATTTGTTCTTTGATATTACGAAGGTCATTTGTGTATAATGTACTTTTCCCAACATCTCTTTACATTGCTGATGCATATTCAGTGGCCTGACTGCATCCAGACTATGTCAAAGGCCCATCCTGGTAGATCTGAACCTAATGCAGCTTGGAGAGATCAGATGACAGAAGTCACATTTAGGTGCCAGGTGTAACTGAGGCCATAGATACTCCATATCCATTACTTTGAGTGGTTTATATAATATGACTAAATGTGTTTCTGTGTTGCAGGTGCAGTCAAGAAATGGAACAGCAAGGCCACAGAACATGACATAAGCAGAGCTGTGGGAGACCACCTCAAGCCCCTGGTAGAGCCGGGGGTGGTGTTTACCTCTTCAGCAGTCTGTTGATTGGTCAGTCACTGGGTTCATTTGTTTTATTATATGGTCAAATCAAATCAAGCTTGATTCATACAGCACATTTCAGACATGGATGCAACAAAATGGCTTCACAGGAAAAATATTTTTAAAAACATTGAAAATAAACAGAAATATTTAGTACACAACAAACATAAGAGGATAAAAAACAGAAGACTAAACTGAAAAACTATTGATTAAAATGTTAATTGGATGCAATATCCAACCCAAAATATAAACTTGGGACACTGAAAGTTGACTAGTAACAACAACTGGGACCTAAAAGACACCCACCATGAGACCCACTAAATCTGCCCAAGAAGAGACAAACAAAAGAAAAACCCACACCAAACTTAAAAACAGGAAGTAAACCAAAAAGGTGGAGCAACTAAAGGTGTTGACTCTCCACATGTATCAAGACAACTGGAGCACTGGGCCAGACACTCTTAAATAGAACCTGGACCAGCTCAGGTGAAACACCTTCCCACTAACGAGATGGACAAGCCAGCACAGGTGTAACACATACTGACTAACGAGGTGACACCAATCAGTGCGTCCTACGTGCTAACGAGCTAGACGTGCTAACGGAGCTAGACGGGCTAACGAGCTAGACGTGCTAACGAGCTAGACGTGCTAACGAGCTAGACGTGCTGACGGAGCTAGACGGGCTAACGAGCTAGACGGGCTAACGAGCTAGACGTGCTAACGAGCTAGACGTGCTAACGAGCTAGACGTGCTGACGGAGCTAGACGTGCTAACGAGCTAGACGTGCTAACGAGCTAGACGTGCTAACGAGCTAGACGTGCTAACGAGCTAGACGTGCTGACGGAGCTAGACGGGCTAACGAGCTAGACGTGCTAACGAGCTAGACGTGCTGACGGAGCTAGACGTGCTAACGAGCTAGACGTGCTAACGAGCTAGACGTGCTAACGAGCTAGACGTGCTAAAGTCCAACCTCAAAACATACATGGAAAAACCAACGCCTGTAGCACCTTCCCCCTTAAGACAACAAATATATCCTATATTTTTGATGGACAAGTTTGCTCACCACCAACAGAAAACAACTTCCATTTCCCATGATAATCAACTACAATGCTTCACCTTCACCAATATAAACATGGTGTCTACTGGCTGTCAACAATTAAAAATAAGAAAAAAACCCGTATTTCTAAATAATAATATACAATAGGATTATTTGTTTCTCCTTTTTCTTTCTATAGAATCCTAAATCCCACTAGCTTCTAGAACACTCGTCTTCCTAAAACTCACTAGCTTCTAGAACTCTCGTCTTTCTAAAACTCACTAGCTTCTAGAACTCTCGTCTTCCTAAAACTCACTAGATTCTAGAACTCTCCTCTTCCTAAATCCCACTAGCTTCTAGAACTATTCTCTTTCTAAATCCCACTAGCTTCTAGAACTCTCGTCTCCTTGGAACGAGCCCAAACAAAACTCATCTCCAATACGGAAAAACATGCAGTCAAAATAAATAAAGATCCATAGCAACGCACTAGCTAAACGCAAAACACAAATCTTATATCCATTTGGGGGGAAATCAGGTTGAACCTGCTCTTGAAACTAACACAACAAAACAAAAAACACATGGAAATGGAGATATATTTTACCTCACTGGTTAGAGGACAACCTGCAGAAGACAGTCAGCTACATTTTGGAGTGATGCATTTAAATTTAGGGGTCGCTAAACAAAGGAACACAACACTTATTTGTCATAACTCATCGATATCATGTTGAAATCATTTGTGCGAGAGGAGGGAGATGAGGTTGCAAGTCCTGTTAAAACTAACAGCTCAAAAACCACACAGAATCTGGGAATAATGTGTACATCCCTGGTTAGAGGACAATTTGTAGAAAACAGCCAGATACATTTTGATTGAAGTGCGTCACCAACGTGGTAAGTGTAACACAACTCTTTTTGTGTTAGTCACTTTTTGTTAAATCACATAAATAGTAACTCTTCCATTTCAGAGCCTGGATTTTCCCCCTGAGGCTAATATCCATATCATGTTGAAATCAATAGAACAGGGGACAAACGTTTAGGGTTCTACATTGTGACATCATTAAAATACTCCTTCTACAATGTTAAAACATTCTACATTGTGACATTAATTCATTGATATCATGAAACAACTCCTTCATGTATTTTCTGATGTTTGATCAGATGTCTTTTATCGGAGTATCTCTTGTTACATTGATCACAGCTATAAGGTTTCTCTCCTGTGTGTGTTCTCTGGTGTGATGTCAGCTGGCCAGATTGACCAAAACGCTTCCCACATTGATCACAGCTATAAGGTTTCTCTCCTGTGTGTGTTCTCTGGTGTATCTTCAGTTCGCCAGATTGAACAAAACTCTTGCCACATCGAGTACAGCTATAAGGTTTCTCTCCTGTGTGTCTTCTCTGGTGCATCTTCAGTTCTCCAGATTGAACAAAACTCTTCCCACATTGAGTACAGCTATAGGGTTTCTCTCCTGTGTGTCTTCTTTGGTGTATCGTCAGATGGTTAGATTTAAAAAAAAAACTTCCCATATCGAGTACAGCTATAGGGTTTCTCTCCTGTGTGTGTTCTCTGGTGAAGAGTCAGATTGCGCAAGCAAGTAAAACTCTTCCCACACTCATCACAGATATACGGTTTCTCTCCTGTGTGTATTCTCTGGTGTAATTTCAGGCTGGTTGAACGAGTAAAACTCTTCCCACAGTCATCACAGCTAGAAAGTTTCTCTCCTGTGTGTATTCTCTGGTGTGATATCAGGCTGCTTCGATGAGTAAAACTCTTCCCACATTGATCACAGCTATATGATTTCTCTCTGGTGTGTTATCAGGTTGCCTAGCTGAGTAAAACTCTTCCCACATTGATCACAGCTAAAAGATTTCTCTCCTGTGTGTGTTCTCTGGTGTAATTTCAGGCTGGTTGAACGAGTAAAACTCTTCCCACATTCATCACAGCTATAAGATTTCTCTCCTGTGTGTGTTCTTTGGTGTACAATAAGATGGCTAGATGTATCAAAACTCTTCCCACATTGAGTAGAGCAATAAGCTTTCTCTACTGTGTGGCTTCTCCGATGAATTTTAATGCCTGATGAGGTGAATCTCTTCCCACAGTCAGAGAGGTTAATTATCTTCCCTGTGGGTCTCTGCTGGTGTTTCTTGAGGAGTTCTGATCTGGAGAGACTCTTCTCTGCCTCATCAGCATCATGAGGTTGTTGAGGCGCCCCAGAGGATCCACGATAGTCCCGTCTCTCTCCTGTGTGAACAACAAAGTCATACAGATGGTTAAAGGCCCACAACAGCGGTAATCCACTGTAAAAGGTCATGCCAACAGCGTAGCCATGATGTTGTACAACAATTGACATCTGTAATGAATGTAATGATTACTTGACATTTGTCTTAAAATGAGCAACAATAGTCATATTTTGTCTTGTTTTCACATTACTAGTAACATCTAAGATTGGAGGCCCTTTTCTATGTTTGCTGGTGAGAAAAGATTTTTGCTCAGGGGAGTAACCTCCATTACCAGGTTGCTAATGAGTTCATTTCACACTACTTTGGATTATAATTGTACTGGCCCTCGCTTCATACTCGTCGCCAAACCCACTGGCTCCAGGTCATCTACAAGACCCTGCTAGGTAAAGTCCCCCCTTATCTCAGCTCGCTGGTCACCATAGCAGCACCCACCTGTAGCACGCGCTCCAGCAGGTATATCTCTCTGGTCACCCCTAAAGCCAACTCCTCCTTTGGTCGTCTCTCCTTCCAGTTCTCTGCTGCCAATGACTGGAACGAACTATAAAAATCTCTGAAACTGGAAACACTTATCTCCCTCACTAGCTTTAAGCACCAGCTATCAGAGCAGCTCCCAGATCACTGCACCTGTACATAGCCCATCTATAATTTAGCCCAAACTACTACCTCTTCCCCTACTGTATTTATTTATTTTGCTCCTTTGCACCATATTATTTATATTTTAACTTTGAACTTTCTTCAAATAACATATCTACCATTCCAGTGTTTTACTTGATATATTGTATTTACTTTGCCACCATGGCCTTTTTTGCCTTTACCTCCCTTATCTCACATCATTTGCTCACATTGTATATAGTCTTATTTTTTTCTACTGTATCATTGATTGTATGTTGTTTTACTCCTAGTGTAACTCTGTGTTTTTGTATGTTGTCGAACTGCTTTGCTTTATCTTGGCCAGGTCGCAATTGTAAATGAGAACTTGTTCTCAACTTGCCTACCTGGTTAAATAAAGGTGAAATAAAAATAAATAAAAAAATAAATTGTAAGGATATTTGAATGTCCTGTTTAATATAATGTTTGCTAAAGCATTAAGAATGATGTGTAATTATTGAAGAACTGCGTTAATGACAGTATCCATTTGGGTGTTGTCAATAAAGTTAAGATTTTATTTATTTATAGAAACTAGAATATGCATATAATTATTAGCTTTGGATAGAAAACACTCCAAAGTTTCTAAAACTGTTTGAATGGTGTCTGTGAGTATAACAGAACTCATTTGGCAGGCCAAAACCTGAGAAGATTCCAAACAGGAAGTACCCTGTCTGACCATTTCTTGGCCTTCTTGATCATCTCTATCCAAAACAGGGGATCTCTGCTGTTACGTGACACTTCCTACGGCTCCCATGGGCCCTCAGAAGGCGGCAAAAAGCTGAATGGTGGCTTTGCAGGCCATGGCTGAAAAACATTAGCGCGTTTGGATAGTGGTCGGTCAGAATACTATGAGACTGAGGCGCGTGCACGAGTCGACTCCATGTTTACTTTCTCTCTCTTTGAACGAAAACAACCACTCCCGGTCAGAATATTATCGCTTTTTTACGAGAAAAATGGCATAAAAATTGATTTTAAACAGCGGTTGACATGCTTCGAAGTACGGTAATGGAATATTTTTGTCACGAAACGCGTCGGGCGCGTAACCCTTCGTCACCCTTGGATAGTGTCTTGAACGCACAAACAAAACGCCGCTATTTGGATATAACTATGGATTATTTTGAACCAAACCAACATTTGTTATTGAAGTAGAAGTCCTGGGAGTGCATTCTGACGAAGAACAGCAAAGGTAATAACATTTTTCTTATAGTAAATCTGACTTTGGTGAGGGCTAAACTTGGTGGGTGTCTAAATAGCTAGCCCTGTGATGCCGGGCTATCAACTTAGAATATTGCAAAATGTGCTTTCACCGAAAAGCTATTTTAAAATCGGACATAGCGAGTTCATAGAGGAGTTCTGTATATATAATTCTTAAAATAATTGTTATGTTTTTTGTGAACGTTTATCGTGAGTAATTTAGTAAATTCACCGGAAGTGTTCGGTGGGAATGCTAGTTCTGAACGTCACATGCTAATGTAAAAAGCTGGTTTTTGATATAAATATGAACTTGATTGAACAAAACATGCATGTATTGTTTAACATAATGTCCTAGGAGTGTCATCTGATGAAGATCATCAAAGGTTAGTGCTGCATTTAGCTGTGGTTTTATTTTTTGTGACCTTATATGCTAGCTTGAAAAATGGGTGTCTGATTATTTCTGGCTGGGTACTCTGCTGACATAATCTAATGTTTTGCTTTCGCTGTAAAGCCTTTTTGAAATCGGACAGTGTGGTTAGATAAAGGAGAGTCTTGTCTTTAAAATGGTGTAAAATAGTCATATGTTTGAAAAATTGAAGTTTTTGTATTTTTGAGGAATTTGTAATTCGCGCCACGCCTATCATTGGATATTGGAGCAGGTGTTCCGCTAGCGGAACGTCTAGATGTAAGAGGTTAACACAGTGTCCAAAGAAGGGCCAGATGTATACAGAATGGTGTCGTCTGAGTAGAGGTGGATCAAGGAATCACCCGCAGCAAGAGCAACATCGTTGGTATATACAGAGAAAAGAGTCGGTGTGAGAATTGAACCCTGTGGTACCCCCACAGAAACTGCCAGAGGTCTGGACAACAGGCCCTCTGATTTGACACACTGAACTCTATCTAAGAAGTAGTTGGTGAACCAGGCGAGTCAGTCATTTGAGAAACCAAGGCTGTTGAGTCTGCCGATAAGAATACAGTGATTGACAGAGTCGAAAGCCTTGGCCAGGTCGGAGAAGAGGGCAGTACAGTACTGTCTTTTATCGATGGCGGTTATGATATCGTTTAGTACCTTGAGTGTGGCTGAGGTGCACCCGTGTCCAGCTCGGAAACCGGATTGCACAGCGGAGAAGGTACGGTGAGATTCAAAATGGTCAGTGATCTGTTTGTTAACTTGGATGTTGAAGACTTTAGAAAGGCAGGGCAGGATGGATATAGGTCTGTAACAGTTTGGGTCTAGAGTGTCACCCCCTTTGAAGAGGGGGATGACCGTGGAAGCGTTACAATCTTTAGGAATCTCGGACGATACGAAAGAGAGGTTGAACAGACTAGTAATAGGGGTTGCCACAATGGCAGTGGAACATTTTAGAAAGAGAGGGTCCAGATTGTCTATCTCAGCTGATTTTTACGGGACCAGGTTTTGCAGCTCTTTCAGAACATCTGCTATCTGGATTTGGGTGAAGGAGAAGCTGGGGAGGCTTGGGGAAGTAGCTTCGGGGGGTGGGGAGCTGTTGGCCGGGGTTGGGGTAGCCAGGAGGAAAGCATGGCCAGCCGTAGAGAAATGCTTATTGAAATTCT
This sequence comes from Salmo salar, assembly GCF_965601325.2. Classification (NCBI taxonomy): domain Eukaryota; kingdom Metazoa; phylum Chordata; class Actinopteri; order Salmoniformes; family Salmonidae; genus Salmo; species Salmo salar. The sequence goes on along the minus strand of NW_027675347.1, from coordinate 682,424 downwards.
CGATTATCGTGGATTTATCGGTGGTGACAGTGTTTCCTAGCCTCAGTGCAGTGGGCAGCTGGGATGAGGTGCTCTTATTCTCCATGGACTTTACAGTGTCCCAAATTTCTGTTTGAAAAAGCTAGCTTTTGCTTTCCTAACTGACTGTGTATTGGTTCCCGACTTCTCTGAAAAGTTGCATATCGCGGGGACTATTCGATGCTAGTGCAGTACGCAACAGGATGTTTTTGTGCTGGTCGAGGGCAGTCAGGTCTGGAGTGAACCAAGGGCTATATCTGTTGTTAGTTTTACAATTTTTGAAAGGGCCGTGCTTATTTAAGGTGGTGAGGAAATTACTTTTAAAGAACAACCAGGTATCCCAGTTTAGGTCACCTAACAGAATGAACTCTGAAGATAGATGGGGGGCAATCAATTCACATATGGTGTCCAGGGCACAGCTGGGAGCTGAGTGGGGTCTGTAACAGGCGGCAACAGTGAGAGACTTATTTCTGGAGAGAAATTTTTTTTTAATTAGAAGCTCGAACTGTTTGGGCTTAGACCTGGAAAGTATGATAGAACTTTGCAGGCCATCTCTGCAGTAGATTGCAACTCCTCCCCCTTTGGCAGTTCTATCTTGACGGAAAATGTTGTAGTTGGGGATGGAAATTTCAGAATTTTTGGTGGCCTTACAAAGCCAGGATTCAGACACGGCAAGGACATCAAGGTTGGCGGAGTGTGCTAAAGCAGTGAGTAAAACAAACTTAGGGAGGAGGCTTCTGATGTTAACATGCATGAAACCAAGGCTTTTACGGTTACAGAAGTCAACAAATGAGAGCGCCTGGGGACACACAGGGCCTGGCTTAACCTCTACATCACCCGAGGAACAGAGAAGTAGGATGAGGGTACGGTTAAAGGCTATCAGAACTGGTCATCTAGTGCGTTTTGAACAGAGAATAAAAGGAGCAGATTTCTGGGCGTGGTAGGATAGATTCAAGGGATAACGTACAGACGGGTATAGTAGGGTGCGAGTACAGTGGAGGTAAACCTAGGCATTGAGTGACGATAAGAGAGGTTGCATTTCTGGAGGCACCAGTTATGCTAGGTGAGGTGTCAGGGAAATTGCAAGATTATGTTATAATGCTTGTATTGCATTATAATGGTTGTTTTATTTGACAGAATAGAGTATTTTGTTAACTATTGTGTGTGTTTTACTGAGGATGGGCCTCTATGAGGTAACACGGACAGAGGATTTACGATGTCTTTGGGTGATAAAACCTAAAGAGCATTCCAGAGAACATGAGTTAATGGTTCTGTTCTATACCGTACCAGGAAGAGACGGTTCCAGTTTGGAGTAGGAGGACCAGACACTGGTCTTTACAATGAAAACTGCTGACACAGCAGATGCTGTCTGCTATGTATTATAGATATCTTTCATACAAATGTTAACCTTGTGACCATTCTATGTATCTGTTGTTCGTCATGTAGGTTGAAAGGGGTGTATCTTGGCTATAAAAGATCTTTGTACTTTTGTTTTGCCACTCTGAACGGATCATTAGAAAATGGTGAATCGTTGATAAGTCATTGCTATTGTAAAGATCTTATTATTAAAGATTTAGTTTAAGTATAACTCTAACTTGTGTGAAGTTTGTCTCTCCTCATTTGATAGTAAAGAAATTAACCACCACAGAGGTCACCGCATGTGTGGGAGGTGGGACAAAAGAGCTCTCTGAGGCATGTTGAGTGGGACGAGGGGCTCCGCAGTAAAATAAAACAATGATAACTACCCTAAACAACAGTATACAAGGCATATTGACATTAGAGAGACATAAAGAGAGGCAAAAAGCAATCACCCGTGTTGATTGGGAGAGCTAGCTAAGACAACAACGGGTAAGACAACAACAGTTAATCAGCTAAGACAACAACAACAGGTAAAATGGCGATGAATGGGCAGAGAGGGTCAGTTAACTACACACAGGGCCTGAATTCTAGGCTGGGGCCGACAGATAAACAAAACAAACAAAATGGAGTACCGTGATTAATGAACAGTCCAGCAGGCATCAGCTATGTAGCCAAGTGATCATAGGGTCCAGTGAACGGGAATATACGAAACAGGGAAGCCGGTAAGTAGTCGTTACTATGCTAGCCGGGAGATGCGCCTGGCTCGAGGCTAACTGGTGCTAACTTCGGGACAAGGGCGTCACCGACATCCTGCAAAGGCCGGTTGAGGGCACATCGGACGGAATTACGTCGGCAGACCAGTCGTGATGGATCGGCGGGGCTCCATGTCGACAAAGGGTCCAGGCCAATTGGCAAAAGAGGTATTGTAGCTGGAGTAATTTTGTTTTCTACCCGGGAGATGCACCTGGCTCAAGGCTAACTGGTGCTAGCTTCGGGACAAGGGTGTTAGCCACTATAGCCAATCTGGTGCAAAGGTCCAGAGCTTACGGCAGGAATCCGGTGTTGTATTGGCTTCTAGTCGTCTTAGTGAAGAGTCTGGGAGGAATCAGCTGTGTAGCCGAGTGATCATAGGGTCCACTGAGCAGGCCGGGAGATGGGCCTGGCTCAAGGCTAGCTTCGAGGCTGGGCCACTCGGTAGCAGCTAGCTAGCTGCGATTATCCAGTGTAATGGTCGGCTTGTCACCAAAAACACTCACAAACTTTTACAGATGCACAATCGAGAGCATCCTGTCGGGCTGTATCACCGCCTGGTATGGCAGCTGCTCCGCCCATAACCGAAAGGCTCTCCAGAGGGTAGTGAGGTCTGCACAACGCATCACCATCACCAGAAACGTTAGGAGCATAACATCAAAATTTACGAAGGCAAGCAGCAGCGGGAGGAGTAGGCTAAGGAAGAGGTTTTTTTCTGATGGTTAGGCTCTTATTTCAGAGGGGTGTCATCAATAGCCCATAATGACATAATGACAAAGTGAAAACAGGTAAAAAACCAAAAGACCTTATTTACTTAAGTATTCAAACCCTTTGCTATGAGACTCAAAATTGCGTTCAGGTGGATCTTGTTTCCATGAATCATCCTTGAGATGTATCTACAACTTGTTCGGAGTCCACCTGTGGGAAATTCAATTGATTGGATATGATTTGGAAAGGCACACACCTGTATATATAAGGTCCCAGAGTTGACAGTGCATGTCAGAGCAAAAACCAAGCCATGAGGTCGAAGGAATTGTCTGTAGAGCTCCGAGACAGGATTGTGTCGAGGCACAGATCTGGGGATGGGTCCCAAGAACACAGTGGCCTCCATCATTCTTAAATGGAATACTCTTCCTAGAGCTGGTCACCCGGCCAAACTGAGCAATTGGGGGAGAAGGGCCTTGGTCAGGGAGGTGACCAAAAACCTGATGGTCACTCTGACAGAGCTCCAGAGTTCCTCTGTGGAGATGGGAGAACCTTCCAGAAGGACAACCATCTCTGCAGCACTCCACCAATCAGACCTTTATGGTACAGTGGCCAGACAGAAGCCACTCCTCAGTATAAAGCATATGACAGCCTGCTTGGAGTTTGACAAAAGGCACCTTAACCTCTCTAGGGTATGTGGGACGAAATCGTCCCACCTACTCAACAGCCAGTGGAATCCCGTGGCGCAATATTCAAATACATTAGAAATGCTATTACTTCAATTTCTCAAACATATGACTATTTTACACCATTTTAAAGACAAGACTCTCGTTAATCTAACCACATTGTCCGATTTCAAAAAGGCTTTACAACGAAAGCAAAACATTAGATTATGCCAGCAGAGTACCCAGCCAGAAATAATCAGACACCCATTTTTCATACTAGCATATAATGTCACATAAACCCAAACCACAGCTAAATGCAGCACTAACCTTTGATGATCTTCATCAGATGACACTCCTAGGACATTATGTTATACAATACATGCATGTTTTGTTCAATCAAGTTCATATTTATATCAAAAACCAGCTTTTTACATTAGCATGTGACGTTCAGAACTAGCATACCCACCGCAAACTTCCGGTGAATTTACTAAATTACTCACGATAAACGTTCACAAAAAACATAACAATTATTTTAAGAATTATAGATACAGAACTCCTTTATGCAATCGCTATGTCCGATTTTAAAATAGCTTTTCGGTGAAAGCACATTTTGCAATATTCTGAGTAGATAGCTCGCCATCACGGGCTAGCTATTTTGACACCCACCAAGTTTAGCCCTCACCAAACTCAGATTTACTGTAAGAAAAATTGGATTACCTTTGCTGTTCTTCGTCAGAATGCACTCCCAGGACTTCTACTTCAATAACAAATGTTGGTTTGGTTCAAAATAATCCATAGTTATGTTCAAATATCCTCTGTTTTGTTCGTGCGTTCAAGACACTATCCGAAGGGTGACGAAGGGTGACGCGCCCGACGCGTTTCGTGACAAAAAAATTCGAAATATTCCATTACCGTACTTCGAAGCATGTCAACCGCTGTTTAAAATAAATTTTTATGCGATTTTTTCTCGTAAAAAAAGCGATAATATTCCGACTGGGAAACCCTGTTTTCGTTCAAAGACGAAAAAATAAAAACATGGTGTCGGCTCGTGCACGCGCCCCCAGTCTCATTGTTCTCAGAGCGACCACTATCCAAATGCGCTAGTGTTTTTCAGCCATGGCCTGCAAAGTCATCATTCAATGTTCTGCCACCTTCCGAGAGCCTATGGGAGCCGTAGGAAGTGTCACGTTACAGCAAAGATCCTAAATGTTCAATAAACAGAGCCAAGAAGTCCAAGGAATGGTCAGAGAGGGTACTTCCTGTTTGGAATCTTCTCAGGTTTTTGCCTGCCATATGAGTTCTGTTATACTCACAGACACCATTCAAACAGTTTTAGAAACTTTAGGGTGTTTTCTATCCAAATCAAACAATTATATGCATATTCTAGTTTCTGGGCAGTAGTAATAACCAGATTAAATCAGGTACGTTTTTTATCCGGCCGTGCAAATACTGCCCCCTACACTAGAGAGGTTAAGACTCTAAGACCATGAGAAACAAGAGTCTCTGGCTTGATGAAACCAAGATTGAACTCATTGGCCTGACTGCCAAGAGTCACGTCTAGAGGAAACCTGGCACTATCCTTATGGTGAAGCATGGTGGTGGCAGCATCATGCTGTGGGGATGTTTTTCAGCAGCAGGGACTGGGAGACTAGTCCGGAAAGTATTATGTGAAATTATTTTGATGTGATATTTAAATATTGTGTGAAATTATTCTGAATTGATATGAAAGTACATCAATTTATGCTTCTAGAAATGTATCTTAATTGAGAATCGATTCAGATTTAGATGGAATAGTTGACTATTTTAGCTGCCAGAGCCAGTCTACCTCTGAAAATAACATACAGTCCTTGGACCTTGAGGAGTAACGGGGGCAGCAATCAGCAGTAGAAACAATAACAAAGCGTACTCCCTGCCCGTTTCGGTAAAAAGTTGAGGGATGGGGCTGGAGAAATGTAACCATCCATGATATCAACATTATAGTTTTAACCATGTTTTGAGGATATACAGTGTTTGTTTATATTTACTGACAAACATTGGAGTAAATAAAAGCTTATATTTTGGGTTCTGATGGGGTTCGACAGTTGAACTAAGCTCATGAGGCATTTATAAGTGATTTCTTCAAGAAACAATGGGTACATATCATTAATGTATAAGTCCCAAAATGGATGTAACAACTGCTGATTGCCCCTTTAAGAGAACATCTTGGGCTAATCTAATAGGAGATATTGAGGACTACAGTATTTCAGGCATTGTCATTGGATGCATTTGATCAATTGTTAACGTTTTGTTGATGGTCCACTCTTGATGTTCTACACGTTACAGTGTAGCTTCAGCCATTCCTACAGAACAACATTAAAGTGTAGAACCCCTTTACTGCATATTGGTTCAACGACTGCAGAGACGGTACTTACTGGTGTTAAACACATCTCCAACCTCCTCTTCTTCCTCCAATGTGACAGTCATTTCCCCCTCCTCCTCTTTCACTCCAAAAACTGCAACCTCCTCTTTCTCTTCCTCCTCTTCTTTTACTGTAACATCCTCCTCCTCTTTCACTCTGAACGCCTCTTCCTCTTCTTTAACTGAAACGTCTTTCTCTTCTTCTTTCACGCTAACAGCTTCACCCTCTACTTGTTTTTGTATTGTAACATCTTTCTCTTCCTCCTCCTCTTTCACAAGAGCTTCTTTCTCCGTCCAGCAGACCTCCTCTTTAACAGGAGGAGAGTAGCTTAGTGAACTCATGGTCGGGGATGTTAGCTAGTTAGCATTAGCGACTAGCCTAGTTCTAAGCTAACTTAGCAAACCAGCTAGCTGACAAACAACGTAAATATATAATTAAATGGTCCAACAAGTACATACGACAGAAGTGTGTTTAATACACAGCGACTAATATACACCAAAACAGTGTAAAGAGCGTGAATGTTGTAGCTATGTTTGCTAGAAAGCTACCGAGGTGTCTGACTAGTTGTTGTTGTTGAAGGAGCGTCCCGTCCACTAGATTATACGTCACACTGGCAGCATCGCCTGAACCTAAAAGACGCACATCGCCATCTGCTGACTGGAGGGGGCAACGCAGTTGAGGAACCAAACGTTTATTTTTCATTTATTTCATAAAATATTAATATTACATTAAGTCGTTCAAAGAGAAGCATGTGTTGATTGATTCGTTTTTAATGAGTGAGAATTTAAAACAAACTTTACACCCACTACATATTTGCGTTGAACCATACTTCTGACATGGATCATTTTGACCCCAGAGGCATATCTTTTATCATGGCCAAAATGTATTTTATTCAATTCTTCCAATTTTTCATGACTTTGTCAATCAACTGGTTGTTAATAAATCTAAATCATGGTTTAGTGTTTCTGTATCAATATGGACTTTTAACAAATTCAAATCCTTTGGAGTCATTTTGACCCCAGACAAAAGCACCTTTGATAAATAGGACGTTTATTTCAAATCAAAATCACATTTTATTGGTCACATACACGTGTTTAGCAGATATTATTGCAGGTGTAGCAAAATGCCTGTGTTTCTAGCTCCGACAGTGCAGTAATATCTAACAAGTAATATCTAACAATTTCACAACATATACCCAATACACACACATCTAAGTATTTGAATCTAGGTTTCTCTGTAGACATGATCCATCCCACCAGAGGGTGGAGGGGCTCCTGTAACAGTGGTTTTGACCAGATAGACACCTGCAGACACACAGTATAGTGCCTCCCATGTACTCTCCTAAGATTGGGTTTTTCTTTACCATGTCTCACGTGACTGTGTACAAAACTGCCATTGGTAGAAAACTCTGCCAGCGGTATACAGCGCATTCGTAAAGTATTCAGACCCCTTCACTTTTTCCACATTTTGTTATGTTACAGCCTTATTCTAAAATGGATTAAATAGAAAAATGTTGAATAATTTTTCATCCTCATCAATCTTCACACAATACCCCACAATGACAAACCCAAAACAGGTTTTTAGACATTTTTACAAATGTATTTACTTAAGTATTCAGAACCTTTGCTATGAGACTCGAAATTGAACTCAGATGCATCCTGATTCCACTAATCACCCTTGAGATGTTTCTACAACTTGATTGGAGTCCACCTCTGGTAAATTCAATTGATTAGACATGATTTGGAAAGGCACACACCTCTCTATATCAGGTCCCACAGTTCAGTGCATGTCAGAGCAAAAACCAAGCCATGAGGTCAAAGGTATTGTCCGTAGAGCTCTGAGACAGGATTGTGTCGAGGCACAGGTACCAAAAAGGTACCAAAAAATGTCTGCAGCATTGAAGGTCCCCAAGAACACAGGAACACAGTGGCCTCCATCATTCTTAAATGGAAGACGTTTGGAACCACCAAGACTCATCTTAGAGCTGGCCGCCCGGCCAAACTGAGCAATCAGGGGAGAAGGGCCTTAGTCAGAGAGGTGACCAAGAACCCGATGGTCACTCTGACAGAGCTTCCAGAAGGACAACCATCTCTGCAGCACTCCATCAATAAGACCTTTATGGTAGAGAGGCCAGACGGAAGCCACTCCTCAGTAAAAGGTATATGGCAGCCCGTTTGGAGTTTGCCAAAAGGCACCTGAAGGACTCTCAGACCATGAGAAACAAGATTCTCTGGTCTGATTAAACCAAGACTGAACTCTTTGGCCTGAAATCAAAGTGTCATGTCTGGAGGAAAATTGGCACCATCCTTACAGTGAAGCATGGTGGTGGCAACATCATTACTGTGGAGATGTTTTTCAGCAGCAGTGCAAATTGTCCCCTGATATTGGTGTAATTTATCACCCATTTTGTCTGTATGAAAGTTAATTTCCCCTCAGGCACACATGAGTAATTTGTTATTCTTTCTCATATCTTACGCATATTCAGTGGCCTGACTGCGTCCAGACTACATCAAAGGCCCGTCCTGATAGATCTTAACGTAATGCAGCTTGGAGTGATCGGATGACGGAAGTCACATTTAGGTGCCAGGTGTAACTGAGGCCATAGACTATCCATTACTTTGAGTGTTTTATAGAATATGACTAAATGTGATTCTGTGTTGCAGGGGCATTTATCATTTTCAGCAAATCTACTGGGTTGGTTGAAAAGTGATACTAAATCTACATACCATGCACTATTTTGACATAGTGGAAAATATACTGAATGTATATTGTTTTTCATAGTAAGTTATGTGTTGCTTTTGCACATTTGTTCATTGGTTTGCTTAGTGTTGATTGGTCAGTCATTGGGTTCATTTGTTTTACAACATGTTCAAATCAAGCTTTATTTATACAGCACATTTCAGACATGGATGCAACACAATGGCTTGACAGGAAAAATGAAAAGAAGAGGATTAAAAAAAAGAATAACATCTGAAAGACTAATGAAGATTCTAAGGAAAATCCATTGATTAAAATATTTATTGGATGGATCCAACCCATAATATAAGGTTGTTTTACTCCATTGTTTGTTGTTACGTTCACCAGCAAGAAACCAGAAACGTCCCTTAAATTGAAGAGGGAACTAACAAAGAGTCACTGACAACAGTGTGAATTTATGAAAGCACCCGAATGTCCATTGAGAAAGCACAACGACTATACCATTTAGCTAAGCTAAGAATGATGTGAATAATCAAGTCAATAAACGTTGGGTAGTTAGTTAGATAGAATATAGTTCATATACTGGCAAGTTTGATGTATAAGTAGCCAACTAACGTTAGGTAGCTAGTTAACATACCGGTACATACTGCTGTAATAACATGCTTGCAAATAGTCAGCCAAAATGACGTGTAAAGTAACTTATTTGAAAAGTAATTATTTTATTACATTGCTCAACATTTTCTTAACATTTGTCATAATTAGTTAAAGCAATGAATTTGTATCGGCTCTCGTTGGACTTCGGCTGCATATTTTCCGCCATTTTCTACAAATCTAAAAAAACAACGGGAAGCCACGCCCATTTCCTGAAGAATTGCATTATGGACCCTAACGTACTGCGTGTTTACGTCATATTATGGCGAATTTAGTACGACATCCGGGAGGTTTTGGCATACTAACTATATCATTTTTTTGACATATTGTTTTGTATACGTTTTAAAGATTCTAAGTACTGTTCCAAATCAGATAAAAAAATTAAGAAAAGGGGCTTTTTCTTCATAAATTTTGATTTGTGAATGAAAGATTTTCCTAATAAAATAAAGAGATTTATGACATACTCACGTTCAATTGTGGAATCAGTGTAGTAAAATAATATGTCAAACTTAGTTAAATAAAGATTTGTGCAAACTTAAAAAAAAAAAAAAAAAAATACTAACTATATCATACTATGACCAATAAGCACACTATATACTCAATTAACATCACAAATAGTACGGTTAGTATGAGTATTCTAACACAGCTAATGACTTATCAACAGCTCTAACAATTTGACCCCCACAGGAAAATATACACTGGCAGTTATAGAAAGACCCATTTACTATATAACCATTGATTCTTGAAGAATATAACTTATAAATGCCTCAAATGTTTCAACTGTATTACCCCATCAGAAACCAAAACATAAGCTTGAAAAACGCCACTGTTTGTTAACAAGCACTGTATAGCCTTGAAATCTGGTTAAAACTATTATTTTGACCTTATGGATGGCCAGTGCTTGTATTTATAGTGTAGTCAATTCAGGGGGTAGTCCTGGACTGAACTCAAACCTGGGTCCAGCGACTGTCAAGTCAACAGCTTATAACTGTTACGCCAAGATGTCTGAACTTCTTGACGAGGTCGCTAGGTATTGGGTTACGGTTGCTACAATAGCTTCTCTATGAATTTCAGAGTGGTTACAATTCTCCTTCCCCCATCCCTCAGCTGCTTACCAAACCAAGTCACTGGGCAGCCATTTTGTTTCTGTTTAAAAACTAGGTTGTCCCTTTAAACAAGCCACACAATCAACCAATTAATCTGCAGTTCAAACAATAACAAAGCTGTAATTCCACCACTGATTTGGTAATAAGATGATGATGGGGCTGGAGAAATGTAACTACTCTCAAATTCATAGACGGACCTATGGATGCAAGGACTGACCATCCATGATATCAACATAGTTTTAACCATGTTTTGAGTGTGAGTGTTTACAGTGTTTGTTTATCATTTAAATTGTTTCTAAACATTGGAGTATAAAAAGCTTATTTGGGGTTCTGATGGGGTACAACAGTTGAACTAAGCTCATGAGGCATGTGTTATATTCTTCAAGAATCAATGGCCATAAATAAATAATTTAAAAGTCAAAATATTGATGTAGCTATTGAATATTTCCCCTCTAACACCACACATCAGTTCAACAACAACATCATCTTTATCAGGAGGAGAGTAGCTTAGTGAACTCATGGTCGGAGATGTTAGCTAGCTAGGCTAATGCTAACTTAACCAGCCCGCTAGCTGACTAATAACAACAACACCGCAAATATGAAATTAAATCTGATAACTAACTAGACGACAGAAGTGGGTTTAAAACACAGTGGCTAATATACACGAAAGCGTCTAAAGAGCTTTATTGGTTCGGCTATTTTGTCTAGCAAGCTACCGAGGTGGCTGAATAACTGTTGAAAGAAGCGTTCCGTCCACTGCATTATACGTCACACCAACAGCATTACCTTAAATTCCCACACCGCCATCTGCTGACTGGAGTGGGTAACGCAGTTGAGTAAAATGTTTATTTTATTGTCAGACAAAAAGTTAAAGTGTAGGAAGCATTCGTTTTTACTCGCTAGTGTAACAACACAGTGTGGTTAAAGACGTAGTAAGCTAGTTGTAGTCACGATATGGTTCCCTATAAGTACAAACAGTTATGTTTTTGCGTTGTTACATATTTCTTGACTTATTTCCGGATGTCTTCTAAACTACCCACAATGCACTATGTGCTACAGAGTTTGTATGCTAGCTCGGTATTTAGCTCCAGCTTGTAAACGTCAGCCACACCTCATGCTTTCATATACTGTGTGGTTGTGATATCTAGTGGGAACGCATTAGCACGGTAGACTCTGCTGCCTTGTTGTCAGTAGGGATGTTACTTTTGATACCGGAGCTACGAGGCCTGCGTCCAAATCGATAAGCAGTAAACTTCAAAGCAGTGTACCGATGCCTGTATCACTTTATCAGCAGCACGTCATCAATGGCGTCTGAAGCTTCATTTCATCAAACAACCACCTGATTGGTTTGGTATTGGGCTTGAAGATCCCACCCAATGTGTTCTCTAATCTCATAAAACATTTCAGTGTCTTTATTCTCCCAAGGGGAAGGTGCTGGAGTATTGAAAACATGGGTGGCAATAATTCAGACCCCTACCTTTTGAGAATTACATGTTAAACTAAATATCTTTCTCTGAGCTATTGTATTAGTATAAAATCATTTCCCTGTATTTTTGACACAATATAGCTCAGTATTTGAATTTTTTTTATAGAGTCGTTTTTGCTCATCTTTATCAAGAGTGTCAACAATTTTGTCCCCCACTGTACCTCCATACTGCTGCTACATGGTGTAACAATACATCATGTAGATGTATATAATGAACAGACTAGGTCTATACTGCTCCTACATGGTGTAACAATACATCATGTGGTGCTTTAAGGCGATGCTAGTGTGACGTATAATGTAGTGGACGGAACGCTTCTTTCAACAGCAGCAACAGGGAATTTGTAGATCAGTCAATCGGCAGTCGCTTGCAATGTCGAACAAGCCATTCCTCCATACAGAATCTCTCCAGGTCCTTGATTTATTTACTCTGTCTTATGGACTGCCCTGTTCAATTCAAACCACAGGTTTTCAATGGAGTTCAAGTCCGAAGACTGAGATGGCCACTGAAAATGTTGATTTTGTGCCCAATTAACCATTTCTTTGTGGATGTTGATGTGTCTTGCTGGAAGATCCACTTATGGCCAAGTTTCAGTCTCCTAGCAGAGAGGTAACCAGGTTTTGGGCTAAAATATCCTGGTAGTGGGTCAAGTTTATTTATTTATTTTATACAGTAATTTTAGCTCATCTTTATCAAGGGTATCAATAACTAGGTGCTTATTTTGATATCTAGTTATTTGACCGAATCAGAAATACAGATGTGGAGTAGATGTAGAGTTTGTTTTAAATTCTCATAAAAATCTGAACTAATCAAACAACACTTGTTGCTCTTTGTACGTGTTGATATAATATTCATATTTAATGGAGAGGAAAAAAACGTTTCCCTAAACTGCTTTATAATATTATAATTCAATGAAGAATAAAAATAGTTTTCCCTCCTCAACTGCGTTTCCTCCCTCCAGACAGCAGATGGCGATATGTGTCTTTCAGGCGATGTTTCTAGTGTGACGTATAATCTAGTGGACGGAACGCTTCTTCAACAACTGCAGCCACCTCGGTAGCTCGCTAGCCAACAAAGTCGGAACATTCAAGTTCTTTAGACAATTTCGTGGTTTATTTGCTACTATGATTTAAACATACTTATGTGGAAACAACTAGCTACCCCATTTAATTTAATATTTACGTTGTAAGTCAACTAGCTGGCTGGTTAAATTAGCACTAGTCTAGTCGCTAATGCTAACTAGCTATTATCTCCGACCATGAGTTCACTAAACTACTCTAATCCTGTTAAAGAAGAGGTCTGCTGGACGGAGAAAGAAGCTCTGGTGAAAGAGGAGGAGGAAGAGAAAGATGTTACAATACAAAAACAAGTAGAGGGTGAGGCTGTTACAGTGAAAGAAGAAGAGAAAGACGTTACAGTGAAAGAAGAGGAAGAGGCGTTCAGAGTGAAAGAGGAGGAGGATGCAGTTTTTGGAGTGGAGGATGAAGTGAAAGAAGATGAAGTCGTTTTTGGAATTAAGGCTGAAGAGGGGTCAATTACTGTCAATGATGAAGAGAAGACTGGAGAACTGATTAACACCAGTAAATACAGTGAGTACTATCTTATAAAACAGGGACATTGATCTGATTAACACCAGTAAATACAGTGAGTACTATCTTATAAAACAGGGACATTGATCTGATTAACACCAGTAAATACAGTGAGTACTATCTAATAAAACAGGGACATTGATCTGATTAACACCAGTAAATACAGTGAGTACTATCTAATAAAACAGGGACATTGATCTGATTAACACCAGTAAATACAGTGAGTATTATCTAATAAAACAGGGACATTGATCTGGTTAACACCAGTAAATACAGTGAGTACTATCTTATAAAACAGGGACACAAACTCTGCAGTTGTTGAACTAATGTGTGATTTTTAAAAGGACATTCTACACTTGAATATGTTTTTGTACTGTATGAATTGTCCATGAAGTCCTCCAGGGATTTTTAAACTTTTCCTGTTGAAAAGTGATATATAAATACAGTAAATTATAAACACACTAATGGGAAACAAATACATGTTTTGAGCAAAATAGTGTTTTTTTAACAACTGCAAACTAGAAGGAGTGAGTGATGTCATAGTAAGGCCTTCAAGGAGTTGGCTTGATGGGAAGTCGTGATGTCATCCAATAGGAGACTGATCTTCATGTGAATATTCATTATTCTTTTTAAAATCCTTCCTGTTCTGTCAAGTTGTTTGTTGATCATTGCTAGAAAGCCGTTTTCAAGTCTTGCTATAGACTTTAAAGATGATTTAAGTCCAAACTGTAACTAGGCCACTCAGGAACATTCAATGTCATCTTGGTAAGCTCCTCCAGTGTAGATTTGGCCTTGTGGTTTAGGTTATTGTCCTGTTATGACAGTTTTTTGTATTCAGATCTCTGAAATGCTCTCTACCTACGTAACATTTAGTGTCTCCTTATGTTACGCTGGCAAAACAGTTTTTATGGGCACAGAAATCCTAAATAATTTCAGAGTTTGCTAAATCCAATGGTTCTAACCGAGAGTCACCTTAACTTTATTGACAACACCCAAATAGATACTGTCATTAACGTCGTTCTTCAATAATTACACATAATACTTAATACTGTAGCTGTTTAGTTACAGTCACATGTTCAACTATCATCAGCTGATCCAGGAAATCATTTTCTGAATGACAGTCACATGACAAACATCATGACATGCAACAACAACCAAAGTGCTTCTTCATTCATTACTCTGGTAAAGACAGTTATGCCGTGCTCCACGTTGGATCCAACATCCCTAACAAATGTATGTTTATAAAGTGTTATTGTCTGCTTGATTTACAGTAGGGTCTTGTTAGTCTGTTTGGACACAGAGATACTTAGCTCATAATGTGTAGAGAACTGTTCCTTGATGGATAGGCTATTGTTCAACACACAGAGCTATTTTCCTATATTCAGGACATTTAGAATGACAACACATTACAGAGTAGCCTAGTGGGATTATTCACAAAATTATCTGGTGATCAGGTTATGAAATGTCATGACAAAAACATTTTAGTTTCCATGTTTCACCTGAAATATTAAATGATTTATAGTCCTAGGTCTATGTTATTGTTAGGTGAAGTTATGGGTCTTACAGTTGGTCTACGTTATTGTTAGGTGAAGTTATGGGTCCTACAGTAGGTCTATGTTGTTGTTAGGTGAAGTTATGGGTCCTACAGTAGGTCTGTGTTGTTGTTAGGTGAAGTTATGGGTCCTACAGTAGGTCTATGTTGTTGTTAGGTGAAGTTATGGGCCAATTTGTTAAACACTTAGTGTACAAACCCTCATTGTCAGGCTGATGGAAAAGCCAAAGAGCATTTTACTGGTTGAAGTGTTTTTTAAGTATAAATCAGTTGATATGCGACAATAACACAAACATATTAAGCAGGTGATTCAAGCGAGTCTTACAATTATAATCCATATTTAATGTGAAATGCACTCATAAGCAACCTGTAAATGGAGACTGTTTTTGCTGTCAGCCTATGAGAACTCCCCTGGGTTTTCCCCCACGGTGGTGAATTAGTGAATAGACACAGAACTTAATGTGAGTTTCCTTGAGTAGCACTCCTGATCTAGTGCTGTAATATTCAGAATACATTGTGAAAACGAAAATCTTTGCTCACCATTTTTTGCTCCAGGCATATATACTACATCCATAACTAGTGGTTTCCTCATTACCATATATACTACATCCATAACTAGTGGTTTCCTCATTACCAGATATACTACATCCATAACTAGTGGTTTCCTCATTACCAGATATACTACATCCATAACTAGTGGTTTCCTCATTACCAGATATACTACATCCATAACTAGTCGTTTCCTCATTACCAGATATACTACATCCATAACTAGTGGTTTCCTCATTACCAGATATACTACATCCATAACTAGTGGTTTCCTCATTACCAGATATACTACATCCATAACTAGTGGTTTCCTCATTACCAGATATACTACATCCATAACTAGTGGTTTCCTCATTACCAGATATACTACATCCATAACTAGTGGTTTCCTCATTACCAGATATACTACATCCATAACTAGTGGTTTCCTCATTACCAGATATAGTACATCCATAACTAGTGGTTTCCTCATTACCAGATATACTACATCCATAACTAGTGGGTTCCTCATTACCAGATATACTACATCCATAACTAGTGGTTTCCTCATTACCAGATATACTACATCCATAACTAGTGGTTTCCTCATTACCAGATATACTACATCCATAACTAGTGGTTTCCTCATTACCAGATATACTACATCCATAACTAGTGGTTTCCTCATTAGCAGGGAGGTGTTTCTACAATCAAATTGCCCTCGTGCTGCAATTTTAGCAAACACAGAAAGGGGCCTATATTGGAGACCAAAAGTCGTCTGGCACACTGCTTCGAGTTTCAACAACATGAATAACTTATTTCTAGCCTACAATCATCGATTTCACTACTAATGTGAAAACAAGACAAAATATAACTTTTCTTGCTCATTTTAAGGCAAATATCAAATAATTTTAACATTCATTACAGACGTCAATTGTTGTACAACATCATGGCTCCGCTGTTGGCATCACCTTTTACAGTGGATTACCGCTGTTGTGGGCCTTTAATCATCTGTCTGACTTTGTTGTTCACACAGGAGAGATACTTCACTATCGTGGATCCTCTGGGGAGCCTCAACAACATCATGATGCTGAAGAGGCAGAGAAGAGTCTCTCCACATTAGAACACCTCAATAAACACCTGCAGACATCCACAGGGAAGAGAACTCACTGCTGCTCTGACTGTGGGAAGAGATTCACCTCATCAGGCATTAAAATTCATCAGAGAACACACACAGGAGAGAAACCTTATAGCTGTGATCAATGTGGGAAGAGTTTTAGTCAATCTGGCCATCTGATATCACACCAGAGAACACACACAGGAGAGAAACCTTATAGCTGTGGTCAATGTGGGAAGAGTTTTGGTCGATCTGACTCTCTGACTCAACACCAGAGAACACACACAGGAGAGAAACCTTATAGGTGTGATCAATGTGGGAAGTGTTTTGGTCAATCTGGCCATCTGGTATCACACCAGAGAATACACACAGGAGAGAAATCTTATATCTGTGGTCAATGTGGGAAGAGTTTTGCTGCATCTCGCAGTCTGACTCTACACCAGAGAACACACACAGGAGAGAAATCTTATAGCTGTGATCAATGTGGGAAGAGTTTTAGTCAATCTGGCTCTCTGACTCTACACCAGAGAATACACACAGGAGAGAAATCTTATAGCTGTGATCAATGTGGGAAGAGTTTTAGTCAATCTGGCTCTCTGACTCTACACCAGAGAATACACACAGGAGAGAAACCTTATAGGTGTGATCAATGTGGGAAGAGTTTTGGTCGATCTGGCTCTCTGACTCTACACCAGAGAATACACACAGGAGAGAAACGTTATAGGTGTGATCAATGTGGGAAGAGTTTTGGTCAATCTGGACATCTGACTCAACACAAGAGAACACACACAGGAGAGAAACTTTAACTGTGGTCAATGTGACAAGAGATACTCTGATAAAAGATCTCTGATCAAACATCAGAAAATACATGAAGGAGTTGTTTCATGATATCAATGAAATGATGTCACAATGTAGAATGTTTTAACATTGTAGAAGGAGTATTTTAATGATGTCACAATGTAGAACCCTAAACGTTTGTCCCCTGTTCTATTGATTTCAACATGATATGGATATTAGCCTCAGGGGGAAAATCCAGTCTCTGAAATGGAAGAGTACTATTTATGAGATTTAACTAAAAGTGACTAACACAAAAAGAGCTGTGTTACACTTACCATGTTGGTGACCCACTGGAATCAAAATGCACCACTTCAAAATGTAGCTAGCTGTTTTCTACAAGTTGTCCTTTAACCAGTGATGTACACATTATTCCCAGATTCTGTGTGGTTTTTGAGCTGTTAGTTTTAACAGGAGGTGCAACCTCATCTCCCTCCTCTCGCACAATTGATTTCAACATGATATCTATGAGTTATGACAAATAAGTGTTGTGTTCCTTTGTTTAGCGACCCCTAAATTTAAATGCATCACTCCAAAATGTAGCTGACTGTCTTCTGCAGGTTGTCCTCTAACCAGTGAGGTAAAATATATCTCCATTTCCATGTGTTTTTTGTTTTGTTGTGTTAGTTTGAAGAGCAGATTCAACCTGATTTCCCCCCAAATGGATATCAGTGATTTATTGCTACTTGTCAAAACAACAGCGTTTTTCGTGCTTGTGCAGTTTATAAGCTGCTTGTTTTAAATAATACAAGTAATATGATTATTGTGGCAGATGTTTGTGTATATAGCACATTTTATGTTTAGATTTGGACATGTTAAAATTGTGTTTTGACATTGGGGATATCCCACCTAGCAACATGTAATTGAAAAGCTGTTGAAAATAAGACTATGCAACCAAATATTTCATATTTACATTTCATGTAACATTTAGTAATAATTATTTATGTAACCAACTGACTATTATATTGACATTGTTACCCTGCTTTTATAATATCAGGGTTCATTCTCAGATGTGCCAACCCAAATGTACTAGAGCATGACATTGGGGACTGGGCCCCGATCCAACAACATGCCTATGTAGTGAACCCTGAGAAGAGAGAGAAGCTCTGCAGTGAGGTGGAAAGTTACTATGGATATTGCAGGAGTTTCCTCTTGAAATCAGACATGTCCGTGGTGAGGACAACTTGGTTGCTGATTGTCTCAAGGGTGGGCAGTCAAAAAGATTTGTGTTTTGCGTTTAGCCAGTGAGTTGCCATGGATCACAATTTATTTTGACTGCACGTTTTTCCGTATTGGAGATGAGTTTTGTTTGGGCTCGTTCCAAGGGGACGAGAGTTCTAGAAGCTAGTGAGTTTTAGGAAGACGAGAGTTCTAGAAGCTAGTGAGTTTTAGGAAGACGAGAGTTCTAGAAGCTAGTGAGTTTTAGGAAGACGAGAGTTCTAGAAGCTAGTGAGTTTTAGGAAGACTAGAGTTCTAGAAGTGTATATATATTGTCTTGAATTGTTGACAGCCAGTGGACACCATGTTTATATTGGTGAAGCATTGTAGTTGATTATAATGTGAATTGGAAGTTTTTTTCTGTTGTTGGTAAGCATTCTCTTAAGGTGTTACCGTCTTTGGTTTTTCCATTTTTGTTTTGAGGTTTGGAATGTAGCACGTAGGACGCACTGATTGGTGTCACCTCGTTAGTCAGTATGTGTTACACCTGTGCTGGCTTGTCCATCTCGTTAGTGGGAAGGTGTTTCACCTGAGCTGGTCCAGGTTCTATTTAAGAGTGTCTGGCCCAGTGCTCCAGTTGTCTTGATACATGTGGAGAGTCAACACCTTTAGTTGCTCCACCTTTTTGGTTTACTTCCTGTCTTTAAGTTTGGTGTGGGATTTTCTTTTGTGGACACTGAGAGCAAAATTGCAAGATTATGTTATAATACTTTTATAATACTTATAATACTTTTATTGCATCAAATGGTTGTTTTATGCAACTGAATAGAGGGTTCTTAGAACTATTGTGTCTGTGTTCTACTGAGGATGGGCCTCTGGGAGAAAACACTGACAGGAGATTTACAATGTCTTTTGGGTGATAAAACCTAAAGAGACTGCATTCCAGAACATGAGTTAATGTTTCTGTTCTATATGGTACCAGGGAGAGATGACCCCAGGGCCAGACCCTGGTCTCTACACAAAGAGTACTGTTTTTACAGCAGATACTGTCTGCTGAGAATTATAAGTATCTTTCATACAAATGTTAACCTTGTGACCCGTTCTATACATCTGTTGTTCGTCATGTAGGTTGAAAGGGCTATAAAAGACCTTTGTACTTTTGTCCCGTGGGTCCACCAGCCATCATTATCGTAGGGCACTCAATTGATTCACTTTATATGTGTGTGTTGTATTGACCTGCTCCCTTATAAGTGAATAAAGATTTAGTTTAAGAATAACTCTGACTTGTGTGATAAGTTTGTCTCAATTAATATTAAAGAAATTCACCACAATTGGCGATGGGGATGTGAATCTTGACTTGGTGACCGCTCCTGGTGACCTGGGTAAATGGTGCTCCAGGGATCCCTCTAACTTGGGATCTCAGGGAGACCACACTTCGGGAACAGAACAAATGGACCCACCTTTGATCTGAGAGGCAGCGAGCCGAGTGGATACCACATCTCGAACGTAGTTTAAAAAAAGAGGTGAGTGAAACACGCAAAGTGGAGTTTTTAGAAAATCCTCGTAGGCTCTGAGTGTGTATTCCTGTGTCTAGGTGTAAACAGGGCCCAGTCAGGAGGCTCTGAGTGTGTATTCCTGTGTGGAGGTGTAAACAGGGCCCAGTCAGTAGGCTCTGAGTGTGTATTCCTGTGTGGAGGTGTAAACAGGGCCCAGTCAGGAGGCTCTGAGTGTGTATTCCTGTGTGGAGGTGTAAACAGGGCCCAGTCAGGAGGCTCTGAGTGTGTGTTCCTGTGTGGAGGTGTAAACAGGGCCCAGTCAGGAAGCTCTGAGTGTGTATTCCTGTGTGGAGGTGTAAACAGGGCCCAGTCAGGAGGCTCTGAGTGTGTATTCCTGTGTGGAGGTGTAAACAGGGCCCAGTCAGGAGGCTCTGAGTGTGTATTCCTGTGTGGAGGTGTAAACAGGGCCCAGTCAGGAGTCTCTGAGTGTGTATTCCTGTGTGGAGGTGTAAACAGGGCCCAGTCAGGAGGCTCTGAGTGTGTATTCCTGTGTGGAGGTGTAAACAGGGCCCAGTCAGGAGGCTCTGAGTGTGTATTCCTGTGTGGAGGTGTAAACAGGGCCCAGTCAGGAGGCTCTGAGTGTGTATTCCTGTGTGGAGGTGTAAACAGGGCCCAGTCAGGAGGCTCTGAGTGTGTATTCCTGTGTGGAGGTGTAAACAGGGCCCAGTCAGGAGGCTCTGAGTGTGTATTGCTGTGTGGAGGTGTAAACAGGGCCCAGTCAGTAGGCTCTGAGTGTGTTTTCCTGTGTAGAGGGGGCACCTTGGAGGTGTAAACAGGGCCCCCTCAGAAGTGGTGAATTCCAATGATTTTAAATGTGCTGCCAGGTATGCCCTGGGTTCGGTCATTTAGCGTTAAATATCTAGAATCTGTGTGAACGAGATGACAACTAGAATCTGTGTTTACTAGTTAAGACCATTTATGATATAGTACAAGATAGTAAGGTGCACCTGTAATTATTTTAAACCTGGAATTGTTTTAAACCTGTACCCCATTTTAGATATATTGAAAGATATAAATGTATGAGTTACATTATCCTAGGAACTAACCATGAGATAGAAATGTGGAAATATTCCCGCAGGTTAAAATATTGTTGAAAAACAACTAATTGATTAGGTATGTTTGGGAATAGCATTGTGTGACTGTGATATGAGAGTTGTGTGACTGAGTCATAATCTGATGTTTGGATAGTAACAGAGATCTATAGTTCCTCCTAGAGATCTATAGTTCCTCCTAGAGATCTATAGTTCCTCCTATAGTTCCTCCTAGAGATCTATAGTTCCTCCTAGAGATCTATAGTTACTCACAGAGATCTATAGTTCCTCCTAGAGATCTATAGTTCCTCCTAGAGATCTATAGTTCCTCATAGAGATAGATCTATTGTTCCTCATAGAGAGAGATCTATAGTTCCTCCTAGAGATCTATAGTTCCTCCTAGAGATCTATAGTTCCTCCTAGAGATCTATAGTTCCTCCCAGAGATCTATAGTTCCTCCCAGAGATCTGTAGTTCCTCACAGAGATCTATAGTTCCTCACAGAGATCTATAGTTCCTCACAGAGATCTATAGTTCCTCACAGAGATCTATAGTTCCTCCTAGAGATCTATAGTTCCTCACAGAGATCTATAGTTCCTCACAGAGATCTATAGTTCCTCACAGAGATCTATAGTTCCTCACAGAGATCTATAGTTCCTCACAGAGATCTATAGTTCCTCCTAGAGTTCCTCCTAGAGATCTATAGTTCCTCCTAGAGGTCTATAGTTCCTCCTAGAGGTCTATAGTTCCTCCTAGAGATCTATAGTTCCTCCTAGAGATCTATAGTTCCTCCTAGAGATCTATAGTTCCTCCTAGAGATCTATAGTTCCTCACAGAGATCTATAGTTCCTCACAGAGATCTATAGTTCCTCACAGAGATCTATAGTTCCTCATAGAGGTCTATAGTTCCTCATATATAAATATGCTTAATCAGATGATTGACATGTGGATAATAAGCTTTATTATAACGTTATCTTGGGGTTCCGTTCCTTCACTGCCCATCATAGAAGATCACAGGGTGGTATTGAGAGGGGGATGATATTTTAGAAAGCAGCGGAAGATCTATAGTTCCTGGGAGGCTTGATTTTGCCGTGGTCTCTGGGAGGTTAGAGAACCGTTGAGGATCCCATGGTCATTGTCTGGGAAACTAAAGTTTATTTTTGGTTCTGCTGGGAGGATGTTTGGAGAGCTGCTTCATTGCTATGGAGAGTCCTTGAAAAAGCAAATGGAATGGTTGTCATGACTACCTGAGAATTTCTTACGTTTTATATGGATTCTGTGAATATATGAAAATATGATGAATTATATGTGTGCATAATCGATTACTAGAGATTTGATAAAGTAATACAATTAGATACAATTTAAACAACCCATATGTAGACGAACGTAGGTTTTGAGTTGGTATCTTTAATGGATCATTTGATAAAGATGAGGTTTAAGCATTATTAAACTGTCTATAAAGTCTGGGCAGTTGTCTCAGAAACTGATGGGAGTGTGTCCACTTTAGGTTAAGTTACCCTAACGATGTAACTATAAAACGCTAATTGGATTTTCTCCGTCCAGGTACTACTTTTGAAATAAACTGCCCTTAAGGCCGGGGGGGGGGGTTCTTCCCAGTATGAGAGGAGTTGCTAGATTTATTGAATAAACCTTTTTCCGTAAAGTTAGAGTGAACCAAGGTGGCTGACTAGCTGTTGATGCTGAAGAATCGTCCCATCCACTAGATTATACGTCACAGTGGCAGAATCACCTGAAAGATGCACATCGCCATCTGCTGACTGGAGTTGGTATCGCAGTTGAGAAAATACAAAGTCTGGGCAGTTCGATGAAACTGGAGTGAATCACAGGTAAACTAACAATATTGTAGACTTGATGCTAAATACAGATTTTTCAGCTTTAGTGTGTATATTGTATCCACTTAGTTATGTTAGTAAGTTTTCCATCTTTATGACCGGCCCTGGTAACTTCACCCCAACTTCTCTGATCCCCAGAACACAGTCACTTAACAACATAAGTGTTTTTCTGACATTTTGGGAAATTTAAGGGAAAATAAAAATCCAGTCGTAGCAGAGCCCCAAGTCCCATGGGGACGTCCTCGAGGGCCTGGATGTTCTCCCCGTCAAAGGCCAGCGGGATTTCACTCTCATGGTGAAATGGATTTCCGCCGATGTGCAGTAAAGGAGTGAAGAGCGGTGAAATCTGTGTCAACAAAAGTAAGAAAAGATTAATACACATACAATTAACAAAGAACATAACAAATGTTAAGCTGTAGTTTTATATAAGCATGCACACCTATGTTTATGAAGAAACAGATGATTGGTGCATAGGCATACCTTGTCACGGACATAAAGGCCACTCGGGTCCTCATTGAAGAGGTAGGGCAAGAGCAGAATCACTGCTGTGGTCTCCAGTCCTAGTAAAGTAAAGCAATGATCTCACTACACTTGCTAATTTTACTAGAAAATACATTAGAGAAAGGGAAGGAATAAGAGCAAATCCCTCTTCTGTATTGTCCTTCAGGGACTGTCAAAATAGCAGGATGATGTCCTCACCCCTGCCTCGCCTCTCTACCTCTGATAGTCCTTGAATTCTCTTTTTGTCTATATCCATTCCATGGACTTGATTCATTTCTGAGAAGATCTGAAAAGATAATTTGCACATATTTGTATGCTAATAGATTTCAGTTTGTATTGACTGCTATGTAGGTTAAATGTACACTTCAAATGCAGCTGTCCTACAACATATCTGTACCTTCTTCTTGATCCCAATTGCATTGTGTCCATCTTCTGTACCATCTAAGATATTAATTTCCCTCCACAAGGGGGCGGACATGTAACGTTTCCAAAATGGGATAGTATTGTCCATGTAACGTTTCCAAAATGGGATAGTATTGTCCATGTAACGTTGCCAAAATGGGATAGTATTGTACATGTAACGTTTCCAAAATGGGATAGTATTGTACATGTAACGTTTCCAAAATGGGATAGTATTGTACATGTAACGTTTCCAAAATGGGATAGTATTGTACATGTAACGTTTCCAAAATGGGATAGTATTGTACATGTAACGTTTCCAAAATGGGATAGTATTGTACATGTAACGTTTCCAAAATGGGATAGTATTGTCCATGTAACGTTTCCAAAATGGGATAGTATTGTCCATGTAACGTTATGCCCCCTTGTGAGTTATTAGAATTGCATGCTGTAGCAGCCTATATAAAGAGGAAGACCTCCATTGACGATTCAGTTCGTTGTAACATCTCGTCTGGACAGGTCACTGTCCTTAGTTAGTTAGTTAAGTTAGCTAGTTCATTATCACAAAAGTGAGAACTGCTCTAGATTGGAAACTTACATTAATGAGAGTGTAAAGCCATGTTGGCTTTATGGAAACGATATACAATATATGGGAATGAATATAGTTGAGGAAATAATCCAAACCTAGTTGTGCCTAGTTAGGACATAACGTTAGCTAGCTAGCTAACGGTACTGTACTGTAGCTCATACAACGCCGACGGTCAAACCCGGCTTTCTAATATTTACGTTCATTAACTATCGTAACGTTATGGAAGATATTCACAGAAAACCATAATTGTCTTCGTTATTCATTATTAGTATGTTATATTATTATAATAAATGATTTCGAGACATATTCAGAGCCAAACATCAACCCAACTTAACCTTTTTAACTGTTGTCGCATCCAAACTTGTCACCATCGTTTCCAGTTGTAATTGCGAAGTTCCCGGAAGAAGTCCAGCAACAACGGAGGTTCCTCGATGAACCCACCTTCTAACAAGTTCTTTGAAGAACCTTTTGGGGCTGTTTTTCATTGACCAAGAACCCTACGGTTCTTAGGGGATCTGAGAACAACTCCAGTTGAACCCTTCATTTTTAGAGTTGTAGTCGGCTCTATTTACTCTCAGATTCAAACATGATGATTAGTATCAACGATCAAGTCAGCTGCTGCTGCTCCAATACAGTATGAGGTGAGACGGTGAACTGATGTTGAACTGGGCAGTCAGCTGCTGCTGCTCCAATACAGTATGAGGTGAGACGGTGAACTGATGTTGAACTGGGCAGTCAGCTGCTGCTGCTCCAATACAGTATGAGGTGAGAAGGTGAACTGATGTTGAACCGGGCAGTCAGCTGCTGCTGCTCCAATACAGTATGAGGTGAGACGGTGAACTGATGTTGAACTGGGCAGTCAGCTGCTGCTGCTCCAATACAGTATGAGGTGAGACGGTGAACTGATGTTGAACTGGGCAGTCAGCTGCTGCTGCTCCAATACAGTATGAGGTGAGACGGTGAACTGATGTTGAACTGGGCAGTCAGCTGCTGCTGCTCCAATACAGTATGAGGTGAGACGGGGAACTGATGTTGAACTGGGCAGTCAGTCATTTATTCTGTACTATGAGTCTGGTCTAACATTGTGGTGGAAATTCTAACCAATCAGGAGAGACTTTGTCATTTCTTCAAACAATCAACCTTTATTTGATAAGAATTGCAATAATGTAGCTGGTCAGCCCTACACTCTGAGGTGGAAGGCCGAGAGCTCGATGACACAAGGAGTTCAGAAGCCCACAGTTCCCCCAATAGCTGTCCCTCAACCCTCCAAGATCCCCCCACAGTTCCCCAATAGCTGTCCCTCAACCCTCCAAGATCCCCCCCACAGTTCCCCAATAGCTGTCCCTCAACCCTCCAAGATCCCCCCCACAGTTCCCCAATAGCTGTCCCTCAACCATTCGAGACCCCTCCCACAGTCCCCCAATACCTGTTCCTCAACCCTCCAAGATCCCCCCCACAGTTCCCCAATAGCTGTCCCTCAACCATTCGAGGCCCCTCCCACAGTCCCCCCCCCCCCCCCCCCCCCGCCGGAAGAAAAAATATAAAACAGACAATTAATTCCATTCCCCACCTCCAAGAACCTCCCACAATGCACCAACAACCAAGAGAATGAACTACAGAGAAAAAAGGAAAAGACAGAAGAAAACAGAAAACAACACAATGCAACAACAATAAAAAGTATATTTAAACAAAGGACATCAAGGACAACTGAAATCATAACAGCAATGCCAACTGTATATGTTTGTGTGCATGTCTGGCACTAGTACATGTATGTGTGTGTTCTTGTATGTGTTTGTTTGAATGAGAGTGTGTGAATATGCATGTGTTCCAACACCTGCACGTCATCAGCCTCAGGCAAACCGGCATTAGTTGTAAAAACACTGCCACTTAGTGTCATTCAAATGTACTTTTTATTATGTTTTATTTTGACTTTTTTTAATTTAATTTTTACTTTTATCTTTTGACCATCATTCTATCTCCTATCATCTATCTACCATGAGGTAGTCACCTGGAATGCATTTCCATTAACAGGTGTGCCTTGTTAAATGTTCATTTACGGAATTTCTTTCTTTCTTAATGCATTTGTGCCAATCAGTTGTGTTGTGACAAGGTAGGGGTGGTATACAGAAGATAGCCCTATTTGTCTATATTATGGCAAGAACAGCTCAAATAAGCATAAAGAAATGACAGTCCATCATTACTTTAACACATGAAGGTCAGTCAATGCGGAAACTTTCAAAAACTTTGAAAGATTCTTCAAGTGCAGTCGCAAAAACCATCCATCGCTATGATGAAGCTGGCTCTCATGAGGACCGCCACAGGAAAGGAAGACCCAGAGTTACCTCTGCTGCAGAAGATAAGTTCATTAGAGTTAACTGTGAAGACAACACAACTATGCCTATGAGATGGTTTGGGATGAATCGGACCGCAGAGTGAAGGAAATGCTGCCAACAAGTGCTCAGCATATGTGGGAACTAACACAACGTGCCATTGGAACAAAGGAGTGATGGTTGCTGATAATGGGCCTCTGTACGCCTATGTAGATATTCCATAAACAATCAGCTGTTTCCAGCTACAATAGTCATTTACAACATTAACAATGTCTACACTGTATTTCTGATCAATTTGATGTTATTTTAATGGACAAAAAATGTGATTTTCTTTCAAAATTAAGGACATTTCTAAGTGACCCCAAACTTTTGTACGGTAGTATACATCTACATGATGTATTGTTACACCATGTAGGAGCAGTATAGACCTAGTCTGTTCATTATATACATCTACATGATGTATTGATACACCATGTAGGAGCAGTATAGACCTAGTCTGTTCATTATATACATCTACATGATGTATTGTTACACCATGTAGGAGCAGTATAGACCTAGTCTGTTCATTATATACATCTACATGATGTATTGTTACACCATGTAGGAGCAGTATAGACCTAGTCTGTTCATTATATACATCTACATGATGTATTGTTACACCATGTAGGAGCAGTATAGACCTAATCTGTTCATTATATACATCTACATGATGTATTGTTACACCATGTAGGAGCAGTATAGACCTAGTCTGTTCATTATATACATCTACATGATGTATTGTTACACCATGTAGGAGCAGTATAGACCTAGTCTGTTCATTATATACATCTACATGATGTATTGTTACACCATGTAGGAGCAGTATAGACCTAGTCTGTTCATTATAGACATCTACATGATGTATTGTTACACCATGTAGCAGCAGTATGGAGGTCAGTGGGGGACAAAATTGTTGACACCCTTGATAAAGATGAGATAAACGACTCTATTAAATAAATAATTAAAATACTGAGCTATATTGTATGTAAAAAATACAGAAATTATATTATTTTATACTAATAGAATTGCTCAGAGAAAGAGATTTAGTTTATCATGTAATTCTCAAAAGGTAGGGGTCTGAATTATTGCCTCCCATGTTTTCAAAACTCCAGCACCCTCCCCTTGGGAGGATAACGACACTGAAATGTTTAATGAGATTAGAGAACACATTGGGTGGGACCTTAGACCATTCCTCCATACAGAATCTCTCCAGGTCCTTGATTTATTTAGTCTACGCTTATGGACTGCCCTGTTAAATTCAAACCACAGGTTTTCAATGGAGTTCAAGTCCGAAGACTGAGATGGCCATTGAAAATGTTGATTTTTGTGCCAAATTAACCATTTCTTCGTGGATGTTGATGTGTCTTGCTGGAAGATCCCCTTATGGCTAAGTGTCAGCCTCCTAGCAGAGAGGTAACCAGGTTTTGGGCTAAAATATCCTGGTAGTGGGTAAAGTTAATTTATTTATTTTATACAGTAATTTTAGCTCATCTTTATCAAGGGTATCAATAACTAGGTGCTTATTTTGATATCTAGTTATTTGACTGAATCAGAAATACAGATGTGGAGTAGATGTAGTTTGTTTTAAATTCTCATAAAAAACTGAACTAATCAAACAACACTTGTTGCTCTTTATACGTGTTGATATAATATTCATATTTAATGGAGAGAAAAAACGTTTCCCTAAACTGCTTTATAATATTATAATTCAATGAAGAATAAAAATAGTTTTCCCTCCTCAACTGCGTTTCCTCCCTCCAGACAGCAGATGGCGATATGTGTCTTTCAGGCGATGTTTCTAGTGTGACGTATAATCTAGTGGACGGAACGCTTCTTCAACAACTGCAGCCACCTCGGTAGCTCGCTAGCCAACAAAGTCTGAACATTCAAGTTCTTTAGACACTTTCCAGGTTTAATTGCAACTGTGATTTAAACATACTTATGTGTAAACAACTAGCTACCCCATTTAATTTAATATTTACGTTGCAACTATCTGGCTGGTTAAGTTAGCACTAGCCTAGCTAGCTAACATCCCCGACCATGCGCTCACTAAGCTACTCTCCTCCTGCTAAAGAGGAGGTCTGTTGGACGGAGAAAGAAGCTCTGGGGCTGAACGTTGTCGTGAAAGAGGAGAAGGAAGAGGAGGATGTCACAATACAACAAGAAGTAGAGGGTGAGGCTGTTACCGTGAAAGAAGAAGAGAAAGACGTTTCAGTGAAAGAAGAGGAAGACGCGTTCAGAGTGAAAGAGGAGGAGGATGTTACTGTGAAAGAAGAGGAGGAAGTGAAAGAAAATGAAGACGTTTTTGGAATGAAGGATGAAGAGGGGGAGATTACTGTCACATTAGAGGAGGACGAAGAAGAGAAGACTGGAGAACTGATTAACACCAGTAAATACAGTGAGTACTATCTAATAAAACAGGGACATTGATCTGATTAACACCAGTAAATACAGTGAGTACTATCTAATAAAACAGGGACATTGATCTGATTAACACCAGTAAATACAGTGAGGACTATCTAATAAAACAGGAACATTGATCTGATTAACACCAGTAAATACAGTGAGTACTATCTAATAAAACAGGGACATTGATCTGATTAACACCAGTAAATACAGTGAGTACTATCTTATAAAACAGGGACATTGATCTGATTAACACCAGTAAA
Source organism: Salmo salar (assembly GCF_965601325.2). Lineage (NCBI taxonomy): Eukaryota > Metazoa > Chordata > Actinopteri > Salmoniformes > Salmonidae > Salmo > Salmo salar. The sequence continues at coordinate 652,847 of NW_027675347.1, read as the reverse complement.
TACAGTGAGTACTATCTAATAAAACAGGGACATTGATCTGATTAACACCAGTAAATACAGTGAGTACTATCTTATAAAACAGGGACATTGATCTGATTAACACCAGTAAATACAGTGAATACTATCTAATAAAACAGGGACATTGATCTGATTAACACCAGTAAATACAGTGAGTACTATCTAATAAAACAGGGACATTGATCTGATTAACACCAGTAAATACAGTGAGTACTATCTTATAAAACAGGGACATTGATCTGATTAACACCAGTAAATACAGTGAGTACTATCTAATAAAACAGGGACATTGATCTGATTAACACCAGTAAATACAGTGAGTACTATCTAATAAAACAGGGACATTGATCTGATTAACACCAGTAAATACAGTGAGTACTATCTAATAAAACAGGGACATTGATCTGATTTAACACCAGTAAATACAGTGAGTACCATCTTATAAAACAGGGACATTGATCTGATTAACACCAGTAAATACAGTGAGTACTATCTAATAAAACAGGGACATTGATCTGATTAACACCAGTAAATACAGTGAGTACTATCTAATAAAACAGGGACATTGATCTGATTAACACCAGTAAAAACAGTGAGTACTATCTAATAAAACAGGGACATTGATCTGATTAACACCAGTAAATACAGTGAGTACTATCTAATAAAACAGGGACACAAACTCTGCAGATGTTGAACTAATGTGTGATTTTTAAAAGGGCATTCTACACTCAAATATGTTTTTGTACTGTATGAATTGTTCACTTTTCCTGTTGAAAAGTGATATAAATACAGTAAAGTATAAACACACTAATGGGAAACAAATAAATGTTTTGAGCAAAATAGTGCTTTTTTAACAACTGCAAACTAGAAGGAGTGAGTGATGTCATAGTAAGGCCTTCAAGGAGTTGGCTTGATGGGAAGTCGTGATGTCATCCAATAGGAGACTGATCTTCATGTGAATATTCATTATTCTTTTTAAAATCCTTCCTGTTCTGTCAAGTTGGTTGTTGATCATTGCTAGAAAGCCATTTTCAAGTCTTGCTATAGATTTTAAAGACGATTTAAGTCCAAACTGTAACTAGGCCACTCAGGAACATTCAATGTCATCTTGGTAAGCTCCTCCAGTGTAGATTTGGCCTTGTGGTTTAGGTTATTGTCCTGTTAGGAAAGTTGTTTGTATTCAGATCTCTGAAATGCTCTCTACCTACGTAACATTTAGTGTCTCCTTATGTTACGCTGGAAAAACAGTTTTCATGGATACAGAAATCCTAAATCATTTCAGAGTTTGCTAATCCAATGGTTCTAACCAAGAGTGACCTTAACTTTATTGACAACTCCCAAATGGATACTGTCATTAATGTGGTTCTTCAATAATTACACATAATACATAATACTTTAGCTGTTTAGTTACAGTCACATGTTCAACTATCATCAGCTGATCCAGGAAATCATTTTCTGAATGACAGTCACATGACAAACATCACGACATGCAACAACAACCAAAGTGCTTCTTCATTCATTACTCTGGTAAAGACAGTTATACTGTGCTCCACATTGGATCCAACACCCCTAACAAATTGATTTTTATAATGCGTTATTGTCTGATTGATTTACAGTAGGGTCTCGTTAGTCTGTTTGTGCACAGAGATATGCTCCACGTTGGATCCAACATTCCTACTTTGGTCATAATGTGTAGAGAACTGTTCCTTGATGGATAGGCTATTGTACAACACACAGAGCTATTTTCCTTTATTCAGGACATTTAGAATGACAACACATTACAGAGTAGCCTAGTGGGATTATTCACAAAATTATTTGGTGATCAGGTTATGAAATGTCATGACAAAGACATTTTAATTTCCATGTTTCACCTGAAATATTAAATGATTTATAGTCCTACGTCTATGTTGTTGTTAGATAAAGTTATGGGTCCTACAGTAGGTCTATGTTATTGTTAGGTGAAGTTATGGGTCCTACAGTAGGTCTATGTTATTGTTAGGTGAAGTTATGGGCCAATTTGTTAAACACTTAGTGTACAAACCCTTATTGTCAGGCTGATGGAAAAGCTAGCCAAAGAGCATTTAACTGGTTGAAGTGTTTAACTATAAATCAGTTGATTTGCGACAATAACACAAACATATTAAGCAGGAGATTCAAACGAGCCTTACAATTATAATCCAAAAGTAATGTGAAATGTACTCATCATCAACCTGTAAATGGAGGCTATTTTTGCTGTCAGCCTATGAGAACTCCCCTGAGTTTCCCCCACGGTGGTGAATTAGTGAGTAGACACAGAGCTTAATGTGAGTTTCCTTGAGTAGCACTCCTGATCTTGCGCTGTAATATTCAGAATACATTGTGAAAAACTAAAATCTTAGCTCACCATTTTTGCTCCAGGCAGATATACTACATCCATAACTAGTGGTTTCCTCATTAGCAGATATACTATATCCATAACTAGTGGTTTCCTCATTACCAGATATACTACATCCATAACTAGTGGTTTCCTCATTACCAGATATACTACATCCATAACTAGTGGTTTCCTCATTAGCAGATATACTACATCCATAACTAGTGGTTTCCTCATTACCAGATATACTACATCCATAACTAGTGGTTTCCTCATTACCAGATATACTATATCCATAACTAGTGGGTTCCTCATTACCAGATATACTACATCCATAACTAGTGGTTTCCTCATTACCAGATATACTACATCCATAACTAGTGGGTTCCTCATTACCAGATATACTACATCCATAACTAGTGGTTGCCTCATTACCAGATATACTACATCCATAACTAGTGGTTTCCTCATTACCAGATATACTACATCCTTAACTAGTGGGTTCCTCATTACCAGATATACTACATACATAACTAGTGGTTTCCTCATTACCAGATATACTACATCCATAACTAGTGGTTTCCTCATTACCAGATATACTACATCCATAACTAGTGGTTTCCTCATTAGCAGGGAGGAGTTTCTGCAACCAAATTGTGTCGCCCTTATAGTCCAAACACAGAAAGGGGCCTATATTGGAGACCAAAAGTCTCATCATTTTTGCTCCAGGCAGATATACTACATCCATAACTAGTGGTTTCCTCATTACCAGATATACTACATCCATAACTAGTGGTTTCCTGTTACGTGAATTAAGTTATCAATGTTCTTAATCCGAACTTCAATTAAACTACTCAGTCTGCCCCCCCCAGAGTGTGTTAGATTCTGGTTGAATGAAGCAGACGGATAGCCAGCCTACAAGGGTCTAAACGTTAATTTATGAGAGCTCTGAAAATCCTTACAATGTACTAAGCCTTTTATATTAACACACACACACACACCAGTACAGAACTCCACCAAGCAGTACCCAGACCACCTGTCTCCTTATCCGTTCCCAGGCCGTTGTTTCTCTCCCTAACTTAAGGAGGCCTCTTCTCCTGTTCCTTCCCAAGGTCGTCTTATCAACTCTGCCCTGCTCATTTTTTGAAGTGGTACCCGTGTCTTACTCACACACAGTATTGCACAGTATTAACCCATTATTATAGCCTTAATTCGAATACATTTCAACAGGTTATAGGGTTTCTGAGTGAAATCATTTAGTCAAACTTTTAGTCATATTTTACATTTTACATTTAAGTCATTTAGCAGACGCTCTTATCCAGAGCGACTTACAAATTGGTGCATTCACCTTATGATATCCAGTGGAACAACCACTTTACAATAGTGCATCTAAATCTTTTAGGGGGGGGGGGGGGGGGTTAGAAGGATTACTTTATCCTATCCTAGGTATTCCTTAAAGAGGTGGGGTTTCAGGTGTCTCCGGAAGGTGGTGATTGACTCCACTGTCCTGGCGTCGTGAGGGAGCTTGTTCCACCATTGGGGTGCCAGAGCAGCGAACAGTTTTGACTGGGCTGAGCGGGAACTGTGCTTCCTCAGAGGTAGGGAGGCGAGCAGGCCAGAGGTGGATGAACGCAGTGCCCTTGTTTGGGTGTAGGGCCTGATCAGAGCCTGAAGGTACGGAGGTGCCGTTCCCCTCACAGCTCCGTAGGCAAGCAGATGCGAGCTTCAACTGGAAGCCAGTGGAGAGAGCGGAGGAGCGGGGTGACGTGAGAGAACTTGGGAAGGTTGAATACCAGACGGGCTGCGGCGTTCTGGATGAGTTGTAGGGGTTTAATGGCACAGGCAGGGAGCCCAGCCAACAGCGAGTTGCAGTAATCCAGACGGGAGATGACAAGTGCCTGGACTAGGACCTGTGCCGCTTCCTGTGTGAGGCAGGGTCGTACTCTGCGAATGTTGTAGAGCATGAACCTACAGGATCGGGTCACCGCCTTGATGTTAGTGGAGAACGACAGGGTGTTGTCCAGGGTCATGCCAAGGTTCTTAGCACTCTGGGAGGAGGACACAAGGGAGTTGTCAACCGTGATGGTGAGATCATGGAACGGGCAGTCCTTCCCCGGGAGGAAGAGCAGCTCCGTCTTGCCGAGGTTCAGCTTGAGGTGGTGATCCGTCATCCACACTGATATGTCTGCCAGACATGCAGAGATGCGATTCGCCACCTGGTTATCAGAAGGGGGAAATGAGAAGATTAATTGTGTGTCGTCTGCATAGCAATGATAGGAGAGACCATGTGAGGATATGACAGAGCCAAGTGACTTGGTGTATAGTGAGAATAGGAGAGGGCCTAGAACAGAGCCCTGGGGGACACCAGTGGTGAGAGCACGTGGTGCGGAGGCAGATTCTCGCCACGCCACCTGGTAGGAGCGACCTGTCAGGTAGGAAGCAATCCAAGCGTGCGCGGTGCCGGAGATGCCCAGCTCGGAGAGGGTGGAGAGGAGGATCTGATGGTTCACAGTATCAAAGGCAGCAGATAGGTCTAGAAGGATGAGAGCAGAGGAGAGAGAGTTAGCTTTAGCAGTGCGGAGAGCCTCCGTGACACAGAGAAGAGCAGTCTCAGTTGAATGCCCAGTCTTGAAACCTGACTGATTAGGATCAAGAAGGTCATTCTGAGAGAGATAGCTGGCCAAGGACGGCACGTTCAAGAGTTTTGGAGAGAAAAGAAAGAAGGGATACTGGTCTGTAGTTGTTGACATCGGAGGGATCGAGTGTAGGTTTTTTCAGAAGGGGTGCAACTCTCGCTCTCTTGAAGACGGAAGGGACGTAGCCAGCGGTCAAGGATGAGTTGATGAGCGAGGTGAGGTAGTGGAGAAGGTCTCCGGAAATGGTCTGGAGAAGAGAGGAGGGGATAGGGTCAAGTGGGCAGGTTGTTGGGCGGCCGGCCGTCACAAGACGCGAGATTTCATCTGGAGAGAGAGGGGAGAAAGAGGTCAAAGCACAGGGTAGGGCAGTGTGAGCAGGACCAACGGTGTCGTTTGACTTAGCAAACGAGGATCGGATGTCATCAACCTTCTTTTCAAAATGGTTGACGAAGTCATCCGCAGAGAGGGAGTGGGGGGGGGGGGAGGATTCAGGAGGGAGGAGAAGGTAGCAAAGAGCTTCCTAGGGTTAGAGGCAGATGCTTGGAATTTAGAGTGGTAGAAAGTGGCTTTAGCAGCAGAGACAGAAGAGGAAAATGTAGAGAGGAGGGAGTGAAAGGATGCCAGGTCCGCAGGGAGGCGAGTTTTCCTCCATTTCCGCTCGGCTGCCCGGAGCCCTGTTCTGTGAGCTCGCAGTGAGTCGTCGAGCCATGGAGCAGGAGGGGAGGACCGAGCCGGCCTGGAGGATTAGGGGACAGAGAAAATCAAAGGATGCAGAAAGGGAGGAGAGGAGGGTTGAGGAGGCAGAATCAGGAGATAGGTTGGAGAAGGTTTGAGCAGAGGGAAGAGATGATAGGATGGAAGAGGAGAGAGTAGCGGGAGAGGGAGAGCGAAGGTTGGGACGGCGCAATACCATCCGAGTAGGCGCAGAGTGAGAAGTGTTGGATGAGAGCGAGAGGGAAAAGGATACAAGGTAGTGGTCGGAGACTTGGAGGGGAGTTGCAATGAGATTAGTGGAAGAACAGCATCTAGTAAAGATGAGGTCAAGCGTATTGCCTGCCTTGTGAGTAGGGGGGGAAGGTGAGAGGGTGAGGTCAAAAGAGGAGAGGAGTGGAAAGAAGGAGGCAGAGAGGAATGAGTCAAAGGTAGACGTGGGGAGGTTAAAGTCACCCAGAACTGTGAGAGGTGAACCATCCTCAGGAAAGGAACTTATCAAGGCGTCAAGCTCATTGATGAACTCTCCAAGGGAACCTGGAGGGCGATAAATGATAAGGATGTTAAGCTTGAAAGGGCTGGTAACTGTGACAGCATGGAATTCAAATGAGGAGATAGACAGATGGGTCAGGGGAGAAAGAGAGAATGTCCACTTGGGAGAGATGAGGATTCCAGTGCCACCACCCCGCTGGCTCGATGCTCTAGGGGTATGCGTGAACACGTGGGCAGACGAGGAGAGAGCAGTAGGAGTCGCAGTGTTATCTGTGGTAATCCATGTTTCCGTCAGCGCCAGGAAGTCTAGGGACTGGAGGGTAGCATAGGCTGAGATGAACTCAGCCTTGTTGGCCGCAGACCGGCAGTTCCAGAGGCTGCCGGAGACCTGGAACTCCACGTGGGTCGTGCGCGCTGGGACCACCAGGTTAGAGTGGCAGCGGCCACGCGGTGTGAAGCGTTTGTATGGCCTGTGCAGAGGGGAGAGAACAGGGATAGACAGACACATAGTTGACAAGCTACAGAAGAGGCTACGCTAATGCAAAGGAGATTGGAATGACAAGTGGACTACACGTCTCGAATGTTCAGAAAGTTAAGCTTACGTTGCAAAAATCTTATTGACTAAAATGACGAAAATGCTAGCTAACTAACACTAACACTACACTAATCAAGTCGTTCCGTTGTAATGTGATAGTTTCTACATTGCTGCTAGTCGGTAGAGGTTGGCTATTATACAAAAGCAACTTTGTAGCTAGCTAACATAACACTAATCAAGACGTTCCTTTGTAATGTATTTAGTTTCTACAATGCTGCTCGTCGGTAATAGTTGGCTAGGTATGGAACAATGGCGTCGCGGGGGACGGAAATAGCTGGCTAGCTAACCTCGATAATTACTAAACTACACAATTATCAAGCTATGACAAAGACAACTATGTAGCTAGCTAGCTAACACTGCACTAGTCAAACCGTTCCGTTGTAATGTATTAGTATCTACAGCGCTGCTAATCGGTAACGGTTGTTTAGCTAGCAAACCCACTAGCTAGCAGTGGGTTTGATGACTAGGTGTGTTGACTAAGTCTGGAGTCAGGACAAGGCGTCGCGTCGCGGCTGGCTAGCTAACCTCGATAATTACTCTAAACTACACAATTATCTTTGATAGCTAAGAAAAATTGCTCAGATCAAACGAACCAAACCGTTGTAATGTAAAGAAGTGTAGTATTACCTGTGGAGCGAAGCGAAGTGCGACTGCTCGCTCCGGAGTGGAGCGAGCAGTCCATTACATTTCCTCATTACCAGATATACTACATCCATAACTATCGGTTTCCTCATTAGCAGGGAGGAGTTTCTGCAACCAAATTGTGTGTGCTTTGCCCTCGTGCCGCAATTGTCGCAAACACAGAAAGGGACCCAAATTGGAGACCAAAAGTCGTCTGGCACACTGCTTAGAGTTTCAACAACATGAATAACTTATTTATAGCCTACAATCATCGATGTTACTACTAATGTGAAAACAAGACAAAATATGACTATTGTTGCTATCTTGACTGTGTTTATTTTCAAATTTAACAGACGTCAATTGTTGTACAACTTCATGGGTACGCTCTGGGCATCACCCTTTACCTCAAATAAACAGTGGATTTTTGTTGTGGGCATTTAACCATCTGACGTTGTCATTCACACAGGAGAGAGAAGTGACTATCGTGGATCCTCTGGGGAGCCTCAACAACCTCATGATGCTGACGAGGCAGAGAAGAGTCTCTCCAGATCAGAACTCCTCAAGAAACACCAGCAGAGACCCACAGGGAAGAAATCTCACTGCTCCTCTGACTGTGGGAAAAGATTCAACTCTTCAGTAAAACTTAAAATACACCAGAGAACACACAAAGGAGAGAAATCTTATAGCTGTGATAAATGTGGGAAGAGTTGTACTACATCAAGCCAGCTGACTTTACACCAGAGAATACACACAGGAGAGAAACCTTATAGCTGTGATCAATGTGGGAAGAGTTTTGGTCACTCGAGCAATCTGACAGTACACCAGAGAATACACACAGGAGAGAAACCCTGTAGCTGTGATCAATGTGGGAAGAGTTTTACTACATCTGGCTCTCTGACTCTACACCAGAGAATACACACAGGAGAGAAACCTTATAGCTGTGATCAATGTGGGAAGAGTTTTACTACATCTAGATTTCTGACTGTACACCAGAGAATACACACAGGAGAGAAACCTTATAGCTGTGGTCAATGTGGGAAGAGTTTTGGTCAGTCTAGCCAGCTGACATTACACCAGAGAACACACACAGGAGAGAAACCTTATAGCTGTGGCCAATGTGGGAAGAGTTTTGGTCAGTCTAGCCAACTGACTCTACACCAGAGAATACACACAGGAGAGAAACCTTATAGCTGTGGTCAATGTGGGAAGAGTTTTGGTCAATCTAGCAATCTGACAGTGCACCAGAGAAGACACACAGGAGAGAAACCCTATAGCTGTGATCAATGTGGGAAGAGATACTGTCGTAAAATATCTCTGATCAAACATCAGAAAATACATACATGAAGGATTTGTTTCATGATATCAATGAATTAATGTCACAATATAGAATGTTTTAACATTGTAGTAGGAGTATTTTAATGATGTCAATGTAGAACACTAAACGTTTGTCCCCTGTTCTATTGATTTCAACATGATATGGATATTAGCCTCAGGGGGAAAATCCAGGCTCTGAAATGGAAGAGTACTATTTATGAGATTTAACAAAAAGTGATTAACACAAAAAGGGTTGTGTTACACTTACCATGTTGGTTACCCACTGGAATCAAAATGAAACACTTCAAAATGTTTAGGTTTTCAATATATCCCAAACTTCTTCTGCATATTGGTTATTGATTTGGACACGTTGCAACTGTGTTTTGACATTGCACTATTCTCATTTAGCAAAATGTAATTGAAAAGACGTTGAAAATAAGACTAAAAGTCCAATATATGTTCGGTTGTAGTTGAAAAGATGTCGTTTTTTTCAATGACTTGAAAACAACTTAATTTCAACATACTTGCAGCCTATACACCTATAATCAATTTTATTAACAATCTTACATCACTCCAGTATTTATTTACAACATTCAAGTGCTAATTGTCTTTATTCCACTACTGAAGAAGCAGGACTCAAATCACCTCATATTTCAAACATCCAGCCTGACAAAATATACATTTTTTATCATTCCATGTCTCACCATTAAGTTAATTATTGCCAATACATATTAACAAAGGGGTGTATATTTGGTTTTGATATTTCATATTTACAATTATGTAACATTTAGTAATCATAGTTATTCATGCAACCAACTGACAATTTTTGGTACAATTATATTGGAATTGTTGCCCTGCTTTTAGAATATCAGGGTTCATTCTCAGATGTGCCAAACCAAATGTACTAGAGCATGACATTGGGGACTGGACCCCGATCCAACAACATGCCTATCTAGTGAACCCTGAAAAGAGAGAGAAGCTCTGCAGTGAGGTGGAAAGTTACTACGGATATTGCAGGAGTTTCCTCTTGAAATCAGACATGTCGGTGGTAAGGACAACTTGGTTGCTGATTATCTCAAGGGTTGGCAGTCAAAAAGATGTGTTTTGCGTTTAGCCATTTAACCAGTGAGTTGCCATGGATCACAATTTATTTTGACACGTTTTTCTGTGTTGGAGATGAGTTTTATCTCTTATTCTTTTCCGTATTGAAAGTGCGCTGTTGGTTAGGGGCTCGTAAGTAAGCTTTCCAGTGTTGTATCCGGCGCATGTGACTATTACAATTTGATTTGAGTTTTGTTTGGGCTCGTTCTAGAAGCTAGTGAGGTTTAGGAAGACGAGAGTTCTAGAAGCTAGTGAGTTTTAGGAAGACGAGAGTTCTAGAAGCTAGTGAGTTTTAGGAAGACAAGAGTTCTAGAAGCTAGTGAGGTTTAGGAGGACAAGAGTTCTAGAAGCTAGTGAGTTTTAGGAAGACGAGAGTTCTAGAAGCTAGTGAGTTTTAGGAAGACGAGAGGTCTAGAAGCTAGTGAGATTTAGGATTCTATGGAAAGAAAAAGGAGAAAAAATAATACTATTGTAAATTATTATTTAGAAATACGTGTTTTTTCTTGTTTTTAATTGTTGACAGCCAGTAGACACCATGTTTATATTGTAGAAGGTGAAGCATTGTAGATGATTATGTGAAATGGAAGTTGTAGTGATACTCTGAATGAAAAGCCAACTGACATGCTTCAACACCTGCATTGCTTGCTATTTGGGGTTTTAGGCTGGGTTTCTGTACAGCACTTTGTGACATCAGCTGATGTAAGAAGGGCTTTATAAATACATTTGATTTATTGATTGTACAACTGAAATGTGTCTTGGGTGCACTGATTGGTGTCACCTCGTTAGCACGTGTAGCTCGTTAGCACGTAGGACGCACTGATTGGTGTCACCTCGTTAGTCAATAAACATGATTCAACCATCATAAAAGTACACAACGCAGAACGAACCACGCTACAAACCGGTTTGTAGCGTGGTTCGTTCTGCGTTGTGTACTTTTAATCAGGACACTGCCACAACTGGAATTATGATGGTTGAATCATGTTTATTGGTCCTGCACACGAAGAGACAACACACAATATGTTAGCCCTCGGTGCAGTCACAGCTCTCGGGCACCTTGCTAGCTGAAGGTCCGGCAAAAGAGAACGATAAAAGTAAGTACGGATAACCCGCGATGGACCAAACCAAAATATACAAACTTTTACAATTAGGTGTATTTACAATATAGATATCAAAAAATGTTTGTACACCGAAAAATAACATTAACTATGCTGCTGTAATTAAATAAAGAAAACACATTGAATTATTATTATTGTTATTAACTTATTAACATCCCCTCTTGACCTGGCCTACTTGAACTGTCCTTGCGTGCAACTTGGTGCATAATCTAGGGGAACAACATCACTCTACTACATTCACCCCCACTGTTTTACACTAGATTATAGGCACAAAACAAAACACATTACCTCGAAGGTAACAAAGCAAAGAAAGAAAAAAAAATTCACACCCACAGAGCGACGGAGTAACCCAGTGTAGTCCCTTACATCTAGACCCACAAATGGTCGATCAGCTGGAAAGCTATCCCGCGAAGGATTAGGAAAAATAAGAGGTAGCTAATCCCTTATTCAACCGTATACAAAAAATGCCAAATACATTTTATGCTGATGAACTACACACAAAGTTACATGAATTGTCAAAATTTTTAGACCAACCCACAAATCACTCTAAGACCCAGTTAGATTACCATATACACCCCAAAAAATGAAAAGGTAGGCAATATCCTACCGTCACTGAGAAACCAAGAACGGTTTCATTTCCTGTGTAGACATAGTTTGGATTAACCTATTCACTGGCTTAATAAATCTACCTAGTCTAGTCCGAACACCCTCACCCAAAAAGCTAGCAGGAATGTCACGGACAGCACTAACCGTGCTCAGAGGTCTAACCTCAGGTTGGGGAATACTACAACTCGGCCTATCCGGAGCTAGCACACTTTCAGTTACAGACTCAACACTAGTAGTGTCAGACGACTGATCAGAATCCTGGTAGATTGCCACAGACCACACTGACAAGGCATCTTCAACTAAGTTAACAACATCTGTCACAGCACCATCCCCACTGAATGGAGTTTCGCCATCAGAACTCTTGTAGGCTTTGGGAATCTCTCTCTGGTCCACTTCTACTGAGCACACCTCACTGAAGGGGACGTCATATGGCCTTTCCACTTCACTTCCATCAACTGGGACTTCACCATCCTCTTGGAATATCCTCCCAGAAGACTCAGGAAGGCTTGCTACCCAGTGAACAGTCCTTGCGTCACTCCCATCCATTTTGCTGGACGTTGCAGACATCCCAGAGAACACGTCACCACCCGATAGATATCCGTGACTCTCAGGTTCCTCCCAAGAAGGCAAAGGCAGAAAGTTGACTGGCATAATCAGGTTCCTATGCACCGTCTTGATGCGTCCAGTGGTAGGGTGCTGTATACGATATGTGTTCAGTGAGCTGTTCTTCGCAACAACTATGTACACCGCACTGTCCCAGCGATCAGCCAGTTTCTTCTTGCACCTCTCTCCCTTGTTAGCAAGTAGAACTCTGTCTCCCTTCTCTACCGAATGACCCTTCGGCCGTCTGTTGTAGGCCTCAGCTTGTCTCTTTTGTTGCTTACTAGCATGCTGCTGAGCCAATGTCATGGCTTCTCTCAGATCCTCACCCAAAGACTGGACATACTTATCCACATCGACCGTGTCCCCATCCAACAGCACACTTTCAAACATAACATCTACTGGCAACCTAGGGGTGCGTCCAAACATAAAAGAAGAAGGGCGGAAACCCAGTAGTCTCGTGAACAGTGCTGTTATTGGAGAATGTCAATGTGTTCAACATCTGAGGCCATTTAGCCTTGGACCTAGCTGGCAGAGCTCTAATCATCCCACCCAGCGTGCGATTTAGACGTTCTGCTTGACCGTTCCCCATGGGATGATAAGGTGTGGTGTGGGACTTTCCAACACCAGAGAACTGAAGTAATTCTGCAATAAGTGAACTTTCAAAGTTAGCACCCCTGTCAGAATGGATACAATCAGCGAACCCATAAACGCAGAAGAAATTATTCCAGAGAACACGAGCCACAGTCTTAGCAGACTGGTTTGGACACGGATACACACATGCCAGCTTAGTAAAGTGATCAGTCACTACTAACACATCAATAGACTTGTTGTTTGAATCTTCTGCAGTCCAGAAATCAATACACACAAGTTCCAAAGGTGCCGTTGTCACAATGGAGACAAGTGGAGCTCTTGCTTCAGGCTCAGGTGCTTTACTCAACACGCATCTCTTACAGTGGGCCACGTATTCCTTGACATCCTTTTCCATAGAGTCCCAGTAAAACCGCTGTCTCGTAAGCCACAATGTGCGCTGCTGACCCTGATGACCAGCGTCATCATGAACTCCCTTCAACACAAGGCCTCTCAAAGACACAGGTACAACATACTGGAATATTTTCTTCTTACTCACTGGGTGTTTTGAGACACGATACAGAATCCCTAACCGCGTGGTGAGTTTTCCCCACTGTCTTAGAGTATAAACTGTTTCATTAGCTTCAAGGACTCGCTCTCTCCTAGATGGGCGCCGGCCTCTATCTACAAAGAACATGACTCTGCTGATGACAGGATCCAGTGACTGGTTATCATACAGCTCCTTGTGTGTAAAGACAGGTAAAGGGCTCTGACCCATGGACATCAACTTCTCAAGGTGCTGCGCGTGTGAAATGGCCCTCACCGTGGCACCATCATCCCATCGGCGGTGAGCATGGAGGACAGCAGACACCTCTTCACAGGAAACCAACCCACTGACATCGTCTCCAGCTCTACTTAACTCACTCCCAGGAGCCATAGACGTTCCACAGCCAGCCTCGGGCTGTTCACAGGAGAGGCGGAACATGTCTTGAACATCATCCACTCGAAGACCTCTGGCTTCCTCCAGCAGGACATCATATGGAATTCTTGTCAGTCGGTGCAGAACTGTGGAGCGGACAAATGGCTCTCTGCTCAAAGCATCAGCAACGACATTCTTGGGACCCGGTATGTACTGGATATCAAAGTCAAAGGGTGCCAGCTTTGCGACCCATCTCTGGTCACATGCATCAAGTCTCGGCTTTGTAAGAATATATTTGAGTGGATTGTTGTCGGTCCACACAGTAAACTTATGCCCTCGCAGGCAATGGCTGAATTTATCATGAATGGCCCATTTCATGGCTAGAAATTCCAGCCGGTGAGCAGGATACTTGGATTGTGCATGATTAAGAGATTTACTAGCAAAAGCTATTGGCCTGGCTATTGCCGTCCCATCTTGCACTTGGGATAGTACAGCTCCCAAACCACTAGTAGATGCATCCACAGAAAGTAAAAATGGCTGAGAAAAATCTGGATGAGCCAGCAGTGCCTGGTCAACTAGTGCTGATTTCAAAGCTTCAAAAGCGAGTTGACATTCGGCAGTCCAGTCTGCAGCAGTGAGCCTGCGAGAGGGACCAGGCCTCCTCCTCCTCCAGGCCTCCTCCTCCTGTTTCAGCTAACCTGTAGTTAGCTGAAACAATGGCCTAGCAACCATGTAACAATTCTCAATGTAGTGTTGATAGAGTGACACCATCAGCTTCCATCATCTCGCTCTCAGTCACGTTCAAAATAGTTTGAACTTTAGCAGGGTCAGTGGCTACACCCTCCTGAGAAATGATGTGACCCAAAAACTTAACAGACCTCCTCAAAAACTTGCACTTAGACGGAGACAGTTTAAGATTGTGCTCCTGCAACCGCTGAAAAACCATCTCAAATCTCTGCAGACTCTCTTCCTCAGTCTTAGCAAAAACCATCAGATCATCCAAATAACAAAGGAGACTTAGAAAGTTTTGGTCACCAAAGATGGTCAGCATCATTCTCATGAACGTAGCCGGGCTGTTGCAGAGGCCCTGAGGCAACCGATTGTACTCATGCAGGCCTAAAGGAGAGGAAAGGCAGTGTATTTCTTATCCTCTTCATGCAGTGGCACGTTATAATACCCTGACGTCAAGTCCATTGTGCTGAAGAAGGCATTACCTCCCAGCGCGGCCAGTACATCAGCCTGATGAGGCAGGGGATGAGCGTCCTTTACAGTGCGTGCATTTAACCACCTAAAGTCAGTACATAGGCGCAAGTCCCCATTCTTTTTCCATACCAGCACCAATGGTGAGGCATACTCACTGCTGGATTTTCTGACGATTTCCTTTTCCTCCATATCATCCAGTGTTTCCCTGAGTTTTTGGTAATGAGCTGGAGAAAGCCTACGATAAGGTAATCGAAATGGGCGGTCATCAGTCAGCCGTATGCGATGGCAGAACCCCTTTGCCTCACCACAATCTAGGCTATGTCTAGAGAACACTGTCATACTTCCCAATTAAATTGACAAGTTTATCCTTCCAGAACTGTGAAACTGGACACTCCTCAACAGACAGGCCTTGAAGTCCAAGATTGCTCAGTGTACTGTTGCCATGAACTACACTGCCACTAACTGAACTCTTAGCTGTCAGACTGCCGTGTGAGCTGTCACATTGAACTTTTGCCACGTTCTGGTAAGCTGCTTGCTGCTTGACATCATCAAAATCCTCTAATGCAATGCAAGGATACACATCCTCCACTTTAGCATTTCGTCTCAGGGTAACTGGTGATGTTGTTGGATTCACTATCTTCACAGGTAGCCATCCATCCCCCCACAGAGGCGTAACTACTCTCCCCACTAGTATGTGTCGATTCACACAACGAGATGACAACAGTACTGCCCACAGAGAGTTTTGTCTTTGGGGGTAGGCGGCCCCACACCAGATGCTCACTCATGGGTTGGAGCGTTACTGCTCTCTTCAACTTAATGGTGCCTACTTTATCTGGGATAGAGTCTCCTCTCCATCTCTCCAGATTTGACAGGAGACGCAGGAAGTGGCTGTCATCGCACTGGCTAGAGGAACCTGGTGTACCCACCACCCGCCAGTAGCTGTCATTTGATTTGAACTGTCTAATCAAAGACTTCAACACATTAGTGCCCACAATGAGTTCATCAACCTGCCCATCTACAATAAGCACTGGGACTACATAGCTGAAACCATAAAGCTGCATTTTTAAATCACACATGCCCACTGGGCTAGTTTGC
Source organism: Salmo salar (assembly GCF_965601325.2). NCBI lineage: Eukaryota > Metazoa > Chordata > Actinopteri > Salmoniformes > Salmonidae > Salmo > Salmo salar. The sequence goes on along the minus strand of NW_027675347.1, from coordinate 636,898 downwards.
TTCCCACCACAACCCACCAGGATGATATCTGAAGGAGCTAGAAAGTTCCCCTCTACCACTCCTGCCTCCCTCAACCGAGGTACAATATCTGCGCTCAGAGTAGTAGCCATGGACCCACTATCTAACATCCCCTTCAGCTCAACTTTATCCTGTACTGGCACAGAGGTGTAAAACAAACTGTCATTCTGAGTAATTCTCATTGTGTTCTGAAAAATGACTGTGTTGTTCTTGGGTACTGACTCACAAAAGTAAGAATAAACAGATTGGATATCATCATCAGTGGAGGAAAAACAAGACTGCCCCACATTGCCCTCCTCAGAATGGAGGCATTCTAGTTTTCCTGAGACCTGCCAGTCTGTCCACATCCAGGGCTCTGTCGCTGCCCAGCCTCACTACAGTCAAAGCTCATGTGGCCCGGAGAGAAGCACTTGAAGCACAGCTGGTGCATCTGACAGTGAGCTTTGGTCCAGTGATTAGTGCTTCCACAGACGGCGAACTCACGCTGACGTTTGTGGAACTGTTTACGGGGCCCTCTGTTCACAGACTGAGTATTGCTGACCAGAGCCTTCTCTAACAAAGTCAAAACCTTCTCTAATGTCTCACCCTCAGATATAGATGGTGCCTGGTCTGGTTCACGGCCACATTGAGAAAAGGATGACACCTTAGGTCTGTTCACAGGACCCACTCCCTCCTGGGGGGAGTCAAAGACGGCAGCCACCTGCTGTGAAAGTTGTGTTCTACATGCTTTACGTTTGACATGTTTGAACGAACGTAAATATATTTTTTCCCCTCGTTCATGAAGTGAAGTCCGGCGGGCTTAGATCATGTGCTAACAAGACGGAGATTTTTGGACATAAATGATGAGCTTTTTTGAAGAAAACTACATTCGTTATGGACCTGTGATACCTGGAAGTGACATCTGATGAAGAGAATCAAAGGTAATGGATTATTTACATAGTATTTTCGATTTTAGATCTCCCCAACATGACGTCTAGTCTGTATCGCAACGTGTATTTTTCTGGGCGCAGTGCTCAGATTATTGCAAAGTGTGATTTCCCAGTAAGGTTATTTTTAAATCTGGCAAGTTGATTGCGTTCAAGAGATGTAAATCTATAATTCTTTAAATGACAATATAATATTTTACCAATGTTTTCTAATTTTAATTATTTAATTTGTGATGCTGACTTGACTGCCGGTTATTGGAGGGAAACGATTTCCTCAACATCAATGCCATAGTAAAACGCTGTTTTTGGATATAAATATGAACTTGATAGAACTAAAAATGCATGCATTGTCTAACATAATGTCCTAGGAGTGTCATCTGATGGAGATTGTAAAAGGTTAGTGCATCATTTTAGCTGGTTTTATGGTTTTGGTGACCCTGTCTTTGACTTGACAAAACATTACACACAACTCTTGTAAATGTACTGTCCTAACATACTCTAAATTTATGCTTTCACCGTAAAACCTTTTTGAAATCGTAAAACGTGGTTAGATTAAGGAGATGTTTATCTTTCAAAGGGTGTAAAATAGTTGTATGTTTGAAAAATTTGAATTTTGACATTTATTTGGATTCAAATTTGCCGCTCTTGAAATGTACCTGCTGTTGATGGAGTGCACCACGGGTGGGACGCTTGCGTCCCACCTAGCCCGTAGAGGTTAAAACATTCTACATTGTGACATTAATTCATTGATATCATGAAACAACTCCTTCATGTATGTACTTCTATCAGATTATCTCTAGTCACAGCTATAAGATTTCTCTCCTGTGTGTATTCTCTGGTGCACTGTCAGATCTGTAGATTTTACAAAACTCTTTCTACATTGAGTACAACTATAAGGTTTCTCTCCTGTGTGTGTTCTCTGGTGTAGAGTCAGATGGCCAGATTGACCAAAACTCTTCCCACATTGAACACAGCTATAAGGTTTCTCTCCTGTGTGTATTCTCTGGTGTTGAGTCAGACTGCAAAATCGACCAAAACTCTTCCCACATTGACCACAGCTATAAGGTTTCTCTCCTGTGTGTGTTCTCTGATGAATTTTAATGCCTGATGAGGAAGTAAATCTCTTCCCACAGTCAGAGCAGCAGTGAGTTCTCTTCCCTGTGCATCTCTGCAGGTGTTTATTGAGGTGTTCTGATCTGCAGAGACTCTTCTCTGCCTCGTTAGCATCATGAGGTTGTTGAGGCTCCCCAGAGGATCCACGATAGTCCCGTCTCTCTCCTGTGTGAACGACAAAGTCAGACAGATGATTAAAAGGCCCACAACAGCAGAAATCCACTGTAAAAGGTGATGCCAACAGCGGAGCCATGATGTTATACAACAATTGACATCTGTAATGAATGTTAAAATTATTTGACAATTGTCTTAACCTGTTATGGCTAGGGGGCAGTATTTTCACGGCTGGATAAAAAACGTACCCGATTTAATCTGGTTACCACTCCTACCCAGTAACTAGAATATGCATATACTTATTACATATGGATAGAAAACACCCTAAATTTTCTAAAACTGTTTGAATGGTGTCTGTGAGTATAACAGAACTCATTTGGCAGGCAAAAAACTGAGAAGGTTTCATGCAGGAAGTGGCCTGTCTGACAAGGTGTCGTTCTTCTTGTCTCTGTTTATTGAAGAGTGAGGATCTTAGCTGTCCCGTGACACTTCCTACGGCTGCCATAGGGTCGCAGAAGGCGGTAAAAAGCTGAATCGTGGCTTTGCAGGCTCTGGCTGAAACAAAGTAGCGCGTTTGGGTAGTGGCTGGTTACAGTACTGTGAGACTCAGGCTCGTGCCCGCGTCGACCGAAAGCTTTGTTTACTTTCCTCAGTTTAGCTAAATGGACATTCCCGGTCGGAATATTATCGCTTTTCTACGAGAAAAATGGCATAAAAATGGATTTTAAACAGCGGTTGACATGCTTCGAAGTACGGTAATGGAATATTTAGATTTTTTTTGTCACGAATTGCGCCATGCGTGCGACCCTTATTTACCCTTTCAGATAGTGTCTGGGACGCACGAACAAAACGCCGCTATTCGGATATAACGATGGATTATTTTGGACCAAACCAACATTTGTTATTGAAGTAGCAGTCCTGGGAGTGCATTCTGACGAAGACAACAAAAGGTAATCAAACTTTTATAATAGTAAAGCTGATATTGGTGAGCGCTAAACCTGCCGGGTGTCTAAATAGCTAGCCCGTGATGCCTGGGCTATGTACTTAGAATATTGCAAAATGTGCTTTCACCGACAAGCTATTTTAAAATCGGACATATCGAGTGCATAGAGGAGGTCTGTATCTATAATTCTTAAAATAATTGTTATGCTTTTTGTGAACGTTTATCGTGAGTAATTTAGTAAAATGTTAGCGAATTCCCCGGAAGTTTGCGGGGGGGGGGGGGGGGTATGCTAGTTCTGAACATCACATGCTAATGTAAAAAGCTGTTTTTGGATATAAATATGAACTTGATTGAACAAAACATGCATGTATTGTATAACATAATGTCCTAGGGTTGTCATCTGATGAAGATCATCAAAGGTTAGTGCTGCATTTAGCTGTCTTCTGGGTTTTTGTGACATTATATGCTAGCTTGAAAAATGGGTGTCTGATTATTTCTGGCTTGGTACTCTGCTGACATAATCTAATGTTTTGCTTTCGTTGTAAAGCCTTTTTGAAATCGGACAGTGTGGTTAGATTAACGAGAGTCTTGTCTTTAAATAGCTGTAAAATAGTAATATGTTTGAGAAATTGAAGTAATAGGATTTTTAAGGTTTTGAAAATCGCGCCACAGGCTTCAAGTGGCTGTTACGTAGGTGGGACGAATTCGTCCCGCCTAGCCCATAGAGGTTATAATGAGCAAGAAGAGTCATATTTTGTCTTGTTTTCACATTAGTAGTAACATTGATGATTGTAGGCTAGAAATAAGATATTCATGTTGTTGAACCTCTAAGCAGTGTGCCAGACGACTTTTGGTCTCCAATATAGGCCCCTTTCTGTGTTTGCTAAAATTGCGGCACGAGGGCAATTTGATTGCAGAAACTCCTCCCTGCTAATGAGGAAACCGATAGTTATGGATGTACTATATCTGCCTGGAGCAAAAATGGTGAGCAAAGATTTTAGTTTTTCACAATGTATTCTGAAAGTGAATGGGGGTAACTGAGGGAAGTAACCTCCATTACCAGGTTGCTTATGAGTTCATTTCACACTACTTTAGATTATAATTGTAAGGCTCGTTTGAATGTAATGTTTAATATATTATTTGCTACAGTATTATAAGTTATGTGTAATTATTGAAGAACCGCGTTAATGACAGTATCCATTTGGGTGTTGTCAATAAAGTTAAGATTTCACCTTTGTTTAACCAGGAAGGCCAGTTGAGAACAAGTTCTCATTTACAACTGTGACCTGGCCAAGGTAAAGCAAAGCAGTGCGACAAAAACAACAGAGTTACACGTGGGATAAACAAACGAACAGTCAATAACACAATAGAAAAATCTATATACAGTGTGTGCAAATGGAGTACGGAGGCAAGGCAATAAATAGACCATAGTAGTGAAGTAATTACAATTTAGCACTGGAGTGATAGATGTTCAAGTAGAAATACTGGTGTGCAAAAGAGCAAAAAAAGTCAATAAAAACATGGGGATGAGGTAGGCAGTTGGATGGACTATTTACAGATGGGCTGTGTACAGCTGCAGCGATCGGTAAACTGCTCAGATAGCTGATGCTTAAAGTTAGTGAGGGAGATATAAGTCTCCAACTCCAGCGATTTTTGCAATTTGTTCCAGTCATTGGCAGCAGAGAACTGGAAGGAAATGCGGCCAAAGTAGGTGTTGGCTTTGGGGATGACCAGTGAGATATACCTCCTGGAGCGCGTGCTATGGGTGGGTGTTGCTATGGTGACCAGTGAGCTGAGTTAAGGCGGCCTAGCAAAGACTTGTAGATGACCTGGAGCCAATGGGTTTGGCGACGAATATGTAGCGAGGGCCAGCCGACGAGAGCATACAGGGTGCAGTGGTGGGTGGTATATGGGACTTTGGTGACAAAACGGATGGCACTGTGATAGACTGCATCCAGTTTGATGAGTAGAGTGTTGGAGGCTATTTTGAAAATGACATCGCCGAAGTCAAGGATCGGTAGGATAGCCAGTTTTACGAGGGTATGTTTGGCAGCGTGAGTGAAGGAGGCTTTGTTGCGAAATAGGAAGCCGATGCTAGATTTAATTTTGGATTGGAAATGCTTAATGTTAGTCTGGAAGGAGAGTTTACAGTCTAACCAGATACCTAGGTATTTATAGTTGTCCACATATTCTAAGTCAGAACCGTCCAGAGTAGTGATGCTGGACGGGCGGGTGCGGGCAGCGATCAGTTGAAGAGCATACATTTAGTTTTACTAGCAAGCGTCCCACCCCTGGTACACCCTATCAACAGCAGGTGAAATATCAAGGGCGCCAAATTTGAAAACAATTAAATGTCATAATTCAAATTTCTCAAACATACAACTATCTTACACCCTTTGAAAGATAAACATCTCCTTAATCTAACCACGTTGTCCGATTTCAAAAAGGCTTTACGGCGAAAGCATAAAGTTAGATTATGTTAGGACAGTACATTGACAAAACATTACATACAGCTATTTTCAATGCAAAGACAGGCGTCACCAAAAGCAGAAAACCAGCTAAAATTATGCACTAACCTTTGACAATCTTCATCAGATGACACTCCTAGAACATTATGTTAGACAATACATGCATTTTTTGTTCTATCAAGTTCATATTTATATCCAAAAACAGCATTTTACAATGGCGTTGATGTTGAGAAAATATTTTCCCTCCAATACCGCCAGTCAATCAGCACAACAAATTAAATAATTACTATTCGAAACCATTGGTAAAATATTATATTTTCATTCAAAGAATTATAGATTAACATCTCGTGAACGCCACGGCATTGCCAGATTTAAAAATAACCTTACTGGGAAATCACACTTTGCAATAATCTGAGTACTGCGCTCAGAAAAATAGGCTTGGCGATACAGACTAGGCGCCATGTTGGAGAGATCTAAAATCAAAAATACTATGTAAATATTCCCTTACCTTTGATTATCTTCATCAGAAGGCACTTCCAGAAATCCCAGGTCCATAACAAATGTAGTTTTGTTCTAAAAAGCTCATAATTTATGTCCAAAAAGCTCCGTGTTGTTAGCGCGTCCTGTAGGCTACTCAAAAACATGAACGTCGCCCGCCGGACATGTCTTCACCAAAGAGGGAAAAAAAATTATGTACGTTCGTTCAAACATGTCAAACGTTGTATAGCATAAAACGTTAGGGCCTTTTTCAATCAGAACTTCAATAATATTCAAGGCGGACGATTGCATTCTCTTTTAAAACGTATTGGAACGAGGGTACCCAACATGCACTCGCGCGCCAGAGTAGTATCGGCCATCCGCTTATGACCAACGTTCCAAGTCTCTTGTTCGGTCAGTTTTCATAGTAGAAGACTCAAACCACTTTGTAAAGACTGGTGACATCTAGTGGAAGCCATAGGAAGTGCTCAATGATTAATAAGCCCCTGTGTGTTTCAATGGCATAGGCTTAAAAGTAATTCAACACATCAGGTATCCACTTCCTGTCAGAATTTGTCTCAGGGTTTTGACTGCCATATGAGTTCTGTTATACTTACAGACACCATTCAAACAGTTTTAGAAAATTCTGAGTGTTTTCTATCCAAACCTGAACAATAATATGCATATCCTAGCTTCTGAGTTGGTGTAGGAGGCAGTTAAAAATGGGCACATATTTTTTTCTAAATTCTCAATACTGTCCCCTATCCCCAACATTAAAGGCACAGTCAACTTAGTGTATGTAAACTTCTGACCCACTGGAATTGTGATACAGTGAATTATAAGTGAAATTATCTGTAAACAATTGTTGGAAAAACTACTTGTGTCATGCACAAAGTAGATGTCCTAACCGACTTGTCAAAACTATAGTTTGTTATCAAACAATTTGTGGAGTGATTGAAAAACAAGTTTTGATGACTCCAACCTAAGTGTATGTAAACTTCTGACTTCAACTGTAGCTGACATACTGGTACATACTGCTGTAAAGATATGCTATGTGGTTCATAAGGACAGCGTAGCTAGCTAACATACTGGTACATACTGCTGTAAAGATATGCTATGTGGTTCATAAGGACAGCGTAGCTAGCTAACATACTGGTACATACTGCTGTAAAGATATGCTATGCGGTTTGTAAGGATAACGTAGCCAACATATCGTTACATTGCTCAACATTCTCTTAACATTTGTCATAATTAGTTAAAGCAGTTCATTTGTATCCACTCTCTCGTCGGACTTCGGCTGCATATTTTCCAATTTTTTTTTCAAATCTGAAAATAGTTCAAGCCCCGCCCATTTCCTGAAGAATTGCATTATGGGCCCTAAAAGCACAGAAATAGTGTCCTCTGCATATATACTTCGTATTTTGGCGACTGTAGTACCACATCCGGGAACTTTTGGCATACTAACTATATCCACACTATGACAAATAAGCATAATATATAGTATGGTTAGTATGAGTATTCGAACACAGCTCAAGTCTCTGAGCAGCCATTTTGTTTCTGTTTTAAAACTAGGTTGCCCCTTTAAAAAAGCCACACAATCAACCAACCAATCTGCAGTCCAAACAATAACAAAGCTGTACTTCCACCACTGTTTTGGTAATAAGATGATTATGGGGTTGGAGAAATGTAACTACAGACAGACAGACCTATGGATGCAAGGACTGACCATCCATAATATCAACATTATAGTTTTAACCATGTTGAGGCTATACAGTGTTGATTTACATTGTTTCTAAACATTGGAGTAAAAAAAGCTTATTTGGGGTTCTGATGGGGTACAACAGTTGAACTAAACTCATGAGGCATGTGTTATATTCTTCAAGAACCAATGGCTATAATTAAATAATTTTAAAGAAAAAAAAATGGATGTAGCAATTACAGATTTCCCCTTTAACACCTCAGTTTAACAAGTGTAGAGTTTGTGCCTCTGTTTTTAAAACAGTACTTACGAGTGTTAATCAGGGCCCGTTCATCGTTAGAACCATTGGATGCCATATGATGCCCTTGGGAAACCGGGCCCAGATATACAGTTTCTTCCTCTTCTTCCTTCTTCGATGTGACAGTCATCTCCTCTTTCACTCCATAAACTGCATCCTCCTCCTCCTTCACTCTGAACGTGTCTTCCTCTTCTTTTACTGTAACATCCTCCTCCTCTTTCACTCTGAACGTGTCTTTCTCTTCTTCTTTCACGGTAACAGCCTCACCCTCTACTTGTTTTTGTATTGTAACAGCCTCCTCTTCCTCCTCCTCTTTGACGAGAGCTTCTTTCTCCGTCCAGCAGGCCTCATCTTCTTTAACAGGAGGAGAGTAGCTTTGTGAGCGCATGGTCGGAGATGTTAGCTAGCTAGGCTAATGCTAATTTAACCAGCCCGCTAGCTGAATAATAATAACAACACCGTAAATATGAAACTAAATCTGATAACTAACTAGACGACAGAAGTGGGTTTAAAACACTGTGGCTAATATACACGAAAACGCCTAAAGAGCTTTATTGGTTCGGCTATTTTGTCTACAAGCTACAGAGGTGGCTGAATAACTGTTGCTGCTGTTGAAAGAAGCGTTCCGTCCACTACATTATACGTCACACCAACAGCATTACCTTAAATTCCCACACCGCCATCTGCTGACTGGAGTGGGTAACGCAGTAGAGTAAAATGTATACTTTATTTTCAGACAAAAAGTTAAAGTGTAGGAAGCATGAGTTTTTACTCACCAGCGTAACAACACAGTGTGGTTAAAGACTTAGTAAGCTAGTTGTAGTCACGATATGGTTCCCTATAAGTACAAACAGTTATGTTTTTGCGTTATTACAAATGTATTAACTTATTTCGGGAAATCTTCTACAAACCCCACAATGCACTATTTCCCAACGTCATATGTATTATCAACTCTATGCTACCGAGTTTGTATGCCAGTGTAACGGTGTAATGAAGTTACATTTAAAAAATGTATTTAACCATTATTTAACCAGGCAAGCCAGCTAAGAACAAATTATTATTTACAATGACCGACCTACCCCTGCCAAACCCTAACCCAGACGATGCTGGGCTACTGTGCGCTGCCCTATGGGACTCCCTGTCACAGCCTGTTATGATACAGCCTAGTTTTGAACCAGGGTCTGTAGTGACACCTCTAGCACTGAGATGCAGTACCTTAAATCGCTGTTTGTGTGTTTACATTACAGTCAGTGATAAAGGATGTGATTCTGGGTAACCCAATGTGATTCTGGGTAACCCACAGCAGATTTATGGAGAATTTGAAAATTGGGTGGTCCTGGGATAGAAATGTATAAAGTTGACATTACATCATAAAATCCACCTTTTACATCATAAATTAGCAATTTATGTTTTAGTAACTTCTGTTGTTGGTTTGGCCTCTCTTTATATGTTATTTGCCGAATCTCAGTTTTCCATGTGGGTTTTATGCTAAAGTTCCCTCTATCAAGTTGGTAGCAAACTGGAAAATGCATCTTCTTTAGGAGTGCTATTTATATCCTGATCATTCATCCACACTGCATCTTCTTTAGGAGTGCTATTTATATCCTGATCATTCATCCACACTGCATCTTCTTTAGGAGTGCTATTTATATCCTGATCATTCATCCACACTGCATCTTCTTTAGGAGTGCTATTTATATCCTGATCATTCATCCTCACTGCATCTTCTTTAGGAGTGCTATTTATATCCTGATCATTCATCCACACTGTGTGTCTCATCAATGCAGGTAATTTATGACATGTATAAAGTATATGTTTTATAAACTCATGAACACCAGCCAGTTTATCACCCCGGTTCTGTTAGTTTAGGTGGATTATACTTGTTCACCACCAGAGGGGGACATTGAGTAATATTTCAGGTTAATTTGATATATTTTTATACTAAAATGGATGACAGTTTATTCTGTTGTGAATATGAGATTACACATGGAAACTATGTATTTATTTTATTATAGTAAATTAGGAATTATTAGGAACTGTTAAATCCACTATATGATCATAATAACTTTGACAGACATCTTGATAGTTTTTTGTTAGTATATTATAGGGCAGATTTATGGAGAATTGCTGTGGGAGTGCTATTTATATCCCGTCACTACTGATCATTCATCCATACTGTGTGTGTCCCATCATTGCAGCTTTGGAAATAAATGAACTGTCCATCCATTGCTCCTTCCTGTGTTGACTCACTGACTTGAGGGACGGGAACAGGAAGGTCGATATCTAGCTCAAGCTTCACCTCATACCTTTCATGAACTGTGTGATTGGGTTATCTAGAGGGAACCCGTTAGCACGGTAGGCTCTGGTGCCTTCTTGCTGTGGGCTCAAAACGACAGAGGAAATCAACCTGCTTGCTACTTTTTGTTTTGACAACTTTTCATTAGGGATGTTATGTTTGATACCGGAGCTACGAGGGCTGGGTCCAAATCGCTAAGCAGTAAACTTCAAAGCAGTGTACCGATGCCTGTATCACTTTATCAGCAGCACGTCATCAATGACGTCTGAAGCTTCATTACATCAAACAACCACCTGATTGGTTTGGTATTGGGCTTGTTCGACACTGCAGGTGACTGCCGACTGACTGATCTACACATTACCTTACACCATAAATAACTACTCATTATTATTTATAAATCAGTCAGCCAGTCACCATTTACCCACAATGCAGCATGGATTTGATGCTCTCGAACACGGCCAGTGGTTTAGTAGATGACAAAAAGGCCACACTGCGCATGCGATTCGGTGCTCAAACCTGTTGAACCTACATTGCCGTTCAAAAGTTTGGAGTCAATTAGAAATGTCCTTGTTTTCCATGAAAACATTCATGAAATGAGTTGCATAATGAATAGGAAATATAGTCAAGACTTTGACAAGGTTTTAAATAATGATTTTTAATTGGAATAATAATTGTGGCCTTCAGACTTTGAATCCTCCATTTGCAGCAATTACAGCCTTGCAGATCTTTGGAATTCTAGTTGTCAATTTGTTGAGGTAATCTGAAGAGATTTCACCCCATGTTTCCTGAAGCACCTCCCACAAATTGGATTGGCTTGATGGGCACTTCTTACGTATCATACGGTCAAGCTGCTCCCACAACAGCTCAATAGGGTTGAGATCCAGTGACTGTGCTGACCACTCCATTATAGACAGAATACCAGCTGAATGCTTCTTCCCTAAATGGAGCTGTGCTTTGGGTCATTGTCCTGGTGTAGGAGGAAGTTGGCTCCAATTAAGCGCCGTCCACAGGGTATGGCATGGCTTTGCAAAATGGAGTGATAGCCTTCCTTCTTCAAGATCCCTTTTACCCTGTATAAATCTCCCACTTTACCACCACCAAAGCACCCCCAGACCATCACATTGCCTCCACCATGCTTGACAGAAGGCGTCAAGCACTCCTCCAGCATCTTTTCATTTTTTCTGGAACTCACGAATGTTCTTGTTTGTGATCCGAACACCTCAAACTTAGATTCGTCTGTATATAACACTTTCTTCCTCTGCCCAATGTCTGTGTTAGTTTGCCCATCTTAATCTTTTCCTTTTTTTAAACGGTCTGAGATATGGACTTTTCTTTGCAACTCTGCCTAGAAGGCCAACATCCCGGAGTCGCCTCTTCACTGTTGACGTTTAGACTGGTGTTTTGCAGGTACAATTTGATAAAGCTTCCAGTTGAAAACTTGTGAGGCGTCTGTTTCTCAAATTAGACACTAATGTACTTGTCCTCTTGCTCAGTTGTGCACTGGGGCCTCCTTCCATTCTGGTTAGAGCCAGTTTGCGCTGTTCTGTGAAGGGAGTAGTACATAGCTTTGTACGAGATCTTCAGTTTCTTTGCAATTTCTCGCATGGAATAGCCTTCATTTCTCAGAAAAATAATAGACTAACGTTTTTCAAAAGAAAGTTATTTGTTTCTGGCCATTTTGAGCCTGTAATCGAACTCACAAATGCTGATGCTCCAGATACTCAACTAGTCTAAAGAAGGCCAGTTTTATTGCTTCATTAATCAGAACAACAGTTTTCAGCTGTGCTAACATAATTGCAAAAGCGTTTTCTAATGATCAATTAGCCTTTTAAAATGATAAACTTGGAGAATATAAAATATAGAATATATTTTGATTTGTTTAACACTTTTTTGGTTACTACATGATTCCATGTGAGTTGTTTCATAGTTTTGATGTCTCCACTATTATTCTACAATGTAGACAATAGTTAAAATAAAGAAAAAACATTGCATTTGGAGGTGTGTCCAAACAATTGACCGGTACTGAATATGCATTGTGGAGGAGAACTGATCCTAGATCTGTACAAAGGCATAACATCTACAGCAGGAACAACTGACTGTGTTAAAAAGGCCCAGCTGGATTGAATTGAGCCATTTAAAATGACATATTTGAATGTCAAATGATTTGTTCTGTTTGTCAATACAAGACAGGGTCTGTGGAGGCTTGGCCTATTAGTGTTAGATTTGGGGGAGAATTTGAGTTGGAATAGTGATAGATTTTTGGAAGGACCCTTGTCACTACAGCCAATCAGTGAGCAGCGTCCCTTCCCCCACACCGTAGGCAGTTCTGTTACTCACAACACTTCCCCTGCTTTCCTCAACAATGGAAAAGCCCACTGAACTAAAGCCTTGACATTTCAGATCTTTTTTAAAAGATTGGGGAATTTTTTACAATTAGGAAATAATATGTTATGTTTTACTAGTACCTCAGCCAGCATTGTGAATGGTTAGGAAATAATATGTCATGTTTTACTAGTACCTCAGCCAGCATTGTGAATGGTTAGGAAATAATATGTCATGTTTTACTCGTACCTCAGCCAGCATTGTGAATGGTTAGGAAATAATATGTCATGTTTTACTCGTACCTCAGCCAGCATTGTGAATGGTTAGGAAATAATATGTCATGTTTTACTCGTACCTCAGCCAGCATTGTGAATGGTTAGGAAATAATATGTCATGTTTTACTCGTACCTCAGCCAGCATTGTGAACGGTTAGGAAATAATATGTCATGTTTTACTAGTACCTCAGCCAGTATTGTGAATGGTTAGGAAATAATATGTCATGTTTTACTCGTACCTCAGTCAGTATTGTGAATGGTGTCTGAGGCGATGACATACTAGACCATGGCAGTAAATCTAATACTTAGGTGTTTTTAGTCAGGCATGAAAGGTCTGGGGTGGTTCTGTGGTTATAAGTTACTGACCTTGGAATACATTTCTGGCCATGCTGGCAGGGTCTGAATCAAACCCAATGTCCACCTGGTACACTAGCATGGTCTGAATCAAACCCAATGTCCACCTGGTACAATGACAGGGTCTGAATCAACCCAATGTCCACCTGGTACACTGGCAGGGTCTGAATCAAACCCAATGTCCACCTGGTACACTGACAGGGTCTGAATCAACCCAATGTCCACCTGGTACGCTGACAGGGTCTGAATCAACCCAATGTCCACCTGGTACACTGACAGGGTCTGAATCAACCCAATGTCCACCTGGTACACTGACAGGGTCTGAATCAACCCAATGTCCACCTGGTACACTGACAGGGTCTGAATCAACCCAATGTCCACCTGGTACACTGGCAGGGTCTGAATCAACCCAATGTCCACCTGGTACACTGACAGGGTCTGAATCAACCCAATGTCCACCTGGTACACTGACAGGGTCTGAATCAACCCAATGTCCACCTGGTACACTGGCAGGGTCTGAATCAACCCAATGTCCACCTGATACACTGGCAGGGTCTGAATCAAACCCAATGTCCACCTGGTACACTGACAGGGTCTGAATCAACCCAATGTCCACCTGGTACACTGACAGGGTCTGAATCAACCCAATGTCCACCTGGTACACTGACAGGGTCTGAATCAACCCAATGTCCACCTGGTACACTGACAGGGTCTGAATCAACCCAATGTCCACCTGGTACACTGACAGGGTCTGAATCAACCCAATGTCCACCTGGTACACTGACAGGGTCTGAATCAACCCAATGTCCACCTGGTACACTGACAGGGTCTGAATCAACCCAATGTTAAGGGGAGGGTAGATTGGTCAAGAGGGTGATGATTATTGTTGTTCTACTGCCTGATTGTTATGCAACAACACTGTTTACAAAAGCTTTGTTAAATCAGCACAACAGTTTTCAGCTGTGCTAACATAATTCCAAAAGGGTTTTCTAATGATCAATTAGCCTTTTAAAATGATAAACTTGGATTAGCTAACACAACGTGGCATTGGAACACAGGAGTGATGGTTGCTGATAATGGGCCTCTGTACGCCTATGTAGATATTCCATAAACAATCAGCTGTTTCCAGCTACAATAGTCATTTACAACATTAACAATGTCTACACTGTATTTCAGATCAATTTGATGTTATTTTAATGGACAAAAAAAGTGTTTTTCTTTCAAAAACAAGAACATTTCTAAGTGACTCCAACCTTTTGAACGGTAGTGTTAATCATTTTAGAATAAGGCTGTAATGTAACAAAATGTGGAAAAAGTGAAGGGGTCTGAATACTTTCCGAATGCACTGTATTGTTACACCATGTAGGAGCAGTATAGACCTAGTCTGTTCATTATATACATCTACATGATGTATTGTTACACCATGTAGGAGCAGTATAGACCTAGTCTGTTCATTATATACATCTACATGATGTATTGTTACACCATGTAGGAGCAGTATAGACCTAGTCTGTTCATTATATACATCTACATGATGATGTATTGTTACACCATGTAGCAGCAGTATAGACCTAGTCTGTTCATTATATACATCTACATGATGTATTGTTACACCATGTAGGAGCAGTATAGACCTAGTCTGTTCATTATATACATCTATATGATGTATTGTTACACCATGTAGGAGCAGTATAGACCTAGTCTGTTCATTATATACATCTACATGATGTATTGTTACACCATGTAGGAGCAGTATAGACCTAGTCTGTTCATTATATACATCTACATGATGTATTGTTACACCATGTAGGAGCAGTATAGACCTAGTCTGTTCATTATATACATCTACATGATGTATTGTTACACCATGTAGGAGCAGTATAGACCTAGTCTGTTCATTATATACATCTACATGATGATGTATTGTTACACCATGTAGCAGCAGTATAGACCTAGTCTGTTCATTATATACATCTACATGATGTATTGTTACACCATGTAGGAGCAGTATAGACCTAGTCTGTTCATTATATACATCTATATGATGTATTGTTACACCATGTAGGAGCAGTATAGACCTAGTCTGTTCATTATATACATCTACATGATGTATTGTTACACCATGTAGGAGCAGTATAGACCTAGTCTGTTCATTATATACATCTACATGATGTATTGTTACACCATGTAGGAGCAGTATAGACCTAGTCTGTTCATTATATACATCTATATGATGTATTGTTACACCATGTAGGAGCAGTATAGACCTAGTCTGTTCATTATATACATCTACATGATGTATTGTTACACCATGTAGGAGCAGTATAGACCTAGTCTGTTCATTATATACATCTACATGATGTATTGTTACACCACGTAGGAGCAGTATAGACCTAGTCTGTTCATTATATACATCTACATGATGTATTGTTACACCATGTAGGAGCAGTATAGACCTAGTCTGTTCATTATATACATCTACATGATGTATTGTTACACCATGTAGGAGCAGTATAGACCTAGTCTGTTCATTATATACATCTACATGATGTATTGTTAGTCCATGTAGGAGCAGTATAGACCTAGTCTGTTCATTATATACATCTACATGATGTATTGTTACACCATGTAGGAGCAGTATAGACCTACAGTAGCTAATTGCTAATTTAGATGTTGTTTGACTTAATGATGGTAGGTTTGGTCGATGTGTTGATGGTAGTTGTGGTAGGTAAGTTTGGTAGGTGTGGTAATGAAATATACAGTAGGAACATGGTGATGGTAGGTGTGGTAGTTGTGGTTTGTAGGTTTGGTGATGGTAGGTTTGGTGATGGTAGGTTTGGTCGATGTGTTGATGGTAGTTGTGGTAGGTCGGTGTGGTAGGTGTGGTAGTTGTGGTAGGTAGGTGTGGTAGTTGTGGTAGATAGGGGTGGTAGTTGTGGTATGTAGGTGTGGTAGTTGTGGTAGGTAGGTTTGGTGATGGTTGGTTTTGTAGTTGTGGTGGGTGTGGTAGGTGTGGTGATGGTAGGTGTGGTAGTTGTGGTAGGTCGGTGTGGTAGGTGTGGTGATGGTAGATGTGGTAGTTGTGGTAGGTAGGTTGGTGTAGTAGTTGTGATAGGTAGGTGTGGTAGTTGTGGTAGTTGTGATAGGTAGGTGTGGTAGTTGTGGTAGATAGGGGTGGTAGTTGTGGTATGTAGGTGTGGTAGTTGTGGTAGATAGGGGTGGTAGTTGTGGTACATAGGTGTGGTAGTTGTGGTAGGTGTGGTGATTAGGCTTGGGCTGTATCCAGATTTTCATATTGTCATACCGTCCTTCTCTCATACCAGGATTTGAAGTACTACCAGCATAGCACATGAGGGGATGCTAAAAACACAAGAAAAGCCTATGGGCATCTATTTCCAGAATCCTAACAAATTAGCACAAACTGTTAGCAAATTCACATAGACGCTGTTAGCTAAATGCTAACAACTGAAAACGAACAAACTAATTGCAAAGCAGTGGAGGCTTCTGAGGGGAGGACAGCTCATAATAATTTCTGGAATGAAGTCAATTGAGTGGTATCAAACACATGGAAACCACATCTTTGATGGGTTGATACCACTCCATTGACTCCATTCCAACCATTATTATGAGCTGTCGTCTCCTCAGCAGCTTCCACTGTTGCAAAGAAAGGCAAATCCAGCTCATAAAGTTATGTCAGGGATAATCAACGAGGGACTATGTGTTCTATGGTAAATAATGAACACTGTGGAACTGACCTTCCATGGATTTGCATTATTTTCCAGAGAACCATAAAGCCCTGAGTTGATTATCCCTTTTATACCATGGCTATAATTTAACACATTTGCTGGTAGAAATGTGTTCATTTGCCGGTAGAAATGAGTTCAACATCCACTGAAGTAGCTAGCAAGTTTACTAGATAGCTACAATAGTTGCCTTGGTAACCAAACAAACATACTTGCTAGTTTAGATAACCAAACCATCAGTCCTAGCTTGCTATTCTAAAAACCTAATTCAACAATACCAATACTGTTTTCAATTTGACTTCATTTGTTATGTCCAAAAGTCCAAACATAATTGCAGTTGATTGAAGGCATGACGTCCCTGAACCAATAACAGTTGGTTGTATTCATGAAAGTCTTATGGGGTGGAAGATATTGATGTTTTTTTAAAGTATTTTTTATTTTAAGTGATTTATTTTACATTTTGTAGATTTTATAGAAGTAAAAAAAAAAGTGACTAATTGTATTGGAGAGAAGAGGTCTCTTTACAGTGTCAAATTTATTTGAGATCTCTATGCCATGTAGTTGAGAAGGAATTGATATTTTTCATTTACAGGCAATTGTTTGCGTTGCAGTTTTAAGACGGTTCCTTAACCCTCTGAGCAGAGGATAGCACATTTTTAGCTACATTTCACCTCCAAAAAGTAAATAGGTTCTACATAAAGCTGTCCCAACTATTTGTGGGCACCGTTTGTCACCGTTATAGTGCAATTTATGTGTATAGAGGACTCATCTCTAATATAACATGTCACACATTGTGTCAGACTGATGGAATGTTAGGTGTCTCATTGAAAGTCTAACATCTACCATGACTACTGGATGTTTCAATTCTAATAAATAACAACAATCCACACCGTAACAACAATATTGCTTTTTTAATAACTGCTTTTATTAAAGCGTACAACTTTGCTAACGAAAATGACATCAACAAACATCACTGGCCTGACTTGAGCAGCTCTGCCCGGGGATGGAGCCAGCAACTTAGCTGCAACCGGTCCGGTCCAGGCTACCTGCAGACCTCCTCTCCGACCTCCTTTTCAGCACCTCCCCTTAACAGGTGAGGTGGTGGAAATGATCAGAGTTGCATTCAACTTGAATAAAGATGAGAAACTCTGGTCTGTGGAGCCACTGGTCTAAGGGGAGGACTTCTGTTTAAATCATGTCCATTTGGCGATATTTTCTAGGACAGTAGAGGTGGTGAGCAGAGATGAATTCAACTTGGATAAAGATGAGAAACTCTGCTCTGGGGAGGAGAGTCACTGACCTTAGATGGTTTGTTGCCTTGATAAAGAGGATACTTTCTGGCTTGAGGAGAATATCATGTTTTGTGGAGGAAATGTGGCTTGATGACTTAAATAGGAGGAGGAATTATTGGGCGACACTTTTAATTACCAATGTAACCTCAGGGGAACTGTAGCTTCATCGAGTTCCAGCTCTAGGCAGACAGCACGTCAGGAATGCTGTAAGACATCACAGAGACAGGTAAGTATCTATATATTTACATGTGTGTTGCATGTACACTAAACCCTCACATTTGGATAATGTCACTTTTAAAGTGACAACATATATATAAACAGTGTAACATGAATACATGTTTAAACATTATTTACCTCATCTTAATTCTCTTCCAGATGCCTGGCCTTTTCTTGTTCTTGGAGGATGGCTCTGATGTTTCAGCCTCTTCTGGAGCTTCTAGCTGCTGGTTCTCTGGCACCCCCTGTTGGTTCTCTGGCTCCCCCTGCTGGCTCTCTGGCTCCCCCTGTTGGTTCTCTGGCCACTCCTGCTGGTTCTCTGAACTCCCCTCCTGGCTCTCTGGCTCCCCCTGTTGGTTCTCTGGCCACTCCTGCTGGTTCTCTGAACTCCCCTCCTGGTTCTCTGGCTCCCCCTGTTGGTTCTCTGGCCACTCCTGCTGGTTCTCCGAACTCCCCTCCTGGTTCTCTGGCTCCCCCTGTTGGTTCTCTGGCCACTCCTGCTGGTTCTCTGAACTCCCCTCCTGGCTCTCTGGCTCCCCCTGTTGGTTCTCTGGCCACTCCTGCTGGTTCTCCGAACTCCCCTCCTGGTTCTCTGGCTCCCCCTGTTGGTTCTCTGGCCACTCCTGCTGGTTCTCCGAACTCCCCTCCTGGTTCTCTGGCTCCCCCTGTTGGTTCTCTGGCCACTCCTGCTGGTTCTCTGAACTCCCCTCCTGGCTCTCTGGCTCCCCCTGTTGGTTCTCTGGCCACTCCTGCTGGTTCTCTGAACTCCCCTCCTGGTTCTCTGGCTCCCCCTGTTGGTTCTCTGGCCACTCCTGCTGGTTCTCCGAACTCCCCTCCTGGTTCTCTGGCTCCCCCTGTTGGTTCTCTGGCCACTCCTGCTGGTTCTCTGAACTCCCCTCCTGGTTCTCTGGCTCCCCCTGTTGGTTCTCTGGCCACTCCTGCTGGTTCTCCGAACTCCCCTCCTGGTTCTCTGGCTCCCCCTGTTGGTTCTCTGGCCACTCCTGCTGGTTCTCTGAACTCCCCTCCTGGCTCTCTGGCTCCCCCTGTTGGTTCTCTGGCCACTCCTGCTGGTTCTCCGAACTCCCCTCCTGGTTCTCTGCCCATGCCTGCTGCCTCCTTGGCCCCTCCTGCTGGCCATCTCCAGATCCAACAGGCTCTTGGCTTACTTGTTGGCCTGTGGCCCATCCCGGCAATGCCTGACCGTGGTTGGAATCGTGGCTGTGTTGGGTGGTTAGACACCGGGTGTTGATTTGAGCATCAGCCTCCAGATTCATCTGCTCCAGGTACTTTTTCCATCATCCTCTCCCTCTCCTCCTTCAGATTCTGATGAGTCCTTTTTTTAAGCAGGGACTGCTCTCTCCACTGCTTATTGAAATCCTCCAACTTCTTCCTTCTCTCCTCATCCTTCAGCAGCTCCTTCCTCTTCTCCCTCTCTCTCTCTGCCCGGGTCATGGTGGATATTACCCTTGGGTGTCCAGGGAAGGCTGGGAGGGGAGAAGAAGTAGAGTTCACATTCAACTTAGTGGATCTGGTATCAACTAAAATGTAATGGACACAGGGAATTAAGAATAGAAAACACAGTTGGAGCTCAATGATTCTTTAATCTTTTCAATTGAGCAAGGCATGGAATTTGTCAATAAAGTGCAATAATTCCCATCCCGAATTGACCTGACCCTAAGTTGAACATGAGCCCCAAATGGCACCTATTCCTTGTATAGTGCCAGGGCCTATGTGATAGCTTAGGGCTCCATGGCAACTAGGGGACCCCCGACCCCCCCAAAACCCTTTTTTGTGTGTGTTTTTTAGGAACTCTTTCTGGGTCTCTACTTAGTCTTGAGAGTTAGACTAGTAGATGACATAAGGTATCATTTAAAAACGTGGTTGTTACATCAGCAGTATTTTTCTTGTTATGTCAGTCAGTCACTCAATTAGCCATGTCAGCTAACATATTCTTTGGACAGAAGTTTTATATTGAAACAATGATGCAACATGATGACTGGTGTGGAACTTATGTGTGTAGAGGAGACTAAAGAGGATGATGTCATAAGCAGAGGTAAAACAGGTCTTACCTATGTGGACGATCTTATAGCCCTCCTCAGCCTCTCTCTGATACGTTCTCTCCATCTTTTTGAGGTTCCTCTTCTCCCACTTCTTATTCACCCAGTCCACAGCTCTCCTTCGGATACTTTTATCAGGTGGGAGAATGTCCTCCTTGTCATCTTCCTCCTCCTCCTCCTCTTCACTGTTCTCTATCTCACCCATCTTGTAATTCCCAGGGATCTCTCTTCTTTCCTCTTCTGACATCTCCTCTCTTATGTTTGCCTTTATGATGTTCTCTCTCTCTCTGATTAAAGCTAAATGGCTCTTCAATGGCTCTCTGCCTCTCCTCCTCTCTCTTTTCCTCTCTCTTTCTCTCCTCCTCTCTCTTTTCCTCTCTCTGCCTCTCCTCCTCTCTCTTTTCCTCTCTCTGCCTCTCCTCCTCTCTCTTTTCCTCTCTCTGCCTCTCCTCCTCTCTCTTTTCCTCTCTCTGCCTCTCCTCCTCTCTCTTTTCCTCTCTCTGCCTCTCCTCCTCTCTCTTTTCCTCTCTCTGCCTCTCCTCCTCTCTCTTTTCCTCTCTCTGCCTCTCCTCCTCTCTCTTTTCCTCTCTCTTTCTCTCCTCCTCTCTCTTTTCCTCTCTCTGCCTCTCCTCCTCTCTCTTTTCCTCTCTCTGCCTCTCCTCCTCTCTCTTTTCCTCTCTCTGCCTCTCCTCCTCTCTCTTTTCCTCTCTCTGCCTCTCCTCC
Organism: Salmo salar; assembly: GCF_965601325.2. Classification (NCBI taxonomy): domain Eukaryota; kingdom Metazoa; phylum Chordata; class Actinopteri; order Salmoniformes; family Salmonidae; genus Salmo; species Salmo salar. The sequence goes on along the minus strand of NW_027675347.1, from coordinate 615,564 downwards.
TCTCTCTTTTCCTCTCTCTGCCTCTCCTCCTCTCTCTTTTCCTCTCTCTGCCTCTCCTCCTCTCTCTTTTCCTCTCTCTGCCTCTCCTCCTCTCTCTTTTCCTCTCTCTGCCTCTCCTCCTCTCTCTTTTCCTCTCTCTGCCTCTCCTCCTCTCTCTTTTCCTCTCTCTGCCTCTCCTCCTCTCTCTTTTCCTCTCTCTGCCTCTCCTCCTCTCTCTTTTCCTCTCTCTTTCTCTCCTCCTCTCTCTTTTCCTCTCTCTTTCTCTCCTCCTCTCTCTTTTCCTCTCTCTGCCTCTCCTCCTCTCTCTTTTCCTCTCTCTGCCTCTCCTCCTCTCTTAGTCTGAACATTTCTTTCTGTCTGGCAATTCCAATCTCTCGTTTTTTATCCTGCTCCTCTTGTTGTCTTGCCCTCTCCTGTTTTCTTTCCATCTCCAGCCGTCTTTCCTCCTTGTCCCTCCTGATTTGTTGTCCTCTTTCTATGTGTTCTCGTTCCCCCTTCAACACTTCTAACCTCCTCTCTTTACGTCTATTGAAGACTTCCCGTGCTTTAGCTTTAACATGAACTACTACATCTTTCTTCATGCTTACTTCCTTTCCTCTCTCTTCTCTTTCCATGTACTCTTCCTCTGCTTTCTTAATAATCACTTCCTGCTTTTCTTCCATCTCTCTCTCCTGTTCTATCTCCAGTTCATTCTGCCCCTCATTTCTTCTTCCTGCTTCCTCCCTCTCTCTCATAATCATATTTTCTTTCTCCATCTCTTTCTGTTGCTGATCTTTTAATTCAATCTCTCCCTGATTCTCATTGTCTTTCTCCCTTTCTTTCTCTTTCTCCATTTGTTTCTGTCTCTCCTCTTGTTGTTGTCGTCTGTGTATCTCTTCTATCTTTCTCTGTATCTTCTTCCTCTCTCTTCCCTCCTTCTCCATGTCAATTTGCTTCTGTTTCCATATATCTTCTTCTTCTTGATCTCTCTCAAACTTTCTCTTTCTCTCCTCTTGTTGTTGTCGTCTCTCTTTCTCTCCCATCTCTCTTTCTCCCTCTCTCTTTCTTCCTCTTCCATCTCTATTTGCTTCTGTTTACATCTTTCTTCTTCATTCTCTCTTTTAATCTCTCTCTGTCTCTCTTGTTTGCTTTCCATATTTTTTTGTCTCTTCTCCATTCTCTTTCTTTTGATCTCTCTCTGTCTCTCTTCTTCTCGTTCTTCCTCTTCCATCTATATTTGCTTCTGTTTAAATAGTTCCTCTTCATTCTCTCTTTTAATCTCTCTCTGTCTCTCTTCTTCTCTTTCCATATTTTTTTGTCTCTTCTCCATTCTCTTTCTTTTGATCTCTCTCTGTCTCTTTTTCTCCCTCTCTCTTTCTTCCTCTTCCATCTCTATTTGCTTCTGTTTACATCTTTCTTCTTCTCCTTCGTTCTCCATCTCCTTCTTCTCATCTACTTGTTGTCTCTGTTTTGGTACTTTCTCCATTCTCTTTCGTTCTACCTCTTTCTGTTTGTTGTTCTCACCCTCCATCTTCTCCTCCATGTCCATTTGGTTCTGTTTCCATTTATATTCGTCTGTTTCCATATTTTCTAATTCTATCAGCTGTACCTTGATTTTCTTGAAGACTTCCTCCAATTCAGACGTCTTTTTGTCATTGATGAGGGCTGTCTCCATCTCCATCTCTCTCTCCACTCTATTTTTCATCTCCTCTTCTCTTCGTCTCCAATCATTTTCTCTCTCTCTGTCTCTATCAAATGTTCTCTCTGGTTCAGTCTCGTCTTTCAATCTAATCTCTTCTTTCATTCTCACAACCTCTCTGTCTAACACTAGTACATTTTGGTTAACCTGTTTCACTCTCTCACTCTTCTGTCTTCTATATGCTTCTTTCGCTCTTTCAAATTTGATTTTGTATTGAATCTCTTTTGTTGTCATATCTTCTTTCAGTCTCTCAACCTCTCTCTCTAACTCTTTTACCTTTCCGTTAACCAGTTTGACTTTCTCATTCTCTGCAATACACATGTCTCTTTCTCTTTCAAATATGATTTCCTTTTCCATCTCTTTCAATGTCTCAATCTCTCGTTCTAACGCTTTTATCGTTTCTTCTGCCTGTTTCACTTTCTTCTTCATTTCTTGTCTTTCCAATTCTGCTTTTCTCTCCCTTTCCATCTCCATTTCTCTCTCCTTTTCCCTCTCTCTTTCCCTCTCTCTTTCTGTCTCAATAGGTTTGTTGTTCCAGGCCAGTCTTGGTCGCTGATCCTCCATGACTTTCTGCCATAGCCTCAATCTCTCTATCTCTTGCTTCATTTTAAAAGGTGAAATTAGTGATAATCTATGACCAAGACATACTTTCAAAGGATTTGCAGAGAATGATACATAGAAATACAACCTAGACCTAGGTAATTGAATCAAACACTGGACAACATCAATAGCAGGGTTATTTTGATCAATTCATCTGGACAATTCATTGTCAATTAATGTATTGACATGTTTGAAAGAATTCTGAGACATTTTATGGACAAATACAAACACACAACTAGCTTGCCCATTCAGTTAGGGGTTTGAGAAATTCCTGTTGCAATTTGTGTGATGTTATAACAATGTTGCCTCTGATGTTTATGCTTGTAGAAATTACTCCTACAAATGATGTTTCACTAATGCAATTATTTACAACCTGCACACATACAGTTATCAACAACAACAACAGTAATGATGTTAATAAGGAAGTGGATATTCAACCGGCAGAAGAAAGGCATAAGGGTTGAGATAAATGAAGGTTAGGTTCAGGACCTAGGGTTGGGTTAAGGTAAAGGTTAGGTATAGTTTCAGTGAGGTCAAGGTAAGGGTTAACGTTAAGGAAAGGCATAAAGGTTAACATTGGGTTAGTGTACCGCTGTCCACCATCATTCAATTTCAGCTGGGTGAATATACACGGCCATTTAATAATAACAATGACATGTCTTACGTGGGCCAGTTGTAGATCCACCATCAGTAGCTCCAGCAGATGTTTGACTCTCTTGATCTCCTGCATTTTTCTCTGGTTCTCCTTCGCTTCTGTGACTCTCTCTGCCTCCCTCTGTCTCTCTGCTTCTCTCTGTCTCTCTGCTTCTCTCTGTCTCTCTGCCTCCCTCTGTCTCTCTGCTTCTCTCTGGCTCTCTGCTTCTCTCTGTCTCTCTGCTTCTCTCTGTCTCTCTGCTTCCCTCTGTCTCTCTGCCTCCCCCTGTCTCTCTGCTTCTCTCTGTCTCTCTGCTTCTCTCTGTCTCTCTGCTTCTCTCTGTCTCTCTGCTTCTCTCTGTCTCTCTGCTTCTCTCTGTCTCTCTGCTTCTCTCTGTCTCTCTGCTTCCCTCTGTCTCTCTGCCTCCCCCTGTCTCTCTGCTTCTCTCTGTCTCTCTGCTTCTCTCTGTCTCTCTGCTTCTCTCTGTCTCTCTGCTTCTCTCTGTCTCTCTGCTTCTCTCTGTCTCTCTGCCTCCCTCTGTCTCTCTGCTTCTCTCTGTCTCTCTGCTTCTCTCTGTCTCTCTGCTTCCCTCTGTCTCTCTGCCTCCCTCTGTCTCTCTGCTTCTCTCTGTCTCTCTGCTTCTCTCTGTCTCTCTGCCTCCATCTGTCTCTCTGCTTCTCTCTGTCTCTCTGCTTCTCTCTGTCTCTCTGCCTCCATCTGTCTCTCTGCTTCTCTCTGTCTCTCTGCCTCCCTCTGTCTCTCTGCTTCTCTCTGTCTCTCTGCTTCTCTCTGTCTCTCTGCTTCCCTCTGTCTCCCTCCTTCCCTCTGTTTCTCTGCTTCTCTCTGTCTCTCTGCTTCTCTCTGTCTCTCTGCTTCTCTCTGTCTCTCTGCCTCCATCTGTCTCTCTGCTTCTCTCTGTCTCTCTGCCTCCCTCTGTCTCTCTGCTTCTCTCTGTCTCTCTGCTTCTCTCTGTCTCTCTGCTTCCCTCTGTCTCTCTGCCTCCCTCTGTCTCTCTGCTTCTCTCTGTCTCTCTGCTTCTCTCTGTCTCTCTGCTTCTCTCTGTCTCTCTGCTTCTCTCTGTCTCTCTGCTTCTCTCTGTCTCTCTGCTTCTCTCTGTCTCTCTGCCTCCCTCTGTCTCTCTGCTTCTCTCTGTCTCTCTGCCTCTCTCTGTCTCTCTGCTTCTCTTTGTCTCTCTGCCTCCCTCTGTCTCTCTGCTTCTCTCTGTCTCTCTGCTTCTCTCTGTCTCTCTGCTTCTCTTTGTCTCTCTGCCTCCCTCTGTCTCTCTGCTTCTCTCTGTCTCTCTGCTTCTCTCTGTCTCTCTGCTTCTCTCTGTCTCTCTGCTTCTCTCTGTCTCTCTGCCTCTCTCTGTCTCTCTGCTTCTCTCTGTCTCTCTGCTTCTCTCTGTCTCTCTGCTTCTCTCTGTCTCTCTGCTTCTCTCTGTCTCTCTGCCTCCCTCTGTCTCTCTGCTTCTCTCTGTCTCTCTGCTTCTCTCTGTCTCTCTGCTTCCCTCTGTCTCTCTGCCTCCCTCTGTCTCTCTGCTTCTCTCTGTCTCTCTGCTTCTCTCTGTCTCTCTGCCTCCATCTGTCTCTCTGCTTCTCTCTGTCTCTCTGCTTCTCTCTGTCTCTCTGCCTCCATCTGTCTCTCTGCTTCTCTCTGTCTCTCTGCCTCCCTCTGTCTCTCTGCTTCTCTCTGTCTCTCTGCTTCTCTCTGTCTCTCTGCTTCCCTCTGTCTCTCTGCCTCCCTCTGTCTCTCTGCTTCTCTCTGTCTCTCTGCTTCTCTCTGTCTCTCTGCTTCTCTCTGTCTCTCTGCCTCCATCTGTCTCTCTGCTTCTCTCTGTCTCTCTGCCTCCCTCTGTCTCTCTGCTTCTCTCTGTCTCTCTGCTTCTCTCTGTCTCTCTGCTTCCCTCTGTCTCTCTGCCTCCCTCTGTCTCTCTGCTTCTCTCTGTCTCTCTGCTTCTCTCTGTCTCTCTGCTTCTCTCTGTCTCTCTGCTTCTCTTTGTCTCTCTGCCTCCCTCTGTCTCTCTGCTTCTCTCTGTCTCTCTGCTTCTCTCTGTCTCTCTGCTTCTCTTTGTCTCTCTGCCTCCCTCTGTCTCTCTGCTTCTCTCTGTCTCTCTGCTTCTCTCTGTCTCTCTGCTTCTCTCTGTCTCTCTGCTTCTCTCTGTCTCTCTGCCTCCCTCTGTCTCTCTGCTTCTCTCTGTCTCTCTGCCTCTCTCTGTCTCTCTGCTTCTCTTTGTCTCTCTGCCTCCCTCTGTCTCTCTGCTTCTCTCTGTCTCTCTGCTTCTCTCTGGCTCTCTGCCTCCCTCTGTCTCTCTGCTTCTCTCTGGCTCTCTGCCTCCCTCTGGCTCTCTGCCTCCCTCTGTCTCTCTGCCTCCCTCTGGCTCTCTGCCTCCCTCTGTCTCTCTGCTTCTCTCTGGCTCTCTGACTCCCTCTGTCTCTCTGCCTCCCACTGGCTCTCTGCCTCTCTCTGGCTCTCTGACTCCCTCAGTCTCAGGATTTCAACCTTCCACTCATTCATTAGATCCCTTTCTACTCTTCTTCTCCTCCTTTCCTCTTTTAAAAGGGATCTGAGATGGTCTGTCTCAGACTGTAGATGTTCAATGATCTTGTCCTTCTCCATTCCACCATTCCTCTTCTTCTTTTCCTCCTCCCAGAGGCAGACTTGAAGTCTGTCCATCTCCTTCTTCTGATTTCGGATCGTTCGATCCTTCCCTCTCAACTCAAGCATGTGGGCTTCCTTCTTTGTACAGGTCTTCTTCTCTTCTCTCAGGAACTGAACCTCCATCTCTGCCTGCTTGTAGCTGGGAGCAAATGAATGTCAACACATTATTTAGGAAGTGAACTCAGACAATTTATTACAGCGTTAAAATAATAATTAAACCTCTGCTCAATTAAACTGTCTTTAATAACACAACTCACACAACTGTGACTTACAGTACGTGAATGTAATGAGTTGACTGTCCATGATGGCCAGAGGTGGGTAATGTGTAGCTCTGGTCCAGGGCGTTACGTACAGCTTGCAGACACTGAGCCTTCCTTCAGCAAGCCGCACATAATGCCCTGGACCAGAGCTAGGTTATGTGATGAATGACTTACAGACTGTTCCACATGATAGGAGGGGGTAAGAAGACAGTCCCAGTAGGAGACGGAGATCGTCCAGAAGAAGAAGAGGTGTCCATCTCCTCAGAGACTGTAGTAAAGGTCTACAAGTTTTATTTCTGGAAAATAAAGAGATGCCTTCGTTCAGCAACAATGTGTGTTTCTATGTTTCTGTCACTAGATGGGGCCATTGTACACAACATTTACTCACCAGGTCAGTTAATTCAGAAATAGTCTACACACTACAGTACTCAAGCTCTAGCCTACAACCCATCATGCATCAGCACAAGTAATATAATAATACCTCATCACAACTTCATAATCACAGTACACCTGGATTGTGTTCACAAAGTGTTTCAGGGTAGGAGTGCTGATCTTGGATCAGATCCCCCCCCCCTGTTCATCAAAACGTATTCAGTTTGATTTAAAAGACAAAACTGATTATTGATCAGCACTCCTTCTATGAGACTTTGTGAATATGAGCCTGTGTGAAAGAACCTTTCTGGCATATGCTGGCTAGACAGTACACAGACAGACAGATAGTCCGACAGACAGACAGATAAGTCAGCAAGACAGACAGATAGACAGAAGAGTAGATATAGATGGACTGATTGATAGCAACAGAAAAAAACAAAGATATAATTGTATTTTATAATGTCAGAAAGAAAAAATATTTCAAATACATTAACGTTCACCTTCACATGTGTTATCTTACCATGACAGAATTATAGGCTAAGTAGGCTAGCGGTTGGTTCATGTATTGTAAACTTGTGTAAATATTTGACTCACCTCAAATCACACTTGTCAAAGCGCAGTTTTAGTGTGGAACCGAATAATATCTTTGGCATGAACTTTCTCTGGTCTGGAGCTGTATTGTTGCGTCATTTGAAACGCTTGCGCGTCATAATCGGTTCACCGCGCCTGCTTGATTGACAGCTAGAGCTTCTCCTGCGCATCAGTGTCCAAAAGTCGATATTGTTGAGCTACTCATAATTGATAAAGACATTTATAACCATTTTCACTTGACTTTTATTTCGTGTATTTTTGTCTAAGGTTATTTGGTAGTCTATGTTGTGTGATTTCTCTTTGTATGGACCTAAAGTTCAAAGAAATACAAACAGCAACCATAGCCTACAAACATTTCCCACACAAATACAAATGTGGGTGTTTAGTGAGTACACAAAATAATAACAGGACAGCCATAACTGTACAAACAAACATACAATCACAACTCTTGGGCACCAAATATTCAATGTAAAAGCCAAAAGGTAGGCTAACATGAAGTCCGATTCTGAAATGCGCGTCAACAATTGAAGAACTCGTTTTTAAGCATGAAATAAATCCTCGTGGACCAGATTGACCCGCTCTCCCCACTATGTATTGTTTCTGCAGTGAGGATTCACCCCCTTTAGACAATGATGTTGTAATTTATCTGCAGAAAAACGTTGATCTGAGCTCAACAAGCAGTAGTAGCAGTATGCAAATCAGAGAGCCAGATGAATGGATCTTTCACCGATGCATTTCGGTTCCCGACGTTCAACAAAACGATCCGTTCAAAAAGAGCCGTTCGTTCGTGAACGACACATCACCACACTGTAGTTCTCCACCATTGCGTATCGTGAGCTGGAGGAGCGTTCGTCCAACCTCTCATCCAAGTAAATTGCAGCGGCGCATCATCCATCCGCTGAATGTCCCAAGGGAGGGAGGATAGTTTACGATGCAACAAGCGTTTGGGGAGTACATTCATTGAAACGCAATGAGTGTTTTTAAATTGTTGAGGGACTCTTGCTCCAGGGGAAATCTCAGCAGCGATGTCTCTGCTGTGCGTCCGAGGTGGGATCTTTACCTTCTTCACTATGCTTATTATACTGTACATATCTGTCACATTAATCACATTGCACTCAGGAAAGTTGTCTGTAGGCTATTGGGGAGATGCGTATAGCCTGTTGAGTTGTCACGTTCCAGTCCAAACATGACCTGGGATGTGAGCAGGGAGCTATTCTATAACACATGTAGATGACATGTTGTCTTTATATGTAGATTATATTTTGGTTTTATATTTCATATTTGATTGATGATTAGGCCTATGACTTTTGATTCCACTTTGGCTACCTTGCACCATATTGTCCTCTCTTGCTATATCTTACACTTTATGCCCTTGTGCTGATCTTGTCTCTAAACAATAATCATGATAGTGTGAATGAGTTGAGTAAACTACACTGTTGTTATCTTCTCAGTCTGTACTGTACTGTCCCTGGAAGACCCTCCACATAGTTCACCTAGATCCAGTCCACTTTGTACCGCTGGTCAACTAATCATCCAAACCTCTGATTAGTGAATCAGGTGTGCTGGTGGTGGAATACATGATATGAACTGGTTAGGGGGAGGACAGGTTTGAGAAGGGAGATACTAAATGGACTTTTCGGACCAACATCCCATTGACAGCCCGTCTGGCCAAAACCTGAAACCTAAAACTGACCCTAACCTTAACCTTAACCCTAACATTAACCAAACCTTTAAGCCTTAAAGGTAGTCTCATCATGGGTGTGATTCAGACTGTAGTTTCTCCCTGTGTGTCCAGTAAACCTCCTCTCATCATGGGTGTGATTCAGCCTGTAGTTTCTCCCTGTGTGTCCAGTAAACCTCCTCTCATCATGGGTGTGATTCAGACTGTAGTTTCTCCCTGTGTCTCCAGTAAACCTCCTCTCATCATGGGTGTGATTCAGACTGTAGTTTCTCCCTGTGTCCAGTAAACCTCCTCTCATCATGGGTGTGATTCAGCCTGTAGTTTCTCCCTGTGTCCAGTAAACCTCCTCTCATCATGGGTGTGATTCAGACTGTAGTTTCTCCCTGTGTCCAGAAAACCTCCTCTCATCATGGGTGTGATTCAGACTGTAGTTTCTCCCTGTGTCTCCAGTAAACCTCCTCTCATCATGGGTGTGATTCAGCCTGAAGCTGGAGAGGCCAGTGGCAAACCAGCCCGACCACTTTATTACTAGTTGGGGATAGATTGTATCTCTAGAGTTACAGTAGGGCATTTCCATGTAAAAGGACCCAGGAGCACCAACGTGATGTTCATAGGAGCATGTGTAATTTGGTGTCAAATGAAATCTAAAAGTCTATATTTTTGGTAAATGTAACTCTAGATTCATTTTTCAACCAGTGAAGGCTTTGATTTCTGGGTAAACACGGGAAAAGGGATATTAGAAAACATCTTCCAGAAAAAGTCTTAAAAGGTCCAATATCAAAACTACATAAAAACAGAATCATGTTGACGTAAAGACCCCTGACTACTAATATCAACACTTACATTTGGTTTTAGAGAAAGAGTTAACCTTCTTTAAGTTTCAGAAAAATTCCCTTGTGCCTTTTAATTCCGTTACCAAAAACCCACATAACTTTCAGGTATTTTCACATTTCTCTCCCTCAGTGAGGAGGGATTATAATGAAAGAAATGGTAGAGATAAAAATGACTTATAGTGATTTTTCTGAGATCAACTTTGTTAAGTGGTTCAAATTCGTAATTCCAAATTGGTAACGGAATTACCAAAAAATCTGTAATAGAATTACTGCAACTGAATTGGCTACAATGGAAATCATATTTTCTTTCTCTTCTCTTGTGGTCAAACCAAGAGTCTCTCTCTCTCTCTCTCTCTCTCTCTCTCTCTCTCTCTCTCTCTTCTCTCTCTCTCTCTCTCTCTCTCTCACTCTCTCACCTGACTGACTGATTTTGTTTTCACAGACACTATAATTGATTAACTGTCGATCTCAGGAGTCATATTGAGTTGGCTTCAGTCTCAGTGGTCACACTGCACATGATTCAGAGTCAAGCTTCCTGATTCAGATTCAGGATCTCTGTTAACACTGGAACCGCTGGGCCTCAAGACCCCCCCATCAAGCTGATGAGCAGTCATTTTGACTGCAACATTCTAACAGTGTAAAACATTTCATATATGCTATCGCAAAAATAATCATTTGGTTTTGTTTATGATTTCAAATAACACAATCGCATTTCATTACTTGACGTTACTGCAGGCTATATGTAAAAATTAATCACCATGAAAAACACGGTAGTTGTGGTTATGGTAGGTCTGATGGTAGATGTGGTGAAGTAATTATGGTATTGTATTTGTGGTGATGGTAGGTAGGATAGGTGTGGTGATTGTAGGTGTGATAAGTGTGGTGATGGTAGGTGTGTGGATGGTAGGTATGGTGATGGTAGGTGAGATGGTAGGTGTGGTTATGTTAGGTGTGACAGTTGTGGTAGGTGTGGTAGTTTTGGTAGGTAGGTAGGTTTGGTGGGTGTGGTGATGGTAGGTGTGGTGAGGGTAGGTGTGATAGGTGTGGTGATGGTTGGTGTGGTGAAGGTAGGTAGGTATGGTAGGTTTGGTGATTGTAGGTGTGATAGATGTGGTAGGTGTGATGGTAGTTGTGGTAGGTAAGTTTGGTAGGTGTGGTAATGATATATACAGTAGGAACATGGTGATGGTAGGTGTGGTAGTTGTGGTTTGTAGGTTTGGTGATGGTAGGTTTGGTGATGGTAGGTTTGGTCGATGTGTTGATGGTAGTTGTGGTAGGTCGGTGTGGTAGTTGTGGTAGGTAGGTGTGGTAGTTGTGGTAGATAGGGGTGGTAGTTGTGGTATGTAGGTGTGGTAGTTGTGGTAGGTAGGTTTGGTGATGGTTGGTTTTGTAGTTGTGGTGGTGGTGGGTGTGGTAGGTGTCTTCAAAGAACTTGTTAGATGGTGGGTTCATCGAGGAACCTCCGTTGTTGCTGGACTTCTTCCGGGAACTTCGCAATTACAACTGAAAACGATGGTGACAAGTTTGGATGCGACAACAGTTAAAAAGGTTAAGTTGGGTTGATGTTTGGCTCTGAATATGTCTCGAAAACATTTATTATAATAATATAACATACTAATAATGAATAACGAAGACAATGATGGTTTTCTGTGAATATCTTCCATAACGTTACTATAGTTAATGAACGTAAATATTAGAAAGCCGGGTTTGACCGTCGGCGTTGTATGAGCTACAGTACAGTACCGTTAGCTAGCTAGCTAACGTTATGTCCTAACTAGGCACAACTAGGTTTGGATTATTTCCTCAACTATATTCTTTCCCATATATTGTATATCGTTTCCATAAAGACAATATGGCTTTACACTCATTAACGTAAGTTTCCAATCTAGAGCAGTTTTCACTTTTGTGATAATGAACTAGCTAACGTTAGCTTCGTTAACTAACTAACTAACTAACTAAGTAACTAACTAAGGACGGTGACCTGTCCAGACGAGATGTTACAACGAACTGAATCGTCAATGGAGGTCTTCCTCTTTATATAACCTGCTACAGCATGCAATACTATTAACTCACAAGGGGGCATAACGTTATATGGACAATACTATCCCATTTTGGAAACATTACATGTACAATACTATCCCATTTTGTAAACATTACATGTACAATACTATCCCATTTTGTAAACATTACATGTACAATACTATCCATTTTGGAAACATTACATGGACAATACTATCCCATTTTGGAAACGTTACATGTCCAATACTATCCCATTTTGGAAACGTTACATGTACAATACTATCCCATTTTGGAAACATTACATGTCCGCACCCCTGTGGAGGGAAATTAATATCTTAGATGGTAGCTGTAGATGGGATTCAAATGCATAATGGTATTAATACAGTGTCTAGACTACCTCTTTTGTATAAATGCCCTTCAGAATCCAAACACAGTATTGCCACGCAGCAAAATGTTGCGTATAATCTTTCAAGTCAGCCTGATAAAATATTGAACAATTTGTGTACAAAGATATCTTGAAATGTGATATTATGCCTGTATGGCAGTACTGTTACTGTATGGCAGTACTGTATTGGCTAGTGCTTTCTCCAATATGTTCTTCTATTTTATATTATATTATTTGTCGATGCCTATAATCTTTCAATATTTATTATATATATATTAATGCTTGTAAGACTATTCTTTGACACATTTTCTCTTCCTTTGAAATTCTTATAGGACAGAACATGGACACAATGCAATTGGGATCAAGAAGAAGGTACAGATATGTTGTAGGACAGCTGCATTTAAAGTGTACATTTAACCTACATAGCAGTCAATACAAACATAGAACATCACCCAAAACACACAAAACAAACACTCCCTGCCACGCCACAATAACAAATAACCCCTTTTACTGGTCAGGACGTGACAGCACCCTCCCCCCCCAAAGGTGCAGACCCCGAAATGCACCTCAAACAAAAAAAACCCACAAAAACAACCCCAAACTTAAAGGGAGGGAAGGGAGGGTGGCCACCGTCAAGGACGGTTCCTGTGCTACACCCCCCCATCCCAATCCTCCCCCCACGGAGGTGGCTCTGGGCGTAGCTCCCGTTCCGTAGACTCTAGGCTGGGGAGCATCTCTGCCGGCTCCGGACTGTAGGCCGTCTCTGCCGGCTCCGGACTGTAGGCCGTCTCTGCAGGCTCCGGACTGTAGGCCGTCTCTGCAGGCTCTGGACTGTAGGCCGTCTCTGCAGGCTCCGGACTGTAGGCCGTCTCTGCAGGCTCCGGACTGGGGAACTGTCGCCGGAAGCTCTGGACGGGGAATGCGCACTGGAGGCCTGATGCGTGGGGCTGGCTTTGGAGGCGCCAGACTAGTAACACGCACCACAGGGCTAGTGCGAGGAGCAGGAACAGGACGTACTGGACTGAGCAGGCGCACTGGAGGCCTGATGCGTGGGACTGGCATTGGAGGCGCCAGACTAGTGACACGCACCTCAGGGCTAGTGCGAGGAGCAGGAACAGGACGTACTGGGCTATGGAGGCGTACCGGAGATCTGGAGCTCAGGGCTGGCACACACCGTCCTGGCTGGATGGTCACTATAGCCCGGCACGGGCAGAGCGCTGGCACAGGGCGAACTGGGCTGTGCTGGGGAATGATGGCTGCCGTGCGTAGAGCAGGCGCAGGGTAGGCTGGACCTAGGAGACGCACTGGTGGCCAGATGTGCTGTGCCGGCGCACTTCTCCCTGGCTGAGTGCCAACTCTAGCACGGCAATGCTGAGGAGCCCGTATCGACCGCACCGGGCTATAGCTGCGCACTGGCGACACAGTGCGTAACTCAGCATAACAGGGTGCCTGCTTGATCCGTCGCTCCCCATAATAAGCACGAGGAGTTGGCTCAGGTCTCCAACCTGACTTACCCCAACTCCCTGTGTGCCCCCCCCCCCCCATTTTTGGGGGGGGCTGCCTCTCAGGCTCCTGTAGCTCCCTTAATTTGTCCTCCCAAAATCATCGTTCCTCCTTCCATGTCGATCCTTCTCCCCGGTGCTCCAGTCCACGCTGCTTGGTCTTCTTGTGGTGGGTGGTTCTGTAACGGCCGTCGAAGGGAGTAGACCAAGGCGCAGCGGGTTGAGTGCTCATATTTAAATATTTATTCGAACATTTAAACAAAACAAGAAAAACGACAGCCAAACAGTACTGTCAGGTACACTAAACACTAAACAGAAAATAATCACCCACAAAACACAATGAGAAAACCCCCTACTTAAATATGGTCTCTAATCAGAGGCAACAAGATTCAGCTGCCTCCAATTAGAGACCAACCCCAAATAATTCCAACATAGACAACCTAGATTAAACATAGAAATAGAATAACATAGAACATCCCCCAAAACACACAAAACAAACACCCCCTGCCACGCCCTGACCAAACTACAATAACAAATAACCCCTTTTACTGGTCAGGACGTGACAATACACACTAAAGCTGAAGAAATCTGTATTTAGCATCAAGTCTACAATATTGTTAGTTTACCTATGATTCATCTTTAATGTTGTTTTTATTGTACATCATTAGTTGTATTTTTTAAATGTCATGTCATGTATTCCCCTGTGGCTCAGTTGGTAGAGGATGGTGTTTGCAATGCCAGGGTTGTGGGTTTGATTCCCACGGGGGGCCAGTACAACAACAACAAAAATGCATGAAATGAAATGTATGCATTCACTACTGTAAGTCGCTCTGGATAAGAGCGTCTGCTAAATAACTAAAATGTAAAATGTAAAAAAAATGTCATGAAAAGCACTATACAAAGTAAATGTATTATGTATTATGGTCTGACATGCCTGCAGAAATGTTGCAATTTTGTAATGTGTTTTGTTTGGTAAATTGTTTTGTTAATATGAATTTACATTTGTGGTGCCACTAAATAAACAATGAATTATTTAAATCAATACTGTCAATATTGCTATTATTAATATTAAAATATGTTTTTATAATGGAGGGAGGGTGGACAGGGAGTTTAAAAAATGAACCCCAAAAGGTTATTTGAGGAACCATGATAAGGGGTTCTTCAAAGAACTTAGAGGTTCCCACAAAAGGTTCTTCAAATAACTTTTAGGGGTTCCCCCACAGTTTCAATTTGAAGAACCCCTACAGGATACTCCAGGAACCTTTACTTTTTAGAGTGTATATTGATAAAAGTCACCTTGTCCGAGAGACATTTACATAGTTATACACAGCCCAAATTGGGATGATTATTTTAGGGCGAAATAGCGGCCACAACAGACAGACCTGATATCGACCATAATTCAACATCCTTGGACGTCACGTGCTGAGTAGGTATGACCAAAGTTATTCTATTTGTCTACACTTGTAGTACATTTTTACACTATAATAAATGTTTATGATGCCACATCATCCGTTTTCAAAGGGAGTCGTTGGTTTTTAGTGGCAGTCGCTTTTGAGCTTTTTGTCTGAAAGTATTTTCTCAACTGCGATACCAACTCCAGTCAGCAGATGGCGATGTGCGTCTTTCAGGTGATTCTGCCACTGTGACGTATAATCTAGTGGACAGGACGCTTGTTCAGCATCAACAGCTAGTCAGCCACCTTGGTTCACTCTAACTTTATGGAAAAAGGTTTATTCAATAAATCTAGCAACTCCTCTCATACTGGGAAGAACCCCCCCCCCCCCCCCCCCCACAGGCCTTAAGGGCAGTTTTATTTCAAATGTAGTACCTGGATGGAGAAAATCCAATTAGCGTTTTATAGTTACATCGTTAGGGTAACTTAACCTAAAGTGGACACACTCCCATCAGTTTCTGAGACAACTGCCCAGACTTTGTAGACAGTTTAATAATGCTTAAAACTCATCTTTATCAAATGATCCATTAAAGATACCAACTCAAAACCTACGTTCGTCTACATATGGATTGTTTAAATTGAATCTAATTATATTCCCAGTATTACTTCATCAAATCTCTAGTAATCATTATACACGCATACAATTCATCATATTTTCATATATTCACAGAATCCATATAAAACGTAAGAAATTCTCAGGTACTCACAACAACCATTCCATTTGCTTTTTCAAGGACTCTCCAAACATACTCCCAGCAGAACAAAAAATTAACTTTTGTTTCCCGAACAATGACCATGGGATCCTCAACGGTTCTCTAACCTCCCAGAGACCACGGCAAAATCAAGCCTCCCAGGAACTATAGACCTTCCACTGCTTTCTAAAATATCATCCCGCTTATTATCCACATTTCAATCATCTGATTAAGCATATTTCTATGTTACTATCCAAACGTCAGATTAAGACTCATATCACAGTCACACAACTCTCATATCAGTCACACAACTCCCATATCACAGTCACACAACTCTCATATCACAGTCACACAACTCTCATATCACAGTCACACAACTCTCATATCACAGTCACAACTCTCATATCACAGTCACACAACTCTCATACCAGTCACACAACTCTATCACAGTCACACAACTCTCATATCACAGTCACACAATGCTATTCCCAAACATACCTAATCAATTAGTTGTTTTTCAACAATATTTTAACCTGCAGGAATATTTTCACATTTCTATCTCATGGTTAGTTCCTAGGATAATGTAAGTCATACATTTACATCTCTCAATACTTCTAAAATGGGGTCCAGGTTTAAAACAATTACAGGTGCACCTTACTATCTTATACTATATCATAAATGGTCTTAACTAGTAAACACAGATTCTAGTTTTCATCCAGTTCACACCTCCACACAGGAATACACACAGAGCCTACGAGGATTTTCTAAAATCTCCACTTTGCGTGTTTCGCTCACCTCATTCTTTTTTAAAAATTAGGTTTGAGTTGTGGTATCCACTCAGATCAAAGGTGGGTTCATCTGCTCCGTTCCCGAAGTCTCCCTGAGATCCCAAGTTAGAGGGATCCCTCGTGCACCATTTACCCAGGTCGTCAGGAGTCAGGTAATTTATCCAGGTCGTCAGGAGCCAGGTCATTTACCCAGGTCGTCAGGAGCCAGGTCATTTACCCAGGTCATCAGGAGTCAGGTCATTTACCCAGGTCATCAGGAGTCAGGTCATTTACCCAGGTCGTCAGGAGACAGGTCATTTACCCAGGTCATCAGGAGTCAGGTCATTTACCCAGGTCGTCAGGAGTCAGGTCATTTACCCAGGTCATCAGGAGCCAGGTCATTTACCCAGGTCATCAGGAGACAGGTCATTTACCCAGGTCGTCAGGAGTCAGGTCATTTACCCAGGTCATCAGGAGTCAGGTCATTTACCCAGGTCATCAGGAGTCAGGTCATTTACCCAGGTCATCAGGAGTCAGGTCATTTACCCAGGTCGTCAGGAGTCAGGTCATTTACCCAGGTCGTCAGGAGTCAGGTCATTTACCCAGGTCATCAGGAGCCAGGTCATTTACCCAGGTCATCAGGAGCCAGGTCATTTACCCAGGTCATCAGGTCATTTACCCAGGTCATCAGGAGCCAGGTCATTTACCCAGGTCGTCAGGAGTCAGGTCATTGACCCAGGTCGTCAGGAGTCAGGTCAAGATTCACATCCCCATCGCCAAATGTGGAGGTTAATTTCTTTAATATCAATTGAGGAAACAAACTTATCACACAAGTCAGCGTTATTCTAAAACTAAATCTTTATTCACTTATTAATACGGGAGCAGGTCAATACAACACACATATAAAGTGAATCAATTGAGTGTTCTACGAAAATGATGGCTGGTCGACAAATCACCCCCAGATGATTCGTTGAGAGATGAATCACCCCCAGATGATTCGTTGAGAGATGAATCACCCCCAGATGATTCGTTGAGAGCCACGATACAAAAGTACAAAGGTCTTTTACAGCCAAGATACACCCCTTTCAACCTACATGACCAACAACAGATGTATAGAACGGGTCACAAGGTTAAGATTTGTATGAAAGATACTTATAATTCTCAGCAGACAGTATCTGCTGTAAAAACAGTACTCTTTATGTAGAGACCAGGGTCTGGGCCTGAGGTCATCTCTCCCTGGTACCATATAGAACAGAAACATTAACTCATGTTCTGGAATGCAGTCTCTTTAGGTTTTATCACCCAAAAGACATTGTAAATCTCCTGTCAGTGTTTTCTCCCAGAGGCCCATCCTCAGTAGAACACACAGACACAATAGTTCTAAGAACCCTCTATTCTGTTGCATAAAACAACCATTTGATGCAATAAAAGTATTATAACAATGTTGCAGTTTTGCTCTCTCAGTGTCCACTGAAAGTTGACTAGTAACAACAACTGGGACCTAAAAGACACCCACCATGAGACCCACTAAATCTGCCCAAGAAGAGTAAAACAAAATAAAAACCCACACCAAACTTAAAAACAGGAAGCAAACCAAAAAGGTGGAGCAACTAAAGGTGTTGACTCTCCACATGTATCAAGACAACTGGAGCACTGGGCCAGACACTCTTAAATAGAACCTGGACCAGCTCAGGTGAAACACCTTCCCACTAACGAGATGGACAAGCCAGCACAGGTGTAACACATACTGACTAACGAGGTGACACCAATCAGTGCGTCCTACGTGCTAACGAGCTAGACGTGCTAGACGTGCTAACGAGCTAGACGGGCTAGACGTGCTAGACGTGCTAACGAGCTAGACGGGCTAACGGGCTAGACATGCTAACGAGCTAGACGTGCTAAAGTCCAACCTCAAAACATAAATGTAAAAACCAAAGCCTGTAACACCTTAAGACAACAAATATATCCTATATTTCTTTTGGACAAGTTTGCTCACCACCAACAGAAAACAACTTCCACTCCACATTATAATCAACTACAATGCTTCACCTTCACCAATATAAACATGGTGTCTACTGGCTGTCAACAATTAAAAACAAGAAAAAAACACGTATTTCTAAATAATAATATACAATAGGATTATTTGTTTCTCCTTTTTCTTTCTATAGAATCCTAAATCCCACTAGCTTCTAGAACTCTCGTCTTCCTACAACTCACTAGCTTCTAGAACTCTCGTCTTCCTAAAACTCACTAGCTTCTAGAACTCTCGTCTTCCTACAACTCACTAGCTTCTAGAACTCTCGTCTTCCTAAATCCCACTAGCTTCTAGAACTCTCGTCTTCCTAAAACTCACTAGCTTCTAGAACACTCATCTTCCTAAAACTCACTAGATTCTAGAACTCTCCTCTTCCTAAAACTCACTAGATTCTAGAACTCTCATCTTCCTAAAACCCACTAGCTTCTAGAACTCTCGTCCCCTTGGAACGAGCCCAAACAAAACTCATCTCCAATACGGAAAAACGTGCAGTCAAAATAAATTCTGATCCATGGCAACGCACTGCCTAAACACAAAACACAAATCTTATATCCATTTGGGGGGAAATCAGGTTGAACCTGCTCCTGAAACTAACACAACAAAACACATGGAAATGGAGATATATTTTACCTCACTGGTTAGAGGACAACCTGCAGAAGACAGTCAGCTACATTTTGGAGTGATGCATTTAAATGTAGGGGTCACTAAACAAAGGAACATAACACTTATTTGTCATCACTCATCGATATCATGTTGAAATCAATTGTGCGAGAGGAGGGAGATGAGGTTGCACGTCCTGTTAAAACTAACAGCTCAAAAACCACACGGAATCTGGGAATAATGTGTACATCCCTGGTTAGAGGACAACTGGTAGAAAACAGCTGGCTACATTTTGATTCAAGTGGGTCACCAATGCTGTAAATGTAACACAGCTCTTTTTTTGTTAGTCACTTTTTGTTAAATCACATAAATAGTAACTCTTCCATTTCAGAGCCTGGATTTTCCCCCTGAGGCTAATATCCATATCATGCTGAAATCAATAGAACAGGGGACAAACGTTTAGGGTTCTACAT
Organism: Salmo salar; assembly: GCF_965601325.2. Classification (NCBI taxonomy): domain Eukaryota; kingdom Metazoa; phylum Chordata; class Actinopteri; order Salmoniformes; family Salmonidae; genus Salmo; species Salmo salar. The sequence goes on along the minus strand of NW_027675347.1, from coordinate 596,331 downwards.
TGTGACATCATTAAAATACTCCTACTACAATGTTAAAACATTCTACATTGTGACATCATTAAAATATATTGATATCATTTAACAACTCCTTCATGTATTTTCTGATATTTGATCAGAGGTCTTTTATCAGATTATCTCTGGTCACAGCTATAAGGCTGTGTGTGTTCTCTTGTGTACTGTCAGCTCTCCAGATCGACCAAAACTCTTCCCACAATGATTACAGCTATAAGGTTTCTCTCCTGTGTGTATTCTCTGGTGCACTGTCAGCTCTCCAGATCGACCAAAACTCTTCCCACATTGATCACAGCTATAAGGTTTCTCTCCTGTGTGTATTCTCTGGTGCACTGTCAGCTCTCCAGATCGACCAAAACTCTTCCCACATTGATCACAGCTATAAGGTTTCTCTCCTGTGTGTATTCTCTGGTGCACTGTCAGCTCTCCAGATCGACCAAAACTCTTCCCACACTGATCACAGCTAAAAGGTTTCTCTCCTGTGTGTGTTCTCTGGTGTAAAGTCAGAGAGCCAGACTTACTAAAACTCTTCCCACATTGATCACAGCTATAAGGTTTCTCTCCTGTGTGTATTCTCTGGTGCACTGTCAGCTCTCCAGATCGACCATAACTCTTCCCACACTGATCACAGCTAAAAGATTTCTCTCCTGTGTGTGTTCTCTGGTGTAAAGTCAGAGAGCCAGACTTACTAAAACTCTTCCCACATTGATCACAGCTATAAGGTTTCTCTCCTGTGTGTATTCTCTGGTGCACTGTCAGCTCTCCAGATCGACCATAACTCTTCCCACACTGATCACAGCTATAAGGTTTCTCTCCTGTGTGTATTCTCTGGTGTAGAGTCAGCGTGCTAGATGCAGCAAAACTCTTCCCACATTGACCACAGCTATAAGGTTTCTCTCCTGTGTGTGTTCTCTGGTGTAAAGTCAGAGAGCCAGACATACTAAAACCCTTCCCACATTGATCACAGCTATAAGGTTTCTCTCCTGTGTGTGTTCTCTGGTGTGATATCAGGCTGGTTGACTGAGTAAACCTCTTCCCACATTGACCACAGCTATAAGATTTCTCTCCTGTGTGGGTTCTCTGGTGTAAAGTCAGAGAGCCAGACTTACTAAAACTCTTCCCACATTGATCACAGCTATAAGGTTTCTCTCCTGTGTGTGTTCTCTGGTGCACTGTCAGATCTCCAGATCGACCAAAACGCTTCCCACACTGATCACAGCTATAAGGTTTCTCTCCTGTGTGCGTTCTCTGGTGTCGAGTGAGAGTGCTAGGTGCAGCAAAACTTTTCCCACATTGACCACAGCTATATGGTTTCTCTCCTGTGTGTGTTCTCTGGTGTAAAGTCAGAGAGCCAGACTTACTAAAACTCTTCCCACATTGATCACAGATATAAGATTTCTCTCCTGTGTGTGTTCTCTGGTGTAATGTCAGCTGGCCAGATTGAACAAAACTCTTCCCACATTGACCACAGCTATAAGATGTCTCTCCTGTGTGGATTCTCTGATGAATTTTAATGCCTGATGAGGTGAATCTCTTCCCACAGTCAGAGCAGCAGTGAGTTCTCTTCCCTGTGGATGTCTGCAGGTGTTTATTGAGGTGTTCTGATCTGGAGAGACTCTTCTCTGCCTCGTCAGCATCACGAGGTTGTTGAGGCTCCCCAGAGGATCCAAGATAGTGAAGTATCTCTCCTGTGTGAACAACAAAGTCAGACAGATGATTTAAAGGCCCACAACAGCAGAAATCCACTGTAAAAGGTGATGCCAACAGCGTAGCCATGATGTTATACAACAATTGACGTCTGTAATGAATGTTAAAATGATTTAACAATTGTCTTAAAATGAGCAAGAACAGTCATATTTTGTCTTGTTTTCACATTAGTAGTAACATCTAAGATTGTAGGCTAGAAATAAGTTATTCATGTTGTTGAAACTCTAAGCAGTGTGCCAGACGACTTTTGGTCTCCAATATAGGCCCCTTTCTGTGTTTGCTAAAATTGCGGCACGAGGGCGATGCACATGCAATTTGGTTGTAGAAACTCCTCCCTGCTAATGAGGAAACCGATAGTTATGGATGTAGTGTATCTGCTAATGAGGAAACCACTAGTTATGGATGTAGTATATCTGCTAATGAGGAAACCGATAGTTATGGATGTAGTATATCTGCCTGGAGCAAAAATGGTGAGCAAAGATTTTCGTTTTTCACAATGTATTCTGAATGTGAACGGGGAAAAACTCAGGGAAGTAACTTCCATTTCCAGGTTGCTTATGAGTGCATTTCACGCTACTTTGGATTATAATTGTAAAGCTCGCTTGAATGTCCTGCTTAATATAATGTTTGCTACAGTATTAAGAACCGAGTTAATGACCGTATCCATTTGGGTGTTGTCAATAAAGTTATGATTTTTTAAATGTATTTTTAATTACATTTTGTTTTTCACCTTTATTTAAGCAGGTAGGCCAGTTGAGAACAAGTTCTCATTTACAACTGCGACCTGGCCAAGATAAAGCAAAGCAGTGCGACACAAACAATACAGAGTTACACATGGAATAAACAAACGTACAGTCAATAACACAATAGAAAAATCTATATACAGTGTGTGCAAATATCTATATACAGTGTGTGCAAATGGAGTACGGAGGTAAGGCAATAAATAGGCCATAGTAGCGAAGTAATTACAATTTAACAAATGAACACTGGAGTGATAGATGTGCAGATGATGATGTGCAAGTAGAAATACTGGTGTGCAAAAGAGCAAAAAAGTAAATAAAAACATGGGGATGAGGTAGGCAGTTGGATGGACTATTTACAGATGGACTGTGTACAGCTGCAGCGATCGGTAAGCTGCTCAGATAGCTGATGCTTAAAGTTAGTGAGGAAGATATATGTCTCCAACTTCAGCGATTTTTGCAATTCGTTCAAGTCATTGGCAGCAGAGAACTGGAAAGAAATGTGTCCAAAGTAGGTGTTGGCTTTGGTGATGACCAGTGAGATATACCTCTTTGAGTGCGTGCTATGGGTGGGTGTTGCTATGGTGACCTGTGAGCTGAGTGAAGGTGGCCTAGCAAAGACCTATAGATGACCTGGAGCCAGTGGGTTTGGCGACGAATATGTAGAGAAGGCCAGCCAACGAGAGCATACAGGTCGCAGTGGTGGGTGGTATATGGGGATTTGGTGACAAAACGGATGGCACTGTGATAGACTGCATCCAGTTTGCTGAGTAGAGTGTTGGAGGCTATTTTGAAAATGACATCGCCGAAGTCAAGGATCGGCAAGAAAGTCAGTTTAACGAGGGTATGTTTGGCAGCGTGAGTGAAGGAGGCTTTGTTGCGAAATATGAAGCTGATTCTAGATTTCATTTTGGATTGGAAATGCTTAACTTCATCGGGGTAGGGGGCAGTATTTTCATGTCCGGATGAAAAGCATGCCCAGAGTAAACTGCCTGCTACTCAGGCCCAAAAGCTAGAATATGCATATAATTAGTAGATTTGGATAGAAAACACTGAAGTGTCTAAAACGGTTTGAATAATGTCTGTGAGTATAACAGAACTCATATGTCAGGCAAAACCTTAGAAAAATCCAACCAGGAAGTGTGGAAATCTGAGGTTTGTAGTTTTTCAAGTGATTGCCTATCTAACACACAATATACATCCAATATACAGTGTCTATGGGGTCATATTGCACTTCCTAAGGCTTCCACTAGATGTCAACAGTCTTTAGAATGTTGTTTCAGGCTTCTACTGTGAATGGGGAGAGAATAAGAGCTGATTGAGTCAGGTGTCTGGCCGTCAGCCATTATTTTAGTTACGCACGCAGCCATGAGCACAAGCTCAGTTCTCTTTCCTTTATGAAGACAAAGGAATTATCCGGTTGGAATATTTTTGAAGATTTATGATAAAAACATCCTAAAGATTGATTCTACACATCGTTTGACGTGTTTCTACAAACTGTAATATAACTTTTTTGACTTTTCGTCTGGACTTTAGTGCGCGCGCCTTCTGCATTTGGAATAGTGAACCTAACGCGCGAACAAAATGGAGGTATTTGGACATAAACATGAACTTTATCGAACAAAACGTACATGTATTGTGGAACTGGGATTCCTGGGAGTGCATTCCGATGAAAATCATCAAAGGTAAGTGAATATTTATAATGGTATTTCTGACTTCTGTTGACTCCACAACATGGCGGGTATCTGTATGGCTTGTTTTGGTGTCTGAGCGCTGTACTCAGATTATTGCAAAGTGTGCTTTCGCCGTAAAGCTTTTTTGAAATCTGACACAGCGGTTGCATTAAGGAGAAGTATATCTTTAATTCTATGCATAACAGTTGTATATTTTATCAACGTTTATGATGAGTATTTCTGTAAATTGATGTGCTCATTCATCGGGGGTTTTGGAGGCAAAACATTTCTGAACATTACATACCAATGTAAAATGGGGTTTTTGGATATAAATATGAACTTTATCGAGCAAAACATACATATATTGTGTAACATGAAGTCCTATGAGTGCCATCTGATGAAGATCATCAAAGGTTAGTGATTAATTTTAGCTATATTTCTGGTTTTTGTGACGCCTCTCCTTGCTTGGAAAATGGCTGTGTGGTTTTTCTTGTCTAGGTGGTGTCCTAACATAATCTTTCGCCGTAAAGTGTTTTTGAAATCGGACACTGTGGTTGGATTAATGAGAAGTGTACCTTTACAATGGTGTATAATACTTGTATGTGTGAGAAATTTGAATTATGAGATTTTTGTTGTTTTGAATTTGGCGCCCTGCTATTTCAATGGCTGTTGGCGAGGTGTGACGGTAGCGTCCCACCTACCCCAGAGAGGTTTTAACATGCCGGTACATACTGCTGTAATAACATGCAAGCAAATTGTCAGCCAAAATATCGTGTAAGGTAACTTACTTGAAAAGAAATGTCTTTATTACATTGCTTAACATGTTCTTAACATTTGTCATAATTAGTTAAAGCAATGAATTTGTATCGGCTCTCGTTGGACTTCGGCTGCATATTTTCCGCCATTTTCTTCAAATCTGAAAATGATGTGAAGCTACGTCCATTTCCTGAAGAATTGCATTATGGGCCCTAAAGTACTGCGTGTATACGTCATATTTTGGCGAATTTAGTACGACATCCGGGAACTTTTGGCATACTAACTACATCAACGACATCATAACCGCCATCGATAAGAGACATTACTGTGCAGCCGTATTCATCGACCTGGCCAAGGCTTTCGACTCTGTCAATCACCACATTCTTATTGGCAAACTCGACAGCCTTGGTTTCTCAAATGATTGCCTCGCCTGGTTTACCTACTACTTCTCTGATAGAGTTCAGTGTGTCAAATCGGAGGGCCTGTTGTCCGGGCCTCTGGCAGTCTATGGGGGTGCCACAGGGTTCAATTCTCAGGCCGACTCTCTTCTCTGTATACATCAATGATGTCGCTCTTGCTGCTGGTGAGTCTCTGATCCACCTCTACGCAGATGACACCATTCTGTATACTTCTGGCCCCTCTTTGGACACTGTGTTAACCTGTTAGGGCTAGGGGGCAGTATTTACACGGCCGGATAAAAAACGTACCCGATTTAATCTGGTTATTACTACTGCCCAGAAACTAGAATATGCATATAATTATTGGCTTTGGATAGAAAACACCCTACAGTTTCTAAAACTGTTTGAATGGTGTCTGTGAGTATAACAGAACTCATATGGCAGGCAAAAACCTGAGAAGATTCCAAACAGGAAGTACCCTCTCTGACCATTCCTTGGGCTTCTTGGCTCTGTTTAAAGAAAATTTAGGATATTTGCTGTAACGTGACACTTCCTACGGCTCCCATAGGCTCTCAGAACCCGGGAAAAAGCTGAATGATGTAATTCCAGCCGCTGGCTGAAAAACTTTAGCGCGTTTGGATGGAAGTCGATCAGAGGGCCATCAGACTGAGGCTCGTGCACGAGGGGATCCCATGCTTTTACTTTCTCTCTCTTTGAACGTAAACACGCTTTCCCTGTCGGAATATTATCGCTTTTTTACGAGAAAAATTGCATAAAAATTGATTTTAAACAGCGGTTGACATGCTTCGAAGTACGGTAATGGAATATTTAGAATTTTTTTGTCACAAAACGCGTCGGGCGCGTAACCCTTATTTACCCTTTCAGATAGTGTCTTGAACGCACGAACAAAACGCCGCTATTTGGATATAACTATGGATTATTTGGGACCAAACCAACATTTGTTATTGAAGTAGAAGTCCTGGGAGTGCATTCTGACGAAGAACAGCAAAGGTAATAACATTTTTCTTATAGTAAATCTGAGTTTGGTGAGTGCTAAACTTGCTGGGTGTCTAAATAGCTAGCCCTGTGATGCCGGGCTATCTACTTAGAATATTGCAAAATGTGCTTTCACCGAAAAGCTATTTTAAAATCGGACATATCGAGTGCATAGAGGAGTTCTGTATCTATAATTCTTAAAATAATTGTTATGCTTTTTGTGAACGTTTATCGTGAGTAATTTAGTACATTTTTAGTAAATTCACCGGAAGTTTGCGGGGGGTATGCTAGTTCTGCACGTCACATGCTAATGTAAAAAGCTGTTTTTTGATATAAATATGAACTTGATTGAACAAAACATGCATGTATTGTATAACATAATGTCCTAGGGTTGTCATCTGATGAAGATCATCAAAGGTTAGTGCTGCATTTAGCTGTCTTTTGGGTTTATGTGACATTATATGCTAGCTTGAAAAATGGGTGTCTGATTATTTCTGGCTGGGTACTCTGCTGACATAATCTAATGTTTTGCTTTCGTTGTAAAGCCTTTTTGAAATCGGACAGTGTGGTTAGATTAACAAGAGTCTTGTCTTTAAAATGGTGTAAAATAGTCATATGTTTGAGAAATTGAAGTAATAGCATTTCTAAGGTATTTGAATAACGCGCCACTGGCTGTTACGTAGGTGGGACGAAATCGTCCCACTGGCCCTAGAGAAGTTAACTAACCTCCAAACGAGCTTCAATGCCATACAACTCTCCTTCCGTGGCCTCCAACTGCTCTTAAACGCAGGTAAAACTAAATGCATGCTATTCAATCGATCACTGCCCGCACCTGCTCGCCCGTCCAGCATCACTACTTTGAACGGCTCTGACTTAGAATACGTGGACAACTACAAATACCTGGGTGTCTGGTTAGACTGTAAACTCTCCTTCCAGACTCACATTAAGCATCTTCAATCCAAAATTAAATCTAGAATCGGCTTCCTATATCTCAACAAAGCATCCTTCATACCCTCGTAAAACTGACCATCCTACCGATCCTCGACTTCGGTGATGTCATCTATAAAATAGCCTCCAAATCTCTACTCAACAAACTGGATGCAGTCTATCACAGTGCCATCCGTTTTGTCACCAAAGTCCCATATACCACCCACCATTGCGACCTGTACGCTCTCGTTGGTTGGCCCTCGTTTCATACTCGTCGCCAAACCCACTGGCTACAGGTTATCTACAAGTCTCTGCTAGGTAAAGCCCCGTCTTATCTCAACTCACTGGTCACCATAGCACCACCCACTCGTAGCATGCGCTCCAGCAGGTATATCTCACTGGTCACCCCCAAAGCCAACACCTCCTTTGGTCGTCTTTCCTTACAGTTCTCTGCTGCCAATGACTGGAACGAACTGCAAAAATCTCTGAAGCTGGAGACTCATATCTCCCTCACTAGCTTTAAGCACCAGCTGTCAGAGCAGCTCACAGATCACTGCACCTGTACATAGCCCATCTGTAAACAGCCCATCTATCTACCTACCTCATCCCCATACTGTATTTATTTATCTTGCTCCTTTGCACCCCAGTATCTCTACTTGCACATTCGTCTTCTGCACATCTACCATTCCAGTGTTTAATTGCTTTATTGTAATTATTTGACCACCATGGTCTATTTATTGCCTTAACTTACCTCATTTCCACTCACTGTATATAGACCTTTTGTTTTCTTTTGTTCTACTGTATTATTGACTGTATGTTTTGTTTATTCCATGTGTTGTTGTATGTGTCGAATTGCTACGCTTTATCTTGGCCAGGTCGCAGTTGCAGTTGCAAATGAGAACTTGTTCTCAACTAGCCTACCTGGTTAACAATTTGACCCCCACAGGAAATCTTCACTGGCAGTTATAGAAAGACCCATTTACTATATAACCATTGATTCTTGAAGAATATAAATTATAAATGCCTCAAACTGTATTACCCCACCAGAAACCAAAACATAAGCTTGTATAACGCCACTGTTTGTAAACAAGCACTGTATAGCTGTGAAATCTTGTTTAAAATGATAATTTTGACCTTATGGATGGCCAGTGCTTGTATTTATAGTGTAGTCAATTCAGGGGGTTGTCCTGAGCTAGACTCAAACCTGGGTCCAGCAACTGTCAAGCCAACACCTTATAACTGTTATGTCAAGATGTCTGAACTTCTTGAGGAGGTCGCTAGGTGTTGGGTTACGGTTGCTACAATAGCTTTCTCTATGAATTTGAGAGTGGTTACACTCCTCCTTCCCCCATCCCTCAGCTGTTTACCAAACCAAGCCTCAGGGCTGATAATTTTTTGCTATTTAAATCCTAGGTTATCCCTATAAAATAGCCACACATCAATCAACCAATCTGCCGTTCATACAACAACAAAGCTGTCATTCCACCACTGTTTTGGTTATAAGATGATTATGGGGTTGGAGAAATGTAACTACTCTCAAATTCATAGACAGACCTATGGATGCAAGGACTGACCATCCATGATATCAACATTATAGTTTAAACTATGTTGAGGCTATACAGTGTTGGTTTACATTTCTAAACATTGGAGTAAAAAAAAGATTATTTGGGGTTCTGATGTGGTACAACAGTTGAACTAAGCTCATGAGGCATGTGTTATATTCTTCAAGAATCAATGGCTATAAATAAATAATGTAAAAAGTCTAAATATGGATGTAGCTATTGCATATTTCCGCTTTAACACCACACATCAGTTCAACAACTGCAGAGTTTGTGCCTCTGTATTTAAGACAGTACTTACTAGTGTTAATCAGGGAACGGTTTCTCAAAACCATCTTATGGCTAAATTCACCGTTAGAACCATTGGACGCCTTAAGATGCGTTTGGGAAACCGGGCCCAGATGTCCAGTTTCCTCCTCTATCGATGTAACAGTCATCTCCCCCTCTTCCTCTTTCACTCCATAAACTGCATCCTCCTCTTCTTTTACTGTAACATCGTCCTCCTCTTTCACTCTGAACGCGACTTCCTCTTCTTTCACTGAAACGTCTTTCTCTTCTTCTTTCACAGTTACAGCCTCACCCTCTACTTGTTTTTGTATTGAAACAGCCTCCTCTTCCTTCTCCTCTTTCACGAAAACGTTCAGCCACAGTCCCTCTTTCTCCGTCCAGCAGACCTCTTCTTTAGCAGGAGGAGAGTAGCTTGGTGAGCTCATGGTCGGGGATGTTAGCTAAGCTAATGCTAACTTAACCAGCCCGCTAGCTGATCAATAACAAAAACACCGTAAATATGAAATTAAAACGGATAACTAACTAGACGACAGAAGTGGGTTTAAAACACAGTGGCTAATATACACTAAAGCATCTAAAGAGCTTTATTGGTTCGGCTATTTTGTCTAGCAAGCTACCGAGGTGGCTGAATAACTGTTGTTGCTGTTGAAAGAAGCGTTCCGTCCACTAGATTATACGTCACACCAACAGCATTACCTTAAATTCCCAGACCGCCATCTGCTGACTGGAGTGGGTAACGCAGTAGAGTAAAATGTCTATTTTATTTTCAGACAAGTTTGATTGTAGGAAGATTTTTTTACTCACCAGTGTAACAACACAGTGTGGTTAAAGACTTAGTAAGCTAGTTGTAGTCACGATCTGGTTCCCTATAAGGACAAACAGTTATGTTTTTTGCGTTATTACAAATGTATTGTAATGAAACAGCAGGGAGCAGGTCTCGAACCCTCGACCTTCAAGCCCGAAGTCCAGCGCGCTATCGACTGTGCCGCAAAAGCTCGAACGGCAGAGTCAATATCCGTGCTTATAAACCCAGGGTCGTTACAGTATTAACTTATTTAGGGAAATCTTCTAAACTACCCACAATGCACTATTTTCCAACGTCATATGTATTATCAACTCTATGCTACCGGGTTTGTATGCCAGTGTAACGGTGTAATGAAGTTACATTTAAAACATTTATTTAACCTTTATTTAACAAGGCAAACCAGCTAAGGACAAATTCTTATTTACAATAACGGACCCGTGTCTGTAGTTTTGATCCCGGGTCTGTAGTGATGCCTCTACCACTGAGATGCAGGACCTTAGACTGCTGCTCGTGTGTTTACATTACATTCAGTGATAAAGGTATGGGATTCTGGGTAATCCACAGCAGATTTATGGAGAATTTGAAAATTGGGTGGTCCTGGGATAGAAATGTATAAAGTTGACATTAGATCATAAAATCCACCTTTTAAATCATAAATTAGCAATTTATGTTTTAGTAACTTCTGTTGTTGGTTTGGCCCCTCTTTATATGTTATTTGCCGAATCTCAGTTTTCCATGTGGGTTTTATGCTGAAGTTCCCTCTATCAAGTTGGTAGCAAACTGGAAAATGCATCTTCTTTAGGAGTGCTATTTATATCCTGTCACTACTGATCATTCATCCACACTGCATCTTCTTTAGGAGTGCTATTTATATCCTGATCATTCATCCACACTGCATCTTCTTTAGGAGTGCTATTTATATCCTGATCATTCATCCACACTGCATCTTCTTTAGGAGTGCTATTTATATCCTGATCATTCATCCACACTGCATCTTCTATAGGAGTGCTATTTATATCCTGATCATTCATCCACACTGCATCTTCTTTAGGAGTGCTATTTATATCCTGATCATTCATCCACACTGCATCTTCTTTAGGAGTGCTATTTATATCCTGATCATTCATCCACACTGCATCTTCTTTAGGAGAGCTATTTATATCCTGATCATTCATCCACACTGCATCTTCTTTAGGAGAGCTATTTATATCCTGATCATTCATCCACACTGCATCTTCTTTAGGAGTGCTATTTATATCCTGATCATTCATCCACACTGCATCTTCTTTAGGAGTGCTATTTATATCCTGATCATTCATCCACACTGCATCTTCTTTAGGAGTGCTATTTATATCCTGATCAATCATCCACACTGCATCTTCTTTAGGAGTGCTATTTATATCCTGTCGACTACTGATCATTCATCCACACTGCATCTTCTTTAGGAGTGCTATTTATATCCTGATCATTCATCCTCACTGCATCTTCTTTAGGAGTGCTATTTATATCCTGTCGACTACTGATCATTCATCCACACTGTGTGTCTCATCAATGCAGGTAATTTATGACATGTATAAAGTATGTGTTTTATAAACTCATGAACACCAGCCAGTTTATCAGCCCGGTTCTGTTAGTTTAGGTGGATTATACTTCTTCACCACCAGAGGGGGACATTGAGTAATATTTCAGGTTAATTTGATATATTTTGATACTAAAATGGATGACAGTTTATTCTGATGTTGTGAATATGAGATTACACATGGAAACTATGTATTTATTTTATTATAGTAAATTAGAAATTAGTAGGAATTGTTAAATCCACTATATGATCACAATAACTTTGACAGACATCTTGATTGTTTTTTGTTAGTATATTATAGGGCAGATTTATGGAGAATTGCTATGGGAGTGCTATTTATATCCCGTCACTACTGATCATTCATCCACACTGTGTGTATCCCATCATTGCAGCTTTGGAAATAAATGAACTATCCATCCATTGCTCCTTCCTGTGTAATAATGACATAAAGGCTATGCTGCTACGGTGTGGGATACCATCTATAATAATGACATAAAGGCTATGCTGCTACGGTGTGGGACGTCATCTATAATAATGACATAAAGGCTGTGCTGCTACGGTGTGGGATACCATCTATAATAATGACATAAAGGCTGTGCTGCTACGGTGTGGGATGTCATCTATAATAATGACATAAAGGCTATGCTGCTACGGTGTGGGATACCATCTATAATAATGACATAAAGGTTATGCTGCTACGGTGTGGGATACCATCTATAATAATGACATAAAGGCTATGCTGCTACGGTGTGGGATGTCATCTATAATAATGACATAAAGGCTATGCTGCTACGGTGTGGGATACCATCTATAATAATGACATAAAGGCTATGCTGCTACGGTGTGGGATACCATCTATAATAATGACATAAAGGCTATGCTGCTACGGTGTGGGATGTCATCTATAATAATGACATAAAGGCTATGCTGCTACGGTGTGGGATACCATCTATAATAATGACATAAAGGCTATGCTGCTACGGTGTGGGATACCATCTATAATAATGACATAAAGGCTATGCTGCTACGGTGTGGGATGTCATCTATAATAATGACATAAAGGCTATGCTGCTACGGTGTGGGATGTCATCTATAATAATGACATAAAGGCTATGCTGCTACGGTGTGGGATGTCATCTATAATAATGACATAAAGGCTATGCTGCTACGGTGTGGGATACCATCTATAATAATGACATAAAGGCTATGCTGCTACGGTGTGGGATGTCATCTATAATAATGACATAAAGGCTATGCTGCTACGGTGTGGGATACCATCTATAATAATGACATAAAGGCTGTGCTGCTACGGTGTGGGATACCATCTATAATAATGACATAAAGGCTGTGCTGCTACGGTGTGGGATACCATCTATAATAATGACATAAAGGCTATGCTGCTACGGTGTGGGATACCATCTATAATAATGACATAAAGGCTATGCTGCTACGGTGTGGGATACCATCTATAATAATGACATAAAGGCTATGCTGCTACGGTGTGGGATACCATCTATAATAATGACATAAAGGCTATGCTGCTACGGTGTGGGATGTCATCTATAATAATGACATAAAGGCTATGCTGCTACGGTGTGGGATGTCATCTATAATAATGACATAAAGGCTATGCTGCTACGGTGTGGGATACCATCTATAATAATGACATAAAGGCTATGCTGCTACGGTGTGGGATGTCATCTATAATAATGACATAAAGGCTATGCTGCTACGGTGTGGGATACCATCTATAATAATGACATAAAGGCTATGCTGCTACGGTGTGGGATACCATCTATAATAATGACATAAAGGCTATGCTGCTACGGTGTGGGATACCATCTATAATAATGACATAAAGGCTATGCTGCTACGGTGTGGGATACCATCTATAATAATGACATAAAGGCTATGCTGCTACGGTGTGGGATACCATCTATAATAATGACATAAAGGCTATGCTGCTACGGTGTGGGATACCATCTATAATAATGACATAAAGGCTATGCTGCTACGGTGTGGGATACCATCTATAATAATGACATAAAGGCTATGCTGCTACGGTGTGGGATGTCATCTATAATAATGACATAAAGGCTATGCTGCTACGGTGTGTCATCTATAATAATGACATAAAGGCTATGCTGCTACGGTGTGGGATGTCATCTATAATAATGACATAAAGGCTATGCTGCTACGGTGTGGGATGTCATCTATAATAATGACATAAAGGCTGTGCTGCTACGGTGTGGGATACCATCTATAATAATGACATAAAGGCTATGCTGCTACGGTGTGGGATACCATCTATAATAATGACATAAAGGCTATGCTGCTACGGTGTGGGATACCATCTATAATAATGACATAAAGGCTATGCTGCTACGGTGTGTCATCTATAATAATGACATAAAGGCTATGCTGCTACGGTGTGGGATGTCATCTATAATAATGACATAAAGGCTATGCTGCTACGGTGTGGGATACCATCTATAATAATGACATAAAGGCTATGCTGCTACGGTGTGGGATACCATCTATAATAATGACATAAAGGCTATGCTGCTACGGTGTGGGATACCATCTATAATAATGACATAAAGGCTATGCTGCTACGGTGTGGGATACCATCTATAATAATGACATAAAGGCTATGCTGCTACGGTGTGGGATGGCATCTATAATAATGACATAAAGGCTATGCTGCTACGGTGTGGGATGTCATCTATAATAATGACATAAAGGCTATGCTGCTACGGTGTGGGATGTCATCTATAATAATGACATAAAGGCTATGCTGCTACGGTGTGGGATGTCATCTATAATAATGACATAAAGGCTATGCTGCTACGGTGTGGGATACCATCTATAATAATGACATAAAGGCTATGCTGCTACGGTGTGGGATACCATCTATAATAATGACATAAAGGCTATGCTGCTACGGTGTGGGATACCATCTATAATAATGACATAAAGGCTATGCTGCTACGGTGTGGGATACCATCTATAATAATGACATAAAGGCTATGCTGCTACGGTGTGGGATGTCATCTATAATAATGACATAAAGGCTATGCTGCTACGGTGTGGGATACCATCTATAATAATGACATAAAGGCTATGCTGCTACGGTGTGGGATGTCATCTATAATAATGACATAAAGGCTATGCTGCTACGGTGTGGGATACCATCTATAATAATGACATAAAGGCTATGCTGCTACGGTGTGGGATGTCATCTATAATAATGACATAAAGGCTATGCTGCTACGGTGTGGGATACCATCTATAATAATGACATAAAGGCTATGCTGCTACGGTGTGGGATGTCATCTATAATAATGACATAAAGGCTATGCTGCTACGGTGTGTCATCTATAATAATGACATAAAGGCTATGCTGCTACGGTGTGGGATGTCATCTATAATAATGACATAAAGGCTATGCTGCTACGGTGTGGGATGTCATCTATAATAATGACATAAAGGCTATGCTGCTACGGTGTGGGATGTCATCTATAATAATGACATAAAGGCTATGCTGCTACGGTGTGGGATACCATCTATAATAATGACATAAAGGCTGTGCTGCTACGGTGTGGGACACCATCTATAATAATGACATAAAGGCTATGCTGCTACGGTGTGGGATGTCATCTATAATAATGACATAAAGGCTATGCTGCTACGGTGTGGGATGTCATCTATAATAATGACATAAAGGCTATGCTGCTACGGTGTGGGATACCATCTATAATAATGACATAAAGGCTATGCTGCTACGGTGTGGGATGTCATCTATAATAATGACATAAAGGCTATGCTGCTACGGTGTGGGATACCATCTATAATAATGACATAAAGGCTATGCTGCTACGTATAAAATGTGTCTGTTCTAAATGCTGTGATTTTCCCAGCCATCATTCTGTATGTCTCTTCTGATCTGCAGTCATGTTTTAGTTGGGTTTTGTTAGTTGGGTTCTAACTGGTCTCCATTAGTTGGGCTCCAGCTCGCTGACCATAGCCGTGCTGATTGGCTGCGCTGGTTAGGCTAATAGCTCCAGCTCGCTGACCATAGCCGTGCTGATTGGCTGCGCTGGTTAGGCTAATAGCTCCAGCTCACTGACCATAGTGTCACGAACCGGCTCGAAGACCGTAACAAAAAGTGAGACAACGTGGAGATAAAGAATAACTAAATATATTTATTAACTTAAGTAAAGTAAATACAATGAACAATGGTGTGTGTTTAGTCAGTAGTGTAAGTGAGTGGTCGCGTGTATACATGTGATAATGAGGGGTGTTGAAAGGTGCCAACGCAGACACCCAAAATCTGTCTGTGTCTGCATGGAGAGAGTCTCCTCAATGAACGGGGAAGAGGTGCATTTATCCTGGGACACACCCATTATGTATGTATGTAGTCTGGTGATATACCAGGGACTGGGGATGTAGTTAGGTTTGTATGCAGTCTGGTGATATACCAGGGACTGGGGATGTAGTTAGGTTTGTATGTATTCTGGTGATATACCAGGGACTGGGGATGCAGTTAGGTTTGTATGTAGTCTGGTGATATACCAGGGACTGGGGATGTAGTTAGGTTTGTATGCAGTCTGGTGATATACCAGGGACTGGGGATGTAGTTAGGTTTGTATGCAGTCTGGTGATATACCAGGGACTGGGGATGTAGTTAGGTTTGTATGCAGTCTGGTGATATACCAGGGACTGGGGATGTAGTTAGGTTTGTATGCAGTCTGGTGATATACCAGGGACTGGGGATGTAGTTAGGTTTGTATGTAGTCTGGTGATATACCAGGGACTGGGGATGCAGTTAGGTTTGTATGCAGTCTGGTGATATACCAGGGACTGGGGATGTAGTTAGGTTTGTATGCAGTCTGGTGATATACCAGGGACTGGGGATGTAGTTAGGTTTGTATGTAGTCTGGTGATATACCAGGGACTGGGGATGCAGTTAGGTTTGTATGTAGTCTGGTGATATACCAGGGACTGGGGATGTAGTTAGGTTTGTATGCAGTCTGGTGATATACCAGGGACTGGGGATGTAGTTAGGTTTGTATGCAGTCTGGTGATATACCAGGGACTGGGGATGTAGTTAGGTTTGTATGTAGTCTGGTGATATACCAGGGACTGGGGATGTAGTTAGGTTTGTATGCAGTCTGGTGATATACCAGGGACTGGGGATGTAGTTAGGTTTGTACAGTCTGATGATATACCAGGGACTGGGGATGCAGTTAGGTTTGTATGCAATCTGATGATATACCAGGGACTGGGGATGTAGTTAGGTTTGTACAGTCTGATGATATACCAGGGACTGGGGATGTAGTTAGGTTTGTACAGTCTGGTGATATACCAGGGACTGGGGATGCAGTTAGGTTTGTACAGTCTGGTGATATACCAGGGACTGGGGATGTAGTTAGGTTTGTACAGTCTGATGATATACCAGGGACTGGGGATGCAGTTAGGTTTGTACAGTCTGGTGATATACCAGGGACTGGGGATGTAGTTAGGTTTGTACAGTCTGGTGATATACCAGGGACTGGGGATGTAGTTAGGTTTGTACAGTCTGGTGATATACCAGGGACTGGGGATGTAGTTAGGTTTGTACAGTCTGATGATATACCAGGGACTGGGGATGCAGTTAGGTTTGTACAGTCTGGTGATATACCAGGGACTGGGGATGCAGTTAGGTTTGTATGTAGTCTGGTGATATACCAGGGACTGGGGATGCAGTTAGGTTTGTATGTAGTCTGGTGATATACCAGGGACTGGGGATGCAGTTAGGTTTGTATGCAGTCTGATGATATACCAGGGACTGGGGATGCAGTTAGGTTTGTATAAAGTCTGATGATATACCAGGGACTGGGGATGCAGTTAGGTTTGTACAGTCTGATGATATACCAGGGACTGGAGATGCCGTTAGGTTTGTACAGTCTGGTGATATACCAGGGACTGGGGATGCAGTTAGGTTTGTACAGTCTGGTGATATACCAGGGACTGGGGATGCAGTTAGGTTTGTACAGTCTGGTGATATACCAGGGACTGGGGATGCAGTTAGGTTTGTATACAGTCTGGTGATATACCAGGGACTGGGGATGTAGTTAGGTTTGTACAGTCTGATGATATACCAGGGACTGGGGATGCAGTTAGGTTTGTATGTAGTCTGGTGATATACCAGGGACTGGGGATGTAGTTAGGTTTGTACAGTCTGGTGATATACCAGGGACTGGGGATGTAGTTAGGTTTGTATGCAGTCTGATGATATACCAGGGACTGGGGATGCAGTTAGGTTTGTACAGTCTGGTGATATACCAGGGACTGGGGATGTAGTTAGGTTTGTATGTAGTCTGGTGATATACCAGGGACTGGGGATGTAGTTAGGTTTGTACAGTCTGGTGATATACCAGGGACTGGGGATGCAGTTAGGTTTGTACAGTCTGGTGATATACCAGGGACTGGGGATGTAGTTAGGTTTGTACAGTCTGGTGATATACCAGGGACTGGGGATGTAGTTAGGTTTGTACAGTCTGATGATATACCAGGGACTTGGGATGCAGTTAGGTTTGTACAGTCTGATGATATACCAGGGACTGGGGATGCAGTTAGGTTTGTACAGTCTGATGATATACCAGGGACTGGGGATGCAGTTAGGTTTGTACAGTCTGGTGATATACCAGGGACTGGGGATGTAGTTAGGTTTGTACAGTCTGATGATATACCAGGGACTGGGGATGCAGTTAGGTTTGTACAGTCTGGTGATATACCAGGGACTGGGGATGTAGTTAGGTTTGTATGTAGTCTGGTGATATACCAGGGACTGGGGATGTAGTTAGGTTTGTATGCAGTCTGGTGATATACCAGGGACTGGGGATGTAGTTAGGTTTGTATGTAGTCTGGTGATATACCAGGGACTGGGGATGCAGTTAGGTTTGTATGTAGTCTGGTGATATACCAGGGACTGGGGATGTAGTTAGGTTTGTATGCAGTCTGGTGATATACCAGGGACTGGGGATGTAGTTAGGTTTGTATGCAGTCTGGTGATATACCAGGGACTGGGGATGTAGTTAGGATTGTATGTAGTCTGGTGATATACCAGGGACTGGGGATGTAGTTAGGTTTGTATGCAGTCTGGTGATATACCAGGGACTGGGGATGTAGTTAGGTTTGTACAGTCTGATGATATACCAGGGACTGGGGATGCAGTTAGGTTTGTATGCAATCTGATGATATACCAGGGACTGGGGATGTAGTTAGGTTTGTACAGTCTGATGATATACCAGGGACTGGGGATGTAGTTAGGTTTGTACAGTCTGGTGATATACCAGGGACTGGGGATGCAGTTAGGTTTGTACAGTCTGGTGATATACCAGGGACTGGGGATGTAGTTAGGTTTGTACAGTCTGATGATATACCAGGGACTGGGGATGCAGTTAGGTTTGTACAGTCTGGTGATATACCAGGGACTGGGGATGTAGTTAGGTTTGTACAGTCTGGTGATATACCAGGGACTGGGGATGTAGTTAGGTTTGTACAGTCTGGTGATATACCAGGGACTGGGGATGTAGTTAGGTTTGTACAGTCTGATGATATACCAGGGACTGGGGATGCAGTTAGGTTTGTACAGTCTGGTGATATACCAGGGACTGGGGATGCAGTTAGGTTTGTACAGTCTGGTGATATACCAGGGACTGGGGATGCAGTTAGGTTTGTATGTAGTCTGGTGATACACCAGGGACTGGGGATGCAGTTAGGTTTGTATGTAGTCTGGTGATATACCAGGGACTGGGGATGCAGTTAGGTTTGTATGTAGTCTGGTGATATACCAGGGACTGGGGATGTAGTTAGGTTTGTACAGTCTGGTGATATACCAGGGACTGGGGATGCAGTTAGGTTTGTACAGTCTGGTGATATACCAGGGACTGGGGATGCAGTTAGGTTTGTATACAGTCTGGTGATATACCAGGGACTGGGGATGTAGTTAGGTTTGTACAGTCTGATGATATACCAGGGACTGGGGATGCAGTTAGGTTTGTATGTAGTCTGGTGATATACCAGGGACTGGGGATGTAGTTAGGTTTGTACAGTCTGGTGATATACCAGGGACTGGGGATGTAGTTAGGTTTGTATGCAGTCTGATGATATACCAGGGACTGGGGATGCAGTTAGGTTTGTACAGTCTGGTGATATACCAGGGACTGGGGATGTAGTTAGGTTTGTATGTAGTCTGGTGATATACCAGGGACTGGGGATGTAGTTAGGTTTGTACAGTCTGGTGATATACCAGGGACTGGGGATGCAGTTAGGTTTGTATGCAGTCTGGTGATATACCAGGGACTGGGGATGTAGTTAGGTTTGTACAGTCTGGTGATATACCAGGGACTGGGGATGTAGTTAGGTTTGTACAGTCTGATGATATACCAGGGACTGGGGATGCAGTTAGGTTTGTACAGTCTGATGATATACCAGGGACTGGGGATGTAGTTAGGTTTGTATGCAGTCTGGTGATATACCAGGGACTGGGGATGTAGTTAGGTTTGTATGTAGTCTGGTGATATACCAGGGACTGGGGATGTAGTTAGGTTTGTATGCAGTCTGGTGATATACCAGGGACTGGGGATGTAGTTAGGTTTGTACAGTCTGATGATATACCAGGGACTGGGGATGCAGTTAGGTTTGTATGCAATCTGATGATATACCAGGGACTGGGGATGTAGTTAGGTTTGTACAGTCTGATGATATACCAGGGACTGGGGATGTAGTTAGGTTTGTACAGTCTGGTGATATACCAGGGACTGGGGATGCAGTTAGGTTTGTACAGTCTGGTGATATACCAGGGACTGGGGATGTAGTTAGGTTTGTACAGTCTGATGATATACCAGGGACTGGGGATGCAGTTAGGTTTGTACAGTCTGGTGATATACCAGGGACTGGGGATGTAGTTAGGTTTGTACAGTCTGGTGATATACCAGGGACTGGGGATGTAGTTAGGTTTGTACAGTCTGGTGATATACCAGGGACTGGGGATGTAGTTAGGTTTGTACAGTCTGATGATATACCAGGGACTGGGGATGCAGTTAGGTTTGTACAGTCTGGTGATATACCAGGGACTGGGGATGCAGTTAGGTTTGTACAGTCTGGTGATATACCAGGGACTGGGGATGCAGTTAGGTTTGTATGTAGTCTGGTGATACACCAGGGACTGGGGATGCAGTTAGGTTTGTATGTAGTCTGGTGATATACCAGGGACTGGGGATGCAGTTAGGTTTGTATGTAGTCTGGTGATATACCAGGGACTGGGGATGTAGTTAGGTTTGTACAGTCTGGTGATATACCAGGGACTGGGGATGCAGTTAGGTTTGTACAGTCTGGTGATATACCAGGGACTGGGGATGCAGTTAGGTTTGTATACAGTCTGGTGATATACCAGGGACTGGGGATGTAGTTAGGTTTGTACAGTCTGATGATATACCAGGGACTGGGGATGCAGTTAGGTTTGTATGTAGTCTGGTGATATACCAGGGACTGGGGATGTAGTTAGGTTTGTACAGTCTGGTGATATACCAGGGACTGGGGATGTAGTTAGGTTTGTATGCAGTCTGATGATATACCAGGGACTGGGGATGCAGTTAGGTTTGTACAGTCTGGTGATATACCAGGGACTGGGGATGTAGTTAGGTTTGTATGTAGTCTGGTGATATACCAGGGACTGGGGATGTAGTTAGGTTTGTACAGTCTGGTGATATACCAGGGACTGGGGATGCAGTTAGGTTTGTATGCAGTCTGGTGATATACCAGGGACTGGGGATGTAGTTAGGTTTGTACAGTCTGGTGATATACCAGGGACTGGGGATGTAGTTAGGTTTGTACAGTCTGATGATATACCAGGGACTGGGGATGCAGTTAGGTTTGTACAGTCTGATGATATACCAGGGACTGGGGATGCAGTTAGGTTTGTACAGTCTGATGATATACCAGGGACTGGGGATGCAGTTAGGTTTGTACAGTCTGGTGATATACCAGGGACTGGGGATGTAGTTAGGTTTGTACAGTCTGATGATATACCAGGGACTGGGGATGCAGTTAGGTTTGTACAGTCTGATGATATACCAGGGACTGGGGATGCAGTTAGGTTTGTACAGTCTGGTGATATACCAGGGACTGGGGATGTAGTTAGGTTTGTACAGTCTGGTGATATACCAGGGACTGGGGATGCAGTTAGGTTTGTACAGTCTGGTGATATACCAGGGACTGGGGATGCAGTTAGGTTTGTACAGTCTGGTGATATACCAGGGACTGGGGATGTAGTTAGGTTTGTATGCAGTCTGATGATATACCAGGGACTGGGGATGTAGTTAGGTTTGTACAGTCTGATGATATACCAGGGACTGGGGATGCAGTTAGGTTTGTACAGTCTGGTGATATACCAGGGACTGGGGATGTAGTTAGGTTTGTACAGTCTGATGATATACCAGGGACTGGGGATGTATTTAGATTTGTACAGTCTGATGATATACCAGGGACTGGGGATGCCGTTAGGTTTGTTTTCCTCTAGCTATTCTCCAGTTTGCTCCCAGCAGCGTTCATAGAACATAGATCCCTGTTCAACTAGGCTGCAGAGTTCCTAGTTTGACAGATAATTCAACCAGTGTGACCAGTGGGTTTCTTTAAATGAATGAATATGAAACTGCCTTAAATACAGATGTGAAGCACAGTATGTTTTAAATTCTCACTCAAAATATGCACTGCTCTATTTGAACGTCTCAATATAATATTATTATTTAATGAAAGGAATAAAAATACATTTGTATGCAAATAAAAAAGTATCTTAACTGCGTTTCCCTCCAGTCCGCAGACGGCGATGTGCGTCTTTAAGGCGATGCTGCAGCGTGACGTATAATCTAGTGGACGGAACGGATCAACAACAACGAGTCAGCCACCTTGGTAGCCTACAGCCGAAACATTTAGACTGTTTCTGTGCATATTTGCCTCTGTGTTTTAAATATACTTCTGACATCTAGTTAATAGACACCATTTAAATGTTATAGGTACATTGTTAGTCAACTAGCTGGCTTGATAAGTTAGCCTAGCACTAAACTAGTCGCTCATGCTAACTAGCTAGCTAGCTAACATCCCCGACCATGAACTCACTGATGTATTCCTCGCCTGCTAAAGAAGAGGTCTGAACATGAGCTCCCTAAACTACTCCCCTCCTGTTAAAGAAGAGGAGGTCTGCTGGACGGAGAAAGAAGCTCTGGGGCTGAACATTGTCGTGAAAGAGGAGAAGGAAGAGGAGGATGTCACAGTAAAACAAGAAGTAGAGGGTGAGGCTGTTACTGTGAAAGAAGAAGAGAAAGACGTTTCAGTGAAAGAAGAGGAAGACACGTTCAGAGTGAAAGAGGAGGAAGATGTTACTGTAAAAGAAGAGGAGGAAGAGAAAGAGGAGGATGTTACAGTAAAAGAAGAGGAGGAAGAGAAAGAGGAGGATGTAGTTTTTGGAGTGAAGGAGGAGAAAGAGGGAGAGATAACTGTCATATTGACAGAGGAGTCAGGAGATGTGATTACCATCAGTAAGTACTGTCTTAAAAACGGGCTCTAACTCTCCAAAGGTTTTGAACGAACGTGTTGTTTTAAAGCAGCATGCTACTGAAATTCTATACTTGAAGATGTTGTTCTGTACTATAGGAATTCATGTTATAATATAATGTTAAAGCTACATTTTAAAACGGATGATTAAAGCCCTGAATGCTGATTGGCTGACAGCCGTGGTATATCAGGCCGTATACCACGGGTATGTCATGTATTTTTACTGTTCTAATTATGTTGGTAACATGTTTATAATAGCAATAAGACACCTCAGGGGTTTGTGATAGATGGCCAATATACCACGGCTAAGTTCTGTATCCGGGCACTCTGTGTTGAGTCGTGCTTAAGAACAGTCTTTAACCGTGCTATATTGGCCATATACCACACTTCCTCTGGCCTTATTACTTAACTGTAACATGTGTATACCATCAGAGTCCCCCCACCACAAAATCACAACTTAATTGTCTCACAGAATGGCAAACATGTTATAAATGAAATTTTTGACGTGTGTCCATTGTAGGCCTTGCGTAGAGTGTGTATACCCGCAAAAAGCAGATTTCTAAATAATGTTGGAGAAATACATAAAATAAGTGTCACGTCCTGACCATAGTAACTGGTTATTTTCTATGGTAGAGTAGGTCAGGGTTTGACAGGCGGTGTTTTGTGTTTTTCTATGTTTTCTATTTCTATGTGTTAGTTCTAGGTTTTCTATTTCTATGTTTTTTTGGGGGGTTGATCTCCAATTGGAGGCAGCTGGTCCTCGTTGCCTCTGATTGGAGATCATATTTAAGTAGGGGTTTTTCTTCCTGGGTTTTTGTGGGCAGTTGCATTCTGTTTAGTCTCTGTACCTGACAGAACTGTAAGTTGATAATTTCCTTTTGTTATTTTGTCATTAGTGTTTTGAGTAAATAAATATAATAATGAACACTCAACACGCTGCGTTTTGGTCCCCTCTATACGACGCCCGTTACAATAAGAAGCATTATTGAAATGAAATGGACACGTGTTATGGGGAGACTGAACATATTAGCAAAAGGACAAGCGTTTTGGGGAGACTGAAAATATTAGCAAAAGGACAAGTGTTTTGGGGAGACTGAACATAATAGCAAAAGGACAGTTTGTAAGTCTTCAAAATAACAATTTTGAAGGAAAGGTGTGGCTAAACAAAAAAATATAATTTAGAGAGATAGTAATGTCCATTATTACTTTAGAGATGAAGTGGGACACCAACAAAACGTTATTTACATTGGATCAACTGCAGCCTATAACACTGACTGGAATAGTAATATATATTATTATAGAGCTCTGATCAGCCTATAAACATGACATTATCTATTATTATAGAGCTCTGATCAGCCTATAAACATGACATTATCTATTATTATAGAGCTCTGTTCAGCCTATAAACATGACATTATCTATTATTATAGAGCTCTGATCAGCCTATAAACATGACATTATCTATTATTATAGAGCTCTGATCAGCCTATAAACATGACATTATCTATTATTATAGAGCTCTGATCAGCCTATAAACATTACATTATCTATTATTATAGAGCTCTGATCAGCCTATAAACATGACATTATCTATTATTATAGAGCTCTGATCAGCCTATAAACATGACATTATCTATTATTATAGAGCTCTGATCAGCCTATAAACATTACATTATCTATTATTATAGAGCTCTGATCAGCCTATAAACATGACATTATCTATTATTATAGAGCTCTGATCAGCCTATAAACATGACATTATCTATTATTATAGAGCTCTGATCAGCCTATAAACATGACATTATCTATTATTATAGAGCTCTGCTCAGCCTATAAACATGATCTATTATTATAGAGCTCTGCTCAGCCTATAAACATGACATTATCTATTATTATAGAGCTCTGCTCAGCCTATAAACATGACATTATCTATTATTATAGAGCTCTGATCAGCCTATAAACATGACATTATCTATTATTATAGAGCTCTGCTCAGCCTATAAACATGACATTATCTATTATTATAGAGCTCTGATCAGCCTATAAACATGACATTATGTATTATTATAGAGCTCTGATCAGCCTATAAACATGACATTCCCTGAGAGATTAGATTTGGAGCTCTTCATCATTTGTTTTTAAATCTCACCGTCACCAAGTTTATTATTAATGATGTAATGTTGTGAAAACTGACCTCAGGGTATTGAGGGATCTAGTCTAGATTAAACCTCATAGGAAGACATTTTTATTTAATGCAGGTTTCATTCAGGTCTCTCTGTTTAACTAGATACTCTGTCTTTTGCAGGAGAGAGACCAGACTCTGACAGCAGGAAGAGTTCCTCAGGGGAAACAGACCCAGAGACACCTAACCAACACCACTGCTCCCACTGTGGAAAGAGTTTTAGGTGGTTAGGGAGCCTGAAAATGCATGAGAGAACACATACAGGAGAAAAGCCCTACCACTGTTCCCACTGTGGAAAGAATTTTACTCAGTTAGGAGCCCTGGTTGGGCATGAGAGAACACACACGGGAGAGAAGCCTTATCACTGTTCCCACTGTGGAAAGAGTTTTAGGTGGTTATGGGTCCTGAAAAAGCATGAGAGAATACACACGGGAGAGAAACCTTATCACTGTTCTCACTGTGGAAACAGTTTTAGGTGGTTAGTGAGCCTGAAAACGCATGAGAGAATACACACAGGAGAAAAGCCTTTCCAATGTTCCCAGTGTGAAAAGAGTTTTAGGTGGTCGGGGAGTCTGAAAAAGCATACGAGAAAACACACAGGAGAAAAGCCTTTCCAACATACTAATACACAGGAGGAGAAGACATACCACTGTTCTCATTGTGAAAAGACATTTTCCCAGTCAGAGGACCTGAAATCACACGAGAGAATAGAGAGGCTGTGTTCTGACTTGTGTTTCTGACTGAGAATTTGTCCACGGCCAGGATTCATAGGGCCAGGGTGTCCGCTATGGACGCCTGGAAAAAATCAGCAGTGGACATTTCTGAACGTTTATCCAACAGACCTGTACATCCATGAATGGATCTCTATAATGTGTAACTATTTCTGATGTATGTGTTGTGATGAATTGTTTAATAGATGTACTATGTTAGGTATATTTATCTGTGGTTTAATTTCAACAGATTTTACTGATGCTATTAGATTGCTGTGTGGGGGGAGTTTTATATATACAGTGCCTTCAGAAAGTATTCACACCCCTTGACTTGTCCCACATTTCGTTGTGTTACAGCCTAAATTTAAAAAATATTTTTATTTATTTTTATTTCACCTTTATTTAACCAGGTAGGCCAGTTGAGAACAAGTTCTCATTTGCAACTGCGACCTGGCCAAGATAAAGCATAGCAATTCGACACATACAACAACACAGAGTTACACATGGAGTAAAACAAACATACAATCAATTATACAGTAGAAAAATCTATATACAGCATGTGTAAATGAGGTAGGATAAGAGAGGTTAGGCAATAAATAGGCCATGGTGGCGAAGTAATTACAATATAGCAATTAAACACTGGAATGGTAGGATGTGCAGAAGATGAATGTGCAAGTAGAGATACTGGGGTTAAATAGATTCAATACCCCATAATGTCAAAGTGGAATTATGTTTTTGGAAATGTTTACACATTTAATTAAAAGCCTAAATAAGTTCAGGAGTAAAGATTTTGCTTAACAAGTCACATAAGTTGCATGGACTCACTGTGTGCAATAATAGTGTTTAACATGATATTTGAATGAATACCTCATCTCTGTTCCCCACACATACAATTATCTGTATTGTCTCTCAGTTGAGCAGTGAATTTCAAACACAGATTCAACCACAAAGACCAGGGAGGTTTTCCAACGCCTCGCAAAGAAGGGCATGTATTGGTGGATGGGTAAAAAAAAGCAGACATTGAATATCCCTTTGAGCATGGTGAAGTTATTAATTACACTTTAGATGGTGTATCAATATACCCAGTCACTAACTCAGTTGCTGGAGAGGAAGGAAACCGCTCAGGGATTTCACCATGAGGCCAATGGTGACTTTAAAATAGTTAGTGTTTAATGATTGTGATATGAGAAAACTGCGGATGGATCAACAACATTGTAGTTACTCCACAATACTAACCTAAATGACAGAGTGAAAAGAAGGAAGCATTCCCAGTCAGAGGACCTGAAATCACATGAGAGAATAGAGAGGCTGTTGGCACTAAAGTAATACTACAAAAGAATGTGGCAAAGAAACAAACTTTATATCCTGAATACAAAGCGTTATGTTTGGGAGGGTTTGGAGGGTTTGGCTGGCCGGGACGTCCTTGTCCCATTGTGCTCTAGCGACTCCTTGTGGTGGTCAGCATGCACGCTGACTTCGGTCGCCAGCTGGACAGTGTTTCCTCCGACACATTGGTGTGGCTGTCTTCCGGGTTAAACGAGCAGTGTGTCAAGATGTGCAGTGCGGCTTGGCAGGGTCGTGTTTCAGAGGACACATGGCTCGACCTTCGCCTCTCCCCGGAGTCCGTAGGGGAGTTGCAATTGGATATCATGAAATTGGTGAGAAAAAGGTGTAAAAGTACAAAAAAAAATATATATATATATATATATATATACACTCGTACTGAAATTTGATTTTTCGATGATCTGACAGATGTGAAAACCATTTAAACACCTGCAAGACTTCGGTTAGAAGTGAATCACCTGCCTGGACATCCTAAGAAGCACACAGAGACCTGCATTTTGAAGTGGGTTTAATAATACTTGTGAAAACTGACTTCAGGTGATTGAGGGATCTAGTCGAGATTAAACATCATAGGAAGTTTTATCAGGTTTCATTCAGGTCTCTGTTTAATTAATTATATAATCTGTTTGTCTTTGACAGGAGAGAGACCAGACTCTCCTTCTGACAGCAGGAAGAGTTCTTCAGAGGAACCAGACCCTGAGATGTCCAAACCAGCAGGACAACATCACTGCTCCCAGTGTGGAAAGAGTTTTACTCAGTAAGGGAGCCTGAGAACACATAAGAGAATACACACTGGAGAGAAGCCTTACCACTGCTCCTTGTGCGGAAAGAGTTTTAGGTGGTTAGGGAGCGTGGAAAGGCATGAGAGAACACACACAGGAGAAAAGCCTTTCCAATGTTCCCATTGTGGAAAGAGTTGCACCCAGTTAGGGAGCCTGAAGGAGCATGAGAGAATACACACAGGAGAAAAGCCTTACCACTGCTCCCACAGTGGAAAGAGATTTACCCGGTTAAGGTACCTGAAAGAGCATGAAAGAATACATACACATACACAGGAGGAGAAGACATACCACTGCTCTCATTGTGAAAAGACATTTTCCCAGTCAGAGGACCTGAAATCACATGAGAGAATAGAGAGGCTGTGTTCTGACTTATGTTTTTGATTGAGAAATTGTGTTTTTGTTCATTCTACATTAAATAATATTGTATGAATGAAATCATACTGAAAAATAGGTCTACATGTTTTTTCCAGCTCAAGACATGATCATGTCGAAAATCGGATTAAAAGAGTAAAAAAAAATGTTTTGATTATGAACTTAAGATTGATTGAATGCAAGTGTAAACCCCTAAATGTTGTTCACTATATCATTGGGATATTTCAAACATGTTAATTATTAAATACATTGATATTAGTATTTCTTCATTCAGATTGTCATTGTAAATGCGTATTGGTTCTCAATTGACATATCTGATTAAATAAATGTGAAATAAAGTAAATGCCATATTATTTTTGGGAAGTCTATTTGGTTCTATGTTGGGACTATAAGAATATTTTGAAGATAAATACACAAGGCAGAGTACGAGAGAGACAGAGGACGAGAGGTCAGTACAGTACTAACAACCAATGGAAATAGTGTTTTTTCCTGTAATAGGGAGTTATTGATCAGTGGTTCAGCAACATGGGAGGATGTAGATGTACACTACCGTTCAACAGTTTGGGGTCACTTAGAAATAACCTTTTTTTTTAAAAGAAAGCCATTTTTTGTCCATTAAAATAACATCAAATTGATCAGAAATACAGTGTAGACATTGTTAATGTTGTAAATGACTATTGTAGCTGGAAACGGCTGATTATTAATGGAATATCTACATATGCGTACAGAGGCCCATTATCAGTGACCATCACTCCTGTGTTCCAATGGCACATTGTGTTAGCTAATCCAAGTTTATCATTTTAAAAGGCTAATTGATCATTAGAAAACCCTTTTGCAATTATGTTAGCACAGCTGAAAACTGTTGTTATGATTAAAGAAGCAATAAAACTGGTCTGCTTTAGACTAGTTGAGTATCTGGAGCATCAATGTAACCTCTCAAATTCATAGACAGGTGTTGCGTCTATTTTTACCCAAAAGTAGTTTTTTACCCGGAGACTGTAGTGCTACTTTCTCAAAATGAACATAAATGCTGTAGGGGGAGGGTTCTGGTGTTTTACCAGGAGACTGGGGCCGATCCCCATTTAGGAATGTATGTCTTGCTTACTCACACTCTGCATGTGTTGATACCTTGCTGAAAACCCTCACAGTTGTTGGCCAACAGATTTTGTCATGGAGTTTTCATTCAATAGGGTTTAGAGTCCATTTCATCTTAAGCCATTCTTTTAAATACGGTAATACCTTTAATTAGAATGTTGTACCTTTAAATACCTTTTCATTCTAATTTTGTTGACGGACTCAATAGAATACACGGAGTCAGAAACTAGGGATCAATTCAAGAAAGTCATCATTTGTCTCTGTTTCAACACCAACTGGTAGATTTAAAAATACTCTGATCTTGTAGATTATTTAGGTACATTTTAGGGTTAGGAAAGTATGTATGAATCATAAAAACAATAGTCCTATAAATCTACCCTAATTCTTACTAATCATGGAAGTTTGATGACAACGGCCCAATCCTACATTTACATAAGTGTTCAGACCCTTAACTCAGTACTTTGTTGAAACACCTTTGGCAGCGATTACAGCCTTGAGTCTTCTTGGGTATGACACTAGAAGCTTGGCACAACTGTATTTGGGGAGTTTCTCCCATTCTTCTCTGCAGATCCTCTCAAGCTCTGTCAGGTTGGATGGGGAGCATCGCTGCACAACTATTTTCAGGTCTCTCCAGAGATGTTTGATCGGGTTCAAGTCCGGGCTCTGGCTGGACCACTCAAGGACAACAGTGCAATAATATGTAACAACTTCACAACAAATACACACATCTAAAGTAAAGGAATGGAATTAAGAATATATAAATATTTGGACGAGCAACGTCAGAGTGGCATAGACTAAAATACAGTAGAATAGTATAGAATACAGTATATACATATGAGATGAGTAATACATAGACAGATACAGTAGAATAGGATAGAATACAGTATATACATATGAGATGAGTAATACATAGGCTAAGATACAGTAGAATAGGATAGAATACAGTATATACATATGTGATGAGTAATACATAGACAGATACAGCAGAATAGGATAGAACCTAGTCTGTTCATTATATACATCTACATGATGTATTGTTACACCATGTAGGAGCAGTATAGACCTAGTCTGTTCATTATATACTTCTACATGATGTATTGTTACACCATGTAGGAGCAGTATAGACCTAGTCTGTTCATTATATACATCTACATGATGTATTGTTACACCATGTAGGAGCAGTATAGACCTAGTCTGTTCATTATATACATCTACATGATGTATTGTTACACCAACACAAAAAAAGGAAATTATATTATTTTATACTAATACAATTGCTCAGAGAAAGAGATTTAGTTTAAAATGTAATTCTCAAAAGGTTGGGGTCTGAATTATTGCCACCCATGTTTTCAATACTCCAGCACCCTCCCCTAGGGAGGAAAACGACACTGAAATGTTTAATGAGATTAGAGAACACATTGGGTGGGATCTTAGACCCTTCCTCCATACAGAATCTCTCCATGTCCTTGATTTATTTAGTCTGCGCTTGTGACTGCCCTGTTCAATTCAAACCACAGGTTTTCAATGGAGTTCAAGTCCGAAGACTGAGATGGCCATTGAAAATGTTGATTTTGTGCCCAATTAACCATTTCTTTGTGGATGTTGATGTGTCTTGCTGGAAGATCCACTTATGGCCAAGTCTCAGCCTCCTAGCAGAGAGGTAACCAGGTTTTGGGCTAAAATATCCTGGTAGTGGGTAAAGTTTATTTATTTATTTTATACAGTAATTTTTGCTCATCTTTATCAAGGATATCAATAACTAGGTGCTTATTTTGATATGTAGTTATTTGACCGAATCAGAAATACAGATGTGGAGTAGATGTAGAGTTTGTTTTAAATTCTCAGAAAAAATCTGAACTAATCAAACAACACTTGTTGCTCTTTATACGTGTTGATATAATATTCATATTTAATGGAGAGGAAAAAAACGTTTCCCTAAACTGCTTTATAATATTATAATTCAATGAAGAATAAAAATAGTTTTCCCTCCTCAACTGCGTTTCCTCCCTCCAGACAGCAGATGGCGATATGTGTCTTTCAGGCGATGTTTCTAGTGTGACGTATAATCTAGTGGACGGAACTCTTCAACAACTGCAGCCACCTCGGTAGCTCGCTAGCCGACAAAGTCGGAACATTCAAGTTCTTTAGACAATTTCGTGGTTTAATCGCCACTGTGATTTAAACATAGTACTCCATTTTATGTAATATTTACGTTGTAAGTCAACTAGCTGGCTGGTTAAGTTAGCACTAGTCGCTAATGCTAACTAGCTATTATCCCCGACCATAAGTTCACTAAGCTACTCTCCTCCTGATAAAGAAGAGGAGGTCTGCTGGACGGAGAAAGAAGCTCTGGTGAAAGAGGAGGAAGAGGAGGCTGTTACAATTCAAAAACAAGTAGAGGATGAGGCTGTTACCGTGAAAGAAGAAGAGAAAGGCGTTACAGAGAAAGAAGAGGAAGACGCGTTCAGAGTGAAAGAGGAGGATGATGCAGTTTTTGGAGTGGAGGATGAAGTGAAAGAAGATGAAGACGTTTTTGGAATGAAGGATGAAGAGGGGGAGATTACTGTCACATTAGAGGAGGACGAAGAAGAGAAGACTGGAGAACTGATTAACACCAGTAAATACAGTGAGTACTATCTAATAAAACAGGGACATTGATCTGATTAACACCAGTAAATACAGTGAGTACTATCTAATAAAACAGGGACATTGATCTGATTAACACCAGTAAATACAGTGAGTACTATCTAATAAAACAGGGACATTGATCTGATTAACACCAGTAAATACAGTGAGTACTATCTAATAAAACAGGGACATTGATCTGATTAACACCAGTAAATACAGTGAGTACTATCTAATAAAACAGGGACATTGATCTGATTAACATTAGTAAATACAGTGAGTACTATCTAATAAAACAGGGACATTGATCTGATTAACACCAGTAAATACAGTGAGTACTATCTAATAAAACAGGGACATTGATCTGATTAACACCAGTAAATACAGTGAGTACTATCTAATAAAACAGGGACATTGATCTGATTAACACCAGTAAATACAGTGAGTACTATCTAATAAAACAGGGACATTGATCTGATTAACACCAGTAAATACAGTGAGTACTATCTAATAAAACAGGGACATTGATCTGATTAACACCAGTAAATACAGTGAGTACTATCTAATAAAACAGGGACATTGATCTGATTAACACCAGTAAATACAGTGAGTACTATCTTATAAAACAGGGACATTGATCTGATTAACACCAGTAAATACAGTGAGTACTATCTAATAAAACAGGGACATTGATCTGATTAACACCAGTAAATACAGTGAGTACTATCTTATAAAACAGGGACATTGATCTGATTAACACCAGTAAATACAGTGAGTACTATCATATAAAACAGGGACATTGATCTGATTAACACCAGTAAATACAGTGAGTACTATCTAATAAAACAGGGACATTGATCTGATTAACACCAGTAAATACAGTGAGTACTATCTAATAAAACAGGGACATTGATCTGATTAACACCAGTAAATACAGTGAGTACTATCTAATAAAACAGGGACATTGATCTGATTAACACCAGTAAATACAGTGAGTACTATCTAATAAAACAGGGACATTGATCTGATTAACACCAGTAAATACAGTGAGTACTATCTAATAAAACAGGGACATTGATCTGATTAACACCAGTAAATACAGTGAGTACTATCTAATAAAACAGGGACATTGATCTGATTAACACCAGTAAATACAGTGAGTACTATCTAATAAAACAGGGACATTGATCTGATTAACACCAGTAAATACAGTGAGTACTATCTAATAAAACAGGGACATTGATCTGATTAACACCAGTAAATACAGTGAGTACTATCTAATAAAACAGGGACATTGATCTGATTAACACCAGTAAATACAGTGAGTACTATCTAATAAAACAGGGGCATTGATCTGATTAACACCAGTAAATACAGTGAGTACTATCTAATAAAACAGGGACATTGATCTGATTAACACCAGTAAATACAGTGAGTACTATCTAATAAAACAGGGACATTGATCTGATTAACACCAGTAAATACAGTGAGTACTATCTAATAAAACAGGGACATTGATCTGATTAACACCAGTAAATACAGTGAGTACTATCTAATAAAACAGGGACATTGATCTGGTTAACACCAGTAAATACAGTGAGTACTATCTAATAAAACAGGGACATTGATCTGATTAACACCAGTAAATACAGTGAGTACTATCTAATAAAACAGGGACATTGATCTGATTAACACCAGTAAATACAGTGAGTACTATCTAATAAAACAGGGACATTGATCTGATTAACACCAGTAAATACAGTGAGTACTATCTAATAAAACAGGGACATTGATCTGATTAACACCAGTAAATACAGTGAGTACTATCTTATAAAACAGGGACATTGATCTGATTAACACCAGTAAATACAGTGAGTACTATCATATAAAACAGGGACATTGATCTGATTAACACCAGTAAATACAGTGAGTACTATCTAATAAAACAGGGACATTGATCTGATTAACACCAGTAAATACAGTGAGTACTATCTAATAAAACAGGGACATTGATCTGGTTAACACCAGTAAATACAGTGAGTACTATCTAATAAAACAGGGACATTGATCTGATTAACACCAGTAAATACAGTGAGTACTATCTAATAAAACAGGGACATTGATCTGATTAACACCAGTAAATACAGTGAGTACTATCTAATAAAACAGGGACATTGATCTGATTAACAC
The DNA here is from genome assembly GCF_965601325.2 of Salmo salar. Taxonomy (NCBI): domain Eukaryota; kingdom Metazoa; phylum Chordata; class Actinopteri; order Salmoniformes; family Salmonidae; genus Salmo; species Salmo salar. The sequence goes on along the minus strand of NW_027675347.1, from coordinate 561,993 downwards.
CAGTAAATACAGTGAGTACTATCTAATAAAACAGGGACATTGATCTGATTAACACCAGTAAATACAGTGAGTACTATCTAATAAAACAGGGACATTGATCTGATTAACACCAGTAAATACAGTGAGTACTATCTAATAAAACAGGGACATTGATCTGATTAACACCAGTAAATACAGTGAGTACTATCTAATAAAACAGGGACATTGATCTGATTAACACCAGTAAATACAGTGAGTACTATCTTATAAAACAGGGACATTGATCTGATTAACACCAGTAAATACAGTGAGTACTATCTAATAAAACAGGGACATTGATCTGATTAACACCAGTAAATACAGTGAGTACTATCTAATAAAACAGGGACACAAACTCTGCAGTTGTTGAACTAATGTGTGATTTTTAAAAGGGCATTCTACACTCAAATATGTTTTTGTACTGTATGAATTGTTCATGACGTCCTCCAGGGATTTTTAAACTTTTCCTGTTGGAAAGTGATATATAAATACAGTAAATTATAAACACACTAAAGGGAAACAAATAAATGTTTTGAGCAAAATAGTGTTTTTTTAACAACTGCAAACTAGAAGGAGTGAGTGATGTCATAGTAAGGCCTTCAAGGAGTTGGCTTGATGGGAAGTCGTGATGTCATCCAATAGGAGGCTGATCTTCATGTGAATATTCATTATTGTTTTTAAAATCCTTCATGTTCTGTCAAGTTGGTTGTTGATCATTGCTAGAAAGCCGTTTTCAAGTCTTGCCATAGACTTTCAAGATGATTTAAGTCCAAACTGTAACTAGGCCACTCAGGAACATTCAATGTCATCTTGGTAAGCTCCTCCAGTGTAGATTTGGCCTTGTGGTTTAGGTTATTGTCCTGTTAGGACGGTTTTCTGTATTCAGATCTCTGAAATGCTCTCTACCTACGTAACATTTAGTGTCTCCTTATGTTACGCTGGGAAAACAGTTTTCATGGGCACAGAAATCCTAAATCATTTCAGAGTTTGCTAAATCCAATGGTTCTAACCAAGAGTCACCTTAACTTTATTGACAACACCCAAATGGATACTGTCATTAACGTGGTTCTTCAATAATTACACATAATTCTTAATACTGTAGCTGTTTATTTACAGTCACATGTTCAACTATCATCAGCTGATCCACGAAATCATTTTCTGAATGACAGTCACATGACAAACATCACGACATGCAACAACAACCAAAGTGCTTCTTCATTCATTACTCTGGTAAAGACAGTTATGCCGTGCTCCACGTTGGATCCAACATCCCAAACAAATCGATGTTTATAATGTGTTACTGTCTGGCTGATTTACAGTAGGGTCTCATTACTCTGTTTGTGCACAGAGATACACTCCACGTTGGATCCAACATCCCTACTTAGCTCATAATGTGTAGAGAACTGTTCCTTGATGGATAGGCTATTGTTCAACACACAGAGCTATTTTCCTTTATTCAGGACATTTAGAATGACAACACATTACAGAGTAGCCTAGTGGGATTATTCACAAAATGATCTGGTGATCAGGTTATGAAACGTCACGACAGACATTTTAGTTTCCATGTTTCACCTGAAATATTAAATGATTTATAGTCCTACGTCTATGTTGTTGTTAGGTGAAGTTATGGGTCCTACAGTAGGTCTATGTTGTTGTTAGGTGAAGTTATGGGTCCTACAGTAGGTCTATGTTGTTGTTAGGTGAAGTTATGGGTCCTACAGTAGGTCTATGTCGTTGTTAGATAAAGTTATGGGTCCTACAGTAGGTCTATGTTGTTGTTAGGTGAAGTTATGGGCCAATTTGTTAAACACTTAGTGTACAAACCCTCATTGTCAGGCTGATGTTAAAGCTAGCCAAAGAGCATTTTACTGGTTGAAGTGTTTTTTAAGTGTAAAGCAGTTGATTTGCGACAATAACACAAACATATTAAGCAGGAGGTTCAAACGAGCTTTACAATTATAATCCAAAAGTAGTGTGAAATGCACTCATATGCAACCTGTAAATGGAGGCTATTTTTGCTGTCAGCCTATGAGAACTCTCCTGAGTTTTCCCCCACAGTGCTGAATTAGTGAATAGACAGAACTTAATGTGAGTTTACTTGAGTAGCACTCCTGATCTTGTCCTGATAGTGCGCTGTAATATTCAGAATACATTGTGAAAAACGATCATCTTTGCTCACCATTTTTGCTCCAGGCAGATATACTACATCCATAACTAGTGGTTTCCTCATTACCAGATATACTACATCCATAACTAGTGGTTTCCTCATTACCAGATATACTACATCCATAACTAGTGGTTTCCTCATTACCAGATATACTACATCCATAACTAGTGGTTTCCTCATTACCAGATATACTACATCCATAACTAGTGGTTTCCTCATTACCAGATATACTACATCCATAACTAGTGGTTTCCTCATTACCAGATATACTACATCCATAACTAGTGGTTTCCTCATTACCAGATATACTACATCCATAACTAGTGGTTTCCTCATTAGCAGATATACTACATCCATAACTAGTGGTTTCCTCATTACCAGATATACTACATCCATAACTAGTGGTTTCCTCATTACCAGATATACTACATCCATAACTAGTGGTTTCCTCATGACCAGATATACTACATCCATAACTAGTGGTTTCCTCATTAGCAGATATACTACATCCATAACTAGTGGTTTCCTCATTACCAGATATACTACATCCATAACTAGTGGTTTCCTCATTAGAATGGAGGAGTTTCTACTACCAAATTGCGTGTGCATCGCTGCAATTTTAGCAAACACAGAAAGGGGCCTATATTGGAGGCCAAAGGTCATCTGGCACACTGCTTAGGTCTTGACTGTCTTGTCAAATGTTGTACAACTTCATGGGTACTCTCTGGTCATCCCTTTTTACCTCAAATAAACAGTGGATTTCTGCTGTTGTGGGCATTTAACCATCTGTATGACTTTGTTGTTCACACAGGAGAGAGACGGGACTATCGTGGATCCTCTGGGGAGCCTCAACAACCTCATGATGCTGAAGAGGCAGAGAAGAGTCTCTCCAGATCAGAACTCCTCAAGAAACACCTGCAGAGACCCACAGGGAAGAAATCTTACTTCTGCTCTGACTGTGGGAAAAGATTCAACTCCTCAGTAAAACTTAAAATACATCAAAGAATTCACACTGAAGAGAAACCTTTTGGCTGTACTCAATGTGGGAAGAGTTATGCCCTGTCAGGTAGCCTGATATCACATCAGAGAACACACACAGGAGAGAAACCTTTTAGCTGTACTCAGTGTGGGAAGAGTTTTGTTAATTCTAGCTGTCTGAAGAGACACCAGATAACACACACAGGAGAGAAAGCTTTTAGCTGTAATCAATGTGGAAAGAGTTATAGAGAGTCAGGTAGCCTGAAATCACATCAGAGAACACACACAGGAGAGAAACCTTTTAGCTGTACTCAATGTGGGAAGCGTTTTTTTCGTTCTAGCTGTCTGAAGAAACACCAGAAAACACACACAGGAGAGAAACCTTTTAGCTGTACTCAATGTGGGAAGAGTTTTACCCAGTCAAGAAACCTGATATCACATCAGAGAACACACACAGGAGAGAAACCTTTTAGCTGTAATCAATGTGGGAAGAGTTTTACCCAGTCAGGTAGCCTGATATCACATCAGAGAACACACACAGGAGAGAAACCTTTTAGCTGTAATCAATGTGGAAGGAGTTATGCCCTGTTAGGTAGCCTGACAGCACATCAGAGAACACACAAAGGAGAGAAACCTTTTAGCTGTACTCAATGTGGGAAGAGTTTTTTTTGTTCTAGCAGTCTGAAGGTACACCATAGAACACACACAGGAGAGAAATCATATAGCTGTACTCAATGTGGGAAGAGTTTTTTTCGTTCTAGCCATCTGAAGAGACACCATAGAACACACAGAGGAGAGAAACCTTTTAGCTGTGATCAATGTGGGAAGAGTTTTACTACATCTAGCAGTCTGACTAAACACCAGAGAACACACACAGGAGAGAAATCTTATGGCTGTGATCAGTGTGACAAGAGATACTTTGATAAAAGATCTCTGATCAAACATCAGAAAATACATGAAGGAGTTGTTCCATGATATCAATGAAATAATGTCACAATGTAGAATGTTTTAACATTGTAGAAGGAGTATTTTAGTGATGTCACAATGTAGAACCCTAAACGTTTGTCCCCTGTTCTATTGATTTCAACATGATATGGATATTAGCCTCAGGGGGAAAATCCAGGCTCTGAAATGGAAGAGTTACTATTTATGAGATTTAACAAAAAGTGACAAAAAAAATGTATTACACTTACCATGTTGGTGACCCACTTGAATCAAAATGCAACACTTCGAAATGTTTAGGTTTTCAATATATCACCAACTGTTTCTGCTTATTGGTTATTGATTTGGACACGTTAAAACTGTGTTTTGACATTGGGGATATCCCACCTAGCAACATGTCATTGAAAAGACGTTGAAAATAAGACTATGCCCGACATCCAATATATGTTCGTTGTAGTTGAAAGTGAAAGTTGAAAAGAGGTCTTTTCTGGTCGTTTTTTCAATGACTTGAAAACAGCTTCATTTCAATGTACTTGCAGCCTATACACATGGACGCAGTATAATAAATTGGTCTATAATCAATTTTATTAACAATCCTACATCACTCCAGTATTTATTTACAACATTCAAGTGCTAATTGTCTTTATTCCACTACTGAAGAAGCATGACTCAAATCACCTCATATTTATAAAAAATAAAATAAAAAAGTACAATTTTTTTTTAATGAAATATATGCATTCACTACTGTACGTCGCTCTGGATAAGAGCGTCTGCTAAATGACTAAAATGTAAAATGTAAAAAAATGACAAAATCAGATTTTTTGTATTATTTCATGCCTCACCATTAGGTTCATTATTGTCAATATGTATTAACAAAGGGGTGTACATTTGGTTTTGATATTTCATATTTACAATTCATGTAATACTTATTCATGCAACCAACTGACAATTTTTGGGTACAATTATATTGACATCATTATCCTGCTTTTAGAATATCAGGAATCATTCTCAGATGTGCCAACCCAAATGTACTAGAGCATGACATTGGGGACTGGGCCCCGATCCAACAACATGCCTATCTAGTGAACCCTGAATAGAGAGAGAAGCTCCGCAGTGAGGTGGAAAGTTACTATGGATATTGCAGGAGTTTCCTCTTGAAATCAGACATGTCAGTGGTGAGGACAACTTGGTTGCTGATTGTCTCAAGGGTGGGCAGTTAAAAAGTTGAGTGTTTTGTGTTTAGCCAGTGCGTTGCCATGGATCACAATTTATTATGACTGCATGTTTTTCCGTATTGGAGATGAGTTTTGTTTGGGCTCGTTCCAAGGGGACGAGAGTTCTAGAAGCTAGTGAGTTTTAGGAAGAGGAGAGTTCTAGAAGCTAGTGAGTTTTAGGAAGACGAGTGTTCTAGAAGCTAGTGAGTTTTAGGAAGACGAGAGTTCTAGAAGCTAGTGAGTTTTAGGAAGACGAGTTCTAGAAGCTAGTGAGTTTTAGGAAGGATTCTATGGAAAGAAAAAGGACAAAAGATACTATTGTATATTATTATTTAGAAATACGTGTTTTTTTCTTCTTTTTAATTGTTGACATCCAGTAGACACCATGTTTATATTGTAGAAGGTGAAGCATTGTAGTTGATTATAATGTGAAATGGAAGTTGTTTTCTGTTGGTGGTAAGCAAACTTTTCCAACAAAAATGTAGGACATATTTGTTGTCTTAAGGTGTTACAGGCTTTGGTTTTTCCATTTATGTTTTGAGGTTGGACTTTACGTCTAGCTCGTTAGCACGTCTAGCTCGTTAGCCCGTCTAGCTCGTTAGCCCGTCTAGCTCGTCAGCCCGTCTAGCTCGTTAGCCCGTCTAGCTCGTTAGCACGTCTAGCTCGTTAGCTCGTCTAGCTCGTTAGCACGTCTAGCTCGTTAGCACGTAGGACGCACTGATTGGTGTCACCTCGTTAGTCAGTATGTGTTACACCTGTGCTGGCTTGTCCATCTCGTTAGTGGGAAGGTGTTTCACCTGAGCTGGTCCAGGTTCTATTTAAGAGTGTCTGGCCCAGTGCTCCAGTTGTCTTGATACATGTGGAGAGTCAACACCTTTATTTGCTCCACCTTTTTGGTTTGCTTCCTGTCTTTAAGTTTGGTGTGGGATTTTCTTTTGTTTTCCTCTTCTTGGGCAGATTTAGTGGGTCTCATGGTGGGTGTCTTTTAGGTCCCAGTTGTTGTTACTAGTCAACTTCCAGTGGACACCCCCATAGTGTCTTTCAGAGCCCCTCCTAAAAAACAAGTTATATTTTGGGTTGGATATTGCATCATATTGTTGATATTTTAATCAATGGCATTTCCTTACAATGCTCATTAGTCTTTCAGTTATTGTTTTTTATCATCATATTTGTGTACTAAATATTTCTGATTATTTTCATTGTTTTTTCCTGTGAAGCCATTGTGTTGCATCCATGTCTGAAATGTGCTGTATAAATAAAGCTTGATTTGAACATATTGTAAAACAAATTAACCCAATGACTGACCAATCAACAAACTATTGGTCCACCTTAGTATGAAAAACTGTATCAATCCCACTTTTCCAGCCTGCTGAAGGCGTGGTGGAGTGGTAAACACCACCCCCGGCTCTACCAGGGGCTTGAGGTGGTCTCCCACAGCTCTGCTTATGTCATGTTCTGTGGCCTTGCTGTTCCATTTCTGACTGCCCCTGTAACACAGAAACACATTTAGTCATATTATATACAACACTTAAAGTAATGGATATGGAGCATCTATGGCCTCAGTTACACCTGGCACCTAAATGTGACTTCTGTCATCTGATCACTCCATGCTGCATTAGGTTCAGATCTACCAGGATGGGCCTTTGACATAGTCTGGACGCAGTCAGGCCACTGAATATGCATAAGCAATGTAAAGAGGTGGGGTGAATGAGGGGAAAAGTAAATTTGACACAAATTACCTTCATAACAAATCAAATGTTGTTGGTCACATACAGGTGTTCAGCAGATGTTATTGCAGGTGTAGTGAAATGCTTGTCCTTCTAGTTCCCACAGTGCAGTAATATCTAACAATTAATATCTAACAATTTCACAACAAATACCTAATACACACAAATCTAAGTAAAGGAATGGAATTAGGAATATATAAATATATGGATAAACAATGTCAGAGCAGCATAGACTGAGATACAGTTTATACATATGAGATGAGAAATGATATGCAAACATTATTAAAGTGACTAGTGTTCCATTTATTAAAGTGGCCAATGATGTCAAGTCTATATGTAGGCTGCAGCCTCTCTGTGCTATTTAACAGTCTGATGGCCTTGAGAAAGAAGCTGTTTTTCAGTCTTTCGGTCCCAGCTTTGATGCACCTGTACTGATCTCGCCTTCTGAATGATAGCGGGGTGAACAGGCAGTGGCTCAGGTGGCTCGGGTAATAACAAAAAACATGTATGTATGCCTAAGGGGAAATTCACTTTCATACAGCTTAAAGGGGTGAGAAATTACACCGATATCAGTGGACAATTTGCACTAATGTAAATAAATATAGATGATGGAACATATTCCCTTTTGCTGACGTGATGAACCGCTAAGGGGACATAAATATTTACCATCTAAACCATGTGTGACCTCTCACCTCTCTGGCTGTAGAAGTGTTCTTCCTAACCAGTCCCTCAACAGCTCTCTGACTGAGCTCCACCCTCACTGGGTCTTCAGAGGAGAGGAAGGCTGAGGAGGGATGGAAGGATGAATGGATCAGTCAGTCAATAAAGTGTAGAGCTGCTGTCTATGCTGTCTGACTAAATCACTATTTTAGTAGTTCATTAAAGTAAATAAGGCTTTATGACTGCTGAATACCAACTATCAATCACTTAGATCATGTATTTTCAGGTAGAGATACATCCTTGGGACGTCCCTAGCCCGTTGAAGTTGACATTTAAAATGGTTAAGGTAGGGGTTAAGGTTAGGGTTTAGGGTAGGATGTCCCAAGGATCCCAGATAGCATTGACCATCGTGCATTCTTCTGTCTCTTTTACATAGCAGGTGATGGGTTCTGACTTCTGAACTTGAAAATATTAAATATCCTTATTATGTGAAATTGAATGAAACAATAATGTATGTTGATGCTAATATGATGTACAATATTCCATGATGTTTCTATATGATAACAATAGAGTAATATATTTAATATGATGTACAATATTCCATGATGTTTCTATATAACAATAGAGTAATATATTTAATATGATGTACAATATTCCATGATGTTTCTATATGATAACAATAGAGTAATATATTTAATATGATGTACAATATTCCATGATGTTTCTATATGATAACAATACAGTAATATATTTAATATGATGTACAATATTCCATGATGTTTCTATCTGATAACAATAGAGTAATATATTTAATATGACAAATACTATTTTTTAACCGTTTCACAAATTCATTTTAATTAACTTAATCATTATGATTCAACATCAGTTCACCGTCTCACCTCATACTGTATTGGAGCAGCAGCAGCTGACTGCCCAGTTCAACATCAGTTCACCGTCTCACCTCATACTGTATTGGAGCAGCAGCAGCTGACTGCCCAGTTCAACATCAGTTCACCGTCTCACCTCATACTGTATTGGAGCAGCAGCAGCTGACTGCCCAGTTCAACATCAGTTCATCGTCTCACCTCATACTGTATTGGAGCAGCAGCAGCTGACTGCCCAGTTCAACATCAGTTCACCGTCTCACCTCATACTGTATTGGAGCAGCAGCAGCTGACTGCCCAGTTCACCGTCTCACCTCATACTGTGTTGGAGCAGCAGCAGCTGACTGCCCAGTTCAACATCAGTTCACCCTCTCACCTCATACTGTATTGGAGCAGCAGCAGCTGACTGCCCAGTTCAACATCAGTTCACCGTCTCACCTCATACTGTATTGGAGCAGCAGCAGCTGACTGCCCAGTTCAACATCAGTTCACCCTCTCACCTCATACTGTATTTGAGCAGCAGCAGCTGACTGCCCAGTTCAACATCAGTTCACTGTCTCACCTCATACTGTATTGGAGCAGCAGCAGCTGACTGCCCAGTTCAACATCAGTTCACCGTCTCACCTCATACTGTATTGGAGCAGCAGCAGCTGACTGCCCAGTTCACCGTCTCACCCCATACTGTATTGGAGCAGCAGCAGCTGACTGCCCAGTTCAACATCAGTTCACCATCTAGGTTTGGATTATTTCCTCAACTATATTCTTTCCCATATATTGTATATCGTTTCCATAAAGCCAACATGGCTTTACACTCATTAACCTAAGTTTCCAATCTACATGTACAACTAGCTAACGTTAGCTTCGTTAACTAACTAACTAACTAACTAACTAACTAACTAAGGACGGTGACCTGTCCAGACCAGATGTTACAACGAACTGAATCGTCAATGGAGGTCTTCCTCTTTATATAGGCTGCTACAGCATGCAATACTATTAACTCACAAGGGGGCATAACGTTACATGTACAATACTATCCCATTTTGGAAACGTTACATGTACAATACTATCCCATTTTGGAAACGTTACATGTACAATACTATCCCATTTTGGAAACGTTACATGGACAATACTATCCCATTTTGGAAACGTTACATGGACAATACTATCCCATTTTGGAAACGTTACATGGACAATACTATCCCATTTTGGAAACGTTACATGTACAATACTATCCCATTTTGGAAACGTTACATGTCCGCCCCCTTGTGGAGGGAAATTAATATCTTAGATGGTACAGAACATGGACACAATGCAATTGGGATCAAGAAGAAGGTACAGATATGTTGTAGGACAGCTGCATTTGAAGTGTACATTTAACCTACATAGCAGTCAATACAAACTGACATCTATTAGCATACAAATGTGTGCAAATTATCTTTTCAGATCTTCTCAGAAATGAATCAAGTCCATGGAATGGATATAGACAAAAATATAATTCAAGGACTATCAGAGGTAGAGAGGCGAGGCAGGGGTGAGGACATCATCCTGCTATTTTGACAGTCCCTGAAGGACAATACAGAAGAGGTATTTGCTCTTATTCCTTCCTTTTCTCTAATGTATTTTGTAATAAAATTAGCAAGTGTAGTAAGATCATTGCTTTACTTTATTAGGACTGGAGACCACAGCAGTGATTCTGCTCTTGCCCTACCTCTTCAATGAGGACCCGAGTGGCCTTTATGTCCGTGACAAGGTATGCCTCTGCACCAATCATCTGTTTCTTCATAAACATAGGTGTGCATGCTTATATAAAACTACAGCTGAACATTTGTTATGTTCTTTGTTAATTGTATGTGTATTAATCTTTTCTTACTTTTGTTGACACAGATTTCACCGCTCTTCACTCCTTTACTGCACATCGGTGGAAATCCATTTCACCATGAGAGTGAAATCCCGCTGGCCTTTGATGGGGAGAACATCCAGGCCCTCGAGGACGTCCCCATGGGACTTGGAGCTCTGCTACGGCTGGATTTTTTATTTTCCCTTAAATTTCCCAAAAATGTCAGAAAAACACTTATGTTGTTAAGTTACTGTGTTCTAGAGATCAGAGAAGTTGGGGTGAAGTTACCAGGGCCGGTCGTAAAGATGGAAAACTTCCTAACATAACTAAGTGGATACGATATACACACTAAAGCTGAAAAATCTGTATTTAGCATCAAGTCTACAATGTTGTTAGTTTACCTGTGATTCATTTTTTATGTTGTTTTTATTGTACATCATTATTATTTATATATTTTAAATGTCATGAAAAGTCACTCTGGATAAGAGCGTCTGCTAAATGACTAAAATGTAAAATGTAAAAAAAATGTCATGAAAAGCACTATACAAAGTAAAAGTATTATTTATTATGGTCTGACATGTCTGCAGAAATGTTTCAATTTGGTAATGTGTTTTGTTTGGTAAATGGTTTTGTAAATATTAATTCACAGTTGTGGTGCCACTAAATAAACAATGAATTATTTAAATCAATATTGTGAATATTATTATTATTATTATTATTATTCAAATGTTTTTATAATGGAGGGAGGGTGGACAGGGAGTTAAAAAAATTAACCCCAAAAGGTTATTTGAGGAACCATGATAAGGGGTTCTTCAAAGAACTTATAGGGGTTCCCACAAAATGTTCTTCAAATAACTTTTAGGGGTTCCCCCACAGTTCCAGTTTGAAGAACCCCTAAAGGATACTCCAGGAACCTTTACTTTTTAGAGTGTATATTGATAAAAGTCACCTGGTCCGAGAGACATTTAAATAGTTATACACAGCCCAATTTGAGTTTGTGTGTGTTCTCTGGTGTGATATAAGGCTGTGTGAATGAGTAAAACTCTTCCCACATTCATCACAGCTACACGGTTTCTCTCCTGTGTGTGTTCTCTGGTGTGATATCAGGTTGCATTGCTGAGTAAAACTCTTCCCACATTGACCACAGCTATAAGGTTTCTCTCCTGTGTGTGTTCTCTGGTGTGATTTCAGGCTGTGTGAATGACTAAAACTCTTCCCACATTGATCACAGCTATAAGGTTTCTCTCCTGTGTGGATTCTCTGATGAATTTTAATGCCTGCTGAGGAGGTGAATCTCTTCCCACACTCAGAGCAGCAGTGAGTTCTCTTCCCTGTGGTTCTCCGCTGGTGTTTCTTGAGGTGTTCTAATGTGGAGAGACTCTTCTCTGCCTCTTCAGCATCATGATGTTGTTGAGGCTCCCCAGAGGATCCACGATAGTCCTGTCTCTCTCCTGTGTGAACAACAAAGTCAGACAGATGATTAAAGGCCCACAACAGCGGAAATCCACTGTAAAAGGTCATGCCAACAGCGTAGCCATGATGTTGGACAACAATTGACTTCTGTCATGAATATTAAAATTATTTGATATTTGCCTTAAAATGAGCAAGAATAGTCATATTTTGTCTTGTTTTCACATTCGTAGTAACATCAATGATTGTAGGCTAGAAATAAGTTATTCATGTTGTTGAAACTCTAAGCAGTGTGCCAGACGACTTTTGGTCTCCAATATAGGCCCCTTTCTGTTTTTGCTAAAATTGCGGCACGAAGGCAATTTGATTGTAGAAACTCCTCCCTGCTAATGAGGAAACCACTAGTTATGGATGTACTATATCTGCCTGGAGCAAAAATGGTGAGCAAAGATTTTAGTTTTTCACAATGTATTCTGAATGTGAATGGGGGAAAAACTCAGGGAAGTAACTTCCATTTCCAGGTTGCTTATGAATGCATTTCACACTACCTTGGATTAAAATTGTAAGGATATTTGAATGTCCTGTTTAATATAATGCTTGCTAAAGCATTAAGAATTATGTGTAATTATTGAAGAACCGCGTTAATGACAGTATCCATTTGGGTGTTGTCAATAAAGTTAAGATTTTATTTATTTATTTAACCAGGTAGGCCAGTTGAGAACAAGTTCTCATTTACAACTGTGACCTGGCAAAGATAAAGCAAAGCAGTGCGACAAAAAAACAACAGAGTTACACGTTGGATAAACAAACGTACAGTCAATAACACAATAGAAAAATCTACATACAATGTGTGCAAATGGAGTACGGAGGCAAGGCAATAAATAGACCATAGTAGTGAAGTAATTACAATTTAACACTGGAGTGATAGATGTTCAAGTAGAAATACTGGTGTGCAAAAGAGCAAAAAACATAAATAAAAACATGGGGATGAGGTAGGCAGTTGGATGGGCTATTTACAGATGGGCTGTGTACAGCTGCAGCGATCGGTAAACTTCTCAGATAGCTGATGCTTGAAGTTAGTGAGGGAGATATATGTCTCCAACTTCAGCGATTTTTGCAATTCGTTCCAGTCACTGGCAGCAGAGAACTGGAAGGAAATGCAGCCAAAGTAGGTGTTGGCTTTGGGGATGACCAGTGAGATATACCTCCTGGAGTGCGTGCTATGGGTGGGTGTTGCTATGGTGACCAGTGAGCTGAGTGAAGTCGGCCTAGCAAAGACTTATAGATGACCTGGAGCCAGTGGGTTTGGCGACGAATATGTATACCAGGTCGATTAGAAAGGCCTGCTCGCAGAAGTGTTCTAGGGAGCATGTGACAGTGATGAGGGGTGGCCGTTTGACCGCAAACCCATAACGGATGCAGGCGATGAGGCAGTAATCGCTGAGATCCTGATTGAAAACAGCAGAGGTGTATTTGGAGGGCAAGTTGGTCAGGATAATATCTATGAGGGTGCCCATGTTTACAGATTTAGGGGTTGTACCTGGTGGGTTCCTTGATCATTTGTGTGAGATTGAGGGCATCTAGCTTGAATTGTAGGACGGCCGGGGTGTTAACCTCACTAGGGTAGGGTCACTGTTTTCACCTCCGGATGAAAAGCGTGCCAAAGTAAACTTGGTAGATTTGGATAGAAAACACTCTAAAGTTTCCAAAACTGTTAAAATAATGTCTGTGAGTATAACAGAACTGATATGACAGGCAAAAACCTGAGAAAAATACATCCAGGAAGTGGGATTTGTTGTTGTTGTAGTTTTCCATTGACTGCCTATACAGATTCCATTGACTTAGGTCTCAAATTGCACTTCCTATGGCTTCCACTAGATGTCAACAGTCTTTAGAAATAGTTTCAGGCTTGCATCCTGAAAAATGAGAGTGTAAGACCACTCTGAATGAGTGGACCATTCAGTATCTCAGAGATTTTTCATGCGCGAGATCGACAGCGCGCCTTTCTTGTTTACCTTTTATATTGAAGACGTTATTGTCCGGTTGAAATGTTATATATTATTTAGGCTAAAAACAACCTGAAGATTGATTATAAACATCGTTTGACATGTTTCTACGAACTTTACTGATACTTTTCGGATTTTTCGTCTGGCTGTTGTGATTGCCTTTGAGCCTGTGGATTACTGAACAAAACGCATGAACAAAACGGAGGTTTTTGGATATAAAGAGAGACTTTATCGAACAAAACAAACATTTATTGAGTAAATGGGAGTCTTGTGAGTTGCAACGATATGAAGATCATCAAAAGTAAGTGATTCATTTTATCGCTATTTCTGACTTGTGTAACTCCTCTACTTGGCTGGTAACTGTTTGTAATGATTTGTCTGCTGGGCGCTGTTCTCAGATAATCGCATGGTATGCTTTCACGGTAAAGCCTTTATGAAATCTGACACCGTGGTTTGATTAACAAGAAGTTAATCTTTAAACCGATGTATAACACTTGTATGTTTTATGAATTCTTATGAGTAATTCTGTTTTTGAATTTGGTGCTCTGCAATTTCACTGGATGTTGGCCATGTGGGACGGTAGCGTCCCACACCCCCTAGAGAGGTTAACCTCTTATGGCTAGGGGGCAGTATTTTCACGGCTGGATAAAAAACGTACCCGATTTAATCTGATTATTAGTCCTGCCCAGAAACTAGAATATGCATATAATTATTAGCTTTGGATAGAAAACACTCCAAAGTTTCTAAAACTGTTTGAATGGTGTCTGTGAGTATAACAGAACTCATTTGGCAGGTCAAAACCTGAGAAGATTCTGTACAGGAAGTACCCTGTCTGACCATTTCTTGCCCTTCTTTGTCATCTCTATCCATTACAAAGGATCTCTGCTGTTACGTGACACTTCCTACGGCTCCAATGGGCTCTCAGAGCCCGGGAAAAACCTGAATGACGTAATTCAAAGCCCTGGCTGAAACACACGAGCGCTTTTGCTAAGTGGTCTATCAGAGGACAAAGGGCTTAGGCTCGAGCACTGGCCGCCCCCGCCTTTCTGTTTTTCCCTCCGTTTACAGACACGCAGATTCCCGGTCGGAATATTATCGCTTTTCTACGAGATAAATTGCATAAAAATTGATTTTAAACAGCGGTTGACATGCTTCGAAGTACGGTAATGGAATATTTCAAAAAAATGTCACGTTATGCGCCATGCGTGCGACCGTGATTTACCATTGGGATAGTGTCTAGAACGCACGAACAAAACAGAGGATATTTGGATATAACGATGGATTATTTGGGACCAAACCTACATTTGTTATTGAAGTAGAAGTCCTGGGAGTGCATTCTGATGAAGAACAGGAAAGTTAAGACCATTTTTCTTATAGTAAATCTGATTTTGGTGAAGGCTAAACTTGCCGGGTGTCTAAATAGCTAGCCCGTGATGGCTGGGCTATGTACTTAGAATATTGCAAAATGTGCTTCATCCGAAAAGCTATTTTAAAATCGGACATATCGAATGCATAGAGGAGTTCTGTATCTATAATTCTTAAAATAATTGTTATGCTTTTTGTGAACGTTTATCGTGAGTAATTTATTAAATTGTTAGTAAATTCCCCGGAAGTTTGCGGGGGGTATGCTAGTTCTGAACGTCACATGCTAATGTAAAAAGCTGGTTTTTGATATAAATATGAACTTGATTGAACAAAACATGCATGTATTGTATAACATAATGTCCTAGGTGTGTCATCTGATGAAGATCATCAAAGGTTAGTGCTGCATTTAGCTGTCTTTTGGGTTTTTGTGACATTATATGCTAGCTTGAAAAATGGGTAGTCTGATTATTTCTGGCTGGGTAGTCTGCTGACATAATCTAATGTTTTGCTTTCGCTGTAAAGCCTTTTTGAAATCGGACAGTGTGGTTAGATTAACGAGAGTCTTGTCTTTAAATAGCTGTAAAATAGTCATATGTTTGAGAAATTGAAGTAATAGCATTTCAAACGTTTTGAAAACCCCCTAGAGAGGTTAAGCATATCCCAGTTTAGGTCACCTAACAGAACAAACTCTGAAGATAGATGGGAGCCAATCAATTCACATATGGTGTCCAGGGCACAGCTGGGAGCTGAGGGGGGTCTGTAACAGGCGGCAACAGTGAGAGACTTATTTCTGGAGAGATTCATTTTTTTAATTAAAAGCTCGAACTGTTTGGGCTTAGACCTGGAAAGTATGATAGAACATTGCAGGCCATCTCTGCAGTAGATTGCAACTCCTCTCATTTTGATGGAAAATGTTGTAGTTGGGGATGGAAATTTCAGAATTTTTGGTGACCTTCCAAAGCCAGGATTCAGACACGGCAAGGACATCAAGGTTGGCGGAGTGTGCTAAAGCAGTGAGTAAAACAAACTTAGGGAGGAGGCTTCTGATGTTAACATGCATGAAACCAAGGCTTTTACGGTTACAGAAGTCAACAAATGAGAGCGCCTGGGGACACACAGGGCCTGGGATAACGTCTACATCACCAGAGGAGTAGGATGAGGGTACGGCAAAAGGCTTTCAGAACTGGTCGGCTCCCTCTAGTCAGGTTATAGTGATGACTGGCTCCCTCTAGTCAGGTTATAGTGATGACTGGCTCCCTCTAGTCAGGTTATAGTGATGACTGGCTCCCTCCAGTCAGGTTATAGTGATGACTGGCTCCCTCCCTCTAGTCAGGTTATAGTGATGACTGGCTCCCTCCAGTCAGGTTATAGTGATTTTGGGGCTCCCGAGTGGCGCAGCGGACACTGCATCTCAGTGCTTGAGGTTTCACTACAGACACCCTGGTTCAAATCCAGGCTGTATCACAACCGGCCGTGATTGGGAGTTCCATAGGGCGGCGCACAATTGGCCCAGCGGTGTCCGGGGTAGGCAGTCATTGTAAATAAGAATTTGTTCTTAGCTGACTTGTCTAGTTAAATAAAGGTTACATTTAAATACATTTAAAAAATAGAGTTTCATGACAAACCATTTTTTACAGATCCGGCAAGGCACCAATTTTGAGAAGGGTTTAAAACAAAGGTTTCAAACCAATTCATGAATGTAATTGAATCTAGGTATGTCTTGCCTTTAATGTAATGGCATGAAAAACAATTGTCTGAATATTATACAATGACTTATCAACAGCTCTAATAATTTGCCTCCACAGGAAATCTACACTGGCAGTTATAGAATATACTATATATCCTAGAAACCTGGTTAAACTATCATTATGACATCCTGGATGAATTCTAGAATATACTATATATCCTAGAAACCTGGTTAAACTATCATTATGACATCATGGATGAATTCTAGAATATACTATATATCCTAGAAACCTGGTTAAACTATCATTATGACACCATGGATGAATTCTAGAATATACTATATATCCTAGAAACCTGGTTAAACTATCATTATGACATCCTGGATGAATTCTAGAATATACTATATATCCTAGAAACCTGGTTAAACTATCATTATGACATCATGGATGAATTCTAGAATATACTATATATCCTAGAAACCTGGTTAAACTATCATTATGACATCCTGGATGAATAAATTTGAGTGGTTACACTCCTCCTTCCCCCATCCCTCAGCTGTTTACCAAACCAAGCCTCTGGGCAGCCATTTTGTTACTGTTGAAAAAACCCACACAACCCAGCAATCTGCCGTTCATACAACAACAAAGCTGTCATTCCACCACTGTTTTGGTTATAAGATGATTATGGGGTTGGAGAAATGTAACTACTTTCAAATTCATAGACTGACCTATGGATGCAAGGCCTGACCATCCATGATATCAACATTATAGTTTTAACTATGTTGAGGCTATACAGTGTTGGTTTACATTTCTAAACATTGGAGTAAAAAAAAGCTTATTTGGGGTTCTGATGGGGTACAACAGTCGAACTAAGCTCATGAGGCATGTGTTATATTCTTCAAGAATCAATGGCTATAAATTAATAATTTAAAAGTCGCAATATGGATGTAGCTATTGCATATTTCAGCTTTAACACCACACATCAGTTCAACAACTGCAGAGTTTGTGCCTCTGTATTTAAGACAGTACTTACTAGTGTTAATCAGGGAACGGTTTCTCAAAACCATCTTATGGCTAAGTTCACCGTTAGAACCATTGGACGCCTTAAGATGCGTTTGGGAAACCGGGCCCAGATGTCCAGTTTCCTCCTCTATCGATGTAACAGTCATCTCCCCCTCTTCCTCTTTCACTCCATAAACTGCATCCTCCTCTTCTTTTACTGTAACATCCTCCTCCTCTTTCACTCTGAACGCGTCTTTTTCTTCTTTCACAGTAACGGCCTCACCCTCTACTTCTTGTTTTACTGTGATGTCCTCCTCTTCATTAGCAGGAGAGTAGCTCAGTGACCGCATGGTCGGAGATGTTAGCTAGCTATGCTAATGCTAACTTAACCAGCCCGCTAGCAAAATAATAACAACACCGTAAATATGAAATTAAATCGGATAACTAACTAGACGACAGAAGTGGGTTTAAAACACAGTGGCTAATATACACTAAAGCGTCTAAAGACCTTTATTTGTTCGGCTATTTTGTCTAGCAAGCTACCGCGGTGTCTGACTAACTGTTGCTGCTGTTGAAAGAAGAGTTCCGTCCACTACATTATACGTCACACCAACAGCATCGCCTTAAATTCCCAGATCGCCATCTGCTGACTGGAGTGGGTAACGCAGTTGAGTAAAATGTTTATTTTGTCAGACAAAAAGTTAAAGGGTAGGAATAAGGGACATCGCTGGTCCTAAAATATTCATTAGCCCCCCCCCCCCCCCTAAATAAATCAATATCAGTCAATATATTTTTTCTGTGATTTTTATTTTTTTCGTCAACCGTTCCATCGCATCTTAAACTCCTAGGACCGGGGGAGGCTGCTGCTGCACCAGTGACTGTTAGACTTTCTTCAGAAATACTAGGAGAGAGGGGTACCCCTACACAGAACTGAACTGGATCAAAGATGGCGGACAGAAATACTAGGAGAGAGGCGTAACCCTACACAGAACTGAACTGGATTAAAGATGGCGGACAGAAACACTAGGAGAGAGGGGTACCCCTACACAGAACTGAACTGGATCAAAGATGGCGGACAGAAATACTAGGAGAGAGGCGTAACCCTACACAGAACTGAACTGGATTAAAGATGGCGGACAGAAATACTAGCAGAGAGGGGTACCCCTACACAGAACTGAACTGGATCAAAGATGGCGGACAGAAACACTAGGAGAGAGGCGTACCCCTACACAGAACTGAACTGGATCAAAGATGGCGGACAGAAATACTAGGATGGAAGCAAATGTAAGGGATTATAACGTCATAACGAATCATGCAGAAACATGTACAGTTGACAGAAATGTTAGTTAATGTAGAGACAAACGATTATGCTTTTTCTTATCATAAAGTTTATTTACGAAAATCGCGATTTAGCCAGCTAGCTGAATAGCTAACATTAGCCAGCTAGCTGACTAGCTAACATTAGCCAGCTAGCTGACTGGCTAACATTAACAAGCTAGCTGACTAGCTAACAATAACCAGCTAGCTGACTAGCTAACATTAGCCAGCTAACGGACTAGCTAACATTAAACAGCTAGCTGACTAGCTAACATTAACCAGCTAGCTGACTAGCTAACATTAACCAGCTAGCTGACTAGCTAACATTAGCCAGCTAGCTGACTAGCTAACATTAACCAGCTAGCTGACTAGCTAACAATAACCAGCTAGCTGACTAGCTAACATTAACCAACTAGCTGACTAGCTAACATTAGCCAGCTAGCTGACTAGCATTATGGGTGTTGTGACATGAGTATGTAATTGTCATTCTGGTTGTTTTAGGGACTCCTGAAACAACCAGCAAACCAGGCTGTTGTTTTGTGAAACAGTGAATGTATAGAATCTAGCCAGCTGAAGAATTTACTGAAAATTGAATGTACAATTGTGTTAGCTTGCCTTGCTGATATTTGCCATGCAGATAGATGAAATAACGTAGCTAGCTATGTTCTTGCTTATTGTGCAGTGGATGATTAAAATACCTGTATGCCTATGGATGTGTAGCTAGCTATCTAGCCGATCTGTGTATGGACCCAAACGTTTGGTATACATATTAGTTCAGAACCTATGAACCTCAGCTATCATAGCCAGTTGTATCAACTTCAAAACAGCCTGAATGACATTAATGAAGCCTATGGATTGAGTAGAATATAATATCATGTTGTGCCAAGGATGCAAGTCGTATATACATGTAGTTATTACCATGCATGAGATCCCCACATTGTAGCCTGTACATTTAACATATTCACTGATCATGTACTCTACCTTGGCAAATAAAGGTGCAGTTTAGGTATGAATGTCTTTGAGATTATTTTTCAGTCATATCCAATACCAGGAGTATCAAATTCCAGTCTTTGAATGACGCTGTGTCTGCATGCATGTATTACAATTATACACTTCAACAGTGTTTACCAATCTTGGTCCTGGGACATCAATGGTTACACATTGTAACTAATAGACAAGAAACAGGATTTAACTAGTTAATTCATATATACAGAAATATCATGTTAAAAAACAGAACACTACACTTCCTATGCATCATGTAAATACTCTAACACTGGTTCATCTCAACATCTAATGCCCTTCATCTGCATTGATCTGATAAACACAGGATAGGTGGAGTATTTCATCACATTACACTTCATTTCAACCAGTAGAGAATGTGAAACGCTTTATTGAAAAGCTCATTATCCAAGTGTTATAAATACAAGTTTAATCTGTACTTCAATGCACATCTGTTGTGCATTATAAAAACAGAGGAAGAAAGAGGAGGTGGTGAGAGAGGTGTAAAAGACAGAAAGGGAAAGAGGTAAGCACATAGGAGCAGGGAAGGCAGCACATGATTAATGAATCACAGTGCTACATAAATATTCTCTCAGTTCATCACAATCACATAATAGTGTCTCTCGTCGGCCCAAAGGTTCTTAAAAGCAGGTGAGGTGGCGATGATGGGACTGGGGGTTGGCATCCTCTCACATCAAAACATATCTGCAGACGAGAGACAGATGGAGAGAGAGAGCATGTTTAAACCTTGTGTTTTTATATTTTATTCTAACATTGTTAGTCATCAATCAGGAGGTGAAATGTAAAACTGACCTTGGATCATTAACTCTGGGACTACTGCATCTCTATCTGTATTTCAATGTAAAGCATCTCTTTAATAATACTTCCTGTATAATATAAACTGACCTGGGATCATTAACTCTGGGACTACTGCATCTATCTGTATTTCAATGTAAAGCATCTCTTTAATAATACTTCCTGTATAATATAAACTGACCTGGGATCATTAACTCTGGGACTACTGCATCTCTATCTGTATTTCAATGTAAAGCATCTCTTTAATAATACTTCCTGTATAATATAAACTGACCTGGGATCATTAACTCTGGGACTACTGCATCTCTATCTGTATTTCAATGTAAAGCATCTCTTTAATAATACTTCCTGTATAATATAAACTGACCTGGGATCATTAACTCTGGGACTACTGCATCTCTGTCTGTATTTCAATGTAAAGCATCTCTTTAGTAATACTTCCTGTATAATATAAACTGACCTGGGATCATTAACTCTGGGACTACTGCATCTCTGTCTGTATTTCAATGTAAAGCATCTCTTTAATAATACTTCCTGTATAATATAAACTGACCTGGGATCATTAACTCTGGGACTACTGCATCTCTATCTGTATTTCAATGTAAAGCATCTCTTTAATAATACTTCCTGTATAATATAAACTGACCTGGGATCATTAACTCTGGGACTACTGCATCTCTGTCTGTATTTCAATGTAAAGCATCTCTGTAATAATACTTCCTGTTGACCTGACCAAGTGACCTCTCACCTCTGATCATGCTGTGCCCTCTATGTAGCCAGTTCAGATGCAGGAGGAGTTCACCGACACAGCTGATATAACCTTGAGGATTTAGGGAGAAGGGGAGAGAGGGATGAAGTGAAGGAGAGAGACTGTTACTGAGAAAATAAGGTAGTTAAAGCGACAGTGTTCAACAGGGTCCCTGGTTCAAGCCCAGGTTGGGGCGAGGAGAGGGACGGAAGCTATACTGTTGCATATATTTTTTTGTATTTTAATTTCTATTATTATTGTCATTATAGTGTTTTGTGGTTGAGGGGTGGGGGGAGGTTGATGGGGATGATGGAGGTGCTGGGGGTGTCCTGTTGAGGGTTGATGGGGATGATGGAGGTGCTGGGGGTGTCCTATTGAGGGTTGATGGGGAGGGTGGAGGTGCTGGGAGTGTCCTATTGATGGTTGATGGAGAGGGTGGAGGTGCTGGGGGTGTCCTGTTGAGGGTTGATGGGGAGGGTGGAGGTGCTGGGGGTGTCATTTTGAGGGTTGATGGGGAGGGTGGAGGTGCTGGGGGTGTCCTGTTGAGGGTTGATGGGGAGGGTGGAGGTGCTGGGGGTGTCCTGTTGAGGGTTGATGGGGAGGGTGGAGGTGCTGGGGGTGTCCTATTGAGGGTTGATGGGGAGGGTGGAGGTGCTGGGGGTGTCCTATTGAGGGTTGATGGGGAGGGTGGAGGTGCTGGGGGTGTCCTGTTGAGGGTTGATGGGGAGGGTGGAGGTGCTGGGGGTGTCCTATTGATGGTTGATGGGGAGGGTGGAGGTGCTGGGGGTGTCCTACTGAGGGTTGATGGGGAGGGTGGAGGTGCTGGGGGTGTCCTACTGAGGGTTGATGGGGAGGGTGGAGGTGCTGGGGGTGTCCTATTGAGGGAGAAGGGACCTATTGGGGAGGGGATTCTTCATGGAGGCACATTCAGTCATAGTTTTGTTTATGATATTATTATACATTTATTTATTGTTGTTTGTCTATTATTATAACAGTTTACTGTGATTATGGATATGCACTCATGTTGACTTATATATTTGAACGTACTTTTTCGCTCAGAGTACAAATATTAGATGTATTATTGTTATTATTATTTTATTATTACTACTGTACCTACATTCTTAAAACCTAAGACAGAAAAAGTGTACTTTTTGTTGTCGTAGGAAGAGCCATAAGAGGGAAAAGCAGGATGGGATGGGGGTTTGGGGGATGGGTAGAGAGAACAATAGAGGGCTCTGAAACTATTATTTCTGAAATAACCACTTCCTAATGTGACTAGAGTCTAATACTTCCTGTGGCACATCAGAGGGCATGATAGCTCACCAAAAATGATTCTGAAGTGTGCCAGGCCTTGCAGTCCCAAGATAGAATTCCAACAGGCCCTTCCCTGTGGCTCAGTTGGTAGAGCATGGTGTTTGCTACGCCAGCATGGTGTGTGCAACGCCAGGGTTGTGGGTTCGATTCCCACGGGGGGCCAGTACGAAAAAAATAAATTTACAATTTTTTTTGGAAATGTATGCATTCACTACTGTAAGTCGCTCTGGATAAGAGTGTCTGCTAAATGACTAAAATGTAAAATAGCCTTGCTGAAATCCCCCCCCCCCCCCCCCCCTTTTAATTTTGTGGCTAGAGTCAAATTCTTTCTATAGCACAAACTTCACATCAGGATAGGCAACCGAAATGAATCATTAATAGACTAATACACTTGAAACACATAGCCAAACCGAAAACTGCAGACATTACTAGTGCCTCCCCACGATCAAACCGTCATGAAAAATAAAATGAAACGCAGCCTGACGTGATCAGAAACTTCAACTAGCAAGTCGCAGCAATGAAGAATTCGGCACAACACCGAAGCCAAAATAAAAAATACATTTTACTCAACTGCGTTACCCACTCCAGTCAGCAGATGGCGGAAGAAGAATTGAGTGCGTGCGCGTTCACGCGAAGGGGGGCCAAAAAGGCTTCTCAACAGCTTTTACCCCCAAGCCATAAGACTCCCGAACAGGTAATCAAATGGCTACCCGGAGTATTTGCATTGTGCCGCCCCCCCAACCCCTCTTTTACGCTGCTGCTACTCTCTGTTTATCATATATGTATGTCACTTTAACTACACATTCATGTATATACTACCTCAATTAGCCCGACTAACCGGTGCCTGTATATAGCCTCCCTACTGTTATAGCCTCGCTACTGTATATAGCCTCTCTACTGTATACAACCTCTCTACTGTTTGAGCCTCTCTACTGTTATAGCCTCTCTACTGTATATAGCCTCTCTACTGTTTATAGCCTCGCTACTGTATATAGCCTCTCTACTGTATATAGCCTCTCTACTGTTATAGCAACTCTACTGTATATAGCCTCTCTACTGTATATAGCCTCTTTACTGTTATAGCCTCTCTACTGTTATAGCCTCTCTACTGTATATAGCCTCTCTACTGTTTATAGCCTCGCTACTGTATATAGCCTCTCTACTGTATATAGCCTCTTTACTGTTATAGCCTCTCTACTGTTATAGCCTCTCTACTGTATATAGCCTCTTTACTGTTATAGCCTCTCTACTGTTATAGCCTCTCTACTGTATATAGCCTCCCTACTGTTATAGCCTCTCTACTGTTTATAGCCTCTCTACTGTTTATAGCCTCTCTACTGTTATAGCCTCTCTACTGTTATAGCCTCTCTACTGTTATAGCCTCCCTACTGTTATAGCCTCTCTACTGTTTATAGCCTCTCTACTGTATATAGCCTCTCTACTGTTATAGCCTCTCTACTGTTATAGCCTCTCTACAGTATATAGCCTCTCTACTGTTATAGCCTCTCTACTGTATATAGCCTCTCTACTGTATACAACCTCTCTACTGTTATAGCCTCTCTACTGTATATAGCCTCTCTACTGTTATAGCCTCTCTACTGTATATAGCCTCTCTACTGTATACAACCTCTCTACTGTTATAGCCTCTCTACTGTATATAGCCTCTCTACTGTTTATAGCCTCGCTACTGTATATAGCCTCTCTACTGTATATAGCCTCTCTACTGTTATAGCAACTCTACTGTATATAGCCTCTCTACTGTATATAGCCTCTTTACTGTTATAGCCTCTCTACTGTTATAGCCTCTCTACTGTATATAGCCTCTCTACTGTTTATAGCCTCGCTACTGTATATAGCCTCTCTACTGTATATAGCCTCTTTACTGTTATAGCCTCTCTACTGTTATAGCCTCTCTACTGTTATAGCCTCTCTACTGTATATAGCCTCTCTACTGTTATAGCCTCTCTACTGTATATAGCCTCGCTACTGTATATAGCCTCTCTACTGTTTATAGCCTCTCTACTGTTATAGCCTCTCTACTGTTATAGCCTCTCTACTGTATATAGCCTCTCTACTGTATATAGCCTCGCTACTGTATATAGTCTCTCGACTGTATATAGCCTCTCTACTGTATATAGCCTCTCTACTGTATATAGCCTCTCTACTGTTATAGCCTCTCTACTGTATATAGCCTCGCTACTGTATATAGCCTCTCTACTGTTTATAGCCTCTCTACTGTTATAGCCTCTCTACTGTTATAGCCTCTCTACTGTATATAGCCTCTCTACTGTATATAGCCTCGCTACTGTATATAGTCTCTCTACTGTATATAGCCTCTCTACTGTATATAGCCTCTCTACTGTATATAGCCTCTCTACTGTATATAGCCTCGCTACTGTATATAGCCTCTCTACTGTTTATAGCCTCTCTACTGTTATAGCCTCTCTACTGTTATAGCCTCTCTACTGTATATAGCCTCTCTACTGTTATAGCCTCTCTACTGTTATAGCCTCTCTACTGTATATAGTCTCTCGACTGTATATAGCCTCTCTACTGTATATAGCCTCTCTACTGTTATTTTTCACTGTCTTTTTACTGTTGTTTTTATTTCTTTACTTATCTATTGTTCACCCAATAGGTATTTTTTACTTAAAAAATTGCACTGTTGGTTAGAGCCTGTAAGTAAGCATTTCACTGTAAGGTCTACACCTGTTGTATTCGGCTCACGTGACAAATAAACTTTGATTTGATTGTATTAGACAATGTAAACACACTAATAGACCAGGAGGAATAATACCCATTTTATGCAGGAATTTAACAACATAATTACATCGGCATAAAAACTCGGTAGTACAGAGTAGATACTTCATATAACTTGCGAAATATTGCATTGTGGGTAGTTTAGGAGGTATCCCAAAATAAATGAATAAATTGTTAATAACACAAAAACATAACTGTTTGTACTTATAGGTAACCAGATCGTGAATACGACTAGCTTACTAAGTCTTTAACGACACTGTGTTGTTACACTGGTGAGTAAAAACTCATGCTTCCTACACTTTAACTTGTCTGAAAATAAAATAAACATTTTACTCAACTGCGTTACCCACTCCAGTCAGCAGATGGCGGTCTGGGAATTTAAGGTAATGCTGTTGGTGTGACGTATAATGTAGTGGACGGAACGCTTCTTTCAACAGTAGCTAAAGTTACTCAGCCACCTCGGTAGCTTGCTAGACAAAATAGCCGAACAATAAAGCTCTTTAGACGCTTTAGTGTGTATTAGCCACAGTGTTTTAAACCCACTTCTGTCGTCTAGTTAGTTATCCGATTTAATTTCATATTTACGGTGTTGTTGTTATTAGTCAGCTAGCGGGCTGGTTAAGTTAGCATTAGCCTAGCTAGCTAACATCTCCGACGATGTGGTCACTGAGCTACTCTCCTGCTGTTAAAGAAGATGAGGCCTGCTGGACGGAGAAAGAAGCTCTCGTCAAAGAGGAGGAGGAAGAGGAGGCTGTTACAATACAAAAACAAGTAGAGGGTGAGGCTGTTACCGTGAAAGAAGAAGAGAAAGACACGTTCAGAGTGAAAGAGGAGGAGGATGTTACAGTAAAAGAAGAGGAAGACACGTTCAGAGTGAAGGAGGAGGAGGATGCAGTTTATGGAGTGAAAGAGGAGATGACTGTCACATCGAAGAAGGAAGAAGAGGAAGAAACTGTATATCTGGGCCCGGTTTCCCAAGGGCATCATAAGGCATCCAATGGTTCTAACGATGAACGGGCCCTGATTAACACTCGTAAGTACTGTTTTAAAAACAGAGGCACAAACTCTACACTTGTTAAACTGAGGTGTTAAAGGGGAAATCTGTAATTGCTACATCCATTTTTTTTTCTTTAAAATTATTTAATTATAGCCATTGGTTCTTGAAGAATATAACACATGCCTCATGAGCTTAGTTCAACTGTTGTACCCCATCAGAACCCCAAATAAGCTTTTTTTTACTCCAATGTTTAGAAACAATGTAATCAACACTGTATAGCCTCAACATGGTTAAAACTATAATGTTGATATTATGGATGGTCAGTCCTTGCATCCATAGGTCTGTCTGTCTGTAGTTACATTTCTCCAACCCCATAATCATCTTATTACCAAAACAGTGGTGGAATTACAGCTTTGTTATTGTTTGGACTGCAGATTGGTTGGTTGATTGTGTGGCTTTTTTAAAGGGGCAACCTAGTTTTAAAACAGAAACAAAATGGCTGCTCAGAGACTTGAGCTGTGTTCGAATACTCATACTAACCATACTATATATTATGCTTATTTGTCATAGTGTGGATATAGTTAGTATGCCAAAAGTTCCCGGATGTGGTACTACAGTCGCCAAAATACGAAGTATATATGCAGAGGACACTATTTCTGTGCTTTTAGGGCCCCTGTGGCTCAGTTGGTAGAGCATGGTGTTTGCAACGCCAGCATGGTGGGTTCGATTCCCACGGGGGACCAGTACAAAAAAAATGCATGAAATGTATGCATTCACTACTGTAAGTCGCTCTGGATAAGAGTGTCTGCTAAATGACTAAAATGTAAAAAAAAAAAAAAAAAAAATAATGCAATTCTTCAGGAAATGGGCGGGGCTTGAACTATTTTCAGATTTGAAAAAAAATTTGGAAAATATGCAGCCGAAGTCCGACGAGAGAGTGGATACAAATGAACTGCTTTAACTAATTATGACAAATGTTAAGAGAATGTTGAGCAATGTAACGATATGTTGGCTACGTTATCCTTACAAACCGCATAGCATATCTTTACAGCAGTATGTACCAGTATGTTAGCTAGCTACGCTGTCCTTATGAACCACATAGCATATCTTTACAGCAGTATGTACCAGTATGTTAGCTAGCTACGCTGTCCTTATGAACCACATAGCATATCTTTACAGCAGTATGTACCAGTATGTCAGCTACAGTTGAAGTCAGAAGTTTACATACACTTAGGTTGGAGTCATCAAAACTTGTTTTTCAATCACTCCACAAATTGTTTGATAACAAACTATAGTTTTGACAAGTCGGTTAGGACATCTACTTTGTGCATGACACAAGTAGTTTTTCCAACAATTGTTTACAGATAATTTCACTTATAATTCACTGTATCACAATTCCAGTGGGTCAGAAGTTTACATACACTAAGTTGACTGTGCCTTTAATGTTGGGGATAGGGGACAGTATTGAGAATTTTGAAAAAAATATGTGCCCATTTTTAACTGCCTCCTACACCAACTCAGAAGCTAGGATATGCATATTATTGTTCAGGTTTGGATAGAAAACACTCTGAATTTTCTAAAACTGTTTGAATGGTGTCTGTAAGTATAACAGAACTCATATGGCAGTCAAAACCCTGAGACAAATTCTGACAGGAAGTGGATACCTGATGTGTTGAATTACTTTTAAGCCTATGCCATTGAAACACACAGGGGCTTATTAATCATTGAGCACTTCCTATGGCTTCCACTAGATGTCACCAGTCTTTACAAAGTGGTTTGAGTCTTCTACTATGAAAACTGACCGAACAAGAGACTTGGAACGTTGGTCATAAGCGGATGGCCGATACTACTCTGGCGCGCGAGTGCATGTTGGGTACCCTCGTTCCAATACGTTTTAAAAGAGAATGCAATCGTCCGCCTTGAATATTATTGAAGTTCTGATTGAAAAAGGCCCTAACGTTTTATGCTATACAACGTTTGACATGTTTGAACGAACGTACATAATTTTTTTTCCCTCTTTGGTGAAGACATGTCCGGCGGGCGACGTTCATGTTTTTGAGTAGCCTACAGGACGCGCTAACAACACGGAGCTTTTTGGACATAAATTATGAGCTTTTTAGAACAAAACTACATTTGTTATGGACCTGGGATTTCTGGAAGTGCCTTCTGATGAAGATAATCAAAGGTAAGGGAATATTTACATAGTATTTTTGATTTTAGATCTCTCCAACATGGCGCCTAGTCTGTATCGCCAAGCCTATTTTTCTGAGCGCAGTACTCAGATTATTGCAAAGTGTGATTTCCCAGTAAGGTTATTTTTAAATCTGGCAATGCCGTGGCGTTCACGAGTGTCACGTCCTGACCATATACTTAGGTTTTTTTGTATTATATTTGGTCAGGACGTGGCAGTTATGTTTGGTTATGGTATAGTGGGGTTGTGAGTGTTGGGGTAGGTTCTAGGTTAGGTATTTCTATGTGGAGTTTGGTGAGTGTATGTCTGTTGGGTTAATTGGGGTTGGGACTCTCAGTTGAAGGCAGGTGTTGTCTATCTGCCTTTGATTGAGAGTCCCATATAGTGGGGTGTGTTTGTGTTTGATTTTTGTGGGTAATTGTAATTTTGCACTGTGTTTCGTTTCACCTGTGAAACTGTCACCTTTCTCCTCTGCGTGTTTATTTTGTTTTGTCGTTTCCATCTAAAATAAATATGATGTGGAACAGTCAACCTGCTGCGTATTGGTCATCGAGTGATTTCGACATATCTTCCGATGAGGGAGAATACGAGGAACGTGACAGAATTACCCACCAACAACGGACCAAGCAGCAGAGGAAGGAGCAGCACAAGGAGAGGCACCAGGAGAAAAGCTATCTGGAGTCATGGACTTGGGAGGAAATCCTGGACGGGAAAGGACCATGGACTCAAGCTGGCGATTATCGCCGCCCACAGTGGGAGATCGAGGCGGCGAGAGCTGAGAGGCGCTGGTATGAGGAGAGGGAGCGCAACGGACACGGGAGGCAGCCCCACAATTTTTTTTGGGGGGGGCACACGGGGAGATTGGCGGAGTCAGGTGGTAGACCTAAGCCAACTCCCCGTGCTTACCGGAAGCAGCGTGGTACTGGTAAGACACCGTGTTATGCTGTGGAGCGCACGGTGTCCCCAGTGCGCGTTCAAAGCCCGGTGCGCTACATACCAGCCCCCCGCAAGTGCCATGCGAGTGCAGGCATCGAGCCAGGGCGGATGGTGCCAGCTCAGCGCGTCTGGTCTCCAGTGCGCCTCCTCGGTCCAGGTTATCCTGCGCCGGCGTTGCGCACTGTGTCTCCAGAGCGCTGGGAGGGTCCAGTTCGCCCAATGCCTGCTCTCCGCCCGTGCCGGGCCAAAGTGGGCATTCAGCCTGGAGTGTGGGTAAAGAGTGTCCGTACCAGAACTCCAGTGCTCCCCCACAGCCCGGTTTATCCTGTGCCTCCTCCTCGGCCCAGGCCTCCAGTGGGTCTCCCCATCCTGGTTCATCCTGTGCCACCTCCCAGGACCAGGCCTTCAGTGGGTCTCCCCAGCCTGGTGAGTCCTGTGCCACCTCCCAGGACCAGGCCTTCAGTGGGTCTCCCCATCCTGGTCCGTCCTGTGCCACCTCCTCGGACCAGGCCTCCAGTGGGTCTCCCCATCCTGGTTCATCCTGTGCCACCTCCCAGGACCAGGCCTTCAGTGGGTCTCCCCATCCTGGTTCATCCTGTGCCACCTCCCAGGACCAGGCCTCCAGTGGGTCTCCCCATCCTGGTCCGTCCTGTGCCACCTCCCAGGACCAGGCCTTCAGTGGGTCTCCCCAGCCTGGTGAGTCCTGTGCCACCTCCCAGGACCAGGCCTTCAGTGGGTCTCCCCAGCCTGGTGAGTCCTGTGCCACCTCCCAGGACCAGGCCTTCAGTGGGTCTCCCCATCCTGGTCCGTCCTGTGCCACCTCCTCGGACCAGGCCTCCAGTGGGTCTCCCCATCCTGGTTCATCCTGTGCCACCTCCCAGGACCAGGCCTTCAGTGGGTCTCCCCAGCCTGGTGAGTCCTGTGCCACCTCCCAGGACCAGGCCTTCAGTGGGTCTCCCCATCCTGGTTCATCCTGTGCCACCTCCCAGGACCAGGCCTCCAGTGGGTCTCCCCATCCTGGTCCGTCCTGTGCCACCTCCTCGGACCAGGCCTCCAGTGGGTCTCCCCATCCTGGTTCATCCTGTGCCACCTCCCAGGACCAGGCCTTCAGTGGGTCTCCCCAGCCTGGTGAGTCCTGTGCCTGTGCCCAGGGCCAGGCATCCATCATGTCTCCCCAGCCTGGTGAATCCTGGGTCAGGGCCGTCGGAGGATCCGACACCGGGGTGCGGCCCAGAGGATCCGACACCGGGGTGCGGACCAGAGTATCCGACAACCTCTTGCGACCCGGGACTGAGGGGAGCTGCCTGTGACCCAGAACCGGGTGAGTCTGGTCACAATTCTAAAATAAAGTTGATTAACTATGACTGTGATGATTCTGCCTACAACCCAGAACCGAAGGAGTCTGCTTACAGCCTGGGACCGACGGAGTCGGCCCACGAACCAGAACCAAAGAAGTCTGCCTACTGTCCTAAGCCCAACAGGTCTGTCTACGGTCTGTTGGACAGTAGGCCAGAACCGGAGCCACCTCCAATATAGGTGGGTTGGGGAGGGGGGGTGTAGCACTGTGCCGTCGTTGACGGCAGCCACCCTCCCTTCCCTCCCTTTAGTTAGGAGGTTAATTGTGTGTTGTTTTTTTTTTTGTTTTGTTTTTTTCTGTTGGTTTTGTGCATTCAGTGTATGCACCTTTAGGGGGGGGTAATGTCACGTCCTGACCATATACTTAGGTTTTTTTGTATTATATTTGGTCAGGACGTGGCAGTTATGTTTGGTTATGGTATAGTGGGGTTGTGAGTGTTGGGGTAGGTTCTAGGTTAGGTATTTCTATGTGGAGTTTGGTGAGTGTATGTCTGTTGGGTTAATTGGGGTTGGGACTCTCAGTTGAAGGCAGGTGTTGTCTATCTGCCTTTGATTGAGAGTCCCATATAGTGGGGTGTGTTTGTGTTTGATTTTTGTGGGTAATTGTAATTTTGCACTGTGTTTCGTTTCACCTGTGAAACTGTCACCTTTCTCCTCTGCGTGTTTATTTTGTTTTGTCGTTTCCATCTAAAATAAATATGATGTGGAACAGTCAACCTGCTGCGTATTGGTCATCGAGTGATTTCGACATATCTTCCGATGAGGGAGAATACGAGGAACGTGACAACGAGATGTTAATCTATAATTCTTTGAATGAAAATATAATATTTTACCAATGGTTTCGAATAGTAATTATTTAATTTGTTGTGCTGATTGACTGGCGGTATTGGAGGGAAAATATTTTCTCAACATCAACGCCATTGTAAAATGCTGTTTTTGGATATAAATATGAACTTGATAGAACAAAAAATGCATGTATTGTCTAACATAATGTTCTAGGAGTGTCATCTGATGAAGATTGTCAAAGGTTAGTGCATAATTTTAGCTGGTTTTCTGCTTTTGGTGACGCCTGTCTTTGCATTGAAAATAGCTGTATGTAATGTTTTGTCAATGTACTGTCCTAACATAATCTAACTTTATGCTTTCGCCGTAAAGCCTTTTTGAAATCGGACAACGTGGTTAGATTAAGGAGATGTTTATCTTTCAAAGGGTGTAAGATAGTTGTATGTTTGAGAAATTTGAATTATGACATTTAATTGTTTTCAAATTTGGCGCCCTTGATATTTCACCTGCTGTTGATAGGGTGTACCAGGGGTGGGACGCTTGCTAGTAAAACTAAATGTATGCTCTTCAACTGATCGCTGCCCGCACCCGCCCGTCCAGCATCACTACTCTGGACGGTTCTGACTTAGAATATGTGGACAACTATAAATACCTAGGTATCTGGTTAGACTGTAAACTCTCCTTCCAGACTAACATTAAGCATTTCCAATCCAAAATTAAATCTAGCATCGGCTTCCTATTTCGCAACAAAGCCTCCTTCACTCACGCTGCCAAACATACCCTCGTAAAACTGGCTATCCTACCGATCCTTGACTTCGGCGATGTCATTTTCAAAATAGCCTCCAACACTCTACTCATCAAACTGGATGCAGTCTATCACAGTGCCATCCGTTTTGTCACCAAAGTCCCATATACCACCCACCACTGCACCCTGTATGCTCTCGTCGGCTGGCCCTCGCTACATATTCGTCGCCAAACCCATTGGCTCCAGGTCATCTACAAGTCTTTGCTAGGCCGCCTTAACTCAGCTCACTGGTCACCATAGCAACACCCACCCATAGCACGCGCTCCAGGAGGTATATCTCACTGGTCATCCCCAAAGCCAACACCTACTTTGGCCGCATTTCCTTCCAGTTCTCTGCTGCCAATGACTGGAACAAATTGCAAAAATCGCTGGAGTTGGAGACTTATATCTCCCTCACTAACTTTAAGCATCAGCTATCTGAGCAGTTTACCGATCGCTGCAGCTGTACACAGCCCATCTGTAAATAGTCCATCCAACTGCCTACCTCATCCCCATGTTTTTATTGACTTTTTTTGCTCTTTTGCACACCAGTATTTCTACTTGAACATCTATCACTCCAGTGCTAAATTGTAATTACTTCACTACTATGGTCTATTTATTGCCTTGCCTCCGTACTCCATTTGCACACACTGTATATAGATTTTTCTATTGTGTTATTGACTGTTCGTTTGTTTATCCCACGTGTAACTCTGTTGTTTTTGTCGCACTGCTTTGCTTTATCTTGGCCAGGTCACAGTTGTAAATGAGAACTTGTTCTCAACTGGCCTTCCTGGTTAAACAAAGGTGAAATCTTAACTTTATTGACAACACCCAAATGGATACTGTCATTAACGCGGTTCTTCAATAATTACACATAACTTATAATACTGTAGCAAATAATATATTAAACATTACATTCAAACGAGCCTTACAATTATAATCTAAAGTAGTGTGAAATGAACTCATAAGCAACCTGGTAATGGAGGTTACTTCCCTCAGTTACCCCCATTCACTTTCAGAATACATTGTGAAAAACTAAAATCTTTGCTCACCATTTTTGCTCCAGGCAGATATAGTACATCCATAACTATCGGTTTCCTCATTAGCAGGGAGGAGTTTCTGCAATCAAATTGCCCTCGTGCCGCAATTTTAGCAAACACAGAAAGGGGCCTATATTGGAGACCAAAAGTCGTCTGGCACACTGCTTAGAGGTTCAACAACATGAATATCTTATTTCTAGCCTACAATCATCAATGTTACTACTAATGTGAAAACAAGACAAAATATGACTCTTCTTGCTCATTATAACCTCTATGGGCTAGGCGGGACGAATTCGTCCCACCTACGTAACAGCCACTTGAAGCCTGTGGCGCGATTTTCAAAACCTTAAAAATCCTATTACTTCAATTTCTCAAACATATGACTATTTTACAGCTATTTAAAGACAAGACTCTCGTTAATCTAACCACACTGTCCGATTTCAAAAAGGCTTTACAACGAAAGCAAAACATTAGATTATGTCAGCAGAGTACCAAGCCAGAAATAATCAGACACCCATTTTTCAAGCTAGCATATAATGTCACAAAAACCCAGAAGACAGCTAAATGCAGCACTAACCTTTGATGATCTTCATCAGATGACAACCCTAGGACATTATGTTATACAATACATGCATGTTTTGTTCAATCAAGTTCATATTTATATCAAAAAACAGCTTTTTACATTAGCATGTGATGTTCAGAACTAGCATACCCCCCCCCCCGCAAACTTCCGGGGAATTCGCTAACATTTTACTAAATTACTCACGATAAACGTTCACAAAAAGCATAACAATTATTTTAAGAATTATAGATACAGACCTCCTCTATGCACTCGATATGTCCGATTTTAAAATAGCTTGTCGGTGAAAGCACATTTTGCAATATTCTAAGTACATAGCCCAGGCATCACGGGCTAGCTATTTAGACACCCGGCAGGTTTAGCGCTCACCAATATCAGCTTTACTATTATAAAAGTTTGATTACCTTTTGTTGTCTTCGTCAGAATGCACTCCCAGGACTGCTACTTCAATAACAAATGTTGGTTTGGTCCAAAATAATCCATCGTTATATCCGAATAGCGGCGTTTTGTTCGTGCGTCCCAGACACTATCTGAAAGGGTAAATAAGGGTCGCACGCATGGCGCAATTCGTGACAAAAAAAATCTAAATATTCCATTACCGTACTTCGAAGCATGTCAACCGCTGTTTAAAATCCATTTTTATGCCATTTTTCTCGTAGAAAAGCGATAATATTCCGACCGGGAATGTCCATTTAGCTAAACTGAGGAAAGTAAACAAAGCTTTCGGTCGACGCGGGCACGAGCCTGAGTCTCACAGTACTGTAACCAGCCACTACCCAAACGAGCTACTTTTTTTTCAGCCAGAGCCTGCAAAGCCACGATTCAGCTTTTTACCGCCTTCTGCGACCCTATGGCAGCCGTAGGAAGTGTCACGGGACAGCTAAGATCCTCACTCTTCAATAAACAGAGACAAGAAGAACGACACCTTGTCAGACAGGCCACTTCCTGCATGAAACCTTCTCAGTTTTTTGCCTGCCAAATGAGTTCTGTTATACTCACAGACACCATTCAAACAGTTTTAGAAACTTTAGGGTGTTTTCTATCCATATGTAATAAGTATATGCATATTCTAGTTACTGGGTAGGAGTGGTAACCAGATTAAATCGGGTACGTTTTTTATCCAGCCGTGAAAATACTGCCCCCTAGCCATAACAGGTTAAGACAATTGTCAAATAATTTTAACATTCATTACAGATATCAATTGTTGTATAACATCATGGCTACGCTGTTGGCATCACCTTTTACAGTGGATTACCGCTGTTGTGGGCCTTTTAATCATCTGTCTGACTTTGTCGTTCACACAGGAGAGAGACGGGACTATCGTGGATCCTCTGGGGAGCCTCAACAACCTCATGATGCTAACGAGGCAGAGAAGAGTCTCTGCAGATCAGAACACCTCAATAAACACCTGCAGAGATGCACAGGGAAGAGAACTCACTGCTGCTCTGACTGTGGGAAGAGATTTACTTCCTCATCAGGCATTAAAATTCATCAGAGAACACACACAGGAGAGAAACCTTATAGCTGTGGTCAATGTGGGAAGAGTTTTGGTCGATTTTGCAGTCTGACTCAACACCAGAGAATACACACAGGAGAGAAACCTTATAGCTGTGTTCAATGTGGGAAGAGTTTTGGTCAATCTGGCCATCTGACTCTACACCAGAGAATACACACAGGAGAGAAATCTTATAGCTGTGACTAGAGATAATCTGATAGAAGTACATACATGAAGGAGTTGTTTCATGATATCAATGAATTAATGTCACAATGTAGAATGTTTTAACCTCTATGGGCTAGGTGGGACGCAAGCGTCCCACCCGTGGTGCACTCCATCAACAGCAGGTGCATTTCAAGAGCGGCAAATTTGAATCCAAATAAATGTCAAAATTCAAATTTTTCAAACATACAACTATTTTACACCCTTTGAAAGATAAACATCTCCTTAATCTAACCACGTTTTACGATTTCAAAAAGGTTTTACGGTGAAAGCATAAATTTAGAGTATGTTAGGACAGTACATTTACAAGAGTTGTGTGTAATGTTTTGTCAAGTCAAAGACAGGGTCACCAAAACCATAAAACCAGCTAAAATGATGCACTAACCTTTTACAATCTCCATCAGATGACACTCCTAGGACATTATGTTAGACAATGCATGCATTTTTAGTTCTATCAAGTTCATATTTATATCCAAAAACAGCGTTTTACTATGGCATTGATGTTGAGGAAATCGTTTCCCTCCAATAACCGGCAGTCAAGTCAGCATCACAAATTAAATAATTAAAATTAGAAAACATTGGTAAAATATTATATTGTCATTTAAAGAATTATAGATTTACATCTCTTGAACGCAATCAACTTGCCAGATTTAAAAATAACCTTACTGGGAAATCACACTTTGCAATAATCTGAGCACTGCGCCCAGAAAAATACACGTTGTGATACAGACTAGACGTCATGTTGGGGAGATCTAAAATCGAAAATACTATGTAAATAATCCATTACCTTTGATTCTCTTCATCAGATGTCACTTCCAGGTATCACAGGTCCATAACGAATGTAGTTTTCTTCAAAAAAGCTCATCATTTATGTCCAAAAATCTCCGTCTTGTTAGCACATGATCTAAGCCCGCCGGACTTCACTTCATGAACGAGGGGAAAAAATATATTTACGTTCGTTCAAACATGTCAAACGTAAAGCATGTAGAACACAACTTTCACAGCAGGTGGCTGCCGTCTTTGACTCCCCCCAGGAGGGAGTGGGTCCTGTGAACAGACCTAAGGTGTCATCCTTTTCTCAATGTGGCCGTGAACCAGACCAGGCACCATCTATATCTGAGGGTGAAACATTAGAGAAGGTTTTGACTTTGTTAGAGAAGGCTCTGGTCAGCAATACTCAGTCTGTGAACAGAGGGCCCCGTAAACAGTTCCACAAACGTCAGCGTGAGTGCGCCGTCTGTGGAAGCACTAATCACTGGACCAAAGCTCACTGTCAGCACCAGCTGTGCTTCAAGTGCTTCTCTCCGGGCCACATGAGCTTTGACTGTAGTGAGGCTGGGCAGCGACAGAGCCCTGGATGTGGACAGACTGGCAGGTCTCAGGAAAACTAGAATGCCTCCATTCTGAGGAGGGCAATGTGGTGCAGTCTTGTTTTTCCTCCACTGATGATGATATCCAATCTGTTTATTCTTACTTTTGTGAGTCAGTACCCAAGAACAACACAGTCATTTTTCAGAACACAATGAGAATTACTCAGAATGACAGTTTGTTTTACACCTCTGTGCCAGTACAGGATAAAGTTGAGCTGAAGGGGATGTTAGATAGTGGGTCCATGGCTACTACTCTGCGCGCAGATATTGTACCTCGGTTGAGGGAGGCAGGAGTGGTAGAGGGGAACTTTCTAGCTCCTTCAGACATCATCCTGGTGGGTTGTGGTGGGAAGCAAACTAGCCCAGTGGGCATGTGTGATTTAAAAATGCAGCTTTATGGTTTCAGCTATGTAGTCCCAGTGCTTATTGTAGATGGGCAGGTTGATGAACTCATTGTGGGCACTAATGTGTTGAAGTCTTTGATTAGACAGTTCAAATCAAATGACAGCTACTGGCGGGTGGTGGGTACACCAGGTTCCTCTAGCCAGTGCGATGACAGCCACTTCCTGCGTCTCCTGTCAAATCTGGAGAGATGGAGAGGAGACTCTATCCCAGATAAAGTAGGCACCATTAAGTTGAAGAGAGCAGTAACGCTCCAACCCATGAGTGAGCATCTGGTGTGGGGCCGCCTACCCCCAAAGACAAAACTCTCTGTGGGCAGTACTGTTGTCATCTCGTTGTGTGAATCGACACATACTAGTGGGGAGAGTAGTTACGCCTCTGTGGGGGGATGGATGGCTACCTGTGAAGATAGTGAATCCAACAACATCACCAGTTACCCTGAGACGAAATGCTAAAGTGGCGGATGTGTATCCTTGCATTGCATTAGAGGATTTTGATGATGTCAAGCAGCAAGCAGCTTACCAGAACGTGGCAAAAGTTCAATGTGACAGCTCACACGGCAGTCTGACAGCTAAGAGTTCAGTTAGTGGCAGTGTAGTTCATGGCAACAGTACACTGAGCAATCTTGGACTTCAAGGCCTGTCTGTTGAGGAGTGTCCAGTTTCACAGTTCTGGAAGGATAAACTTGTCAATTTAATTGGGAAGTATGACAGTGTTCTCTAGACATAGCCTAGATTGTGGTGAGGCAAAGGGGTTCTGCCATCGCATACGGCTGACTGATGACCGCCCATTTCGATTACCTTATCGTAGGCTTTCTCCAGCTCATTACCAAAAACTCAGGGAAACACTGGATGATATGGAGGAAAAGGAAATCGTCAGAAAATCCAGCAGTGAGTATGCCTCACCATTGGTGCTGGTATGGAAAAAGAATGGGGACTTGCGCCTATGTACTGACTTTAGGTGGTTAAATGCCCGCACTGTAAAGGACGCTCATCCCCTGCCTCATCAGGCTGATGTACTGGCCGCGCTGGGAGGTAATGCCTTCTTCAGCACAATGGACTTGACGTCAGGGTATTATAACGTGCCACTGCATGAAGAGGATAAGAAATACACTGCCTTTCCTCTCCTTTAGGCCTGCATGAGTACAATCGGTTGCCTCAGGGCCTCTGCAACAGCCCGGCTACGTTCATGAGAATGATGCTGACCATCTTTGGTGACCAAAACTTTCTAAGTCTCCTTTGTTATTTGGATGATCTGATGGTTTTTGCTAAGACTGAGGAAGAGAGTCTGCAGAGATTTGAGATGGTTTTTCAGCGGTTGCAGGAGCACAATCTTAAACTGTCTCCGTCTAAGTGCAAGTTTTTGAGGAGGTCTGTTAAGTTTTTGGGTCACATCATTTCTCAGGAGGGTGTAGCCACTGACCCTGCTAAAGTTCAAACTATTTTGAACGTGACTGAGAGCGAGATGATGGAAGCTGATGGTGTCACTCTATCAACACTACATTGAGAATTGTTACATGGTTGCTAGGCCATTGTTTCAGCTAACTACAGGTTAGCTGAAACAGGAGGAGGAGGCCTGGAGGAGGAGGAGGCCTGGTCCCTCTCGCAGGCTCACTGCTGCAGACTGGACTGCCGAATGTCAACTCGCTTTTGAAGCTTTGAAATCAGCACTAGTTGACCAGGCACTGCTGGCTCATCCAGATTTTTCTCAGCCATTTTTACTTTCTGTGGATGCATCTACTAGTGGTTTGGGAGCTGTACTATCCCAAGTGCAAGATGGGACGGCAATAGCCAGGCCAATAGCTTTTGCTAGTAAATCTCTTAATCATGCACAATCCAAGTATCCTGCTCACCGGCTGGAATTTCTAGCCATGAAATGGGCCATTCATGATAAATTTAGCCATTGCCTGCGAGGGCATAAGTTTACTGTGTGGACCGACAACAATCCACTCAAATATATTCTTACAAAGCCGAGACTTGATGCATGTGACCAGAGATGGGTCGCAAAGCTGGCACCCTTTGACTTTGATATCCAGTACATACCGGGTCCCAAGAATGTCGTTGCTGATGCTTTGAGCAGAGAGCCATTTGTCCGCTCCACAGTTCTGCACCGACTGACAAGAATTCCATATGATGTCCTGCTGGAGGAAGCCAGAGGTCTTCGAGTGGATGATGTTCAAGACATGTTCCGCCTCTCCTGTGAACAGCCCGAGGCTGGCTGTGGAACGTCTATGGCTCCTGGGAGTGAGTTAAGTAGAGCTGGAGACGATGTCAGTGGGTTGGTTTCCTGTGAAGAGGTGTCTGCTGTCCTCCATGCTCACCGCCGATGGGATGATGGTGCCACGGTGAGGGCCATTTCACATGCGCAGCACCTTGAGAAGTTGATGTCCATGGGTCAGAGCCCTTTACCTGTCTTTACACACAAGGAGCTGTATGATAACCAGTCACTGGATCCTGTCATCAGCAGAGTCATGTTCTTTGTAGATAGAGGCCGGCGCCCATCTAGGAGAGAGCGAGTCCTTGAAGCTAATGAAACAGTTTATACTCTAAGACAGTGGGGAAAACTCACCACGCGGTTAGGGATTCTGTATCGTGTCTCAAAACACCCAGTGAGTAAGAAGAAAATATTCCAGTATGTTGTACCTGTGTCTTTGAGAGGCCTTGTGTTGAAGGGAGTTCATGATGACGCTGGTCATCAGGGTCAGCAGCGCACATTGTGGCTTACGAGACAGCGGTTTTACTGGGACTCTATGGAAAAGGATGTCAAGGAATACGTGGCCCACTGTAAGAGATGCGTGTTGAGTAAAGCACCTGAGCCTGAAGCAAGAGCTCCACTTGTCTCCATTGTGACAACGGCACCTTTGGAACTTGTGTGTATTGATTTCTGGACTGCAGAAGATTCAAACAACAAGTCTATTGATGTGTTAGTAGTGACTGATCACTTTACTAAGCTGGCATGTGTGTATCCGTGTCCAAACCAGTCTGCTAAGACTGTGGCTCGTGTTCTCTGGAATAATTTCTTCTGCGTTTATGGGTTCGCTGATTGTATCCATTCTGACAGGGGTGCTAACTTTGAAAGTTCACTTATTGCAGAATTACTTCAGTTCTCTGGTGTTGGAAAGTCCCACACCACACCTTATCATCCCATGGGGAACGGTCAAGCAGAACGTCTAAATCGCACGCTGGGTGGGATGATTAGAGCTCTGCCAGCTAGGTCCAAGGCTAAATGGCCTCAGATGTTGAACACATTGACATTCTCCTATAACTGCACTGTTCACGAGACTACTGGGTTTCCGCCCTTCTTCTTGATGTTTGGACGCACCCCTAGGTTGCCAGTAGATGTTATGTTTGAAAGTGTGCTGTTGGATGGGGACACGGTCGATGTGGATAAGTATGTCCAGTCTTTGGGTGAGGATCTGAGAGAAGCCATGACATTGGCTCAGCAGCATGCTAGTAAGCAACAAAAGAGACAAGCTGAGGCCTACAACAGACGGTCGAAGGGTCATTCGGTAGAGAAGGGAGACAGAGTTCTACTTGCTAACAAGGGAGAGAGGTGCAAGAAGAAACTGGCTGATCGCTGGGACAGTGCGGTGTACATAGTTGTTGCGAAGAACAGCTCACTGAACACATATCGTATACAGCACCCTACCACTGGACGCATCAAGACGGTGCATAGGAACCTGATTATGCCAGTCAACTTTCTGCCTTTGCCTTCTTGGGAGGAACCTGAGAGTCACGGATATCTATCGGGTGGTGACGTGTTCTCTGGGATGTCTGCAACGTCCAGCAAAATGGATGGGAGTGACGCAAGGACTGTTCACTGGGTAGCAAGCCTTCCTGAGTCTTCTGGGAGGATATTCCAAGAGGATGGTGAAGTCCCAGTTGATGGAAGTGAAGTGGAAAGGCCATATGACGTCCCCTTCAGTGAGGTGTGCTCAGTAGAAGTGGACCAGAGAGAGATCCCCAAAGCCTACAAGAGTTCTGATGGCGAAACTCCATTCAGTGGGGATGGTGCTGTGACAGATGTTGTTAACTTAGTTGAAGATGCTTTGTCAGTGTGGTCTGTGGCAATCTACCAGGATTCTGATCAGTCGTCTGACACTACTAGTGTTGAGTCTGTAACTGAAAGTGTGCTAGCTCCGGATAGGCCGAGTTGTAGTATTCCCCAACCTGAGGTTAGACCTCTGAGCACGGTTAGTGCTGTCCGTGACATTCCTGCTAGGTTTTTGGGTGAGGGTGTTCGGACTAGACTAGGTAGATTTATTAAGCCAGTGAATAGGTTAATCCAAACTATGTCTACACAGGAAATGAAACCGTTCTTGGTTTCTCAGTGACGGTAGGATATTGCCTACCTTTTCATTTTTTGGGGTGTATATGGTAATCTAACTGGGTCTTAGAGTGATTTGTGGGTTGGTCTAAAAATTTTGACAATTCATGTAACTTTGTGTGTAGTTCATCAGCATAAAATGTATTTGGCATTTTTTGTATACGGTTGAATAAGGGATTAGCTACCTCTTATTTTTCCTAATCCTTCGCGGGATAGCTTTCCAGCTGATCGACCATTTGTGGGTCTAGATTTAAGGGACTACACTGGGTTACTCCGTCGCTCTGTGGGTGTGAATTTTTTTTTCTTTCTTTGCTTTGTTACCTTCGAGGTAATGTGTTTTGTTTTGTGCCTATAATCTAGTGTAAAACAATGGGGGTGAATGTAGTAGAGTGATGTTGTTCCCCTAGATTATGCACCAAGTTGCACGCAAGGACAGTTCAAGTAGGCCAGGTCAAGAGGGGATGTTAATAAGTTAATAACAATAATAATAATTCAATGTGTTTTCTTTATTTAATTACAGCAGCATAGTTAATGTTATTTTTCCGTGTACAAACATTTTTTGATATCTATATTGTAAATACACCTAATTGTAAAAGTTTGTATATTTTGGTTTGGTCCATCGCGGGTTATCCGTACTTACGTACCCTTTTATCGTTCTCTTTTGCCGGACCTTCAGCTAGCAAGGTGCCCGAGAGCTGTGACTGCACCGAGGGCTAACATATTGTGTGTTGTCTCTTCGTGTGCAGGACCAATAAACATGATTCAACCATCATAATTCCAGTTGTGGCAGTGTCCTGATTAAAAGTACACAACGCAGAACGAACCACGCTACAAACCGGTTTGTAGCGTGGTTCGTTCTGCGCTGTGTACTTTTATGATGGTGAGACAACCATGTCTATGTATTACTCATCTCATATGTATATACTGTATTCTACTGTATCACTCATATGTATATACTGTATTCGATACTATTCTACTGTATTACTCATCTCATATGTATATACTGTATTCTATACTATTCTACTGTATCTGTCTATGTATTACTCATCTCATATGTCTATACTGTATTCTATCCTATTCTACTGTATCTGTCTATGTATTACTCATCTCATATGTCTATACTGTATTCTACTGTATCTTAGTCTATGTATTACTCATCTCATATGTATATACTGTATTCTACTGTATCTTAGTCTATGTATTACTCATCTCATATGTCTATACTATTCTACTGTATCTTAGTCTATGTATTACTCATCTCATATGTCTATACTGTATTCTATACTATTCTACTGTATCCTAGTCTATGTATTACTCATCTCATATGTATATACTGTATTCTATACTATCTACTGTATCTGTCTATGCTGCTCTGACATCACTCGTCCATATATTTATATATTCTTATT
The DNA here is from genome assembly GCF_965601325.2 of Salmo salar. Classification (NCBI taxonomy): domain Eukaryota; kingdom Metazoa; phylum Chordata; class Actinopteri; order Salmoniformes; family Salmonidae; genus Salmo; species Salmo salar. The sequence continues at coordinate 518,253 of NW_027675347.1, read as the reverse complement.
CCATTACTTACATTTGTGTGTATTAGGTATTTGTTGTGAAGTTGTTAGATATTGCTGCACTGTTGGAGCTAGGAACACAAGCATTTCGCTACACCCGCAATAACATCTGCTGAACACCTGTATGTGACAAATAACATTTGATTTATTATGAAGGTAATTTGTGTAAAATGTACCTTTCCCCACTCATTCACCCCATCTCTTTACATTGATGATGCATATTCAGTGGCCTGACTGTATCCATACTATATCAAAAGCCCATCCTGGTAGATCTGAACCTAATGCAGCTTAGAGTGATCGGAAGACAGAAGTCGCATTTAGGTGCCAGGTGTAACTGAGGCCATAGATGCTCCATATCCATTACTTTGAGTGTTTTATATAATATGACTAAATGTGTTTCTGTGTTGCAGGGACAGTCAATAAATGGAACAGCAAGGCCACAGAACATGACATAAGCAGAGCTGTGGGAGACCACCTCAAGCCCCTGGTAGAGCCGGGGGTGGTGTTTACCGCTCCACCACGCCTTCAGCAGGCTGGAAAAGTGGGATTGATACAGTTTTTCATACTAAGGTGGACCAAGAGTCTGTTGATTGGTCGGTCATAGGGTTCATTAGTTTTGCAATATGTTCAAATCAAATCAAGCTTTATTTATACAGCACATGTCAGACATGGATGCAACACAATGGCTTCACAGGAAAAAACAAATAAAAGACAATGAAAATAAACAAATATTTAGTACACAACAAACAGAAGACGTAACAACTGAAAGACTAATGAGCATTCTAAGGAAATGCCATTGATTAAAATATTCCTTGGATGCAATATCCAACCCAAAATATAAGTGTGTTCTTTAGGAGGGTCTCTGATATGACATGATGCAACACAATGTCTTCACAGGAAAAAACAAATACTTAGTACACAAACATAAGAGGATGAAATGCCATTGATTAAAATATTAATTGGATGCAACATCCAACCCAAAATATAAGCTTGTTTTTTAGGAGGGGCTCTGATAGACACTATGGGGGTGTCCACTGAAAGTTGACTAGTAACAACAACTGGGACCTAAAAGACACCCACCATGAGACCCACTAAATCTGCCCAAGAAGAGACAAACAAAAGAAAAACCCACACCAAACTTAAAGACAGGAAGTAAACCAAAAAGGTGGAGCAACTAAAGGTGTTGACTCTCCACATGTATCAAGACAACTGGAGCACTGGGCCAGACACTCTTAAATAGAACCTGGACCAGCTCAGGTGAAACACCTTCCCACTAACGAGATGGACAAGCCAGCACAGGTGTAACACATACTGACTAACGAGGTGACACCAATCAGTGCGTCCTACGTGCTAACGAGGTGACACCAATCAGTGCACCCAAGACACATTTCAGTTGTACAATCAATAAATCAAATGTATTTATAAAGCCCTTCTTACATCAGCTGATGTCACAAAGTGCTGTACAGAAACCCAGCCTAAAACCCCAAATAGCAAGCAATGCAATGCAGGTGTTGAAGCATGTCAGTTGGCTTTTCATTCAGAGTATCACTACAACTTCCATTTCACATAATCATCTACAATGCTTCACCTTCACCAATATAAACATGGTGTCTACTGGATGTCAACAATTAAAAACAAGAAAAAACACATATTTCTAAATAATAATTTACAATAGTATTATTTTTTCTCCTTTTTCTTTCCATAGAATCCTAAATCCCACTAGCTTCTAGAACTCTCGTCTTCCTAAATCTCACTAGCTTCTAGAACTCTCCTCTTCCTAAAACTCACTAGCTTCTAGAACTCTTGTCTTCCTAAACCTCACTAGCTTCTAGAACTCTTGTCTTCCTAAAACTCACTAGCTTCTAGAACTCTCCTCTTCCTAAATCCCACTAGCTTCTAGAACTCTCGTCTTCCTAAACCTCACTAGCTTCTAGAACTCTTGTCTTCCTAAAACTCACTAGCTTCTAGAACTCTCGTCTTCCTAAAACTCACTAGCTTCTAGAACTCTCGTCTTCCTAAAACTCACTAGCTTCTAGAACGAGCCCAAACAAAACTCAAATCAAATTGTAATAGTCACATGCGCCGGATACAACACTGGAAAGCTTACTTACGAGCCCCTAACCAACAGCGCACTTTCAATACGGAAAAGAATAAGAGATAAAACTCATCTCCAACACGGAAAAACGTGTCAAAATAAATTGTGATCCATGGCAACTCACTGGTTAAATGGCTAAACGCAAAACACATCTTTTTGACTGCCAACCCTTGAGATAATCAGCAACCAAGTTGTCCTTACCACCGACATGTCTGATTTCAAGAGGAAACTCCTGCAATATCCGTAGTAACTTTCCACCTCACTGCAGAGCTTCTCTCTCTTTTCAGGGTTCACTAGATAGGCATGTTGTTGGATCGGGGCCCAGTCCCCAATGTCATGCTCTAGTACATTTGGTTTGGCACATCTGAGAATGAACCCTGATATTCTAAAAGCAGGGCAACAATTCCAATATAATTGTACCAAAAATTGTCAGTTGGTTGCATGAATAACTATGATTACTAAATGTTACATAATTGTAAATATGAAATATCAAAACCAAATATACACCCCTTTGTTAATATGTATTGGCAATAATTAACTTAATGGTGAGACATGGAATGATAAAAAATGTATATTTTGTCAGGCTGGATGTTTGAAATATGAGGTGATTTGAGTCATTCTTCTTCAGTAGTGGAATAAAGACAATTAGCACTTGAATGTTGTAAATAAATACTGGAGTGATGTAAGATTGTTAATAAAATTGATTATAGGTGTATAGGCTGCAAGTATGTTGAAATTAAGTTGTTTTCAAGTCATTGAAAAAAACGACATCTTTTCAACTACAACCGAACATATATTGGACTTTTAGTCTTATTTTCAACGTCTTTTCAATTCCATTTTGCTAAATGAGAATAGTGCAATGTCAAAACACAGTTGCAACGTGTCCAAATCAATAACCAATATGCAGAAGAAGTTTGGGATATATTGAAAACCTAAACATTTTGAAGTGTTTCATTTTGATTCAAGTGCGTAACCAACATGGTAAGTGTAACACAGCTCTTTTTTTGTTAGTCACTTTTTGTTAAATCTCATAAATAGTAACTCTTCCATTTCAGAGCCTGGATTTTCCCCCTGAGGCTAATATCCATATCATGTTGAAATCAATAGAACAGGGGACAAACGTTTAGTGTTCTACATTGACATCATTAAAATACTCCTACTACAATGTTAAAACATTCTATATTGTGACATTAATTCATTGATATCATGAAACAAATCCTTCATGTATGTATTTTCTGATGTTTGATCAGAGATATTTTACGACAGTATCTCTTCCCACATTGATCACAGCTATAGGGTTTCTCTCCTGTGTGTCTTCTCTGGTGCACTGTCAGATTGCTAGATTGACCAAAACTCTTCCCACATTGACCACAGCTATAAGGTTTCTCTCCTGTGTGTATTCTCTGGTGTAGAGTCAGTTGGCTAGACTGACCAAAACTCTTCCCACATTGGCCACAGCTATAAGGTTTCTCTCCTGTGTGTGTTCTCTGGTGTAATGTCAGCTGGCTAGACTGACCAAAACTCTTCCCACATTGACCACAGCTATAAGGTTTCTCTCCTGTGTGTATTCTCTGGTGTACAGTCAGAAATCTAGATGTAGTAAAACTCTTCCCACATTGATCACAGCTATAAGGTTTCTCTCCTGTGTGTATTCTCTGGTGCACTGTCAGCTCTCCAGATTGAACAAAACTCTTCCCACATTGACCACAGCTATAAGGTTTCTCTCCTGTGTGTGTTCTCTGGTGTACAGTCAGAGAGCCAGATGTAGTAAAACTCTTCCCACATTGATCACAGCTACAGGGTTTCTCTCCTGTGTGTATTCTCTGGTGTACTGTCAGATTGCTCGAGTGACCAAAACTCTTCCCACATTGATCACAGCTATAAGGTTTCTCTCCTGTGTGTATTCTCTGGTGTAAAGTCAGCTGGCTTGATGTAGTACAACTCTTCCCACATTTATCACAGCTATAAGATTTCTCTCCTTTGTGTGTTCTCTGGTGTATTTTAAGTTTTACTGAAGAGTTGAATCTTTTCCCACAGTCAGAGGAGCAGTGAGATTTCTTCCCTGTGGGTCTCTGCTGGTGTTTCTTGAGGAGTTCTGATCTGGAGAGACTCTTCTCTGCCTCGTCAGCATCATGAGGTTGTTGAGGCTCCCCAGAGGATCCACGATAGTCACTTCTCTCTCCTGTGTGAATGACAACGTCAGATGGTTAAATGCCCACAACAAAAATCCACTGTTTATTTGAGGTAAAGGGTGATGCCCAGAGCGTACCCATGAAGTTGTACAACAATTGACGTCTGTTAAATTTGAAAATAAACACAGTCAAGATAGCAACAATAGTCATATTTTGTCTTGTTTTCACATTAGTAGTAACATCGATGATTGTAGGCTATAAATAAGTTATTCATGTTGTTGAAACTCTAAGCAGTGTGCCAGACGACTTTTGGTCTCCAATTTGGGTCCCTTTCTGTGTTTGCGACAATTGCGGCACGAGGGCAAAGCACACACAATTTGGTTGCAGAAACTCCTCCCTGCTAATGAGGAAACCGATAGTTATGGATGTAGTATATCTGGTAATGAGGAAATGTAATGGACTGCTCGCTCCACTCCGGAGCGAGCAGTCGCACTTCGCTTCGCTCCACAGGTAATACTACACTTCTTTACATTACAACGGTTTGGTTTGTTTGATCTGAGCAATTTTTCTTAGCTATCAAAGATAATTGTGTAGTTTAGAGTAATTATCGAGGTTAGCTAGCCAGCCGCGACGCGACGCCTTGTCCTGACTCCAGACTTAGTCAACACACCTAGTCATCAAACCCACTGCTAGCTAGTGGGTTTGCTAGCTAAACAACCGTTACCGATTAGCAGCGCTGTAGATACTAATACATTACAACGGAACGGTTTGACTAGTGCAGTGTTAGCTAGCTAGCTACATAGTTGTCTTTGTCATAGCTTGATAATTGTGTAGTTTAGTAATTATCGAGGTTAGCTAGCCAGCTATTTCCGTCCCCCGCGACGCCATTGTTCCATACCTAGCCAACTATTACCGACGAGCAGCATTGTAGAAACTAAATACATTACAAAGGAACGTCTTGATTAGTGTTATGTTAGCTAGCTACAAAGTTGCTTTTGTATAATAGCCAACCTCTACCGACTAGCAGCAATGTAGAAACTATCACATTACAACGGAACGACTTGATTAGTGTAGTGTTAGTGTTAGTTAGCTAGCATTTTCGTCATTTTAGTCAATAAGATTTTTGCAACGTAAGCTTAACTTTCTGAACATTCGAGACGTGTAGTCCACTTGTCATTCCAATCTCCTTTGCATTAGCGTAGCCTCTTCTGTAGCTTGTCAACTATGTGTCTGTCTATCCCTGTTCTCTCCCCTCTGCACAGGCCATACAAACGCTTCACACCGCGTGGCCGCTGCCACTCTAACCTGGTGGTCCCAGCGCGCACGACCCACGTGGAGTTCCAGGTCTCCGGCAGCCTCTGGAACTGCCGGTCTGCGGCCAACAAGGCTGAGTTCATCTCAGCCTATGCTACCCTCCAGTCCCTAGACTTCCTGGCGCTGACGGAAACATGGATTACCACAGATAACACTGCGACTCCTACTGCTCTCTCCTCGTCTGCCCACGTGTTCACGCATACCCCTAGAGCATCGAGCCAGCGGGGTGGTGGCACTGGAATCCTCATCTCTCCCAAGTGGACATTCTCTCTTTCTCCCCTGACCCATCTGTCTATCTCCTCATTTGAATTCCATGCTGTCACAGTTACCAGCCCTTTCAAGCTTAACATCCTTATCATTTATCGCCCTCCAGGTTCCCTTGGAGAGTTCATCAATGAGCTTGACGCCTTGATAAGTTCCTTTCCTGAGGATGGTTCACCTCTCACAGTTCTGGGTGACTTTAACCTCCCCACGTCTACCTTTGACTCATTCCTCTCTGCCTCCTTCTTTCCACTCCTCTCCTCTTTTGACCTCACCCTCTCACCTTCCCCCCCTACTCACAAGGCAGGCAATACGCTTGACCTCATCTTTACTAGATGCTGTTCTTCCACTAATCTCATTGCAACTCCCCTCCAAGTCTCCGACCACTACCTTGTATCCTTTTCCCTCTCGCTCTCATCCAACACTTCTCACTCTGCCACTACTCGGATGGTATTGCGCCGTCCCAACCTTCGCTCTCCCTCTCCCGCTACTCTCTCCTCTTCCATCCTATCATCTCTTCCCTCTGCTCAAACCTTCTCCAACCTATCTCCTGATTCTGCCTCCTCAACCCTCCTCTCCTCCCTTTCTGCATCCTTTGATTTTCTCTGTCCCCTAATCCTCCAGGCCGGCTCGGTCCTCCCCTCCTGCTCCATGGCTCGACGACTCACTGCGAGCTCACAGAACAGGGCTCCGGGCAGCCGAGCGGAAATGGAGGAAAACTCGCCTCCCTGCGGACCTGGCATCCTTTCACTCCCTCCTCTCTACATTTTCCTCTTCTGTCTCTGCTGCTAAAGCCACTTTCTACCACTCTAAATTCCAAGCATCTGCCTCTAACCCTAGGAAGCTCTTTGCTACCTTCTCCTCCCTCCTGAATCCTCCCCCCCCCCCCCCCCACTCCCTCTCTGCGGATGACTTCGTCAACCATTTTGAAAAGAAGGTTGATGACATCCGATCCTCGTTTGCTAAGTCAAACGACACCGTTGGTCCTGCTCACACTGCCCTACCCTGTGCTTTGACCTCTTTCTCCCCTCTCTCTCCAGATGAAATCTCGCGTCTTGTGACGGCCGGCCGCCCAACAACCTGCCCACTTGACCCTATCCCCTCCTCTCTTCTCCAGACCATTTCCGGAGACCTTCTCCACTACCTCACCTCGCTCATCAACTCATCCTTGACCGCTGGCTACGTCCCTTCCGTCTTCAAGAGAGCGAGAGTTGCACCCCTTCTGAAAAAACCTACACTCGATCCCTCCGATGTCAACAACTACAGACCAGTATCCCTTCTTTCTTTTCTCTCCAAAACTCTTGAACGTGCCGTCCTTGGCCAGCTATCTCTCTCAGAATGACCTTCTTGATCCTAATCAGTCAGGTTTCAAGACTGGGCATTCAACTGAGACTGCTCTTCTCTGTGTCACGGAGGCTCTCCGCTCTGCTAAAGCTAACTCTCTCTCCTCTGCTCTCATCCTTCTAGACCTATCTGCTGCCTTTGATACTGTGAACCATCAGATCCTCCTCTCCACCCTCTCCGAGCTGGGCATCTCCGGCGCGGCCCACGCTTGGATTGCGTCCTACCTGACAGGTCGCTCCTACCAGGTGGCGTGGCGAGAATCTGTCTCCGCACCACGTGCTCTCACCACTGGTGTCCCCCAGGGCTCTGTTCTAGGCCCTCTCCTATTCTCACTATACACCAAGTCACTTGGCTCTGTCATATCCTCACATGGTCTCTCCTATCATTGCTATGCAGACGACACACAATTAATCTTCTCATTTCCCCCTTCTGATAACCAGGTGGCGAATCGCATCTCTGCATGTCTGGCAGACATATCAGTGTGGATGACGGATCACCACCTCAAGCTGAACCTCGGCAAGACGGAGCTGCTCTTCCTCCCGGGGAAGGACTGCCCGTTCCATGATCTCACCATCACGGTTGACAACTCCCTTGTGTCCTCCTCCCAGAGTGCTAAGAACCTTGGCATGACCCTGGACAACACCCTGTCGTTCTCCACTAACATCAAGGCGGTGACCCGATCCTGTAGGTTCATGCTCTACAACATTCGCAGAGTACGACCCTGCCTCACACAGGAAGCGGCACAGGTCCTAGTCCAGGCACTTGTCATCTCCCGTCTGGATTACTGCAACTCGCTGTTGGCTGGGCTCCCTGCCTGTGCCATTAAACCCCTACAACTCATCCAGAACGCCGCAGCCCGTCTGGTATTCAACCTTGCCAAGTTCTCTCACGTCACCCCGCTCCTTCGCTCTCTCCACTGGCTTCCAGTTGAAGCTCGCATCTGCTTGCCTACGGAGCTGTGAGGGGAACGGCACCTCCGTACCTTCAGGCTCTGATCAGGCCCTACACCCAAACAAGGGCACTGCGTTCATCCACCTCTGGCCTGCTCGCCTCCCTACCTCTGAGGAAGCACAGTTCCCGCTCAGCCCAGTCAAAACTGTTCGCTGCTCTGGCACCCCAATGGTGGAACAAGCTCCCTCACGACGCCAGGACAGTGGAGTCAATCACCACCTTCCGGAGACACCTGAAACCCCACCTCTTTAAGGAATACCTAGGATAGGATAAAGTAATCCTTCTAACCCCCCCCCCCCCCTAAAAGATTTAGATGCACTATTGTAAAGTGGTTGTTCCACTGGATATCATAAGGTGAATGCACCAATTTGTAAGTCGCTCTGGATAAGAGCGTCTGCTAAATGACTTAAATGTAAAATGTAAAATATGACTAAAAGTTTGACTAAATGATTTCACTCAGAAACCCTATAACCTGTTGAAATGTATTCGAATTAAGGCTATAATAATGGGTTAATACTGTGCAATACTGTGTGTGAGTAAGACACGGGTACCACTTCAAAAAATGAGCAGGGCAGAGTTGATAAGACGACCTTGGGAAGGAACAGGAGAGGAGGCCTCCTTAAGTTAGGGAGAGAAACAACGGCCTGGGAACGGATAAGGAGACAGGTGGTCTGGGTACTGCTTGGTGGAGTTCTGTACTGGTGTGTGTGTGTGTGTTAATATAAAAGGCTTAGTACATTGTAAGGATTTTCAGAGCTCTCATAAATTAACGTTTAGACCCTTGTAGGCTGGCTATCCGTCTGCTTCATTCAACCAGAATCTAACACACTCTGGGGGGGGCAGACTGAGTAGTTTAATTGAAGTTCGGATTAAGAACATTGATAACTTAATTCACGTAACAGGAAACCACTAGTTATGGATGTAGTATATCTGGTAATGAGGAAACCACTAGTTATGGATGTAGTATATCTGGTAATGAGGAAACCACTAGTTATGGATGTAGTATATCTGGTAATGAGGAACCCACTAGTTAAGGATGTAGTATATCTGGTAATGAGGAAACCACTAGTTATGGATGTAGTATATCTGGTAATGAGGCAACCACTAGTTATGGATGTAGTATATCTGGTAATGAGGAACCCACTAGTTATGGATGTAGTATATCTGGTAATGAGGAAACCACTAGTTATGGATGTAGTATATCTGGTAATGAGGAACCCACTAGTTATGGATATAGTATATCTGGTAATGAGGAAACCACTAGTTATGGATGTAGTATATCTGGTAATGAGGAAACCACTAGTTATGGATGTAGTATATCTGCTAATGAGGAAACCACTAGTTATGGATGTAGTATATCTGGTAATGAGGAAACCACTAGTTATGGATGTAGTATATCTGGTAATGAGGAAACCACTAGTTATGGATATAGTATATCTGCTAATGAGGAAACCACTAGTTATGGATATAGTATATCTGCTAATGAGGAAACCACTAGTTATGGATGTAGTATATCTGCCTGGAGCAAAAATGGTGAGCTAAGATTTTAGTTTTTCACAATGTATTCTGAATATTACAGCGCAAGATCAGGAGTGCTACTCAAGGAAACTCACATTAAGCTCTGTGTCTACTCACTAATTCACCACCGTGGGGGAAACTCAGGGGAGTTCTCATAGGCTGACAGCAAAAATAGCCTCCATTTACAGGTTGATGATGAGTACATTTCACATTACTTTTGGATTATAATTGTAAGGCTCGTTTGAATCTCCTGCTTAATATGTTTGTGTTATTGTCACAAATCAACTGATTTATAGTTAAACACTTCAACCAGTTAAATGCTCTTTGGCTAGCTTTTCCATCAGCCTGACAATAAGGGTTTGTACACTAAGTGTTTAACAAATTGGCCCATAACTTCACCTAACAATAACATAGACCTACTGTAGGACCCATAACTTCACCTAACAATAACATAGACCTACTGTAGGACCCATAACTTTATCTAACAACAACATAGACGTAGGACTATAAATCATTTAATATTTCAGGTGAAACATGGAAATTAAAATGTCTTTGTCATGACATTTCATAACCTGATCACCAAATAATTTTGTGAATAATCCCACTAGGCTACTCTGTAATGTGTTGTCATTCTAAATGTCCTGAATAAAGGAAAATATCTCTGTGTGTTGAACAATAGCCTATCCATCAAGGAACAGTTCTCTACACATTATGAGCAAAGTAGGAATGTTGGATCCAACGTGGAGCATATCTCTGTGCACAAACAGACTAACGAGACCCTACTGTAAATCAATCAGACAATAACGCATTATAAAAATCAATTTGTTAGGGGTGTTGGATCCAATGTGGAGCACAGTATAACTGTCTTTACCAGAGTAATGAATGAAGAAGCACTTTGGTTGTTGTTGCATGTCGTCATGTTTGTCATGTGACTGTCATTCAGAAAATGATTTCCTGGATCAGCTGATGATAGTTGAACATGTGACTGTAACTAAACAGCTAAAGTATTATGTATTATGTGTAATTATTGAAGAACCACATTAATGACAGTATCCATTTGGGAGTTGTCAATAAAGTTAAGGTCACTCTTGGTTAGAACCATTGGATTAGCAAACTCTGAAATGATTTAGGATTTCTGTATCCATGAAAACTGTTTTTCCAGCGTAACATAAGGAGACACTAAATGTTAAGTAGGTAGAGAGCATTTCAGAGATCTGAATACAAACAACTTTCCTAACAGGACAATAACCTAAACCACAAGGCCAAATCTACACTGGAGGAGCTTACCAAGATGACATTGAATGTTCCTGAGTGGCCTAGTTACAGTTTGGACTTAAATCGTCTTTAAAATCTATAGCAAGACTTGAAAATGGCTTTCTAGCAATGATCAACAACCAACTTGACAGAACATGAAGGATTTTAAAAAGAATAATGAATATTCACATGAAGATCAGTCTCCTATTGGATGACATCACGACTTCCCATCAAGCCAACTCCTTGAAGGCCTTACTATGACATCACTCACTCCTTCTAGTTTGCAGTTGTTAAAAAAACACTATTTTGCTCAAAACATTTATTTGTTTCCCATTAGTGTGTTTATACTTTACTGTATTTATATCACTTTTCAACAGGAAAAGTGAACAATTCATACAGTACAAAAACATATTTGAGTGTAGAATGCCCTTTTAAAAATCACACATTAGTTCAACATCTGCAGAGTTTGTGTCCCTGTTTTATTAGATAGTACTCACTGTATTTACTGGTGTTAATCAGATCAATGTCCCTGTTTTATTAGATAGTACTCACTGTATTTACTGGTGTTAACCAGATCAATGCCCCTGTTTTATTAGATAGTACTCACTGTATTTACTGGTGTTAACCAGATCAATGTCCCTGTTTTATTAGATAGTACTCACTGTATTTACTGGTGTTAATCAGATCAATGTCCCTGTTTTATTAGATAGTACTCACTGTATTTACTGGTGTTAATCAGATCAATGTCCCTGTTTTATTAGATAGTACTCACTGTATTTACTGGTGTTAATCAGATCAATGTCCCTGTTTTATTAGATAGTACTCACTGTATTTACTGGTGTTAATCAGATCAATGTCCCTGTTTTATTAGATAGTACTCACTGTATTTACTGGTGTTAATCAGATCAATGTCCCTGTTTTATTAGATAGTACTCACTGTATTTACTGGTGTTAATCAGATCAAGGTCCCTGTTTTATTAGATAGTACTCACTGTATTTACTGGTGTTAATCAGATCAATGTCCCTGTTTTATAAGATAGTACTCACTGTATTTACTGGTAATAATCAGTTCTCCAGTCTTCTCTTCTTCGTCCTCCTCTAATGTGACAGTAATCTCCCCCTCTTCATCCTTCATTCCAAAAACGTCTTCATCTTCTTTCACTTCATCCTCCACTCCAAAAACGGCATCTTCCTCCTCGTCTTTCACTCTGAAAGCGTCTTTCTCTTCTTCTTTCACGGTAACAGCCTCACCTTCTACTTGTCTTTGTAATGTAACATCCTCCTCTTCCTCTTTCACGACAACGTTCTGCCACAGTCCCTCTTTCTCCGTCCAGCAGACCTCTTCTTTAGCAGGAGGAGAGTAGCTTAGTGAGCGCATGGTCGGGGATGTTAGCTAGCTAGGCTAATGCTAACTTAACCAGCCAGATAGTTGACTTACAACGTAAATATGAAATTAAATGGGGTAGCTAGTTGTTTCCACATAAGTATGTTTGAATCATAGTGGCAATTAAACCACGAAATTGTCTAAAGAACTTGAATGTTCCGACTTTGTCAGCTAGCGAGCTACCGAGGTGGCTGCAGTTGTTGAAGAAGCGTTCCGTCCACTAGATTATACGTCACACTAGAAACATCGCCTGAAAGACACATATCGCCATCTGCTGTCTGGAGGGAGGAAACGCAGTTGAGGAGGGAAAACTATTTTTATTCTTCATTGAATTATAATATTATAAAGCAGTTTAGGGAAACGTTTTTTTCCTCTCCATTAAATATGAATATTATATCAACAAGTACAAAGAGCAACAAGTGTTTGATTAGTTCAGATTTTTTATGAGAATTTAAAACAAACTCTACATCTACTCCACATCTGTATTTCTGATTCAGTCAAATAACTAGATATCAAAATAAGCACCTAGTTATTGGTACCCTTGATAATGATGAGCAAAAATTACTGTATGAAATAAATAAATTAACTTTACCCACTACCAGGATATTTTAGCCCAAAACCTGGTTACCTCTCTGCTAGGAGGCTGAAACTTGGCCATAAGAGGATCTTCCAGCAAGACACATCAATATCCACAAAGAAATGGTTAATTGGGCACAAAAATCAACATTTTTAATGGCCATCTCAGTCTTCGGACTTGAACTCCATTGAAAATCTGTGGTTTGAATTGAACAGGGCAGTCCATAAGACAGACTAAATAAATCAAGGACATGGAGAGATTCTGTATGGAGGAATGGTCTAAGATCCCACCCAATGTGTTCTCTAATCTCATTAAACATTTCAGTGTCGTTATCCTCCCAAGGGGAGGGTGCTGGAGTACTGAAAACATGGGTGGCAATAATTCAGACCCCAACCTTTTGAGAATTACATTTTAAACTAAATCTCTTTCTCTGAGCAATTGTATTAGTATAAAATAATATAATTTCCTTTTTTTGTGTTGGTGTAACAATACATCATGTAGATGTATATAATGAACAGACTAGGTCTATACTGCTCCTACATGGTGTAACAATACATCATGTAGATGTATATAATGAACAGACTAGGTCTATACTGCTCCTACATGGTGTAACAATACATCATGTAGATGTATATAATGAACAGACTAGGTCTATACTGCTCCTACATGGTGTAACAATACATAATGTTGAAGTATATAATGAACAGACTAGGTTCTATCCTATTCTACTGTATCTGTATTCTACTGTATTACTCATCTCATATGTATATACTGTATTCTATACTATTCTACTGTATCTGTCTATGTATTACTCATCTCATATGTATATACTGTATTCTATCATATTCTACTGTATCTGTCTATGTATTACTCATCTCATATGTATATACTGTATTCTATACTATTCTACTGTATTTTAGTCTATGCCACTCTGACATTGCTCGTCCAAATATTTATATATTCTTAATTCCATTCCTTTACTTTAGATGTGTGTATTTGTTGTGAAGTTGTTACATATTATTGCACTGTTGTCCTTGAGTGGTCCAGCCAGAGCCCGGACTTGAACCCGATCAAACATCTCTGGAGAGACCTGAAAATAGTTGTGCAGCGATGCTCCCCATCCAACCTGACAGAGCTTGAGAGGATCTGCAGAGAAGAATGGAAGAAACTACCCAAATACAGGTGTGTCAAGCTTCTAGTGTCATACCCAAGAAGACTCAAGGCTGTAATCGCTGTTTCAACAAAGTACTGAGTTAAGGGTCTGAACACTTATGTAAATGTAGGATTGGGCCGTTGTCATCAAACTTCCATGATTAGTAAGAATTAGGGTAGATTTATAGGACTATTGTTTTTATGATTCATACATACTTTCCTAACCCTAAAATGTACCTAAATAATCTACAAGATCAGAGTATTTTTAAATCTACCAGTTGGTGTTGAAACAGAGACGAATGATGACTTTCTTGAATTGATCCCTAGTTTCTGACTCCGTGTATTCTATTGAGTCCGTCAACAAAATTAGAATGAAAAGGTATTTAAAGGCACAACATTCTAATTAAAGGTATTACCGTATTTAAAAGAATGGCTTAAGATGAAATGTACTCTAAACCCTATTGAATGAAAACTCCATGACAAAATCTGTTGGCCAACAACTGTGAGGGTTTTCAGCCAGGTATCAACACATGCAGAGTGTGAGTAAGCAAGACATACATTCCTAAATGGGGATCGGCCCCAGTCTCCTGGTAAAACACCAGAACCCTCCCCCTACAGCATTTATGTTCATTTTGAGAAAGTAGCACTACAGTCTCCGGGTAAAAAACTACTTTTGGGTAAAAAAAGACGCGACACCTGTCTATGAATTTGAGAGGTTACATTGATGCTCCAGATACTCAACTAGTCTAAAGCAGACCAGTTTTATTGCTTCTTTAATCATAACAACAGTTTTCAGCTGTGCTAACATAATTGCAAAAGGGTTTTCTAATGATCAATTAGCCTTTTAAAATGATAAACTTGGATTAACTAACACAACGTGCCATAGGAACACAGGAGAGATGGTTGCTGATAATGGGCCTCTGTACGCCTATGTAGATATTCCATTAATAATCATCTGTTTCCAGCTACAATAGTCATTTACAACATTAACAATGTCTACACTGTATTTCAGATCAATTTGATGCTATTTTAATGGACAAAAAATGGCTTTCTTTTAAAAACAAGGTTATTTCTAAGTGACCCCAAACTGTTGAACGGTAGTGTACATCTACATCCTCCCATGTTGCTGAACCACTGATCAATAACTCCCTATTACAGGAAAAAACACAATTTCCATTGGTTGTTAGTACTGTACTGACCTCTCGTCCTCTGTCTCTCTCGTACTCTGCCTTGTGTATTTATCTTCAAAATATTCTTATAGTCCCAACATAGAACCAAATAGACTTCCCAAAAATAATATGGCATTTACTTTATTTCACATTTATTTAATCAGATATGTCAATTGAGAACCAATACGCATTTACAATGACAATCTGAATTAAGAAATACTAATATCAATCTATTTAATAATTAACATGTTTGAAATATCCCAATGATATAGTGAACAACATTTAGGGGTTTACACTTGCATTCAATCAATCTTAAGTTCATAATCAAAACATTTTTTTTTACTCTTTTAATCCGATTTTCGACATGATCATGTCTTGAGCTGGGAAAAACATGTAGACCTATTTTTCAGTATGATTTCATTCATACAATATTATTTAATGTAGAATGAACAAAAACACAATTTCTCAATCAAAAACATAAGTCAGAACACAGCCTCTCTATTCTCTCATGTGATTTCAGGTCCTTTGACTGGGAAAATGTCTTTCCACAATGAGAGCAGTGGTATGTCTTCTCCTCCTGTGTATGTGTATGTATTCTTTCATGCTCTTTCAGGTACCTTAACCGGGTAAATCTCTTTCCACAGTGGGAGCAGTGGTAAGGCTTTTCTCCTGTGTGTATTCTCTCATGCTCCTTCATGCTCTTTAACTGGGTGCAACTCTTTCCACAATGGGAACATTGGAAAGGCTTTTCTCCTGTGTGTGTCCTCTCATGCCTTTCCACGCTCCCTAACCACCTAAAACAATTTCCACACAAGGAGCAGGTGTAAGGCTTCTCTCCAGTGTGTATTCTCTTATGTGCTCTCAGGCTCCCTAACTGAGTAAAACTCTTTCCACACTGGGAGCAGTGATGTCGTCCTGCTGGTTTGGACATCTCAGGTGTCTGGTTTCTCTGAAGAACTCTTCCTGCTGTCAGAAGGAGAGTCTGGTCTCTCTCCAGTCAAAGACAAACAGATTATATAATTAATTAAACAGAGACCTGAATGAAACCTCCACATGATAAAACTTCCTATGATGTTTAATCTCGACTAGATCCCTCAATCACCTGAAGTCAGTTTTCACAAGTATTATTAAACCCACTTCAAAATGCAGGTCTCTGTGTGCTTCTTAGGATGTCCAGGCAGGTGATTCACTTCTAACCGAAGTTTTGCAGGTGTTTAAATGGTTTTCACATCTGCCAGATCATCGAAAAATCAAATTTCAGTACGAGTGTATATATATATATATATTTTTTTTGTTGTACTTTTACACCTTTTTCTCACCAATTTCATGATATCCAATTGCAACTCCCCTACGGACTCCGGGGAGAGGCGAAGGTCGAGCCATGTGTCCTCTGAAACACGACCCTGCCAAGCCGCACTGCACATCTTGACACACTGCTCGTTTAACCCGGAAGACAGCCACACCAATGTGTCGGAGGAAACACTGTCCAGCTGGCGACCGAAGTCAGCGTGCATGCTGACCACCACAAGGAGTCGCTAGAGCACAATGGGACAAGGACGTCCCGGCCAGCCAAACCCTCCAAACCCTCCCCAAACATAACGCTTTGTATTCAGGATATAAAGTTTGTTTCTTTGCCACATTCTTTTGTAGTATTACTTTAGTGCCAACAGCCTCTCTATTCTCTCATGTGATTTCAGGTCCTCTGACTGGGAATGCTTCCTTCTTTTCACTCTGTCATTTAGGTTAGTATTGTGGAGTAACTACAATGTTGTTGATCCATCCGCAGTTTTCTCATATCACAATCATTAAACACTAACTATTTTAAAGTCACCATTGGCCTCATGGTGAAATCCCTGAGCGGTTTCCTTCCTCTCCAGCAACTGAGTTAGTGACTGGGTATATTGATACACCATCTAAAGTGTAATTAATAACTTCACCATGCTCAAAGGGATATTCAATGTCTGCTTTTTTTTACCCATCCACCAATACATGCCCTTCTTTGCGAGGCGTTGGAAAACCTCCCTGGCCTTTGTGGTTGAATCTGTGTTTGAAATTCACTGCTCAACTGAGAGACAATACAGATAATTGTATGTGTGGGGAACAGAGATGAGGTATTCATTCAAATATCATGTTAAACACTATTATTGCACACAGTGAGTCCATGCAACTTATGTGACTTGTTAAGCAAAATCTTTACTCCTGAACTTATTTAGGCTTTTAATTAAATGTGTAAACATTTCCAAAAACATAATTCCACTTTGACATTATGGGGTATTGAATCCATTTAACCCCAGTATCTCTACTTGCACATTCATCTTCTGCACATCCTACCATTCCAGTGTTTAATTGCTATATTGTAATTACTTCGCCACCATGGCCTATTTATTGCCTAACCTCTCTTATCCTACCTCATTTACACATGCTGTATATAGATTTTTCTACTGTATAATTGATTGTATGTTTGTTTTACTCCATGTGTAACTCTGTGTTGTTGTATGTGTCGAATTGCTATGCTTTATCTTGGC
The DNA here is from genome assembly GCF_965601325.2 of Salmo salar. NCBI lineage: Eukaryota > Metazoa > Chordata > Actinopteri > Salmoniformes > Salmonidae > Salmo > Salmo salar. The sequence goes on along the minus strand of NW_027675347.1, from coordinate 500,580 downwards.
CAGGTCGCAGTTGCAAATGAGAACTTGTTCTCAACTGGCCTACCTGGTTAAATAAAGGTGAAATAAAAATAAATAAAAATATGTTTTAAATTTAGGCTGTAACACAACGAAATGTGGGACAAGTCAAGGGGTGTGAATACTTTCTGAAGGCACTGTATATATAAAACTCCCCCCACACAGCAATCTAATAGCATCAGTAAAATCTGTTGAAATTAAACCACAGATAAATATACCTAACATAGTACATCTATTAAACAATACATCACAACACATACATCAGAAATAGTTACACATTATAGAGATCCATTCATGGATGTACAGGTCTGTTGGATAAACGTTCAGAAATGTCCACTGCTGATTTTTTCCAGGCGTCCATAGCGGACACCCTGGCCCTATGAATCCTGGCCGTGGACAAATTCTCAGTCAGAAACACAAGTCAGAACACAGCCTCTCTATTCTCTCGTGTGATTTCAGGTCCTCTGACTGGGAAAATGTCTTTCCACAATGAGAGCAGTGGTATGTCTTCTCCTCCTGTGTATTAGTATGTTGGAAAGGCTTTTCTCCTGTGTGTTTTCTCGCATGCTTTTTCAGACTCCCCGACCACCTAAAACTCTTTTCACACTGGGAACATTGGAAAGGCTTTTCTCCTGTGTGTATTCTCTCATGCGTTTTCAGGCTCACTAACCACCTAAAACTGTTTCCACAGTGAGAACAGTGATAAGGTTTCTCTCCCGTGTGTATTCTCTCATGCTTTTTCAGGACCCATAACCACCTAAAACTGTTTCCACAGTGAGAACAGTGATAAGGCTTCTCTCCCGTGTGTGTTCTCTCATGTCCAACCAGGGCCCCTAACTGAGTAAAATTCTTTCCACAGTGGGAACAGTGGTAGGGCTTTTCTCCTGTATGTGTTCTCTCATGCATTTTCAGGCTCCCAAACCACCTAAAACTCTTTCCACAGTGGGAGCAGTGGTGTTGGTTAGGCGTCTCTGGGTCTGTTTCCCCTGAGGAACTCTTCCTGCTGTCAGAGTCTGGTCTCTCTCCTGCCAAAGACAAACAGAGTATCTAGTTAAACAGAGACCTGAATGAAACCTGCATTAAATAAAAATGTCTTCCTATGAGGTTTAATCTAGACTAGATCCCTCAATACCCTGAGGTCAGTTTTCACAACATTACATCATTAATAATAAACTTGGTGACGGTGAGATTTAAAAACAAATGATGAAGAGCTCCAAATCTAATCTCTCAGGGAATGTCATGTTTATAGGCTGATCAGAGCTCTATAATAATACATAATGTCATGTTTATAGGCTGATCAGAGCTCTATAATAATAGATAATGTCATGTTTATAGGCTGAGCAGAGCTCTATAATAATAGATAATGTCATGTTTATAGGCTGAGCAGAGCTCTATAATAATAGATAATGTCATGTTTATAGGCTGAACAGAGCTCTATAATAATAGATAATGTCATGTGTATAGGCTGATCAGAGCTCTATAATAATAGATAATGTCATGTGTATAGGCTGATCAGAACTCTATAATAATAGATAATGTCATGTGTATAGGCTGATCAGAGCTCTATAATAATAGATAATGTCATGTTATAGGCTGATCAGAGCTCTATAATAATAGATCATGTTTATAGGCTGAACAGAGCTCTATAATAATAGATAATGTCATGTTTATAGGCTGATCAGAGCTCTATAATAATAGATCATGTTTATAGGCTGATCAGAGCTCTAGAATAATAGATAATGTCATGTTTATAGGCTGAACAGAGCTCTATAATAATAGATAATGTCATGTTTATAGGCTGATCAGAGCTCTATAATAATAGATAATGTCATGTTTATAGGCTGATCAGAGCTCTATAATAATAGATCATGTTTATAGGCTGAGCAGAGCTCTATAATAATAGATAATGTCATGTTTATAGGCTGATCAGAGCTCTATAATAATATATATTACTATTCCAGTCAGTGTTATAGGCTGATCAGAGCTCTATAATAATAGATAATGTCATGTTATAGGCTGATCAGAGCTCTATAATAATAGATAATGTCATGTTATAGGCTGATCAGAGCTCTATAATAATAGATAATGTCATGTTTACAGGCTGAACAGAGCTCTATAATAATAGATAATGTCATGTTTATAGGCTGAACAGAGCTCTATAATAATAGATAATGTCATGTTATAGGCTGAGCAGAGCTCTATAATAATAGATAATGTCATGTTTATAGGCTGAACAGAGCTCTATAATAATAGATAATGTCATGTTTATAGGCTGATCAGAGCTCTATAATAATAGATAATGTCATGTGTATAGGCTGATCAGAACTCTATAATAATAGATAATGTCATGTGTATAGGCTGATCAGAGCTCTATAATAATAGATAATGTCATGTTATAGGCTGAACAGAGCTCTATAATAATAGATAATGTCATGTTATAGGCTGAACAGAGCTCTATAATAATAGATAATGTCATGTTTATAGGCTGATCAGAGCTCTATAATAATAGATAATGTCATGTTATAGGCTGAACAGAGCTCTATAATAATAGATAATGTCATGTTTATAGGCTGATCAGAGCTCTATAATAATAGATAATGTCATGTTATAGGCTGAACAGAGCTCTATAATAATAGATAATGTCATGTTTATAGGCTGATCAGAGCTCTATAATAATAGATAATGTCATGTTATAGGCTGATCAGAGCTCTATAATAATAGATAATGTCATGTTTATAGGCTGATCAGAGCTCTATAATAATAGATAATGTCATGTTTACAGGCTGATCAGAGCTCTATAATAATAGATCATGGTTATAGGCTGAGCAGAGCTCTATAATAATAGATAATGTCATGTCTTCAGGCTGATCAGAGCTCTATAATAATAGATAATGTCATGTTTATAGGCTGAGCAGAGCTCCATAATAATAGATAATGTCATGTTTACAGGCTGATCAGAGCTCTATAATAATAGATAATGTCATGTTTACAGGCTGAGCAGAGCTCTATAATAATAAATAATGTCATGTTTATAGGCTGAGCAGAGCTCTATAATAATAGATAATGTCATGTTTATAGGCTGAGCAGAGCTCTATAATAATAGATCATGTTTATAGGCTGAGCAGAGCTCTATAATAATAGATAATGTCATGTTTATAGGCTGAACAGAGCTCTATAATAATAGATAATGTCATGTTTATAGGCTGAACAGAGCTCTATAATAATAGATAATGTTTATAGGCTGATCAGAGCTCTATAATAATATATATTACTATTCCAGTCAGTGTTATAGGCTGCAGTTGATCCATTGTTAATAACGTTTTGTTGGTGTCCCACTTCATCTCTAAAGTAATAATGGACATTACTATCTCTCTAAATTATATTTTTTTGTTTAGCCACACCTTTCCTTCAAAATTGTTATTTTGAAGACTTACAAACTGTCCTTTTGCTATTATGTTCAGTCTCCCCAAAACACTTGTCCTTTTGCTAATATTTTCAGTCTCCCCATAACACGTGTCCATTTCATTTCAATAATGCTTCTTATTGTAACGGGCGTCGTATAGAGGGGACCAAAACGCAGCGTGTTGAGTGTTCATTATTATATTTATTTACTCAAAACACTAATGACAAAATAACAAAAGGAAATTATCAACTTACAGTTCTGTCAGGTACAGAGACTAAACAGAATGCAACTGCCCACAAAAACCCAGGAAGAAAAACCCCTACTTAAATATGATCTCCAATCAGAGGCAACGAGGACCAGCTGCCTCCAATTGGAGATCAACCCCCCAAAAAAACATAGAAAGAGAAAACCTAGAACTAACACATAGAAATAGAAAAACACAAAACACCGCCTGTCACACCCTGACCTACTCTACCATAGAAAATAACCAGTTACTATGGTCAGGACGTGACACTTATTTTATGTATTTCTCCAACATTATTTAGAAATCTGCTTTTTGTGGGTATACACACTCTACGCAAGGCCTACAATGGACACATGTCAAAAATTTCATTTATAACATGTTTGCGATTCTGTGAGACAATTAAGTTGTGATTTTGTGGTGGGGGGACTCTGATGGTATACACATGTTACAGTTAAGTAATAAGGCCAGAGGAAGTGTGGTATATGGCCAATATAGCACGGTTAAAGACTGTTCTTAAGCACGACTCAACACAGAGTGCCCGGATACAGAACTTAGCCGTGGTATATTAGCCATCTATCACAAACCCCTGAGGTGTCTTATTGCTATTATAAACATGTTACCAACATAATTAGAACAGTAAAAATACATGACATACCCGTGGTATACGGCCTGATATACCATGGCTGTCAGCCAATCAGCATTCAGGGCTTTAATCACCCATTTTAAAATGTAGCTTTAACATTATATTATAACATAAATTCCTAGAGTACAGAACAACATTTTCAAGTATAGAATTTCAGTATGCTGCTTTAAAACAACACATTCGTTCAAACCCTTTGGACAGTTAGAGTCCGTTTTTAAGACAGTACTTACTGATGGTAATCAGATCTCCTGACTCCTCTGTCAATATGACCGTTATCTCTCCCTTTCTTCACTCCAAAAACTGCATCCTCTTCTTTCTCTTCCTCCTCTTCTTTTACAGTAACATCCTCCTCCTCCTTCACTCTGAACGCGTCTTCCTTCTCCTCTTTCATGACAATGTTCAGCCACAGAGCTTCTTTCTCCGTCCAGCAGACCTCCCCTTCTTTAGTAGGCGAGGAATACATCAGTGAGCTCATGGTCGGGGATGTTAGCTAGCTAGTTAGCATGAGCGACTAGTTTAGTGCTAGGCTAACTTATCAAGCCAGCTAGTTGACTAACAATGTACCTATAACATTTAAATGGGGGCAATTAACTAGATGTCAGAAGTATATTTAAAACACAGAGGCAAATATGCACAGAAACAGTCTAAATGTTTCGGCTGTTGGCTACCAAGGTGGCTGACTCGTTGTTGTTGATCCGTTCCGTCCACTAGATTATACGTCACGCTGCAGCATCGCCTGAAAGACGCACATCGCCGTCTGCTGACTGGAGGGAAACGCAGTTGAGATTTTTTTTTTTTTTTAAAACAAATGTATTTTTCATTCCTTTCATGAAATAATAATATTATATTGAGACGTTCAAATAGAGCACTGCATATTTTAAGTGAGAATTTAAAACATACTATCATTCACATCTGTATTTAAGGCAGTTTCATATTCATAATTTTTTTATTATTTAATTTTTATAATTTTTTTTAGTTTACAGTAATGTATTCGCTAACTATTATTTTTTTTATTTTTTTAGTTTACACAGATCTTTATTTAACTTGTTGTAAATAACAGTAACATGCAAAAAAGTAACATGCAAAACATAACATAACATAACAGCCAGAGGGAATCCAAAGAAATTAGAGAAAAATAAAAAAACTATTATATCAAATCAAATACAGACATATATCGAATCCATTTTTTTGACATATTGTTTTGTATACGATTTAAAGATTCTACGTACTGTTCCACATCAGATAAAAAAATTAAGAAAAGGGGCTTTTTCTTCAAAAATTTTGATTTGTGGATGAAAGATTTTCCTAATAAAATAAAGAGATTTATGACATACTCACGTTCAATTGTGGAATCAGTGTAGTAAAATAATATGTCAAACTTAGTAATATCAATGGTTGTATGCAATTTGCGGCTAAGATATAGTTTTACATCAGTCCAAAATACTTCACTATATAAACAATTACAGAATAAGTGTTCAATGGATTCAGTTTCTAGTTCACAAAAACTGCATTCACTGGTAACGTCAAATATATATTTAGAAATCAAGCTATTACACGGATAGCATCTATGGATTATCTTAAAGGAGATCTCCTTTACTTTATTGGTCACCATAAATCTGTGTGGAGTGAGCCAAGCACGGCGCCAGTTTACATCAAACAATGAAGCCCAACAAAATATCGCAGAGGGAATAGACTTCCTGTAGAAAATATCCCTTATTAAACGATTGTTGAATTTCGTATCTAGTAGACCAATGCCATTCACCTGAATATCGCTTACAATCGGAGATATTCCAAAATATGCATTATTCTGAAGTAAAGTTTTTATCCCACTAGGTATAGCTTTAATAACAGTGTCATATTCCTTGCTTGAAACCTCAAAGTTGTATATTTCCATAAATTCTCTCCGTGTAAATAGATTCCCACCGTTATTAACCAATTGGCTGACAAGAACAATGTTTTTCGAGAACCATTTATGGTTAAATAACATCTTATTTCTATGTAATATTGACCCATAGTTCCAAATAAAACATTTATGAGGTGAAAAGTTGTGTTTATACAACAAAGCCCAGCACATTAAAGCCTGCTTGTGAAAAACCGCCAGTTTCACAAGAATTTTACCCACAATATATGGACATTGTAGTAAAAAATTAAGCCCGCCGAACTTCTGAAAAACAAAATGAGGTATAATATTCCAGAAGCTATGAGGATTTTTTATGTACCTTTTAATCCAGTTGACCTTTGATATCTGATTGAAGAGAGTGAAATCTAAGACATTTAGACCGCCATCACAAACCCTGTTGGTGATAACATCTCTTTTTATCTTATGTGGCTTGTTTTTCCATATGAAGTTGTACAAAAGCCTATCTAAGGTACAGCAAGTGGATTTGGGAATGTCAATAGATGAAAAAAGATAGGATGCATGAGATAGCCCCTCAGCTTTGGATAAAAGCACCCTTCCTTGAAGACTTAAATCCCTCCCTAACCATGAGGATAATTTTTTTTTGATAGATTCAGTTACAGGGTTCAAATTAAGATCATTCATAGCCTTAAGATTTTTGGTGATCTTTACACCGAGGTAGGTTACAGTATCTTTTTCAGAGATGTTACAATCTGCTTTGTTGACAGCTCCTTTCAAAACAAACAACTCACATTTGGAAAGATTTAAAGTCAAGCCTGGGATTTTGGAGAACTGCTTCACGATATCCAATGCTAATCTAGCTTGAGATACATTTTTCAAAAAAAGTGAGGTGTCATCTGCCAGTTGGGATATCTTGATCTCTCTGGACTGGAATGTAATGCCTTCAAATTTACTTTTATGAACTAATGAGCATAACATTTGAGAAACTAACAAAAATAAAAAAGATGAAATTGGACAACCTTGTCGTATTCCTTTGTAAATGTTAAATCTTGAGGATGTTCCATGACAGAGTTTGATACAGCTATTGCCACCATTATACAGAGTTCTAATAGCATCAACAAAGAAATGACCAAATTTCAAATGCTTAAGACAATCAAAGATAAAATTGTGACTTACTGTATCAAATGCTTTCTGAAAATCCAGAAATAGGATAACAGGGAAGTCATCTAATAGATCACGATACTCAACCAAGTCTAATATCAGCCTCAGATTATTAGATATATGGCGCCCTTTCATAAACCCTGATTGACATTCATCAATCAGATCATTTAAGCAAGACTTTAACCTTTTTGCAAAGATTAAGGCTATAATTTTGTAGTCGTTATTTAGGAGTGTGATTGGACGCCAATTATCAATACTTAGGAGATCCTTGTGTGGTTTAGGTATAAGAGTAATAACCCCTTGCTTCAGAGAGGCAGGTAGTTCTCCCTTCTTTATAGCCTCCTTAAAGGTTTCAAGTAAAAAAGGTGCTATTTCTTCAAAGAAGGTTTTGTAAAATTCAGAGGTTAATCCATCACAACCTGGAGATTTGTTCTTTTTTAACTGAGCAACCCCGTACTGGATGTCCATAATGGATAAATCTTGGCAACAAGACTGATTGAGTTCTTCACTAATCAAATTAACATTCTCTATAGAATCAAGGAGATCCTTAGAGTCACTCAAATTGTTATCTAAGGAGTAAAGATTCTCATAAAACTTAGTGGTAAAGTCTGATAACAACTCTCTATCCTCAGTGGTAACCCCATTAATCTTAAGTTTCCGAAGTGTGTTGAGTTCCCCTCTCCTCTTCTCCAAATTAAAAAAGTATCTACTGTTCTTTTCGCCTTTTTCAAGCCATTGTTTTCTAGATCTTATGAAAGCTCCTCTAGCCTTTTCCTCATACAATGTATCTAGTTGATTCTGTAAATCATTCAATTTATCTTTCTCATTAAGATCAAGATTCTCAATCTCTGTGATATCGGCAATTGTCTTAGAGAGTTCAGCTACCTCACATCTCCTTCTTAAAGCAAGCCGTTTTCCATAAGTAATACAGGCTGAGCGTATTTTAAATTTCAGCAGTTCCCAATATTTCCCATATTCTGCATTAGATGTAGCTAAACTCCAGTAAACATAAATTAGATTCTTAATCACATGTTTTAAATCATCATGCAATAACAATGAGTTATTTCATTTCCAATAACCACCAGAGTATTTCTTACCATCATTACTGCACAATCTTACAGTCAACCATATGACTTTATGATCCGTCAGGACTGCAGGCAGTATTTTTACCTCTACAGTGTTGGGCTCAAGACTAGAGGTTATCACCCACAAATCAATTCTTGATTGTAAGGAACGATCTCTATTACTCCATGTGTATTGTATCTTTCCAGGGTTTTTTACTCTCCATATGTCAATTAAATCCAGGCTTTGGCAGAAATTCACCAACTTGTTCACACCAATGTTAGGCCTATGAGGCAATCAATCAGTCTCATTAGAATAAACCATATTAAAATCTCCACCAACTATTATCTGACTGGATGGATATTTTCTCAGAAGATTTTTAAGAATTTCTTCAATTTCCTCTAGAAGTAAGTTATTTGGAGGACTAGAACAGTATCCATATACATTACACAACACAAATAATCTGTCCATGTGGTTGATGACCGCTACTAGCCAATGTCCATTGGAGTCCATTTGAGTAAACAAAAATTTCCCTTTGAAATTGTGTGCTAAAATTGCAACCCCAGTTGAATGATTTGTCCCGTGGGCCAAAAAAATGTCACTGCCCCACTGATTTTTCCAATAATTATAGTCCTCTTTGCATGAATGTGTTTCTTGAACGAATACAAGATCTGCGTTGCAGTCCTTACAAAACAAAACAAAAGCTTTTCTCTTCAACATGTTACGTATCCCCCTGGCATTGATTGACATAAACTTCAAGTCCATATCTATAGAATAGAAAGAAAAATCCTATGCAATCTCAACTTTACCCTCTCTATAAAAAGTTGCTTCATATATGTATTAACAGAATTCTTAACTTGTAAAATAGTAACACCATGTTTCAAAAGTAGAACGTTCAGTTTGCAGTGGGGAAGGAACTACCTTGTAAACCTACCGACAGAACAAATCAAATCACCCCGGTGGTATTTCTTTACCGTTGGCGAAAAAAGCTCTGATTCCCCTGTAGTATCCACCGTTTCCTTGATTTCGGGCCTGTTGTACAAGAGGCCACAATTTTGCCTTTGCTGCCTTGTCTGCTGCAGTCAAGTCCTCACCGAATCTAAGTTTTCTTTCTTTCAGAAAGGCGCTTTCCTTTGCTTTCTTCCAAACTGCATCTCTCGCTGTGCGAAAAACAAACTGGATGATGATCGATCGGCTGACGATGGCATCTTGTTTCTTCCCAATACGATGAGCGACATCCACAGCCATATCCATATATCCATCGGGGAAGTCCGGTGCCACACGGTTACAGATGTCTCTTACTAAGCGCTTCACATTCTCATCCTTGTTCTCGGGGACACCGTAAAGCCGTAGCCCCCACCTTCTCCGGTATCGCTCTGCTTCCGATAAGCGCTCTTGCATGTCTGCGATGGTCTTCTCCTGAGCAATGCATTTCTCAGACGTAGCAGTGTTTGCAAGTTTAAGCTCTTCGATACTCTTGTATGCATGATTCAGAGAGGTCTCGAGGTCAACTATTTTTGATGTGTTTTCGCGTATCATTTTCTCCAGACCGTCGGCTCTTTCGTTTACAGCATCGATTATGTTGATCTGTAGTTCGCGCAAAGATAATTCTTTATGTGTCTTTTTGGGTGCAGGACTATTGACTGCATTGTCAGAATCAACCGAATGTCCAGAATCCTCCATTTCTTCTCCTGAGGAGTCAGGTGGCGGTTTTTCTCCAACGTATGAGTGCTCAGCTAGCAACTGCCTTCTCCTCCCTTTGCTCTTTCGCACATTTTTTCCTTCCATTTCTCAAAGTTATGAATCAAATTATCGGTCAACTAAGTGTTGTTCTCTATTGTGTTTACTATAAGCCAAGTTCCGTTACATTTAAGTAAGTTTGAGAGGGATAAAAGTTAAGGTTACTCGGAGCAAGCTGAAATCTCGTCTACACTCGCCGCCATCTTCCAGCGCCTCGCTAGCTCGGTATTTAGCTCCAGCTTGTAAACGTCAGCCACACCTCATGCTTTCATATACTGTGTGGTTGTGATATCTAGTGGGAACGCATTAGCACGGTAGACTCTGTTGCCTTGTTGTCAGTAGGGATGTTACTTTTGATACCGGAGCTACGAGGCCTGCGTCCAAATCGATAAGCAGTAAACTTCAAAGCAGTGTACCGATGCCTGTATCACTTTATCAGCAGCACGTCATCAATGGCGTCTGAAGCTTCATTTCATCAAACAACCACCTGATTGGTTTGGTATTGGGCTTGTTCGACACTGCAGGCGACTGCAGACTGACTGATCTACAAATCCCCTGTTGCTGCTGTTGAAAGAAGCGTTCCGTCCACTACATTATACGTCACACTAACATCGCCTTAAAGCCCCACATGATGTATTGTTACACCATGTAGGACCAGTATAGACCTAGTCTGTTCATTATATACATCTACATGATGTATTGTTACACCACGTAGGAGCAGTATAGACCTAGTCTGTTCATTATATACATCTACATGATGTATTGTTACACCATGTAGGAGCAGTATAGACCTAGTCTGTTCATTATGTACATCTACATGATGTATTGTTACACCATGTAGGAGCAGTATAGACCTAGTCTGTTCATTATATACATCTACATGATGTATTGTTACACCATGTAGCAGCAGTATGGAGGTACAGTGGGGGACAAATTGTTGACACCCTTGATAAAGATGAGCAAAAACGACTCTATAAAATAAAGAATTCAAATACTGAGCTATATTGTATAAAAAATAAAGGGAAATTATATTATTTTATACTAATACAATTGCTCAGAGAAAAATATAGAGTTTAACATGTAATTCTCAAAAGGTAGGGGTCTGAATTATTGCCACCCATGTTTTCAATACTCCAGCACCCTCCCCTTGGGAGGATAACGACACTGAAATGTTTTATGAGATTAGAGAACACATTGGGTGGGACCTTAGACCCTTCCTCCATACAGAATCTCTCCAGGTCCTTGATTTATTTAGTCTGCGCTTATGGACTGCCCTGTTCAATTCAAAACACAGGTTTTCAATGGAGTTCAAGTCCGAAGACTGAGATGGCCATTGAAAATGTTGATTTTTGTGCCCAAATAACTATTTCTTTGTGGATGTTGATGTGTCTTGCTGGAAGATCCACTTATGGCCAAGTTTCAGCCTCCTAGCAGAGAGGTAACCAGGTTTTGGGCTAAAATATCCTGGTAGAGGGTAAAGTTTATTTATTTATTTCATACAGTAATTTTAGCTCATCTTTATCAAGGGTATCAATAACTAGGTGCTTATTTTGATATCTAGTTATTTGACTGAATCAGAAATACAGATGGAGTAGATGTAGAGTTTGTTTAAAATTCTCATAAAAAATCTGAACTAATCAAACAACACTTGTTGCTCTTTGTACGTGTTGATATAATATTAATATTTAATGGAGAGAAAAAACGTTTCCCTAAACTGCTTTATAATATTATAATTCAATGAAGAATAAAAATAGTTTTCCCTCCTCAACTGCGTTTCCTCCCTCCAGACAGCAGATGGCGATATGTGTCTTTCAGGCGATGTTTCTAGTGTGACGTATAATCTAGTGGACGGAAAGCTTCTTCAACAACTGCAGCCACCTCGGTAGCTCGCTAGCCGACAAAGTCTGAACATTCAAGTTCTTAAGACAATTTCGTGGTTTAATTGCCACTGTGATTTAAACATAGTACTCCATTTTATGTAATATTTACGTTGTAAGTCAACTAGCTGGCTGGTTAAGTTAGCACTAGTCTAGTCGCTAATGCTAACTAGCTATTATCCCCGACCATGAGTTCACTAAGCTACTCTCCTCCTGTTAAAGAAGAGGAGGTCTGTTGGACGGAGAAAGAAGCTCTGGTGAAAGAGGAGGAGGAAGAGGAGGAAGAGGAGGATGTCACAATACAAAAACAAGTAGAGGATGAGGCTGTTACCGTGAAAGAAGAAGAGAAAGACGTTACAGAGAAAGAAGAAGAAGACGCGTTCAGAGTGAAAGAGGAGGAGGATGTTACAGTAAAAGAAGAGGAGGAAGATGCAGTTTTTGGAGTGAAAGAGGAAGAGGGGGAGATTACTGTCACATTAGAGGAGGACGAAGAAGAGAAGACTGGAGAACTGATTAACACCAGTAAATACAGTGAGTACTATCTAATAAAACAGGGACATTGATCTGATTAACACCAGTAAATACAGTGAGTACTATCTAATAAAACAGGGACATTGATCTGATTAACACCAGTAAATACAGTGAGTACTATCTAATAAAACAGGGACATTGATCTGATTAACACCAGTAAATACAGTGAGTACTATCTAATATAACAGGGACATTGATCTGATTAACACCAGTAAATACAGTGAGTACTATCTAATAAAACAGGGACATTGATCTTTTATTATTTATTTTTTTTAAATCACCTTTATTTAACCAGGTAGGCAAGTTGAGAACAAGTTCTCATTTACAATTGCGACCTGGCCAAGATAAAGCAAAGCAGTTCGACAACATACAACAACACAGAGTTACACATGGAGTAAAACAAACATACAGTCAATAACACAGTAGAAAAAATAAGTCTATATACAATGTGAGCAAATGAAGTGAAATAAGGGAGGTAAAGGCAAAAAGGCCATGGTGGCAAAGTAAATACAATATAGCAAGTAAAACACTGGAATGGTAGATATGCAGTGGAAGAAAGTGCAAAGTAGAAATAGAAATAATGGGGTGCAAAGGAGCAAAATAAATAAATAAATACAGTAGGGGAAGAGGTAGTTGGGCTAAATTATAGATGGGCTATGTACAGGTGCAGTGATCTGTGAGCTGCTCTGACAGCTGGTGCTTAAAGCTAGTGAGGGAGATAAGTGTTTCCAGTTTTAGATATTTTTGTAGTTCGTTCCAGTCACTGGCAGCAGAGAACTGAAAGAAGAGGCGGCCGAAGGGGGAATTGGCTTTGGGGGTGACCAGAGATATACCTGCTGGAGCGCGTGCTACAGGTGTGTGCTGCTATGGTGACCAGTGAGCTGAGATAAGGGGGGACTTTACCTAGCAGGGTCTTGTAGATGACCTGGAGCCAGTGGGTTTGGCGACGAGTATGAAGCGAGGGCCAGCCAACGAGAGCGTACAGGTCGCAGTGGTGGGTAGTATATGGGGCTTTGGTGACAAATCGGATGGCACTGTGACAGACTGCATCCAATTTATTGAGTAGGGTATTGGAGGCTATTTTGTAAATGACATCGCCGAAGTCGAGGATCGGTAGGATGGCCAGTTTTATGAGGGTATGTTTGGCAGCATGAGTGAAGGATGCTATGTTGCGAAATAGGAAGCCAATTCTAGATTTAACTTTGGATTGGAGATGCTTAATATGAGTCTGGAAGGAGAGTTTACAGTCTAACCAGACACCTAGGTATTTGTAGTTGTCCACATATTCTAAGTCAGAAGCGTCCAGAGTAGTGATGCTGGACGGGCGGGCAGGTGCAGGCAGCGATCGTTTGAAGACCATGCATTTAGTTTTACTTGTATTTAAGAGCAGTTGGTGGCCACGGAAGGAGAGTTGTATGGCATTGAAGCTTGTCTGGAGGGTTGTTAACAAAGTGTCCAAAGAAGGGCCAGAAATATACAGAATGGTGTCGTCTGCGTAGAGGTGGATCAGAGACTCACCAGCAGCAAGAGCAACATCATTGATGTATACAGAGAAGAGAGTCGGCCCAAGAATTGAACCCTGTGGCACCCCCATAGAAACTGCCAGAGGTCCGGACAACAGGCCCTCCGATTTGACACACTGAACTCTATCAGAGAAGTAGTTGTTGAACCAGGCGAGGCAATCATTTGAGAAACCAATGCTGTTCAGTCTGCCGATGAGGATGTGGTAACTGACAGAGTCGAAAGCCTTGGCCAGGTCAATGAATACGGCTGCACAGTAATGTTTCTTATCGATGGCGGTTAAGATATCGTTCAGGACCTTGAGCGTCACTGAGGTGCAGTTGCTGTTTGAGGTGAAGAAACATTTGTTTTTGTTGTACATGAATAACTTATTTCTAGTCTACAATCATCCATGTTACTACTAATGTGAAAACAAGACAAAATATGACTATTCTTGCTCATTTTAAGGCAAATATCAAATAATTTTAACATTCATTACAGACGTCAATTGTTGTCCAACATCATGGCTCCGCTGTTGGCATCACCTTTTACAGTGGATTACCGCTGTTGTGGGCCATTAACCATCTGTATGACTTTGTTGTTCACACAGGAGAGAGACGTGACTATCGTGGATCCTCTGGGGAGCCTCAACAACCTCATGATGCTGACGAGGCAGAGAAGAGTCTCTCCACATCAGAACACCTCAAGAAACACCTGCAGAGAACCACAGGGATAAGAACTCACCGCTGCTTTGACTGTGGGAAAAGATGCACCTCATCAGGCATTATATCACACCGGAGAATTCACACAAGGGATAATTCTCACTGCTGCTCTGATTGTGGGAAATTTTTTAAATCTTCATCAGAACTCAAAATACACCTGAGAAATCACACAAAAGAGAAACCTTACTTCTGCTCTGACTGTGGGAAGAGTTTTCCTCATTCAACCAGCCTGATATCACACCAGAGAACACACACAAGAGGGAGAACTTACAGTTGTGATCAATGTGGGAGGAGTTTTCCTATTTTAATCGCTCTGATATCACACCAGAGAACACACACAGGAAAGAAACCATGTAGCTGTGATGAATGTGGGAAGAGTTTTGCTTCACCTGGCGGCCTGACAGCACACCAGAGAACACACACAGGAGAGAAACCTTTTGGCTGTAATCAATGTGGGAAGAGTTTTACTCTGCTAAGCAGCCTGATATACCACCAGAAAACACACACGGTAGAGAAACCTTATAGCTGTGCTCAATGTGGGAAGAGTTTTACTTGTTCTAGCATGCTGACTAGACACCATAGAACACACACAGGAGAGAAACCTTATAGCTGTAATCAATGTGAGAAGAGATACTCTAGTAAAAGATCTCTGATTAAACATCAGAAAATTCATGGAGTTGTTTCATGATATCAATGAATTAATGTCACAATGTAGAATGTTTTAACATTGTAGAAGGAGTATTTTAATAATGTCTCAATGTAGAACCCTAAACGTTTGTCCCCTGTTCTATTGATTTCAACATGATATGGATATTAGCCTCAGGGGGGAAATCCAGGCTCTGAAATGGAAGAGTTACTATTTATGAGATTTAATAAAAAGTGACTAACAAAAAAAGAGTTCTGTTACACTTACCATTTTGGTGACCCACTTGAATCAAAATGCAACACTTCAAAAGGTAGCTAGCTGTTTTCTACAAGTTGTCCTCTAACCAGGGATGTACACATTACTCCCAGATTCCATGTGGTTTTTCAGCTGTTCGTTTTAACAGGATGTGCAACCTCATGTCCCTCCTCTTGCATAATTGATTTCAACATGATATCGATGAGTGATGACAAATAAGTTCCTTTGTTTAGCGACCCCTAAATTTAAATGCATCACTCCAAAATGTAGCTGACTTTCTTCTGCAGGTTGTCCTCTAACCAGTGAGGTAAAATATATCTCCCATTTCCATGTGTTTATTTTAGTTGTGTTAGTTTCAACAGCACGTACAACCTGATTTCCCCCCTAATCGATATCAGTGATTTATTGCTACTTGTCAAAACAACAGCGTTTCTGGTGCAGTTTATAAGGTGCTTGTTTTAAAAATTACAAATAATATGATTATTGTGGCAGATGTTTGTGTATATAGCACATGTTATGTTTAGGTTTTCAATTCATCCCAAACTGTTTCTGCTTATTGGTTATTGATTTGGACACGTTAAAACTGTGTTTTGACATCGGGCTATCCCACCTAGAAAAATGTAATTGAAAAGAAGACTATGCCCCGTTTTTTCAGTGACTTGAAAAAAACTTAATTTCAACTTTAGTTGCAGGTAGCCTAGTGGTTAGAGCGTTGGTCCGTCATTGTAAATCAGAATTTGTTCATAACTGACTTATTGACAATTATTGCCTACCGGGGAACAGAGGGTTAACTGCCATGTTCAGGTGCAGAACGACAGATTTACCTTGTCAGCTCGCGATTCAATCCAGCAACCTTTCGGTTACTGTTAAATGAAGGTTAAAATAAAGAAATAAATACACATGGACGCAGTATAATCATTTGGTCTGTAATCAATTTTATTAACAATCCTACATCACTCCAGTATTTCTTCACAACATTCAAGCGTTAATTGTCTTTATTCCACTACTGAAGAATCATGTCTCAAATCACCTCATATTTCAAACATTCAGCCTGACAAAATATACGTTTTATTATTCCATGCCTGACCTTTAAGTTAATTATTGCCAATACATATTAACAAAAGGGTGTACATTTGATCACAATTCATTTTGACTTTTTCCGTTTTGCAGATGTTTTGTTTGGGCTCGTTCCAAGTGGACCAGAGTTCTAGAAGCTAGTGAGTTTTAGGAAGACGAGAGTTCTAGAAGCTAGTGAGTTTTAGGAAGACGAGAGTTCTAGAAGCTAGTGAGTTTTAGGAAGACGAGAGTTCTAGAAGCTAGTGGGATTTAGGAAGACGAGAGTTCTAGAAGCTAGTGGGATTTAGGAAGAGGAGAGTTCTAGAAGCTAGTGAGTTTTAGGAAGATGAGAGTTCTAGAAGCTAGTGAGTTTTAGGAAGACGAGAGTTCTAGAAGCTAGTGAGTTTTAGGAAGACGAGGGTTCTAGAAGCTAGTGAGTTTTAGGATTCTATAGAAAGAAGAGAAAAAGGAGAAAAAAATATTTCAATTGTATATTATTATTTAGAAATAAGTGTGTTTTTCTTGTTTTTAATTGTTGACAGGAGGTGAAGCATTTTAGTTGATTTTAATATGAAATGGAAGTTGTTTTCTGTTGGTGGTGAGCAAACTTGTCCAACATAAATATAGGATATATTTGTTGTCTTAAGGTGTTACAGGCTTTGGTTTTTCCATTTATGTTTTGAGGTTGGACTTTAGCACGTCTAGCTCGTTAGCACGTCTAGCTCGTTAGCACGTCTAGCTCGTTAGCACGTCTAGCTCGTTAGCCCGTCTAGCTCGTTAGCACGTCTAGCTCGTTAGCACGTCTAGCTCGTTAGCCCGTCTACCTCGTTAGCACGTCTAGCTCGTTAGCACGTCTAGCTCTTTAGCGCGTCTAGCTCATTAGCACGTAGGACGCACTGATTGGTGTCACCTCGTTATTCAGTATGTGTTACACCTGTGCTGGCTTGTCCATCTCGTTAGTGGGAAGGTGTTTCACCTGAGCTGGTCCAGGTTCTATTTAAGAGTGTCTGGCCCAGTGCTCCAGTTGTCTTGATACATGTGGAGAGTCAACACCTTTAGTTGCTCCACCTTTTTGGTTTACTTAGTGGGTCTCATGGTGGGTGTCTTTTAGGTCCCAGTTGTTGTTACTAGTCAACTTCCAGTGGACACCCCATAGTGTCTTTCAGAGCCCCTCCTAAAAAACAAGTTATATTTTGGGTTGGATATAGCATCATATTGTTGATATTTTAATCAATGGCATTTCCTTACAATGCTCATTAGTCTTTCAGTTATTGTTTTTTATCCTCATATTTGTGTACTAAATATTTCTGATTATTTTCATAGTTTTTTCCTGTGAAGCCATTGTGTTGCGTCCATGTCTGACATGTGCTGTATAAATAAAGCTTGATTTGATTTGAACATATTGTAAAACAAATTAACCCAATGACTGACCAATCAACAAACTATTGGTCCACCTTAGTATGAAAACTGTATCAATCCCACTTTTCCAGCCTGCTGAAGGCGTGGTGGAGTGGTAAACACCACCCCCGGCTCTACCAGGGGCTTGAGGTGGTCTCCCACAGCTCTGCTTATGTCATGTTCTGTGGCCTTGCTGTTCCATTTATTGACTGACCCTGCAACACAGAAACACATTTAGTCATATTATATAAAACACTCAAAGTAAGAGCATCTGCTAAATGACTTAAATGTAAATGTAAATGGATATGGAGCATCTATGGCCTCAGTTACACCTGGCACCTAAATGTGACTTCTGTCATCTGATCACTCCAAGCTGCATTAGGTTCAGATCTACCAGGATGGGCCTTTGACATAGTCTGGATGCAGTCAGGCCACTGATTATGCATAAGCAATGTAAAGAGATGGGGTGAATGAGGGGGGAAAAGTATTTGACACAAATTACCTTCATAATATCAAAGAACAAATGTGTGTGCCTGAGGGGAAATTAACTTTCATACAGCCAACAGGGATGAGAAATTACACCAATATTAGTGGATAATTTGCACTAATGTAAATAAACATAGATGGAACATATTCCCTTTAGCTGACGTGATGAACCGCTAAGGGAACATAAATATTTACCATCTAAACCATGTGTGACCTCTCACCTCTCTGGCTGTAGAAGTGTTCTTCCTAACCAGTCCCTCAACAGCTCTCTGACTGAGCTCTACCCTCACTGGGTCTTCAGAGGAGAGGAAGGCTGAGGAGGGATGGAAGGATGAATGGATCAGTCAGTCAATAAAGTGTAGAGCTGCTGTCTATGCTGTCTGACAAATTCACTATTTTAGTAGTTCATTAAAGTAAATAAGGCTTTATGACTGCTGAATACCAACTATCAATCACTTAGATCATGTATTTTCAGGTAGAGATACATCCTTGGGACGTCCTTAGCCCATTGAAGTTGACATTTAAAATGGTTAAGGTAGGGGTTAAGGTTAGGGTTTAGGGTAGGGATGTCCCAAGGATCCCAGATAGCATTGACCATTGTGCATTCTTCTGTCTCTTTTACATAGCAGGTGATGGGTTCTGACTTCTGAACTTGAAAATATTAAATATCCTTATTATGTGAAATTGAATGAAACAATAATGTATGTTGATGCTAATATGATGTACAATATTCCATGATGTTTCTATATGATAACAATAGAGTAATACATTTAATATGATGTACAATATTCCATGATGTTTCTATGTGATAACAATACAGTAATATATTTAATATGATGTACAATATTCCATGATGTTTCTATATGATAACAATACAGTAATATATTTAATATGATGTACAATATTCCATGATGTTTCTATATGATAACAATAGAGTAATATATTTAATATGATGTACAATATTCCATGATGTTTCTATATGATAACAATAGAGTCATATATTTAATATGCCATATACTATTTTTTTAACCGTTTCACAAATTCATTTTAATTATCTTAATCATTATGATTCAACATCAGTTCACCGTCTCACCTCATACTGTATTGGAGCAGCAGCAGCTGACTGCCCAGTTCAACATCAGTTCACCGTCTCACCTCATACTGTATTGGAGCAGCTGACTGCCCAGTTCAACATCAGTTCACCGACTCACCTCATACTGTATTGAAGCAGCAGCAGCTGACTGCCCAGTTCAACATCAGTTCACCGTCTCACCTCATACTGTATTGGAGCAGCAGCGGCTGACTGCCCAGTTCAACATCAGTTCACCGTCTCACCTCATACTGTATTGGAGCAGCAGCTGCTGACTGCCCAGTTCAACATCAGTTCACCGTCTCACCTCATACTGTATTGGAGCAGCAGCAGCTGACTGCCCAGTTCAACATCAGTTCACCGTCTCACCTCATACTGTATTGGAGCAGCAGCAGCTGACTGCCCGGTTCAACATCAGTTCACCGTCTCACCTCATACTGTATTGGAGCAGCAGCAGCTGACTGCCCGGTTCAACATCAGTTCACCGTCTCACCTCATACTGTATTGAAGCAGCAGCAGCTGACTGCCCAGTTCAACATCAGTTCACCGTCTCACCTCATACTGTATTGGAGCAGCTGACTGCCCGGTTCAACATCAGTTCACCGTCTCACCTCATACTGTATTGGAGCAGCAGCAGCTGACTGCCCAGTTCAACATCAGTTCACCATCTCACCTCATACTGTATTGGAGCAGCAGCAGCTGACTGCCCAGTTCAACATCAGTTCACCGTCTCACCTCATACTGTATTGGAGCAGCAGCAGCTGACTTGATCGTTGATGCTAATCATCATGTTTGAATCTGAGAGTAAATAGAGCCGACTACAACTCTAAAAATGAAGGGTTCAACTGGAGTTGTTCTCAGATCCCCTAAGAACCGTAGGGTTCTTGGTCAATGAAAAACAGCCCCAAAAGGTTCTTCAAAGAACTTGTTAGAAGGTGGGTTCATCGAGGAACCTCCGTTGTTGCTGGACTTCTTCCGGGAACTTCGCAATTACAACTGAAAACGATGGTGACAAGTTTGGATGCGACAACAGTTAAAAAGGTTAAGTTGGGTTGATGTTTGGCTCTGAATATGTCTCGAAATAATGTATTATAATAATATAACATACTAATAATGAATAACGAAGACAATGATGGTTTTCTGTGAATATCTTCCATAACGTTACTATAGTTAATTAACGTAAATATTAGAAAGACGGGTTTGACCGTCGGCGTTGTATGAGCTACAGTACAGTACCGTTAGCTAGCTAGCTAACGTTATGTCCTAACTAGGCACAACTAGGTTTGGATTATTTCCTCAACTATATTCTTTCCCATATATTGTATATCGTTTCCATAAAGACAACATGGCTTTACACTCATTAACGTAAGTTTCCAATCAAGAGCAGTTCTCACTTTTGTGATAATGAACTAGCTAACGTTAGCTTCGTTAACTAACTAACTAACTAACTTAGGACGGTGACCTGTCCAGACGAGATGTTACAACGAACTGAATCGTCAATGGAGGTCTTCCTCTTTATATAACCTGCTACAGCATGCAATACTATTAACTCACAAGGGGGCTTAACGTTACATGTACAATACTATCCCATTTTGGAAACGTTACATGTACAGTACTATCCCATTTTGGAAACGTTACATAGACAATACTATGCCATTTTGGAAACGTTACATGGACAATACTATCCCATTTTGGAAACGTTACATGTACAATACTGTCCCATTTTGGAAACGTTACATAGACAATACTATGCCATTTTGGAAACGTTACATGTACAATGCTATCCCATTTTGGAAACGTTACATGGACAATACTATCCCATTTTGGAAACGTTACATGTACAATATTATCCCATTTTGGAAACGTTACATGGACAATACTATCCCATTTTGGAAACGTTACATGTACAATACTATCCCATTTTGGAAACGTTACATGTCCGCCCCCTTGTGGAGGGAAATTAATATCTTAGATGGTAGCTGTAGATGGGATTCAAATGCATAATGGTATTAATACAGTGTCTAGACTGCCTCTTTTGTAAATGCCCTTCAGAATCCAAACACAGTATTGCCACGCAGTAAAATGTTGAGTAAAATCTTTCAAGTCAGCCTGTCACACAATGCTATTCTCAAACATAACTAATATTAATAATCAATTAATATTTTAACCTACAGGAATATTTTCATTTTTCACATTTCTATGTTAGTTCCTAGGATTTTGCAACTCATACATTTATATCTTTCAATACTTCTAAAATGGGGTACAGGTGTAAAATAATTACAGGTTTAAAACAATTACAGGTTTAAAATAATTACAGGTGCACCTTACTAGCTTATACTATATCATAAACAGTCTTAAATAGTAAACAAAGATTCTAGTTTTCATCCAGTTCATACAGATAGCTGACTCAGCCCTGTTTACACCTCCAAGGTGCCCCCCACTTAGGAATACACACTCAGAGGCTTTTCTAAAAACTCCACTTTACGTGCTCACCACCAACAGAAAACAACTTCCATCCACTACAATGCTTCACCTTCACCAATATAAACATGGTGTCCACTGGCTGTCAACAATTAAAAACAATTAAAAAAATAATAATTACCACGAGCTTCTAGAACTCTCGTCCCCTTGGAATGAACCCAAACAAAACTCATATCCAATACGGAAAACTAACTTCTTAATAATTTGTAGAAAACAGCTAGCTACATTTTGATTCCAGTGGGTCACCAACGTGGTGAGTGTAACACAACTCTTTTTTTGTTAGTCACTTTTTGTTAAATCTCATAAATAGTAACTCTTCCATTTCAGAGCCTGGATTTCCCCCCTGAGGCTAATATCCATATCATGTTGAAATCAATAGAACAGGGGACAAACATTTAGGGTTCTACATTATGACATCATTAAAATACTCCTTCTACAATGTTAAAACATTCTACAATGTGACATCATTAAAATACTCCTTCTACAATGTTAAAACATTCTACATTGTGACATTATTTCATTGATTGAGGTATTTTATCAGATTATCTCTGGTCACACTGATCACAGCTGAGGTTTCTCCTGTATGTGTTATATGGTGTGAAGTCCGCTTGTTAGACATAGTAAAACTCTTCCCACATTGAGCACAGCTATAAGATTTCTCTCCTGTGTGTGTTTTCTCTGGTGTGACATCAGGCTGGTTGACTGAGTAAAACTCGTCCCACATTGATTACAGCTAAAAGGCTTCTCTCCTGTGTGTGTTCTCTGGTGTTTAGTCAGACAGCTTTTCTCATTAAAGCTCTTCCCACATTGAGCACAGCTATAAGGTTTCTCTCCTGTGTGTGTTCTCCGGTGTTTAGTCAGACAGCTAGATGTAACATAACTCTTCCCACATTCATCACATCTATAAGATTTCTCTCCTGTGTGTGTTCTCTGGTGTGATATCAGGCCAGTTGACCTAGTAAAACTCTTCCCACATTGAGCACAGTTATAACATGTCTCTCCTGTGTGTGTTCTCTGGTGTTTAGTCAGACTGTTAGATGTAACAAAACTCTTCCCACATTCATCACAGCTATAAGATGTCTCTCCTGTGTGTGTTCTCTGGTGTTTAGTCAGACTGCTAGATTTAACATAACTCTTCCCACATTCATCACATCTATAAGGTTTCTCTCCTGTGTGTGTTCTCTGGTGTTTAGTCAGACTGTTAGATGTAACAAAACTCTTCCCACATTCATCACAGCTATAAGGTTTCTCTCCTGTGTGTGTTCTCTGGTGTGATATCAGGCCAGTTGACCTAGTAAAACTCTTCCCACATTGAGCACAGTTATAAGGTTTCTCTCCTGTGTGTGTTCTCTGGTGTGATATCAGGCTGGTTGATTGAGTAAAACTCTTCCCACATTGAGTACAGCTAAAAGGTTTCTCTCCTGTGTGGGTTCTCTGATGAATTTTAATGCCTGATGGGGAGGTGAATCTCTTCCCACAGTCAGAGCAGCAGTGAGTTCTCTTCCCTGTGGATCTCTGCAGGTGTTTATTGAGGTGTTCCAATGTGGAGAGACTCTTCTCTGCCTCTTCAGCATCATGAGGTTGTTGAGGCTCCCCAGAGGATCCACGATAGTCACGTCTCTCTCCTGCGTGAACAACAAAGTCAGACAGATGATTAAAGGTCCACAAAATGAGCAAGAATAGTCATATTTTGTATTGTTTTCACATTAGTAGTAACATGATGATTGAGGGCGATGCACACACAATCTGATTGTAGAAACTCCTCCCTGCTAATGAGGAAACCGCTAGTTATGGATGTAGTATATCTGGTAATGACGAAACCACTAGTTATGGATGTAGTATATCTGGTAATGAGGAAACCACTAGTTATGGATGTAGTATATCTGGTAATGAGGAAACCACTAGTTATGGATGTAGTATATCTGCTAATGAGGAAACCACTAGTTATGGATGTAGTATATCTGGTAATGAGGAAACCACTAGTTATGGATGTAGTATATCTGGTAATGAGGAAACCACTAGTTATGGATGTAGTATATCTGGTAATGAGGAAACCACTAGTTATGGATGTAGTATATCTGGTAATGAGGAAACCACTAGTTATGGATGTAGTATATCTGCTAATGAGGAAACCACTAGTTATGGATGTAGTATATCTGCTAATGAAGAAACCACTAGTTATGGATGTAGTATATCTGGTAATGAGGAAACCACTAGTTATGGATGTAGTATATCTGGTAATGAGGAAACCACTAGTTATGGATGTAGTATATCTGCTAATGAGGAAACCACTAGTTATGGATGTAGTATATCTGCTAATGAGGAAACCACTAGTTATGGATGTAGTATATCTGCTAATGAGGAAACCACTAGTTATGGATGTAGTATATCTGCTAATGTGGAAACCACTAGTTATGGATGTAGTATATCTGCTAATGTGGAAACCACTAGTTACGGATGTAGTATATCTGGTAATGAGGAAACCACTAGTTACGGATGTAGTATATCTGGTAATGAGGAAACCACTAGTTATGGATGTAGTATATCTGGTAATGAGGAAACCACTAGTTATGGATGTAGTATATCTGCTAATGAGGAAACCACTAGTTATGGATGTAGTATATCTGGTAATGAGGAAACCACTAGTTATGGATGTAGTATATCTGGTAATGAGGAAACCACTAGTTATGGATGTAGTATATCTGGTAATGAGGAAACCACTAGTTATGGATGTAGTATATCTGGTAATGAGGAAACCACTAGTTATGGATGTAGTATATCTGGTAATGAGGAAACCACTAGTTATGGATGTAGTATATCTGCCTGGAGCAAAAAATAGTGCGCAAAGATTTTAGTTTTTCACAATGTATTCTGAATATTACAGCGCATATCAGGACAAGATCAGGAGTGCTACTCAAGGAAACTCACATTAAGCTCTGTGTCTATTCACTAATTCACCACCGTGGGGGAAAACCCAGGGGAGTTCTCAGAGGCTGACAGCAAAAATAGCCTCCATTTACAGGTTGATTATAAGTGCATTTCACATTACTTTTGGATTAGAATTGTAAGGCTCGTTTGAATCTCCTGCTTAATATGTTTGTGTTATTGTCGCAAATCAACTGCTTTATACTTAAAAAACACTTCAACCAGTTAAATGCTCCTTGGCTAGCTTTTCCATCAGCCTGACAATGAGGGTTTGAACAGTAAGTGTTTAACAAACAATAACATAGTAGAGGTCGACAGAACCCTAACCCTAACCCTAACCCTAACTCGACCGATTATGATTTTTCAACGCCGGTACCGATTATTGGATGACCCCAAAAAAAAAACATTAAATCGGCCGATTTTAAATATATATTTGTAATAATGACAATTACAACAATACTGAATTAACACATTTATTTGAACTTAATATAATACATCAATAAAATCAATTTAGTCTCAAATAAATAATGAAACATGTTCAATTTGGTTTAAATAAATAATGAAACATGTTCCATTTGGTTTAAATAATGCAAAAACACAGTGTTGGAGAAGAAAGTAAAAGTGCAATATGTGCCATG
This sequence comes from Salmo salar, assembly GCF_965601325.2. Taxonomy (NCBI): domain Eukaryota; kingdom Metazoa; phylum Chordata; class Actinopteri; order Salmoniformes; family Salmonidae; genus Salmo; species Salmo salar. The sequence goes on along the minus strand of NW_027675347.1, from coordinate 474,849 downwards.
TAAGAAAGCTAACGTTTAAGTTCCTCGCTCAGAACATGAGAACATATGGAAGCTGGTGGTTCCTTTTAACATGAGTCTTCAATATTCCCAGGTAAGAAGTTTTAGGTTGTAGTTATTATAGGAATTATAGGACTATTTCTCTCTATACCATTTGTATTTTATACACCTTTGACTATTGGATGTTCTTATAGGCACTTTAGTATTGCCAGCCTAATCTCAGGAGTTGATAGGCTTGATGTCATAAACAGCGCTGTGCTTCAAGCATTGCTAAGAGCTGCTGGCAAACGCAGTAAAGTGCTGTTTGAATGAATGCTTACGAGCCTGCTGCTGCCTACCACCACTCAGTCACAGCTCAGTCAGACTGCTCTATCAAATATCAAATCATAGACTTAATTATAATATAATAAACACAGAAATACGAGCCTTAGGTCATATTCAATTTAATATCGCTGTTCAAAGACCCAGGAAGGGGTGGAGCCAAACAGGTGTTGTACCTCATTTCCCTCCTTCAGGGAACAGTAATTATAGTCATAAAGTTACACTCCCTTTCAGTCGGTCAACTTCGGTACAACATACTATGGGGAAATACAATCATTCCCCAACTGACCCAAACAGACACTAAACTAAACGGCCCCTGGCAGACCACCCAGACCTGACCCCACAAGATGCTTCAGTTCTGTCAATTTATTAATTGTCTTTTGTTTGAAACACTCCTGTCAATGTTGAGTAAGGACGCACACCTGATTACGCACATAGAAGTAGGATTAGTCTAATAGCCTACAGCTGTGTCTGTCCCAAACTCACTGGCGCAGGAAACTCTGTGGGCCCAGAATATTTTATACAATGTTGCAAGCTTGCCTTCTTCAGTTTCAGGCTACCCAGTTGATAGTAGATACAATGTTTCAAAATCATTGTAGACAGGCCATGTGCAGCCAATGTGATTTATAAGGTATTTATTTTGATCAGGATATTTTCTAACTGCAGTCTGCAATGTTTTTATTTGTTGGCTATTTTAACATAGTTGGCAATAAAAGTTACTTTTAGATTTGTATAATTTATATTTAGATTTAGATAGAATGTAGATTAATCACAGACAATGATTTTGAGATACTATTAGGAATTAAAATGAAACTGTTCCACGAAAATGAAAATCATAACTGGCACCAGATCAGTAGAAATGGTCAGATAAATTGGCACCAAATGGAAAAGGTTGCTGACTGCTGGTGTAGTCTATTACCAGAAACTATAGGAGCATAACGACTGCTGGTGTAGCCTATTACCAGAAACTATAGGAGCATAACGACTGCTGGTGTAGCCTATTACCAGAAACTATTGGAGCACAACGACTGCTGGTGTAGCCTATTACCAGAAACTATAGGAGCATAACGACTGCTGGTGTAGCCTATTACCAGAAACTATAGGAGCATAACGACTGCTGGTGTAGCCTATTACCAGAAACTATAGGAGCATAATGACTGCTGGTGTAGTCTATTACCAGAAACTATTGGAGCACAACGACTGCTGGTGTAGCCTATTACCAGAAACTATAGGAGCATAACGACTGCTGGTGTAGCCTATTACCAGAAACTATTGGAGCACAACGACTGCTGGTGTAGCCTATTACCAGAAACTATAGGAGCATAACAACTGCTGGTGTAGCCTATTACCAGAAACTATAGGAGCATAACGACTGCTGGTGTAGCCTATTACCAGAAACTATAGGAGCATAACAACTGCTGGTGTAGCCTATTACCAGAAACTATAGGAGCTTTGTGGGCTATACTCGGCCTTGTCTTCGGACGGTAAGTTGGTGGTTGTAGACATCCCTCTAGTGGTGTGGGGGCTGTGCTTTGGCAAAGTGGGTGGGGTTATATCCTGCCTGTTTGGCCCTGTCCGGGGGTATCATCGGATGGGGCCACAGTGTCTTCTGATCCCTCCTGTCTCAGCCTCCAGTACTTATGCTGCAGTAGTTTATGTGTCGGGGGGCTAGGGTCAGTCTGTTACATCTGGAGTATTCTCTTGTCTTATCCGGTGTCCTGTGTGAATGTAAATATGCTCTCTCTAATTCTCTCTTTCTCTCTTTCTTTCTTTCTCTCGGAGGACCTGAGCCCTAGGACCATGCCTCAGGACTACCTGGCATGATGACTCCTTGCTGTCCCCAGTCCACCTGGCCATGCTGCTGCTCCAGTTTCAACTGTTCTGCCTGCGGCTATGGAACCCTGACCTGTTCACCGGACGTGCTTGTTGCACCCTCGACAACTACTATGATTATTATTATTTGACCATGCTGGTCATTTATGAACATTTTAACATCTTGACCATGTTCTGTTATAATATCCACCCGGCACAGCCAGAAGAGGACTGGCCACCCCTCATAGCCTGGTTCCTCTCTAGGTTTCTTCCTAGGTTTTTGGCCTTTCTAGGGAGTTTTTCCTAGGGAGTTTTTCCTAGCCACCGTGCTTCTTTCACATGCATTGCTTGCTGTTTGGGGTTTTAGGCTGGGTTTCTGTACAGCACTTTGAGATTTCAGCTGATGTACAAAGGGCTATATAAATAAATTTGATTTGATGATAACGACTGCTGGTGTAGCCTATTACCAGAAACTATAGGAGCATAACGACTGCTGGTGTAGCCTATTACCAGAAACTATAGGAGCATAACGACTGCTGGTGTAGCCTATTACCAGAAACTATAGGAGCATAACGACTGCTGGTGTAGTCTATTACCAGAAACTATAGGAGCATAACGACTGTAGTCTATTACCAGAAACTATAGGAGCATAACGACTGCTGGTGTAGTCTATTACCAGAAACTATAGGAGCATAACGACTGTAGTCTATTACCAGAAACTATAGGAGCATAACAACTCTTCTAAGAGGTTTTTCTGATGGTTAGGCTCTTATTTCAGAGGGGTGTCATCAATAGCCCATAATGACAAAGTGAAAACAGGTAAAAAACAGAAATACCTTATTTACTGAAGCATTCAGACCCTTTGCTATGAGACTCGAAATTGCTTTCAGGTGCATCTTGTTTCCATTAATCATCCTTGAGATGTATCTACAAGTTGTTCGGAGTCCACCTGTGGTAAATTCAATTGATTGGATATGATTTGGAAGGCACACACCTGTCTATATAACGTCCCAGAGTTGACAGTGCATGTCAGAGCAAAAACCAAGCCATGAGGTCGAAGGAACTGTCCGTAGAGCTCCAGGACAAGCTTGTGTCGAGGCACAGATCTGGGGAAGGGTACCAAAAACAAATTCTGCAGCATTGAAGGTCCCCAAGAACACAGTGACCTCCATCATTCTTAAATGGAATACTCTTCCTAGAGCTGGTCACCAGGCCAAACTGAGCAATTGGGGGAGAAGGGCCTCGGTCAGGGAGGTGACCACAAACCTGATGGTCACTCTGACAGAGCTCCAGAGTTCCTCTGTGGAGATGGGAGAACCTTCCAGAAGGACAACCATCTCTGCAGCACTCCACCAACCAGACCTTTATGGTAGAGAGGCCAGACAGAAGCCACTCCTCAGTATAAAGCATATGACAGCCTGCTTGGAGTTTGACAAAAGGCACCTTAAGACTCTAAGACCATGAGAAACAAGATTCTCTGGCTTAATGAAACCAAGATTGAACTCATTGGCCTGAATGCCAAGAGTCAGGTCTGGAGGAAACCTGGCACCATCCCTACGGTGAAGCATGGTGGTGGCAGCATCATGCTGTGGGGATGTTTTTCAGCAGCAGGGACTGGGAGACTAGTCCGGAAAGTATTATGTGAAATTATTTTGATGTGATATTTAAATATTGTGTGAAATTATTCTGAATTGATATGAAAGTATATGTGAAATTATTTTGATGTGATATGAAAGTACAGCAATTTATGTTTCTAGAAACGTATTGCAATTGAGAATCGATTCACATTTAGATGGAATATTTGGCTATTTTACCTGAACAGAGCCAGTCTACCTCTGAAAATAACATACAGTCCTTGGACCTTGAGGAGTAACGGGGGCAGCAATCAGCAGTAGAAACAATAACAAAGCGTACTCCCTGCCCGTTTCGGTAAAAAGCTGAGGGATGGGGCTGGAGAAATGCAACCATCCATGATATCAACATTCTAGTTTTAACCATGTTTTGAGGATATACAGTGTTTGTTTATATTTACTGACAAACATTGGAGTAAAAGAAGCTTATATTTTGGGTTCTGATGGGGTACAACAGTTGAACTAAGCTCATGAGGCATTTATAAGTGAATTCTTCAAGAAACAGATGGGTACATATCATTAATGTATAAGTCCCCAAATGGATGTAACAACTGCTGATTGCCCCTTTAAGAGAACATCTTGGGCTAATCTAATAGGAGATATTGAGGACTACAGTATTTCAGGCATTGTCATTGGATGCATTTGATCAATTGTTAACGTTTTGTTGATGGTCCAGTCTTGATGTTCTACACGTTACAGTGAAGCTTCAGCCATTCCTACAGAACAACATTAAAGTGTAGAACCCCTTTACTGCATATTGGTTCAACGACTGCAGAGACGGTACTTACTGGTGTTAAACAGATCTCCAACCTCCTCTTCTTCCTCCAATGTGACAGTCATCTCCCCCTCCTCCTCTTTCACTCCAAAAACTGCCTCCTCTTTCTCTTCCTCCTCTTCTTTTACTGTAACATCCTCCTCCTCTTTCACTCTGAACGCGTCTTCCTCTTCTTTCACTGAAACGTCTTTCTCTTCTTCTTTCACGGTAACAGCCTCATCCTCTACTTCTTGTTTTACTGTAGGAGGAGAGTAGCTTCGTGAACTCATGGTCAGTATGTTAGCTAGCTGGCATTAGCGACTAGCCTAGTTCTAAGCTAACTTAGCAAACCAGCTAGCTGACAAACAACGTAAATATATAATTAAATGGTCCAACAAGTACATACAACAGAAGTGTGTTTAATACACAGCGACTAATATACACCAAAACAGTGTAAAGAGCGTGAATGTTGTAGCTATGTTTGCTAGAAAGCTACCGAGGTGTCTGACTAGCTGTTGTTGTTGAAGGAGCGTCCCGTCCACTAGATTATACGTCACACTGGCAGCATCGCCTGAACCTAAAAGACGCACATCGCCATCTGCTGACTGGACTGGGCAACGCAGTTGAGGAACCAAACGTTTATTTTTCATTTATTTCATAAAAGTTTAATATTATATTAAGTCGGTCAAAGAGAAGCATGTGTTGATTGATTCGTGTTTAATGAGTGAGAATTTAAAACAAACTTTACACCCACTACATTTTTGCAGTGAACCATACTTCTGACTTGGATCTTTTTGACCCCAGAGGCATATCTTTTATCATGGCCAAAATGTATTTTATTCAATTCTTCCAATTTTTCATGACTTTGTCAATCAACTGGTTGTTAATAAATCTAAATCATGGTTTAGTGTTTCTGTATCAATATGGACTTTTAACAAATGAAATCCTTTGGAGTCATTTTGACCCCAGACAAAAGCACCTTTGATAAATAGGACGTTTATTTCAAATCAAAATCACATTTTATTGGTCACATACACGTGTTTAGCAGATATTATTGCAGGTGTAGCAAAATGCCTGTGTTTCTAGCTCCGACAGTGCAGTAATATCTAACAAGTAATATCTAACAATTTCACAACACATACCCAATACACACACATCTAAGTATTTGAATCTAGGTTTCTCTGTAGACATGATCCATCCCACCAGAGGGTGGAGGGGCTCCTGTAACAGTGGTTTTGACCAGATAGACACCTGCAGACACACAGTATAGTGCCTCCCATGTACTCTCCTAAGATTGGACTTTTCTATACCATGTATCACATGACTGTGTACAAAACTGCCATTGGTAGAAAACTCTGCCAGCGGTATACAGCGCATTCGTAAAGTATTCAGACCCCTTCACTTTTTCCACATTTTGTTATGTTACAGCCTTATTCTAAAATGGATTAAATAGAAAAATGTTGAATAATTTTTAATCCTCATCAATCTTGACACAATACCCCACAATGACAAACCCAAAACAGGTTTTTAGACATTTTTACAAATGTATTTACTTAAGTATTCAGAACCTTTGCTATGAGACTCGAAATTGAACTCAGATGCATCCTGATTCCACTAATCACCCTTGAGATGTTTCTACAACTTGATTGGAGTCCACCTCTGGTAAATTCAATTGATTAGACATGATTTGGAAAGGCACACACCTCTCTATATCAGGTCCCACAGTTCAGTGCATGTCAGAGCAAAAACCAAGCCATGAGGTCAAAGGTATTGTCCGTAGAGCTCTGAGACAGGATTGTGTCGAGGCACAGGTACCAAAAAGGTACCAAAAAATGTCTGCAGCATTGAAGGTCCCCAAGAACACAGGAACACAGTGGCCTCCATCATTCTTAAATGGAAGACGTTTGGAACCACCAAGACTCATCTTAGAGCTGGCCGCCCGGCCAAACTGAGAAATCGTGGGAGAAGGGCCTTGGTCAGGGAGGTGAACAAGAACCCGATGGTCACTCTGACAGAGCTTCCAGAAGGACAACCATCTCTGCAGCACTCCATCAATAAGACCTTTATGGTAGAGAGGCCAGACGGAAGCCACTCCTCAGTAAAAGGTATATGGCAGCCCGTTTGGAGTTTGCCAAAAGGCACCTGAAGGACTCTCAGACCATGAGAAACAAGATTCTCTGGTCTGATTAAACCAAGACTGAACTCTTTGGCCTGAAATCAAAGTGTCATGTCTGGAGGAAAATTGGCACCATCCTTACAGTGAAGCATGGTGGTGGCAACATCATTACTGTGGAGATGTTTTTCAGCAGCAGTGCAAATTGTCCCCTGATATTGGTGTAATTTATCACCCATTTTGTCTGTATGAAAGTTAATTTCCCCTCAGGCACACATGAGTAATTTGTTATTCTTTGTCATATCTTACGCATATTCAGTGGCCTGACTGCGTCCAGACTACATCAAAGGCCCGTCCTGATAGATCTTAACGTAATGCAGCTTGGAGTGATCGGATGACGGAAGTCACATTTAGGTGCCAGGTGTAACTGAGGCCATAGACTATCCATTACTTTGAGTGTTTTATAGAATATGACTAAATGTGATTCTGTGTTGCAGGGGCATTTATCATTTTCAGCAAATCTACTGGGTTGGTTGAAAAGTGATACTAAATCTACATACCATGCACTATTTTGACATAGTGGAAAATATACTGAATGTATATTGTTTTTCATAGTAAGTTATGTGTTGCTTTTGCACATTTGTTCATTGGTTTGCTTAGTGTTGATTGGTCAGTCATTGGGTTTAATTGTTTTACAACATGTTCAAATCAAGCTTTATTTATACAGCACATTTCAGACATGGATGCAACACAATGGCTTGATTAAAATTGATTAAAATATTTATTGGATGGAACATCCAACCCAAAATATAAGGTTGTTTTACTCCATTGTTTGTTGTTACGTTCACCAGCAAGAAAACCAGAAACGTCCCTTAAATTTAAGAGGGACTAACAAAGAGTCACTGACAACAACCACAACTAAACAGGTGTCAGACATAGATGCAACACAATGGCTTCACAGGAAAAAACTATGAAAATAATCAGAAATATTTAGTACACAAATATGAGGATAAAAAACAATAACTGAAAGACTAATGAGCATTGTAAGGAAATGCCATTGATTAAAATATCAACAATATGATGCAACATCCAACCCAAAATATAACTTGTTTTTTAGGAGGGGCTCTGAAAGACACTATGGGGGTGTCCACTGGAAGTTGACTAGTAACAACAACTGGGACCTAAAAGACACCCACCATGAGACCCACTAAATCTGCCCAAGAAGAGGAAAACAAAAGAAAAACCCACACCAAACTTAAAGACAGGAAACAAACCAAAAAGGTGGAGCAACTAAAGGTGTTGACTCTCCACATGTATCAAGACAACTGGAGCACTGGGCCAGACACTCTTAAATAGAACCTGGACCAGCTCAGGTGAAACACCTTCCCACTAACGAGATGGACAAGCCAGCACAGGTGTAACACATACTGACTAACGAGCGATACTTGTCAACAATTAAAAACAAGAAAAACACATTTCTAAATAATAATATACAATCAAAATATTTTTTTTGCCTTTTTCTTACTATAGAATCCTAAAACTCACTATCTTCTAGAACTCTCGTGTTCCTAAAACTCACTAGCTTCTAGAACTCTCGTCTCCTTGGAACGAGCCCAAACAAAACTCATCTCTAATACGGAAAAACATGCAGTTATAATAAATTGTGACCCATGGCAATGCACTGGCTAAACACAAAACACAAACATTTTGACTGCCCACCCGTGAGACAATCAGCAAATTGTCCTTAAAACGAACATGTCTGATTTCAAGAGGAAACTCCTGCAATATCCGTAGTAACTTCCCACCTCACAGCTTCTCTCTCTTTTCAGGGTTCACTAGATAGGCATGTTGTTGGATCGGGGCCCAGTCCCCAATGTCATGCTCTAGTACATTTGGGTTGGGACATCTGAGAATGAACCCTGATATTCTAAAAGCAGGATAACAATGTCAATATAATTGTACCAAAAAATTATCAGTTGGTTGCATAAATAATTATGATTACTAAATCTTACATGAATATTAAACATGAAATATAAAACCCAAATGTACACCCCTTTGTTAATATGTATTAGCAATAATTAACTTAATGGTGAGGCATAAAATGTATCTTTTGTCAGGCTTAATGTTTGAGTCATGCTTCTTCAGTAGTGGAATAAAGACAATTAGTAGTTGAATGTTGTAAATAAATAGTGGAGTGATGTAGGATTGTTCATATAATTGATTATAGACCAATTTATTGTACGGCGACTATGTGTATAGGCTGTAAGTATGTTGAAATTAAATTGTTTTCTTTTCAACTTTCACTTTCAACTAAAACCAAACTTATATTGTATGTCGGGCAAAGTCTTATTTTCTACGACATTTTGCTAGGTGAGATATCCCCAATGTCACAGCTTAAACGTGTCCAAATCAGTAGTCCAAATGCAGAAACAGTTTGTGATAAATTGAAAACCTAAACATAAAATGTAATACATACACAAACATCTGTCACAATAATCATATTACTTGTATTATTTAAAACAAGCACCTTATAAAACTGTACAAGCACCAGAAACGCTGTTGTTTTGACAAGTAGCAATAAATCACTAATATCGATTAGGGGGGAAATCAGGTTGTACATGATGTTGAAACTAACACAACTAAAAAAACACATGGAAATGGGAGATATATTTTACCTCACTGATTAGAGGACAACCTGCAGAAGACAGTCAGCTACATTTTGGAGTGATGCATTTAAATGTAGGGGTCACTAAATAAAGGAACACAACAGTTATTTGTCATCACTCATTAATATCATGTTGAAATCAATTGTACGACAGGAGGGAGATGAGGTTGTACGTCCTGTTAAAACTAACAGCTCAAAAATCACACGGAATCTGGGAATAATGTGTACATCCCTGGTTAGAGGACAATTTGTATAAAACAGCTCGCTACATTTTGAAGTGTTGCATTTTGATTCCAGTGGGTCACCAACGTGGTAAGTGTAACACAGCTCTTTTTGTGTTAGTACTTTTTGTTAAATCTCATAAATAGTAACTCTTCCATTTCAGAGCCTGGATTTTCCCTCTGAGGCTAATATCCATATCATGCTGAAATCAATAGAACAGGGGACAAACGTTTAGGGTTCTACATTGTGACATCATTAAAATACTCCTTCTACAATGTTTAAACATTCTACATTGTGACATCATTAAAATACTCCTACTACAATGTTTAAACATTCTACATTTTATTTCACTGATATCATGAAACAACTCCTTCATGTATTTTCTGATGTTTAATCAGAGATCTTTTATCAGAGTATCTCTTCTCACATTGATTACAGCTATAAGGTTTCTCTCCTGTGTGTGTTCTATGGTGTCTAGTCAGCATGCTAGAACAAGTAAAACTCTTCCCACATTGAGCACAGCTATAAGGTTTCTCTCCTGTGTGTGTTCTCTGGTGTGATATCAGGGCGATTAAAATAGGAAAACTCCTCCCACATTGATCACAACTGTAAGTTCTCTCTCTTGTGTGTGTTCTCTGGTGTATAATAACATTCCTAGATTTATAAAAACTCTTCCCACATTGATCACAGCTATAAGGTTTCTCTCTTGTGTGTGTTCTCTGGTGTGATATCAGGCTGGTTGACAGAGGAAAACTCTTCCCACAGTCAGAGCAGAAGTAAGGTTTCTCTTTTGTGTGATTTCTCAGGTGTATTTTGAGTTCTGATGAAGATTTAAAAAATGTCCCACAATCAGAGCAGCAGTGAGAATTATCCCTTGTGTGAATTCTCCGGTGTGATATAATGCCTGATGAGGTGCATCTTTTCCCACAGTCAAAGCAGCGGTGAGATCTCTTCCCTGTGGTTCTCCGCTGGCGTTTCTTGAGGAGTTCTGATCTGGAGAGACTCTTCTCTGCCTCGTCAGCATCATGAGGTTGTTGAGGCTCCCCAGAGGATCCACGATAGTCACGTCTCTCTCCTGTGTGAACAACAAAGTCAGACAGATGATTAAAGGCCCACAACAGCGGTAATCCACTGTAAAAGGTGATGCCAACAGCGTAGCCATGATGTTGGACAACAATTGACATCTGTAATGAATGTAATGATTACTTGACATTTGTCTTAAAATGAGCAAGAATAGTCATATTTTGTCTTGTTCTCACATTAGTAGTAACATCGAAGATTGTAGGCTAGAAATAAGTTATTCATGTTGTTGAAACTCTAAGTAGTGTGCCAGACGACTTTTGGTCTCCAATATAGGCCCCTTTCTGTGTTTGCTAAAATTGCGGCATGAGGGCGATTTGATTGCAGAAACTCCTCCCTGCTAATGAGGAAACCACTAGTTATGGATGTAGTATATCTGGTAATGAGGAAACCACTAGTTATGGATGTAGTATATCTGGTAATGAGGAAACCACTAGTTATGGATGTAGTATATCTGGTAATGAGGAAACCACTAGTTATGGATGTAGTATATCTGGTAATGAGGAAACCACTAGTTATGGATGTAGTATATCTGGTAATGAGGAAACCACTAGTTATGGATGTAGAATATCTGGTAATGAGGAAACCACTAGTTATGGATGTAGTATATCTGGTAATGAGGAAACCACTAGTTATGGATGTAGTATATCTGGTAATGAGGAAACCACTAGTTATGGATGTAGTATATCTGGTAATGAGGAAACCACTAGTTATGGATGTAGTATATCTGGTAATGAGGAAACCACTAGTTATGGATGTAGTATATCTGCTAATGAGGAAACCACTAGTTATGGATGTAGTATATCTAGTAATGAGGAAACCACTAGTTATGGATGTAGTATATCTGGTAATGAGGAAACCACTAGTTATGGATGTAGTATATCTGGTCATGAGGAAACCACTAGTTATGGATGTAGTATATCTGGTAATGAGGAAACCACTAGTTATGGATGTAGTATATCTGCTAATGAGGAAACCACTAGTTATGGATGTAGTATATCTGGTAATGAGGAAACTACTAGTTATGGATGTAGTATATCTGGTAATGAGGAAACCACTAGTTATGGATGTAGTATATCTGGTAATGAGGAAACCACTAGTTATGGATGTAGTATATCTGCTAATGAGGAAACCACTAGTTATGGATGTAGTATATCTGCTAATGAGGAAACCACTAGTTATGGATGTAGTATATCTGCTAATGAGGAAATCACTAGTTATGGATGTAGTATATCTGGTAATGAGGAAACCACTAGTTATAGATGTAGTATATCTGGTAATGAGGAAACCACTAGTTATGGATGTAGTATATCTGCTAATGAGGAAACCACTAGTTATGGATGTAGTATATCTGGTAATGAGGAAACCACTAGTTATGGATGTAGTATATCTGGTAATGAGGAAACCACTAGTTATGGATGTAGTATATCTGGTAATGAGGAAACGGCTAGTTATGGATGTAGTATATCTGGTAATGAGGAAACCACTAGTTATGGATGTAGTATATCTGGTAATGAGGAAACAACTAGTTATGGATGTAGTATATCTGCTAATGAGGAAACCACTAGTTATGGATGTAGTATATCTGCTAATGAGGAAACCACTAGTTATGGATGTAGTATATCTGGTAATGAGGAACCCACTAGTTATGGATGTAGTATATCTGCCTGGAGCAAAAATGGTGAGCAAAGATTTTAGTTTTTCACAATGTATTCTGAATGTGAATGGGGGAAAACTCAGGGGAGTAACCTCCATTTCCAGGTTGATGATGAGTTCATTTCACACTACTTTGGATTATAATTGTAAGGCTCGTTTGAATGTCCTGCTTAATATGTTTGTGTTATTGTCGCAAATCAACTGCTTTATACTTAAAAAACACTTCAACCAGTAAAATGCTCTTTGGCTTTTCCATCAGCCTGACAATGAGGGTTTGTACACTCTTTGCCAAATTGGCCCATAACTTCACCTAACAACAATCATACCTATGTAATGAACGAAGAAGCACTTTGGTTGTTGTTGCATGACACACATAGTGTCCTCTAGGACCCATAACAATAACATAGACCTACTGTAGGACCCATAACTTCACCTAACAATAACATAGACCTACTGTAGGACCCATAACTTCACCTAACAATAACATAGACCTACTGTAGGACCCATAACTTCACCTAACAATAACATAGACCTACTGTAGGACCCATAACTTCACCTAACAATAACATAGACCTACTGTCGGACCCATAACTTCACCTAACAATAACATAAACCTACTGTAGGACCCAAAACTTCACCTAACAATAACATAGACCTACTGTAGGACCCATAACTTCACCTAACAATAACATAGACCTACTGTAGGACCCATAACTTCACCTAACAACAAATATAGGAAAATATCTGTGTGTGTTGTACAATAGCCTATCCATCAAGGAACAGTTCTCTACACATTATGAGTGAAGTATCTCTGTGTCCAAACAGACTAACGAGACCCTACAGTAAATCAAGCAGACAATAACACATTATAAACATCAATTTGTTAGGAATGTTGGATCCAACGTGGAGCACGGCATAACTGTCTTTACCAGAGTAATGAATGAAGAAGCACTTTGGTTGTTGTAGCATGTCGTGATGTTTGTCATGTGACTGTCATTCAGAAAATGATTTCCTGGATCAGCTGATGATAGTTGAACATGTGACTGTAACTAAACAGCTACAGTATTAAGTATTATGTGTAATTATTGAAGAACCGCGTTAATGACAGTATCCATTTGGGTGTTGTCAATAAAGTTAAGGTGACTCTCGGTTAGAACCATTGGATTTAGTAAACTGAAATGATTTAGGATTTCTGTGCCCATGAAAACTGTTTCCCCAGCGTAACATAAGGAGACACTAAATGTTACGTAGGTAGAGAGCATTTCAGAGATCTGAATACAAAAAAACGTCCTAACAGGACAATAACCTAAACCACAAGGCCAAATCTACACTGGAGGAGCTTACCAAGATGACATTGAATGTTCCTGAGTGGCCTAGTTACAGTTTGGACTTAAATCATCTTGAAAGTCTATAGCAAGACTTGAAAACGGCTTTCTAGCAATGATCAACAACCAACTTGACAGAACATGAAGGATTTTAAAAAGAATAATGAATATTCACATGAAGATCAGTCTCCTATTGGATGACATCACGACTTCCCATCAAGCCAACTCCTTGGAGGCCTTACTATGACATCATTCACTCCTTCTAGTTTGCAGTTGTTAAAAAAACACTATTTTACTCAAAACATTTATTTGTTTCCCATTAGTGTGTTTATACTTTACTGTATTTATATATCACTTTTCAACAGGAAAAGTTTAAAAATCCCTGGAGGACGTCATGAACAATTCATACAGTACAAAAACATATTTGAGTGTAGAATGCCCTTTTAAAAATCACACATTAGTTCAACAACTGCAGAGTTTGTGTCCCTGTTTTATAAGATAGTACTCACTGTATTTACTGGTGTTAATCAGATCAATGTCCCTGTTTTATTAGATAGTACTCACTGTATTTACTGGTGTTAATCAGATCAATGTCCCTGTTTTATTAGATAGTACTCACTGTATTTACTGGTGTTAATCAGATCAATGTCCCTGTTTTATTAGATAGTACTCACTGTATTTACTGGTGTTAATCAGATCAATGTCCCTGTTTTATTAGATAGTACTCACTGTATTTACTGGTGTTAATCAGATCAATGTCCCTGTTTTATTAGATAGTACTCACTGTATTTACTGGTGTTAACCAGATCAATGTCCCTGTTTTATTAGATAGTACTCACTGTATTTACTGGTGTTAATCAGATCAATGTCCCTGTTTTATTAGATAGTACTCACTGTATTTACTGGTGTTAATCAGATCAATGTCCCTGTTTGACTCAGTCAAAAAACAAGATATCAAAATAAGCACCTAGTTATTAATACCCTTGATAAAGATGAGCAAAAATGTATAAAATAAATAAACTTTACCCACTACCAGGATATTTTAGCCCAAAACCTGGTTACCTCTCTGCTAGGAGGCTGAAACTTGGCCATAAGTGGATCTTCCAGCAAGACACATCAACATCCACAAAGAAATGGTTAATTGGGCACAAAAATCAACATTTTCAATGGCCATCTCAGTCTTCGGACTTGAACTCCATTGAAAACCTGTGGTTTGAATTGAACAGGGCAGTCCATAAGACAGACTAAATAAATCAAGGACATGGAGAGATTCTGTATGGAGGAAGGGTCTAAGATCCCACCCAATGTGTTCTCTAATCTCATTAAACATTTCAGTGTCGTTTTCCTCCCAAGGGGAGAGTGCTGGAGTATTGAAAACATGGGTGGCAATAATTCAGACCCCTGCCTTTTGAGAATTACATGTTAAACTAAATCTCTTTCTCTGAGCAATTGTATTAGTATAAAATAATATAATTTCCCTTTTTTTTGGTGTAACAATACATCATGTAGATGTATATAATGAACAGACTAGGTCTATACTGCTCCTACATGGTGTAACAATACATCATGTAGATGTACAGTGGGGGGAAAAAGTATTTGATCCCCTGCTGATTTTGTACATTTGCCCACTTACAAAGAAATAATCAGTCCATAATTTTAATAGTAGGTTTATTTGAGCAGTGAGAGACAGAATAACAACAAAAAAAATCCAGAAAAATGCATGTCAAAAATGTTATAAATTGATTTGCATTTTACTGAGCGAAATAAGTATTTGACCCCCTCTCAATCAGAAAGATTTCTGGCTCCCAGGTGTCTTTTATACAGGTAACGAGCTGAGATTAGGAGCACACTCTTAAAGGGAGTGCTCCTAACTGTAAAGGGATAATTCCAGTACAGTACATGTGTAAAGGGTGTAGAGGGATAATCCCAGTGCAGTACATGTGTAAAAGGATAATTCCAGTACAGTACATGTGTAAAGGGATAATTCCAGTACAGTACATGTGTAAAGGGTGTAGAGGGATAATCCCAGTACAGTACATGTGTAGAGGGTGTAGAGGGATAATCCCAGTGCAGTACATGTGTAAAGGGTGTAGAGGGATAATCCCAGTGCACTACATGTGTAAAGGGTGTAAAGGGATAATTCCAGTGCAGTACATGTGTAAAGGGTGTAGAGGGATAATTCCAGTGCAGTACATGTGTAAAAGGATAATTCCAGTACAGTACATGTGTAAAGGGATAATTCCAGTACAGTACATGTGTAAAGGGTGGAGAGGGATAATCCCAGTACAGTACATGTGTAGAGGGTGTAGAGGGATAATCCCAGTGCAGTACATGTGTAAAGGGTGTTGAGGGATAATTCCAGTGCAGTACATGTGTAAAGGGTGTAGAGGGATAATCCCAGTGCAGTACATGTGTAAAGGGTGTAGAGGGATAATCCCAGTGCAGTACATGTGTAAAGGGTGTAGAGGGATAATCCCAGTGCAGTACATGTGTAAAGGGTGTAAAGGGATAATTCCAGTGCAGTACATGTGTAAAGGGTGTAGAGGGATAATTCCAGTGCAGTACATGTGTAGAGGGATAATCCCAGTGCAGTACATGTGTAAAGGGTGTTGAGGGATAATCCCAGTGCAGTACATGTGTAAAGGGTGTTGAGGGATATTTCCAGTACAGTACATGTGTAAAGGGTGTAAAGGGATAATCCCAGTGCAGTACATGTGTAAAGGGTGTAAAGGGATAATTCCAGTGCAGTACATGTGTAAAGGGTATAGAAGGATAATCCCAGTACAGTACATGTGTAAAGGGTGTAAAGGGATAATTCCAGTGCAGTACATGTGTAAAGGGTGTAGAGGGATAATCCCAGTGCAGTACATGTGTAAAGGGTGTTGAGGGATAATTCCAGTGCACTGGTTATTGACTGCAGACTTAAAATGCTGAAAACAGGTCCCTAGTGGAATGACAACAACATGGCTGCTTGTTAAAGAAGAGATGGAGAGAGAGACAGAGATAACCATATACATTGCACATGGACCGTAAGAAATCCTGAATGTATTGAAATGCCTGGGCTCGCAGGGGATGTGTTAATTCATAACCCATCATTTATACCTGTTAATTCATAACCCATCATTTATACCTGTTAATTCATAACCCATCATTTATAACCCATCATTTATACCTGTTAATTCATAACCCATCATTTATACCTGTTAATTCATAACCCATCATTTATACCTGTTAGTTCATAACCCATCATTTATACCTGTTAGTTCATAACCCATCATTTATACCTGTTAATTCATAACCCATAATTTATACCTGTTAATTCATAACCCATCATTTATACCTGTTAATTCATAACCCATCATTTATACCTGTTAATTCATAACCCATCATTTATACCTGTTTATTCATAACCCATCATTTATACCTGTTAATTCATAACCCATCATTTATACCTGTTAATTCATAACCCATCATTTATACCTGTTAGTTCATAACCCATCATTTATACCTGTTAATTCATAACCCATAATTTATACCTGTTAATTCATAACCCATCATTTATACCTGTTAATTCATAACCCATCATTTATACCTGTTAGTTCATAACCCATCATTTATACCTGTTAATTCATAACCCATAATTTATACCTGTTAATTCATAACCCATCATTTATACCTGTTAATTCATAACCCATCATTTATACCTGTTAATTCACAACCCATCATTTATACCTGTTAATTCATAACCCATCATTTATACCTGTTAATTCATAACCCATCATTTATACCTGTTAGTTCATAACCCATCATTCATAACCCATCATTTATACCTGTTAGTTCATAACCCATCATTTATAACCCATCATTTATACCTGTTAGTTCATAACCCATAATTTATACCTGTTAGTTCATAACCCATCATTTATACCTGTTAATTCATAACCCATCATTTATACCTGTTAGTTCATAACCCATCATTTATACCTGTTAATTCATAACCCATCATTTATACCTGTTAATTCATAACCCATCATTTATACCTGTTAGTTCATAACCCATCATTCATAACCCATCATTTATACCTGTTAGTTCATAACCCATCATTTATACCTGTTAGTTCATAACCCATCATTTATACCTGTTAGTTCATAACCCATCATTTATACCTGTTAGTTCATAACCCATCATTTATACCTGTTAGTTCATAACCCATCATTTATACCTGTTAGTTCATAACCCATCATTTATACCTGTTAATTCATAACCCATCATTTATACCTGTTAGTTCATAATCCATCATTTATACCTGTTAATTCAGGGGCGGTTCAGGCAGGCTGGCACGCTCCCTGACCTAACTTGGCAGGAACTAATGGGGATCCATAATAAACCCCAGGAAGAGTAGCTGCTGCCTTGACAGGAACTAATGGGGATCCATAATAAACCCCAGAAAGAGTAGCTGCTGCCTTGGCAGGAACTAATGGGGATCAATAATTAACCCCAGGAAGAGTAGCTGCTGCCTTGGCAGGAACTAATGGGTATCCATAATAAACCCCAGGAAGACTAGCTGCTGCCTTGGCAGGAACTAATGGGGATCCATAATCAATACAAATACTTGTATCAATATATTTGTGTCTCTTTACTCTCGGATTCTAAAAAGCTAATTAGCATCAAAGTAGACGACATGCAAGACTACAAATCCCTGCAAGCTCCTGCATGTCATCTCTAGCCAACACCTTTCACAGAACAGTTCACTGAATTGTCCATTGAAATAAATGTTGACAATTTAATCATTGCTACATTAAGGTCTGATTGCTGGAGTGCTGCAGAGATGGTTGTCCTTCTGGAAGGTTCTCCCATCTCCACAGAGGAACTCTGGAGCTCTGTCAGAGTGAACATCGGGTTCTTGTTCACCTCCCTGACCAAGGCCCTTTCTCCCATCTCCACAGAGGAACTCTGGAGCTCTGTCAGAGTTACCATCAGGTTATTGGTCACCTCCCTGACCAAGGCCCTCCTCCTCAAATCGCTCAGTTTGGCCAGGTGACCAGCTCTAGGAAGAGTATTCCATTTAAGAATGGAGGCCACTGTGTTCTTAGGGACCTTTAATGCTGCAGAGTGTTTTTTGGTTCCCTTCCCCAGATCTGTGCCTCAACACAATCCTGTCTCGGAGCTCTACGGACAATTCCTTCGTCCTCATTGCTTGGTTTTTGCTCTGACATGCACTGTCAACTCTGGGACCTTATATAGACAGGTGTGTGCCTTCCAAATCATATCCAATCAATTGAATTTACCACAGGTGGACTCCGAACAAGTTGTTGTTGCATCTCAAGGATGATTTAATGGAAACAGGATGCACCCGAAAGCAATTTTGAGTCTCATAGCAAAGGGTCTGAATACTTAAGTAAATAAGGTATTTCTGTTTTTTTTACCTGTTCACTTTTTCATTATTGTGTGTAGATTAATGAGGATTCTATTTTTTAAATCCATTTAAAATAAAGCTGTAACGTAACAAAATGTGTAAAAAGGGAAGGGGTGTGAACTTTCTGAATGAACTGTTTTATTTCATTTTTAAAAATGTAACCTTTATTTAACTCGCAATCACGGCCGGTTGTGACACAGCCTGGACTCGAACCGGGGTGTCTGTAGTGACGCCTCTAGCACTGAGATACAGTGTCCGCTGTGCCACTCAGGGGCCCCAACATCATGTTCTAGTGCTGTCCCCAACTAAAATACCAGCGGTCGGCAAACTTTTCCATTTAGAGTGGCAATGTATCTGACCATTTCTACTGATCTGGTGCCAGTTATGATTTTCATATGCATATTTTCATGGAAGATTTTAAAATCATTGTCTGTGATTAATCTACATTCTATCTAAATCTAAAAGAAAATTATACAAATCTAAAAGGAATTTTTATTGCCAACTATGTAAAAATAACCTACATAAAGCCAACAAATAAAAACATTGCAGCCTGCAGGTAATAAATATCCTATAAATCACTTTGGCTGCACATGGCCTGTCTACAACGAACTTAAAACATATCAACTATCAACTGGGTCCTCCTAAACTTGTGATAGCAAGCTTGCAACATTGTATAAAATATTCTGGGCCCTCAGAGATTCCCGGCCAATGACTTTGGGACAGACACAGCTGTAGGCTATTTGTTCAAAGGATAAGAAGTAATCAGGTATTTTATGACATTTCCACTGGATCAGAGCATTACATTTGTCCCTTTAATGCTGAGTGGTTATCGAAAGGGTGAGAGCTGGAAATATATTTTTTAAATACTTTGAGGAACTATTATCATTTGCAATTGATTTTGATTAGACTTTGTTTACTTGCTTTTTGATGTGAAGAAAAAAATTACTGTTATTGTTTGTTAAACACTTAGTGTACAAACCCTCATTGTCAGGCTGATGGAAAAGCTAGCCAATGAGCATTTTACTGGTTGAAGTGTTTTTTAAGTATAAAGCACTTGATTTGCGACAATAACACAAACATATTAAGCAGGAGATTCAAGCGAGCCTTACAATTATAATCCAAAAGTAATGTGAAATGCACTCATAAGCAACCTGCAAATGGAGGCTATTTTTGCTGTCAGCCTATGAGAACTCCCCTGAGTTTTCCCCCACGGTGGTGAATTAGTAAATAGACACAGAGCTTAATGTGAGTTTCCTTGAGTAGCACTCCTGATCTTGTGCTAAAATCTTTGCTCACCATTTTTGCTCCATGCAGATATACTACATCCATAACTAGTGGTTTCCTCATTACCAGATATACTACATCCATAACTAGCGGTTTCCTCATTACCAGATATACTACATCCATAACTAGTGGTTTCCTTATTACCAGATATACTACATCCATAACTAGTGGTTTCCTCATTACCAGATATACTACATCCATAACTAGTGGTTTCCTCATTACCAGATATACTACATCCATAACTAGTGGTTTCCTCATTACCAGATATACTACATCCATAACTAGTGGTTTCCTCATTAGCAGATATACTACATCCATAACTAGTGGTTTCCTCATTACCAGATATACTACATCCATAACTAGCCGTTTCCTCATTAGCAGGGATGAGTTTCTGCAACCAAATTGTGTGCTTTGCCCTCGTGCCGCAATTTTAGCAAACACAGAAAGGGGCCTATATTGGAGACCAAAGTCGTCTGGCACATTGCTTAGGGTTTCAACAACTTTAATAATTTCTTTCTAGCCTACAATCATCGGTTTTACTACTAATGTGAAAACAAGACTAAAGATGACTATTCTTGCTCATTTTAAGACAATTGTTAAATCATTTTAACATTCATTACAGATGTCAGTTGTTGTACATCATGGCTACACTGTTGGCATCACCTTATACAGTGGATTACTGCAGTTGTGGGCCTTTAATCATCTGTCTAACTTTGTTGTTCACACAGGAGAGAGACGGGACTATCGTGGATCCTCTGGGGAGCCTCAACAACCTCATGATGCTGACGAGGCAGAGAAGAGTCTCTCCATATCAGAACTCCTCAATAAACACCAGCAGAGACCCACAGGGAAGAAAACTCACTGCTGCTCTGACTGTGGGAAGAGATTCACCTCCTCATCAGGCATTAAAATTCATCAGAGAATCCACACAGGAGAGAAACCTTATAGCTGTACTCAATGTGGGAAGAGTTTTGTTTCATCTACTGGTCTGACAGTACACCAGAGAATCCACACAGGAGAGAAACCTTATAGCTGTACTCAATGTGGGAAGAGTTTTGTTTCATCTACTGGTCTGACAGTACACCAGAGAACACACACAGGAGAGAAACCTTATAGCTGTGATCAATGTGGGAAGAGTGTTACTACGTATAGAAATCTTACTCTACACCAGAGAATCCACACAGGAGAGAAACCGTATAGCTGTGATCAATGTGGGAATTGTTTTGCTAGATCTAGCAGTCTGATTCGACACCAGAGAATACACACAGGAGAGAAAGTTTATAGCTGTAATCAATGTGGGAAGAGTTTTGTTTCATCTGGCGATCTGACAGTACACCAGAGAATACACACAGGACCGAAATCTTATAGCTGTACTCAATGTGGGAAGAGTTTTAGTCATTCAACCAGCCTGATATCACACCAGAGAATACACACAGGAGAGAAATATTTTAGCTGTACTCAATGTGGGAAGAGTTTTACTCAGCTAAGAAACCTGATATCACACCAGAGAACACACACAGGAGAGAAAGCGTATAGCTGTGATCAATGTGGGAATATTTTTGCTAGATCTAGCAGTCTGATTCGACACCAGAGAATACACACAGGAGAGAAACTTTATAGCTGTACTCAATGTGGGAAGAGTTTAAGTCATTCAAGCAGCCTGATATCACACCAGAGAACACACACAGGAGAGAAACCGTATAGTTGTACTCAATGTGGGAAGAGTTTTAGTCATTCAACCAGCCTGATATCACACCAGAGAACACACACAGGAGAGAAACCGTATAGCTGTACTCAATGTGGGAAGAGTTTTAGTCATTCAACCAGCCTGATATCACACCAGAGAACACACACAGGAGAGAAACCATATAGCTGTACTCAATGTGGGAAGAGTTTTAGTCATTCAACCAGCCTGATAGCACACCAGAGAACACACACATGAGAGAACTCATAGCTGTAATCAATGTTGGAAGAGTTTTGTTTCATCTACTGGTCTGACAGTACACCAGAGAACACACACAGGAGAGAAAACGTATAGCTCTAATCGATGTGGGAAGAGTTTTACTAAGTCAAACAGCCTGGTACAACACAGAGAACACACACAGGAGAGAAATCTCAAAGCAGATCTCAGATCAAATATCAGAAAATACATACATGAAGGAGTTGTTTCATGATATCAATGAATTAATGGCACAATGTAGAATGTTAACATTGTTGTAGGAGATTTTAATAATTTCACAATGTAGAAGCATAAATGTTTGCCCCTTTATCAATTGATTTCAACAGGATTTGGATATTAGCCTCAGGGGAAAATCCAGGCTCTGAATTGAACGTTTTTTTTTGTGTGTTTAGTTGTGTTACACTTACCACGTTGGTGACCCACTTGAATCAAAATGCAACACTTCAAAATGTAGCTAGCTGTTTTCTACAAATTCTCCTCTAACCAGGGATGTACACATGTTACGGATACAGGTATCCTGTGTGTGTATCCAGTATGTGTGTTTCTTTTCTTTCCTTCTCCCCTCACAGGTGACAATCATCACTCCCCAATCAGTCATCAATCAGTCCCCAATCAGAAGACACCTGCTCCCCTTTCCTCACCCAATCACAGCCCCTTTCCCTTGGTTTAAAAAACCCAGTCTCTAGCTCATTATCACTCTGTGTTCAATCTCTCTCTGTGAGATCAATCTTTGTGTCATTCTTTCAATCTCTCTTTGTATGCTCTCTCTCTCCCATCTCTTTTGTTTTTCTTTCACCCCACATGTCCCATTTGTCCGGTACCTGTGAGTATTGTTTTGTTTGACTTGTTCGTTTGGTGGGAAAAGGGGGTAAGAAGACCAGTCGCCCAACATTACCCGTAGGAAAACAGTGTCTAAATACACTAGTTAGAACTGGGCGGACAACCCCCTGTATTTTTGGTTAGTTAGCTAGCTGTTGTGGAAATAGGCTAGTCTAGCTTAGGGGTGGTTTTGGATTATTGTCTCTTTGCTTGGGTCCCGCTCAAGAAAAAGGAGAAACAAATAATCCTATTGTATATTATTATTTAGAAATACGTGTTTTTTTCTTGATTTTAATTGTTGACAGCCAGTAGACACCATGTTTATATTGTAGAAGGTGAAGCATTGTAGTTGATTATAATGTGAAATGGAAGTTGTTTTCTGTTGGTGGTGAGCAAACTTGTCCATCAAAAATATAGGATATAGTTGTTGTCTTAAGGGGGAAGGTGTTACAGGCTTTGGTTTTTCCATTTATGTTTTGAGGTTGGACTTTAGCACGTCTAGCTCGTTAGCCCGTCTAGCTCGTTAGCGCGTCTAGCCCGTTAGCGCGTCTAGCCCGTTAGCACGTCTAGCTCGTTAGCACGTCTAGCTCGTTAGCATTGTATAGCTCGTTAACACGTCTAGCTCGTTAGCCCGTCTAGCTCGTTAGCACGTAGGACGCACTGATTGGTGTCACCTCAGTTAGTCAGTATGTGTTACACCTGTGCTGGCTTGTCCATCTCGTTATGGTTGAATATAACATCCAATTGTTAATATTGTAATCAATTAATTTTCCTTAGAATGCTCATTAGTCTTTCAGTTGTTATTCTTCATTTTTTTTATCCTCTTATGTTTGTGGTAAATATTGCTGTTTATTTTCATTGTTTTTTTGTTTTCTTTTCCCTGTGAAGCCATTGTGTTTCATCCATGTCTGAAATATGCTGTATAAATAAAGCTTGATTTGAACATATAAAACTAATGAACCCAATGACTGACAATCAACAGACTTTTGCAAAACTAATGAACAAATATGTGCAAAAGCAACACGTATCTTGGTCCATCTTAGTATGAAAAACAGTATAAATTCAGTATATCTTCCACTATGTCAATATAGTGCTGGTATGTAAGTTTAGTATCACTTTTCAACCAACCCAGTTCATTTGTTGAAAATGAAAAATGTTGAAATCAACAATATGTTAAAGGATTCAACTACTGGAAACTGAAACAAACAATTGGATCAAACAGATCAATCCTACTGGACATTGGGTTTGATTCAGACCCTGCCAGCATGGCCAGAGATGTAACTTATAACCACAGAAACAACACAGACCTTTCATGCCTAAAAACACCTAAGTATTAGATTTACTGCCATGGTCTAGTATGTCACTGCATCAGACACCATTCACAATGCTGGCTGAGGTACGAGTAAAACATGACATATTATTTCCTAACCATTCACAATGCTGGCTGAGGTACTAGTAAAACATGACGTATTATTTCCTAACCATTCACAATGCTGGCTGAGGTACTAGTAAAACATGACATATTATTTCCTAACCATTCACAATGCTGGCTGAGGTACGAGTAAAACATGACGTATTATTTCCTAACCATTCACAATGCTGGCTGAGGTACGAGTAAAACATGACGTATTATTTCCTAACCATTCACAATGCTGGCTGAGGTACGAGTAAAACATGACGTATTATTTCCTAACAATTCACAATGCTGGCTGAGGTACGAGTAAAACATGACGTATTATTTCCTAACCATTCACAATGCTGGCTGAGGTACTAGTAAAACATGACATATTATTTCCTAACCATTCACAATGCTGGCTGAGGTACGAGTAAATTATGACATATTATTTCCTAACCATTCACAATGCTGGCTGAGGTACGAGTAAATGATGACATATTATTTCCTAACCATTCACAATGCTGGCTGAGGTACTAGTAAAACATGACATATTATTTCCTAACCATTCACAATGCTGGCTGAGGTACTAGTAAAAACATGACATATTATTTCCTAACCATTCACAATGCTGGCTGAGGTACTAGTAAAACATGACATATTATTTCCTAACCATTCACAATGCTGGCTGAGGTACGAGTAAATGATGACATATTTCCTAACATTTCACAATCCTGGCTGAGGTACGAGTAAAACATGACATATTATTTCCTAACCATTCACAATGCCGGCTGAGGTACGAGTAAAACATGACATATTATTTCCTAACATTTCACAATCCTGGCTGAGGTACTAGTAAAACATGACATATTATTTCCTAACCATTCACAATCCTGGCTGAGGTACGAATACTTCAGTAAATAAATGTGCAAAAATGTAAAAAAAACTGTTTTTGGTTTTTCATTATGGGGTATTGTGATGTCATTATGGTGTATTGTGTGTAGATTGATGAGGGGAAAAATTATTAAATTTTAGAATATGGCTGTAATGTAACAAAATGTGGAAAAGGTGAAGGGGTCTGAATACTTAACAAATGCACTGTATACCCCTGGTAGAGTTTTCTACCGCTGGCAGTTTTGTACACAGTCATGTGATACGTGGTATAGAAAGGTCCAATCTTAGGAGAGTACATGGGAGGCACTATACTGTGTGTCTGCAGGTGTCTATCTGGTCAAAACCACTGATACAGGAGCCCCTCCACCCTCTGGTGGGATGGATCATGTCTACAGAGAAACCTAGATTCAAATACTTAGATTTGTGTGTATTGGGTATATGTTGTGAAATTGTTAGATATTACTTGTTAGATATTACTACACTGTCGCAGCTAGAAAGACAAGCATTTCGCTACACCCGCAATAACATCTGCTAAACACGTGTATGTGACCAATAAAATATGATTTTGATTTGAAATAAATGTCCTATTTATCAAAGGTGCTTTTGGCTGGTGTCAAAATGACTTCAAAGGATTTGAATTTGTTAAAAGTCCATTTTGATACAGAAACACTAAACCATGATTTAGATTTATTAAGAACAAGTTGATTGACAAAGACATGAAAATTTGAAAGAATTGAATAAACCACATTTTGGCCATGATAAAAGATATGCCTCTGGGGTCAAAATGATCCATGTCAGAAGTATGGTTCAATGCAAATATGTAGTGGGTGTAAAGTTGGTTTTAAATTCTCACTCATTAAACACGAATCAATCAACACATGCTTCTCTTTGAACGACTTAATATAATATTAAACTTTTATGAAATAAATGAAAAATAAACGTTTGGTTCCTCAACTGCGTTGCCCAGTCCAGTCAGCAGATGGCGATGTGCGTCTTTTAGGTTCAGGCGATGCTGCCAGTGTGACGTATAATCTAGTGGACGGGACGCTCCTTCAACAACAACAGCTAGTCAGACACCTCGGTAGCTTTCTAGCAAACATAGCTACAACATTCACGCTCTTTACACTGTTTTGGTGTATATTAGTCGATGTGTATTAAACACACTTCTGTCGTATGTACTTGTTGGCCCATTTAATTATATATTTACGTTGTTTGTCAGCTAGCTGGTTTGCTAAGTTATCTTAGAACTAGGCTAGTCGCTAATGCTAACTAGCTAACATCTCCGACCATGAGTTTACTAAGCTACTCTCCTCCTGCTAAAGAAGAGGAGGTCTGCTGGACGGAGGAAGAAACTCTTGTGAAAGAGGAGGAGGAAGAGAAGGATGTTACAATACAAAAACAAGTAGAGGGTGAAGCTGTTACAGTGAAAGAAGAAGAGAAAGACGTTTCAGTGAAAGAAGAGGAAGACTCGTTCAGAGTGAAAGAGGAGGAGGATGTTACAGTAAAAGAAGAGGAGGATGCAGTTTATGGAGTGAAAGAGGAAGAGGGGGAGATGACTGTTACATCGATAGAGGAGGAAACTGGACATCTGGGCCCGGTTTCCCAAACGCAACTTAAGGCGTCCAATGGTTCTAACGGTGAACTTAGCCATAAGATGGTTTTGAGAAACCGTTCCCTGATTAACACTAGTAAGTACTGTCTTAAAAACAGAGGCACAAACTCTGCAGTTGTTGAACTGATGTGTGGTGTTAAAGGGGAAATATGCAATAGCTACATCCATATTTAGACTTTATAATTATTAATTTATAGCCATTGATTCTTGAAGAATATAACACATGCCTCATGAGCTTAGTTCAACTGTTGTACCCCATCAGAACCCCAAATAAGCTTTTTTTACTCCAATGTTTAGAAATGTAAACCAACACTGTATAGCCTCAACATAGTTAAAACTATAATGTTGACATCATGGATGGTTTGTCCTTGCATCCATAGGTCTGTCTATGAATTTGAAATTAGTTACATTTCTCCAGCCCCATCATCATCTTATTACCAAAACAGTGGTGGAATTACAGATTTGTTATTGTTTGGACTGCAGATTGATTGATTGTTGTGTGGCTTGTTTAAAGGGGTAACCTAGGTTTTAAACAGAAACAAAATGGCTGTCCAGAGACTTGGTTTGGTAAACAGCTGAGGGATGGGGGCTGGAGAAATGTAACCACTCTCAAATTCATAGAGGAAGCTATTGTATCAACCTTAATCCAAAACCTAGCGACCTCTTCAAGAAGTTCAGACATCTTGGCGTAACAGTTATGTTGGCTTGACAGTTGCTGGACCCAGGTTTGAGTCCAGCTCAGGGCTACCCCCTGAATTGACTACACTATAAATACAAGGACTGGCCACCCATGAGGTCAAAATTATAGTTTTAACCTGATTTCAAGGCTATATAGTATATTCTATAATTGGCAGTTAAGATTTGCTGTGGGGGTCAAATTGTTGTCAAATTGGAAGTTTACATACACTTATGTTGGCGTCATTAAAACTCGTTTTTCAACCACTCCACACATTTCTTGTTAACTAACTGTAATTTTGGCAAGTCGGTTAGGACATCTACTTTGTGCATGACACAAGTAATTTTTTCAACAGTTGTTTACAGACAGATTATTTCACTTATAATTCACTGTATCACAATTCCAGTGGGTTTGAAGTTTACATACACTAAGTTGACTGTGCCTTTAAACAGCTTGGAGAATTCCAGAGAATTATGCCATGGCTTTAGAAGCTTCTGATAGGCTAATTGACATCATTTGAGTCAATTGGAGGTGTACCTGTGGATGTGTTTCAAGGCATACCTTCAAACTCGGTGCCTCTTTGCTTGACATCATGGGAATATCAAAAGAAATCAGCCAAGACCTCAGTCTGGTTCATCCTTGGGAGCAATTTCCAAACGCCTGAAGGTACCACGTTCATCTGTACAAACAATAGTACGCAAGTATAAACACCATGGGACCACGCGGCTGTCATACCGCTCAGGATAGAGACGCGTTCTGTCTCCTAGAGATTAACGTTCTTTGGTGCGAAAAGAGCAAATCAATCCCAGAACAACAGCAAAGGACCTTGTGAAGATGCTGGAGGAAACAGGTACAAAAGTATCTATATCCAAAGTAAAACAAGTCCTATATCTGAAAGGCCGCTCACCAAGGAAGAAGCCACTGCTCCAAAACTGCCATAAAAAAAAGCCAGACTACGGTTTGCAACTGCACATGGGGACAAAGATCGTACATTTTGAAAAAATGTCATCTGGTCTGATTATACAAAAATAGAACGGTTTGGCCATAATGACCATCGTTATGTTTGGAGGGAAAAGGGGGAGGCTTGCAAGCCGAAGAACACCATCCCAACTGTGAAGCACAGGGGTGGCAGCATCATATTGTGGGGATGCTTTGCTGCAATAGGGACTAGTGCAGTTCACAAAATAGATGGCGTCATGAGGAAGGAAAAGTATGTCGATATATTGAAGCAATATCTCAAGACATCCGTCAGGAAGTTAAAGCTTGGTTGCAAGTGAGTCTTCCATATGGACAATGACCCCAAGCACACTTCCAAAGTTGTGGCAAAATGGCTGAAGGACAACAATGTATTGGAATGGCTATCACAAAGCCCTGACCTCCATCCTATAGAACATTTGTGGGCAGATCTGAAAAAGCGTGTACGAGCAAAGAGACCTACAAACCTGACTCAGTTACACCAACTCTGTCAGGAGGAATGGGCCAAAATTCACCCAACTTATTGTGGGATGCTTGTGGGAGGCTACCCAAAACGTTTGACCCAAGTTAAACAATTTAAAGGCAATACAACCAAATGCTAATTGAGTGTATGTAAACTTCTGACCCACTGGGAATGTGATGAACGAAATAAAAGCTAAAATAAATCATTCTCTCTACTATTATTCTGACATTTCACATTCTTAAAATAAAGTGGTGATCCTACTTGACCTAAGACAGGGAAGAATTTCCACTCGGATTAAATGTTAGGAATTGTGAGAAACTGAGTTTAAATGTATTTGGCTAATGTGTATGTAAACTTCCGACTTCAACTGTATACATAGATTCAATTACATTAAGGGTGAAACATACCTAGATTCAATAACATTTATATGTTTCAATAACATTCATGAATTGGTTTGAAACCTTTGTTTTAGAACCTTCTCAAAGTTGGTGCCTTGACGGTTTCTCACTCGTACCCTGACTTTTTAAAAGGGATTTTGGGACAATTAGCTTAGTTTATAACATGTATTTTAGGAACTGCGTGTCACAGCATGACAATGTGAACATGATTGGTCGACAGTCTCTTGGATGGGCATTAAACATTTGAATAAAGCTGTAATTTAACAAAATGTGGAAAAGGGGAAGGGGTCTGAACTTTCTGAATGCTCTATGTTTTATTATATTTTTCAAATGTAACCTTTATTTAACTAGACAAGTCAGTTAAGAACAAATTCTTTTTTACAATGACGGACGACGCTTGGCCAATTGTGCGTCTCCCTATGGGACTCCCAATCACGGCCGGTTGGGATACAGCCAGGATTCGAACCAGGGTCTGTAGTGACGCCTCAAGCACTGAAATGCACCACTCGGGAGCCCCAAAATCATCTTCCCCAACTAAAATAAATCTTGGCCAACCAAGAGTCTAATTTTGTTTCTACCAATCGATTGGTTGAAAATTTCGAATGTGTATTTTTCCATATATAAACACCACCCACGTGTATTAACCTGTTACGGCTAGGGGGCAGTATTTTCACGGCTGGATAAAAAACGTACCCGATTCAATCTGGTTACTAATCCTGCCCAGTAACTAGAATATGCATATAATTATTGGCTTTGGATAGAAAACACCCTACAGTTTCTAAAACTGTTTGAATGGTGTCTGTGAGTATAACAGAACTCATATGGCAGGCAAAAACCTGAGAAGATTTCATGCAGGAACTGGCCTGTCTGACAAGGTGTCGTTCTTCTTGTCTCTGTTTATTGAAGAGTGAGGATCTTAGCTGTCCCGTTTGGGTAGTGGCTGGTTACAGTACTGTGAGACTCAGGCTCGTGCCCGCGTCGACCGAAAGGTTTGTTTTCATTCCTCTGTTTAGCTAAATGGACATTCCCGGTCGGAATATTATCGCTTTTTTACGAGAAAAATGGCATAAAAATGGATTTTAAACAGCGGTTGACATGCTTCGAAGTACGGTAATGGAATATTTAGATTTTTTTTGTCACGAATTGCGCCATGCGTGCGACCCTTCTTTACCATTCGGATAGTGTCTGGGACGCACGAACAAAACGCCGCTATTCGGATATAACGATGGATTATTTTGGACCAAACCAACATTTGTTATTGAAGTAGCAGTCCTGGGAGTGCATTCTGACGAAGACAACAAAAGGTAATCAAACTTTTATAATAGTAAATCTGATATTGGTGAGTGCTAAACTTGCCGGGTGTCTAAATAGCTAGCCCGTGATGCCTGGGCTATGTACTTAGAATATTGCAAAATGTGCTTTCACCAAAAAGCTATTTTAAAATCGGACATATCGAGTGAATAGAGGAGTTATGTATCTATAATTCTTAAAATAATTGTTATGCTTTTTGTGAACATTTATCGTGAGTAATTTAGTAAATTGTTAGCAAATTCCCCGGAAGTTTGCGGGGGGTATGCTAGTTCTGAACGTCACATGCTAATGTAAAAAGCTGTTTTTTGATATAAATATGAACTTGATTGAACAAAACATGCATGTATTGTATAACATAATGTCCTAGGTGTGTCATCTGATGAAGATCATCAAAGGTTAGTGCTGCATTTAGCTGTCTTCTGGGTTTTTGTGACATTATATGCTAGCTTGAAAAATGGGTGTCTGATTATTTCTGGCTTGGTACTCTGCTGACATAATCTAATGTTTTGCTTTCGGTGTAAAGCCTTTTTGAAATCGGACAGTGTGGTTAGATAAAGGAGAGTCTTATCTTTAAAATGCTGTGAAATAGTCATATGTTTGAAAAATTGAAGTTTTTGTATTTTTGAGGAATTTGTAATTCGCGCCACGCCTATCATTGGATATTGGAGCAGGTGTTCCGCTAGCGGAACGTCTAGATGTAAGAGGTTAATAAAATAAAAATTATTCTCGACCAGGTTGAAATACTATCAGACATCCCCAAATGGGCACATTTATAGGCCTACATTTGTGTACAGGCCAGGTAGATTAATCCTACTTCTATATGTGTAATCAGGTGCCCGTCCTTACTCAACATTGACAGGAGTTTCAAACAAAAGACAATGAATAAATTGACAAAACTGCGGGGTCAGGTCTGGGTGGTCTGCCAGGGGTCGTTTCATTTAGTATCCGATTGGGTCGGCATGGGGAATGATTGTATTTTCCCATAGTATGTTGTACCGAAGTTGACCGACTGAAAGGGAGTGTAACTTTGATTATAATTACACTTCCCTGAAGGAGGGAAACGAGGTACAACACCTGTTTGGTCCCGCCCTTTCCTGGGTCGGTGAAGAGCGATATTAAATTTAAGGAATAAATCCGAGCCTCACGGTCATCACCTGTGGAAGGCGGGGCTTCCAGAGAGGCACGGATTTAATAGTATGTTGTACCTAGTTTCCCTCCTTCAGGGAACAGTAGTTATAGTCATAACATGAGGATTTAATTGTATGTTGTACCTAGTTTCCCTCCTTCAGGGAACAGTAGTTATAGTCATAACGTTAAGCTTGTCATATGATGAACTTTAACTTAAATACTGGATCTTGCTGTCGGACAGTTTTTTTGTATTCAGATCTCTGAAATGCTCTCTAATTACGTAACATTTAGTGTCTCCTTATATTACGCTGGGAAAACAGTTTTCATGGGCACAGAAATCCTAAATCATTTCAGAGTTTGCTAAATCCAATGGTTCTAACCAAGAGTCATCTTAACTTTATTGACAACACCCAAATGGATACTGTCATTAACGTGGTTCTTCAATAATAACACATACTTCTTAATACTGTAGCTGTTTAGTTCCAGTCACATGTTCAACTATCATCAGCTGATCCAGGAAATCATTTTCTGAATGACAGTCACATGACAAACATCACAACATGCAACAACAACCAAAGTGCTTCTTCATTCATTACTCTGGTAAAGACAGTTATGCCGTGCTCCATGTTGGATCCAACATCCCTAACAAATTGATGTTTATAGTGTGTTATTGTCTGCTTGATTTACAGCGGGGTCTCGTTAGTCTGTTTGGACACAGAGATACTTAGTCTTATCTTTCAAATGGTGTAAAATAGTCATATGTTTGAGAAATTGAAGTTATAGCATTTTTAAGGTTTTTGTATTCCGCGCCACGCTCTACCGTTGGATATTAGTGAGGCGTTCCGCTAGCGGAACGTCTAGATGCAAATGTACAAACCCTCATTGTCAGGCTGATGTTAAAGCTAGCCAAAGAGCATTTTACTGGTTGAAGTGTTTTTTAAGTATAAATTAGTTGATTTGCGACAATAACACAAACATATTAAGCAGGAGATTCAAACGAGCCTTACAGTTATAATCCAAAAGTAATGTGAAATGCATTCATAAGCAACCTGGAAATGGAGGCTATTTTTGCTGTCAGCCTATGAGAACTCCCCTGAGTTTTCCCCCATGGTGGTGAATTAGTGAATAGACACAGAGCTTAATGTGAGTTTCCTTGAGTAGCACTCCTGATCTTGCGCTGTAATATTCAGAATACATTGTGAAAAACTAAAATCTTAGCTCACCATTTTTGCTCCAGGCAGATATACTACATCCATAACTAGTGGTTTCCTCATTACCAGATATACTACATCCATAACTAGTGGTTTCCTCATTACCAGATACACTACATCCATAACTAGTGGTTTCCTCATTACCAGATATACTACATCCATAACTAGTGGTTTCCTCATGACCAGATATACTACATCCATAACTAGTGGTTTCCTCATTACCAGATATACTACATCCATAACTAGTGGTTTCCTCATGACCAGATATACTACATCCATAACTAGTGGTTTCCTCATTACCAGATATACTACATCCATAACTAGTGGTTTCCTCATGACCAGATATACTACATCCATAACTAGTGGTTTCCTCATTACCAGATATACTACATCCATAACTAGTGGTTTCCTCATTACCAGATATACTACATCCATAACTAGTGGTTTCCTCATTACCAGATATACTACATCCATAACTAGTGGTTTCCTCATTAGCAGATATACTACATCCATAACTAGTGGTTTCCTCATTACCAGATATACTACATCCATAACTAGTGGTTTCCTCATTACCAGATATACTACATCCATAACTAGTGGTTTCCTCATTACCAGATATACTACATCCATAACTAGTGGTTTCCTCATTACCAGATATACTACATCCATAACTAGTGGTTTCCTCATTACCAGATATACTACATCCATAACTAGTGGTTTCCTCATTAGCAGGGAGGAGTTTCTACAACCAGATTGTGTGTGCATCGCCCTCGTGCTGCAATTTTAGCAAACACAGAAAGGGGCCTATATTGGAGACCAAAAGTCGTCTGGTACACTGCTTACAACGGCTTGATTTGTTTGATCTGATCAATTCTTCTTAGCTAGCTACATAGCCGTCTTTGTATCAAAGATAATTGTGTAGTTTAGAGTAACTGAGTAATTATCGAGGCTAGCTATCTTCGTCCTCCTAACGTAGTCAACACTGCTAGCTGCTAGCTAGCTAGTCATCACTGTTAGCTAGCCAACTTCTACCGACTAGCAGCACCGCAGAAACTATTACATTACAACGCAACGACTTGATTAGTGTGGTGTTAGTGTTAGTTAGCCAGCTACATAGTTGTCTGTGCTGTCTCTGTATCTAAGATAATTGTGTAGTTTGAGTTTGAGTATTATCGAGGTGTGCTAGCCAGCCGCGACGCGGCGCCAGACTTACTCAACACACCTAGTCATCATTAACCCACTGCCAGCTAGCCATCCATTACCGACTAGCAGCGCTGTAGTTACTAATACTTCACAACGGAACGATTTGACTAGTGCAGTGTTACCTAGCTAGCTACCTAGTTGTCTTTGTCATAGCTTGATAATTGTTAATTGATAATTGTTAGCTAGCCAGCCATCGAGGTTAGCTAGCCAGCTATTTCCGTCCCCCGCGACGCCATTTTTCCTAACCTAGCCAACTATTACCGACGAGCAGCATTGTTGAAACTAAATACACTACAAGGAACGTCTTGATTAGTGTTATGTTAGCTAGCTAGCTACAAAGTTGCTTTGTATCATGACAAGGTGTAGTACTGAAACTACCGAGGTTACCTAGCCAGCTACACGTTCAAAGTCAACAACGCAGCCACTGCTAGCTAGCCTACTCCACCAGCCAGCAGTACTGTGTCATTTTAGTCAATAACATTTTTGCAACGTAAGCTTAACTTCCTGAACATTCGAGACGTTTAGTCCACCTGTCACTCCAATCTCATTTGCATTAGCGTAGCCTCTTCTGTAGCTTGTCTACTATGTGTCTGCCTATCCCTGTTCTCTCTCCTCTGCACAGGCCATACAAACGCTCCACAGCGCGTGGCCGCTGCCACTCTAACCTGGTGGTCCCAGCG
Source organism: Salmo salar (assembly GCF_965601325.2). NCBI lineage: Eukaryota > Metazoa > Chordata > Actinopteri > Salmoniformes > Salmonidae > Salmo > Salmo salar. Next base: position 439,850 of record NW_027675347.1, on the reverse strand, counting down.
CGCACGACCCACGTGGAGTTCCAGGTCTCCGGCAGCCTCTGGAACTGCCGGTCTGCGGCCAACAAGGCTGAGTTCATCTCAGCCTATGCTACCCTCCAGTCCCTAGACTTCCTGGCGCTGACGGAAACATGGATCACCACAGATAACACTGCTACTCCTACTGCTCTCTCCTCGTCTGCCTACGTGTTCTCGCATACCCCTAGAGCATCGAGCCAGCGGGGTGGTGGCACTGGAATCCTCATCTCTCCCAAGTGGACATTCTCTCTTTCTCCCCTGACCCATCTGTCTATCTCCTCATTTGAATTCCATGCTGTCACAGTTACCAGCCCTTTCAAGCTTAACATCCTTATCATTTATCGCCCTCCAGGTTCCCTTGGAGAGTTCATCAATGAGCTTGACGCCTTGATAAGTTCCTTTCCTGAGGATGGCTCACCTCTCACAGTTCTGGGTGACTTTAACCTCCCCACGACTACCTTCGACTCATTCCTCTCTGCCTCCTTCTTTCCACTCCTCTCCTCTTTCGACCTCACCCTCTCACCTTCCCCCCCTACTCACAAGGCAGGCAATACGCTTGACCTCATCTTTACTAGATGCTGTTCTTCCACTAATCTCATTGCAACTCCCCTCCAAGTCTCCGACCACTACCTTGTATCCTTTTCCCTCTCGCTCTCATCCAACACTTCTCACTCTCCCCCTACTCGGATGGTATTGCGCCGTCCCAACCTTCGCTCTCTCTCTCCCGCTACTCTCTCCTCTTCCATCCTATCATCTCTTCCCTCTGCTCAAACCTTCTCCAACCTATCTCCTGATTCTGCCTCCTCAACCCTCCTCTCCTCCCTCTCTGCATCCTTTGATTTCCTCTGTCCCCTATCCTCCAGGCCGGCTCGGTCCTCCCCTCCTGCTCCGTGGCTCGACGACTCACTGCGAGCTCACAGAACAGGGCTCCGGGCAGCCGAGCGGAAATGGAGGAAAACTCGCCTCCCTGCGGACCTGGCATCCTTTCACTCCCTCCTCTCTACATTTTCCTCTTCTGTCTCTGCTGCTAAAGCCACTTTCTACCACTCTAAACTCCAAGCATCTGCCTCTAACCCTAGGAAGCTCTTTGCTACCTTCTCCTCCCTCCTGAATCCTCCTCCCCCTGCCCCCCCCCCCCCCTCCTCCCTCTCTGCGGATGACTTCGTCAACCATTTTGAAAAGAAGGTTGACGACATCCGATCCTCGTTTGCTAAGTCAAACGACACTGCTGGTCCTGCTCACACTGCCCTACCCTGTGCTTTGACCTCTTTCTCCCCTCTCTCTCCAGATGAAATCTCGCGTGTTGTGACGGCCGGCCGCCCAACAACCTGCCCACTTGACCCTATCCCCTCCTCTCTTCTCCAGACCATTTCCGGAGACCTTCTCCCCTACCTCACCTCGCTCATCAACGCATCCTTGACCGCTGGCTACGTCCCTTCCGTCTTCAAGAGAGCGAGAGTTGCACCCCTTCTGAAAAAACCTACACTCGATCCCTCCGATGTCAACAACTACAGGCCAGTATCCCTTCTTTCCTTTCTCTCCAAAACTCTTGAACGCGCCGTGCTTGGCCAGCTCTCTTGCTATCTCTCTCAGAATGACCTTCTTGATCCTAATCAGTCAGGTTTCAAGACTGGGCATTCAACTGAGACTGCTCTTCTCTGTGTCACGGAGGCTCTCCGCACTGCTAAAGCTAACTCTCTCTCCTCTGCTCTCATCCTTCTAGACCTATCTGCTGCCTTTGATACCGTGAACCATCAGATCCTCCTCTCCACCCTCTCCGAGCTGGGCATCTCCGGCACCGCGCACGCTTGGATTGCGTCCTACCTGACAGGTCGCTCCTACCAGGTGGCGTGGCGAGAATCTGTCTCCGCACCACGTGCTCTCACCACTGGTGTCCCCCAGGGCTCTGTTCTTGGCCCACTCCTATTCTCGCTATACACCAAGTCACTTGGCTCTGTCATATCCTCACATGGTCTCTCATATCATTGCTATGCAGATGACACACAATTAATCTTCTCCTTTCCCCCTTCTGACAACCAGGTGGCGAATCGCATCTCTGCATGTCTGGCAGACATATCAGTGTGGATGACGGATCACCACCTCAAGCTGAACCTCGGCAAGACGGAGCTGCTCTTCCTCCCGGGGAAGGACTGCCCGTTCCATGATCTCGCCATCACGGTTGACAACTCCCTTGTGTCCTCCTCCCAGAGTGCTAAGAGCCTTGGCGTGACCCTGGACAACACCCTGTCGTTCTCCACCAACATCAAGGCGGTGACCCGATCCTGTAGGTTCATGCTCTACAACATTCGCAGAGTACGACCCTGCCTCACACAGGAAGCGGCGCAGGTCCTAATCCAGGCACTTGTCATCTCCCGTCTGGATTATTGCAACTCGCTGTTGGCTGGGCTCCCTGCCTGTGCCATTAAACCCCTACAACTCATCCAGAACGCCGCAGCCCGTCTGGTGTTCAACCTTCCCAAGTTCTCTCACGTCACCCCGCTCCTCCGCTCTCTCCACTGGCTTCCAGTCGAAGCTCGCATCCGCTACAAGACCATGGTGCTTGCCTACGGAGCTGTGAGGGGAACGGCACCTCGGTACCTTCAGACTCTGATCAGGCCCTACACCCAAACAAGGGCACTCCGTTCATCCACCTCTGGCCTGCTCGCCTCCCTACCTCTGAGGAAGCACAGTTCCCGCTCAGCCCAGTCAAAACTGTTCGCTGCTCTGGCACCCCAATGGTGGAACAAGCTCCCTCACGACGCCAGGACAGCGGAGTCAATCACCACCTTCCGGAGACACCTGAAACCCCACCTCTTTAAGAAATACCTAGGATAGGATAAAGTAATCCTCCTAACCCCCCCTTAAAAGATTAAGATGCACTATTGTAAAGTGGTTGTTCCACTGGATATTATAGGTGAATGCACCAATTTGTAAGTCGCTCTGGATAAGAGCGTCTGCTAAATGACTAAAATGTAAATGTAAATGTAGAGTTTCAACAACATGAATAACTTATTTCTAGTTACTACTAATGTGAAAACAAGACAAAATATGATTGTTGCTAAGTTGACTGTCTTAATTGTCAAATAATTGAACAGACGTCAATTGTTGTACAACTTCATGGGTACGACCTTTTACCTCAAATAAACAATGGATTTCTGCTGTTGTGGGCCTTTAACCATCTGTCTGACTTTGCCGTTCACACAGGAGAGAGGCGGGACTATCGTGGATCCTCTGGGGACCCTCAACAACATCATGAAGCTGACAAGGCAGAGAAGAGTCTCTCCAGATCAGAACTCCTCAAGAAACACCAGCAGAGATCCACAGGGAAGAGAACTCACTGCTGCTCTGAGTGTGGGAAGAGATTCACCTCATCAGGCATTAAAATTCATCTGAGAACACACACAGGAGAGAAACCTTATAGCTGTGATCAATGTGGGAAGAGTTTTGTTCAATCTGGCAATCTGACATCACACCAGAGAACACACACAGGAGAGAAACCGTATAGCTGTGATCAGTGTGAGAAGAGTTTTACTGAGTCTGGGGGTCTGACTAAACACCAGAGAACACACACAGGAGAGAAACCTTATAGCTGTGATGAATGTGGGAAGAGTTTTATTACATCTAACATTCTGACTCAACACAAGATAACACACACAGGAGAGAAATCTTATAGCTGTGATCAATGTGGGAAGAGTTTTGGTCGATCTGGAGAACTGACTGTGCACCAGAGAATACACACAGGAGAGAAACCCTATAGCTGTGATCAATGTGGGAAGAGTTTTGCTGCGTCTACCAATCTGACTCTACACCAGAGAACACACACAGGAGAGAAACCTTATGGCTGTGGTCAATGTGGGAAGAGTTTTGTTCAATCTGGCCATCTGACATTACACCAGAGAACACACACAGGAGATAAACCTTTTAGCTGTGATCAATGTGGAAAGAGTTTTGCTGCATCTAGCACTCTGACGCTACACCAGAGAACACACACAGGAGAGAAACCTTATAGCTGTGGTCAATGTGGGAAGAGTTTTGTTCAATCTGGCCATCTGACAGTGCACCAGAGAACACACACAGGAGAGAAACCATATAGCTGTGGTCAGTGTGGGAAGAGTTTTACTGAGTCTGGGGGTCTGACTAAACACCAGAGAACACACATAGGAGAGAAACCGAATAGCTGTGATCAGTATGGGAAGAGTTTTTTACTGAGTCTCGTCGTCTGACTAAACACCAGAGAACACACACAGGAGAGAACCCTCATAGCTGTGACCAGAGATAATCTGATAAAAGATCTCTGATCAAATGTCAGAAACTACTTACATGAAGGAGTTGTTTCATGATATCAATGAATTAATGTCACAATGTAGAATGTTTTAACATTGTAGAAGGAGTATTTTAATGATGTCCCAATGTAGAACCCTAAACGTTTGTCCCCTGTTCTATTGATTTCAACATGATATGGATATTAGCCTCAGGGGGAAAATCCAGGCTCTGAATTGAAAGAGTACTATATATGTGATTTAACAAAAAGTTACTAACAAAAAAGTTGTTACACTTACCACGTTGGTGACCCACTGGAATCAAAATGCACCACTTCAAAATGTATCTGGCTGTTTTCTACAAATTGTCCTCTCACCAGGGATGTACACATTATTCCCAGATTCCATGTGGTTTTTCAGCTGTTCGTTTTAACAGGACGTGCAACCTCATGTCCCTCCTCTTGCATAATTTATTTCAACATGATATCGATGAGTGATGACAAATAAGTTCCTTTGTTTAGCGACCCCTACATTTAAATGCATCACTCCAAAATGTAGCTGACTTTCTTCTGCTGGTTGTCCTCTAACCAGTGAGGTAAAATATATCTCCCATTTCCATGTGTTTATTTTAGTTGTGTTAGTTTCAACAGCACGTACAACCTGATTTCCCCTCTAATTGATTATCAGTGATTTATTGCTACTTGTCAAAACAAGGTGCTTGTTTAAAAAAAAATATAAGTAATATGATTATTGTGGCAGATGTTTGTGTATATAGCACATGTTATGTTTAGGTTTTCAATTCATCCCAAACTGTTTCTGCATATTGGTTATTGATTTGGACACGTTTAAACTGTGTTTTGACATCGGGGCTATTTCATATTTACATTTCATGTAACATTTAGTAATCATAATTATTTATGCAACCAACTGACAATTTTTTGGTACAATTATATTGACATTGTTGCCCTGTTTTTAGAATATCAGAGTGCCAAACCAAATGTACTAGAGCATGACATTGGGGATTGGGCCCCGATCCAACAACATACCTATCTAGTGAACCCTGAAAAGAGAGAGAAGCTCCACAGTGAGGTGGAAAGTTACTAGGATATTGCAGGAGTTTCCTCTTGAAATCAGACATGTCTGTGTCCTATTGGAGATGAGTTTTGTTTGGGCTCGTTCCAAGAGGACGAGAGTTCTAGAAGCTAAGGAAGGATTGTATAGAACGAAAGATGAAGGAGAAAAGATACTGTATATTATTTAGACATTTTTTTTCTTGTTTTTAATTGTTGACAGCCAGTAGACACCATGTTTATATTGTAGAAGGGAATCATTTTAGTTGATTATAATGTGAAATGGAAGTTGTTTTCTGTTGGTGGTGAGCAAACTTGTCCAACGAAAATATAGGATATATTTGTTGTCTTAAGGTGTTACAGGCTTTGGTTTTTCCATTTATGTTTTGAGGTTGGACTTTAGTACGTCTAGCTCGTTAGCACGTCTAGCTCGTTAGCACGTCTAGCTCGTTAGCACGTCTAGCCCGTTAGCACGTCTAGGCCGTTAGCACGTCTAGCCCGTTAGCCCGTCTAGCTCGTTAGCCCGTCTAGCTCGTTAGCATGTATAGCACGTCTAGCTCGTTAGCACGTCTAGCTCGTTAGCCCGTCTAGCTCGTTAGCACGTCTCGCTCGTAAGCATGTATAGCCCGTCTAGCACGTCTAGCTCGTTAGCACGTCTAGCTCGTTAGCACGTCTAGCTCGTTAGCACGTCTAGCTCGTTAGCCCGTCTAGCTCGTTAGCCCGTCTAGCTCGTTAGCACGTCTCGCTCGTAAGCATGTATAGCCCGTTAGCCCGTCTAGCACGTCTAGCGCGTTAGCACGTCTAGCTCGTTAGCCCGTCTAGCTCGTTAGCCCGTACAGCTCGTTAGCACGTAGGACGCACTGATTGGTGTCACCTCGTTAGTCAGTATGTGTTACACCTGTGCTGGCTTGTCCATCTCGTTAGTGGGAAGGTGTTTCACCTGAGCTGGTCCAGGTTCTATTTAAGAGTGTCTGGCCCAGTGCTCCAGTTGTCTTGATACATGTGGAGAGTCAACACCTTTAGTTGCTCCACCTTTTTGGTTTGCTTCCTGTCTTTAAGTTTGGTGTGGGTTTTTCTTTTGTTTTCCTCTTCTTGGGCAGATTTAGTGGGTCTCATGGTGGGTGTCTTTTAGGTCCCAGTTGTTGTTACTAGTCAACTTTCAGTGGACACAGAGAGCAAAACTGCAACTTTGTTATAATACTTTTATTGCATCAAATGGTTGTTTTATGCAACAGAATAGAGGGTTCTTATAACTATTATGTCTGTGTTCTACTGAGGATGGGCCTCTGGGAGAAAACACTGACAGGAGATTTACAATGTCTTTTGGGTGATAAAACCTAAAGAGACTGCATTCCAGAACATGAGTTAATGTTTCTGTTCTATATGGTACCAGGGAGAGATGACCCCAGGGCCAGACCCTGGTCTCTACACAAAGAGTACTGTTTTTACAGCAGATACTGTCTGCTGAGAATTAGAAGCATCTTTCATACAAATCTTAAGCTTGTGACCCATTCTATTCATCGGTTGTTTGTCATGTAGGTTGAAAGGGGTGTATCTTGGCTTTAAAATACCTTTGTACTTTTGTATCGTGGTTCTCAACGAGTCATCTGGGAGTGATTCGTCGACCAGCCATCATTATCGTAGAGCACTCAATTGATTCACCCTATATTTGCGTGTTGTATTGACCTGCTCCCTTATTAATAAGTTAATAAAGATTTAGTTTAAGTATAACTCTGACTTGTGTGATAAGTTTGTCTCCTCATTTGATGTTAAAGAAATTAATCACCACATTTGGGGATGTGAATCTTGACTTGGTGACCGCTCCTGGTGACCTGGGTAAATGGTGCACCAGGGATCCCTCTAACTTGGGATCTCAGGGAGACCACACTTCAGGAACGGAGCAGATGGTCCCACCTTTGATCTGAGAGGCAGCGAGCCGAGTGGATACCACATCTCGAACGTAGTTAAAAAAAAAAAAAGAATGTGAGCGAAGCACGCAAAGTGGAGTTTTTAGGCTCTGAGTGTGTATTCCTGGGTGGGGGGGGGGGGGGGGGGGGGCGCCGCCGCCGCCGCCGCCTTGGAGGTGTAAAGCCCAGCCAGCCATCTGTGAACTGAATGAAAACTGGAATCTGTGTTTACTAGTTAAGACCATTTATGATATAGTATAAGCTAGTAAGGTGCACCTGTAATTATTTTAAACATATACTTGATTTAAACCTGTAATAGTTAGTTAACGTTAGCTAGTTCATTATCACAAAAGTGAGAACTGCTCTAGATTGGAAACTTACGTTAATGAGAGTAAAGCCATGTTGGCTTTATGGAAACTTGTTTTAAACCTGTACTTATTCTAAACCTGTAATTATTTTAAACCTGTACCCCATTTTACAAGTAATGAAAAATGTATGAGTTGCATTATCCTAGGAACTAACCATGAGATAGAAATGTGAAAATATTCCTGCAGGTTAAAATATTGTTGAAAAACAACTAATTGATTAGTTATGTTTGAGAATAGCATTGTGTGACAGGCTGACTTGAAAGATTATACTCAACATTTTGCTGCGTGGCAATACTGTGTTTGGATTCTGAAGGGCATTTATACAAAAGAGGTAGTCTAGACACTGTATTAATACCATTATGCATTTGAATCCCATCTACAGCTACCATCTAAGATATTAATTTCCCTCCACAAGGGGGCGGACATGTAACGTTTCCAAAATGGGATAGTATTGTCCATGTAACGTTACCAAAATGGGATTGTATTGTACATGTAACGTTTCCAAAATGGGATAGTATTGTACATGTAACGTTTCCACAATGGGATAGTATTGTACATGTAACGTTCTGCCCCCTTGTGAGTTAATAGTATTGCATGCTGTAGCAGGCTATATAAAGAGGAAGACCTCCATTGACGATTCAGTTCGTTGTAACATCTCGTCTGGACAGGTCACCGTCCTTAGTTAGTTAGTTAGTTAGTTAGTTAGTTAGTTAGTTAGTTAGTTAGTTAGTTAGTTAGTTAACGAAGCTAACGTTAGCTAGTTCATTATCACAAAAATGAGAACTGCTCTAGATTGGAAACTTACGTTAATGAGTGTAAAGCCATGTTGTCTTTATGGAAACGATATACAATATATGGGAAAGAATATAGTTGAGGAAATAATCCAAACCTAGTTGTGCCTAGTTAGGACATAACGTTAGCTAGCTAGCTAACGGTACTGTACTGTAGCTCATACAACGCCGACGGTCAAACCCGGCTTTCTAATATTAACTTTAATTAACTATAGTAACGTTATGGAAGACATTCACAGAAAACTATCATTGTCTTCGTTATTCATTATTAGTATGTTATTTTATTATAATACATTATTTCGAGACATATTCAGAGCCAAACATCAACCTAACGTAACCTTTTTAACTGTTGTCGCATCCAAACTTGTCACCATCGTTTCCAGTTGTAATTGCGAAGTTCCCGGAAGAAGTCCAGCAACAACGGAGGTTCCTCGATGAACCCACCTTCTAACAAGTTCTTTGAAGAACCTTTTGGGGCTGTTTTTCATTGACCAAGAACCCTACGGTTCTTAGGGGATCTGAGAACGACTCCAGTTGAACCCTTCATTTTTAGAGTGTAGTCGGCTCTATTTACTCTCAGATTCAAACATGATGATTAGTATCAACGATCAAGTCAGCTGCTGCTGCTCCAATACAGTATGAGGTGAGACGGTGAACTGATGTTGAACTGGGCAGTCAGCTGCTGCTGCTCCAATATAGTATGAGGTGAGACGGTGAACTGATGTTGAACCGGGCAGTCAGCCGCTGCTGCTCCAATACAGTATGAGGTGAGACGGTGAACTGATGTTGAACCGGGCAGTCAGCCGCTGCTGCTCCAATACAGTATGAGGTGAGACGGTGAACTGATGTTGAACCGGGCAGTCAGCCGCTGCTGCTCCAATACAGTATGAGGTGAGACGGTGAACTGATGTTGAACCGGGCAGTCAGCAGCTGCTGCTCCAATACAGTATGAGGTGAGACGGTGAACTGATGTTGAACCGGGCAGTCAGCAGCTGCTGCTCCAATACAGTATGAGGTGAGACGGTGAACTGATGTTGAACCGGGCAGTCAGCTGCTGCTGCTCCAATACAGTATGAGGTGAGAAGGTGAACTGATGTTGAACCGGGCAGTCAGCTGCTGCTGCTCCAATACAGTATGAGGTGAGACGGTGAACTGATGTTGAACTGGGCAGTCAGCTGCTGCTGCTCCAATACAGTATGAGGTGAGACGGTGAACTGATGTTGAACCGGGCAGTCAGCAGCTGCTGCTCCAATACAGTATGAGGTGAGACGGTGAACTGATGTTGAACCGGGCAGTCAGCAGCTGCTGCTCCAATACAGTATGAGGTGAGACGGTGAACTGATGTTGAACCGGGCAGTCAGCTGCTGCTGCTCCAATACAGTATGAGGTGAGACGGTGAACTGATGTTGAACTGGGCAGTCAGCTGCTGCTGCTCCAATACAGTATGAGGTGAGACGGTGAACTGATGTTGAACCGGGCAGTCAGCTGCTGCTGCTCCAATACAGTATGAGGTGAGACGGTGAACTGATGTTGAACTGGGCAGTCAGCTGCTGCTGCTCCAATACAGTATGAGGTGAGAGGGTGAACTGATGTTGAACTGGGCAGTCAGCTGCTGCTGCTCCAATACAGTATGAGGTGAGAGGGTGAACTGATGTTGAATCATAATGATTAAGTTAATTAAAATGAATTTGTGAAACTGTTAAAAAAATTGTATATTCAATATTTTACGCTATTGTTATCAGATAGAAACATCATGGAATATTGTACATCATATTAAATATATTACTCTATTGTTATCATATAGAAACATCATGGAATATTGTACATCATATTAAATATATTACTCTATTGTTATCATATAGAAACATCATGGAATATTGTACATTATATGACCATCAACATACATTATTGTTTCATTCAATTTCACATAATAAGGATATTTAATATTTTCAAGTTCAGAAGTCAGAACCCATCACCTGCTATGTAAAAGAGACAGAAGAATGCACAATGGTCAATGCTATCTGGGATCCTTGGGACATCCCTACCCTAAACCCTAACCTTAACCCCTACCTTAACCATTTTAAATGTCAACTTCAACGGGCTAGGGACGTCCCAAGGATGTATCTCTACCTGAAAATACATGATCTAAGTGATTCATAGTTGGTATTCAGCAGTCATAAAGCCTTATTTACTTTAATGAACTACTAAAATAGTGATTTAGTCAGACAGCATAGACAGCAGCTCTACACATTATTGACTGACTGAACCATTCATCCTTCCATCCCTCCTCAGCCTTCCTCTCCTCTGAAGACCCAGTGAGGGTGGAGCTCAGTCAGAGAGCTGTTGAGGGACTGGTTAGGCAGAACACTTCTACAGCCAGAGAGGTGAGAGGTCACACATGGTTTAGAATGTAAATATTTATGTCCCCTTAGCGGTTCATCACGTCAGCAAAAGGGAATATGTTCCATCATCTATGTTTATTTACATTAGTGCAAATTGTCCACTGATATTGGTGTAATTTCTCACCCCTTTTGGCTGTATGAAAGTTCATTTCCCCTCAGACACACACATTTGTTCTTTGTTATTACCCGAGCCACTGCCTGTTCAGCCTGCTATCATCCAGAAGGCGAGGTCAGTACAGGTGCATCAAAGCTGGAACTGAAAGACTGAAAAACAGCTTCTATCTCCAGGCCATCAGACTGTTAAACAGCTTCTATCTCCAGACCATCAGACTGATAAACAGCTTCTATCTCCAGGCCATCAGACAGCTTCTATCTCCAGACCATCAGACTGATAAACAGCTTCTATCTCCAGACCATCAGACTGATAAACAGCTTCTATCTCCAGGCCATCAGACTGTTAAACAGCTTCTATCTCCAGGCCATCAGACTGTTAAACAGCTTCTATCTCCAGACCATCAGACTGTTAAACAGCTTCTATCTCCAGACCATCAGACTGATAAACAGCTTCTATCTCCAGGCCATCAGACTGATAAACAGCTTCTATCTCCAGGCCATCAGACTGATAAACAGCTTCTATCTCCAGACCATCAGACTGATAAACAGCTTCTATCTCCAGGCCATCAGACTGTTAAACAGCTTCTATCTCCAGGCCATCAGAATGGTAAACAGCTTCTATCTCCAGACCATCAGACTGATAAACAGCTTCTATCTCCAGGCCATCAGACTGATAAACAGCTTCTATCTCCAGACCATCAGACTGTTAAACAGCTTCTATCTCCAGGCCATCAGACTGTTAAACAGCTTCTATCTCCAGGCCATCAGACTGATAAACACCTTCTATCTCCAGGCCATCAGACTGGTAAACAGCTTCTATCTCCAGGCCATCAGACTGTTAAACAGCTTCTATCTCCAGGCCATCAGACTGATAAACAGCTTCTATCTCCAGGCCATCAGACTGTTAAACAGCTTCTATCTCCAGGCCATCAGACTGTTAAACAGCTTCTACCTCCAGGCCATCAGACTGGTAAACAGCTTCTATCTCCAGGCCATCAGACTGATAAACAGCTTCTATCTCCAGGCCATCAGACTGTTAAACAGCTTCTATCTCCAGGCCATCAGACTGTTAAACAGCTTCTATCTCCAGGCCATCAGACTGTTAAACAGCTTCTATCTCCAGGCCATCAGACTGTTAAACAGCTTCTATCTCCAGGCCATCAGACTGTTAAACAGCTTCTATCTCCAGGCCATCAGACTGTTAAACAGCTTCTATCTCCAGGCCATCAGACTGATAAACAGCTTCTATCTCCAGGCCATCAGACTGTTAAACAGCTTCTATCTCCAGGCCATCAGACTGTTAAACAGCTTCTATCTCCAGGCCATCAGACTGTTAAACAGCTTCTACCTCCAGGCCATCAGACTGTTAAACAGCTTCTATCTCCAGACCATCAGACTGATAAACAGCTTCTATCTCCAGGCCATCAGACTGGTAAACAGCTTCTCTCTCCAGGCCATCAGACTGGTAAACAGCTTCTCTCTCCAGGCCATCAGACTGTTAAACAGCTTCTCTCTCCAGGCCATCAGACTGTTAAACAGCTTCTATCTCCAGGCCATCAGACTGTTAAACAGCTTCTATCTCCAGGCCATCAGACTGATAAACACCTTCTATCTCCAGGCCATCAGACTGGTAAACAGCTTCTATCTCCAGGCCATCAGACTGTTAAACAGCTTCTATCTCCAGGCCATCAGACTGATAAACAGCTTCTATCTCCAGGCCATCAGACTGTTAAACAGCTTCTATCTCCAGGCCATCAGACTGTTAAACAGCTTCTACCTCCAGGCCATCAGACTGGTAAACAGCTTCTATCTCCAGGCCATCAGACTGATAAACAGCTTCTATCTCCAGGCCATCAGACTGTTAAACAGCTTCTATCTCCAGGCCATCAGACTGTTAAACAGCTTCTATCTCCAGGCCATCAGACTGTTAAACAGCTTCTATCTCCAGGCCATCAGACTGTTAAACAGCTTCTATCTCCAGGCCATCAGACTGTTAAACAGCTTCTATCTCCAGGCCATCAGACTGTTAAACAGCTTCTATCTCCAGGCCATCAGACTGATAAACAGCTTCTATCTCCAGGCCATCAGACTGTTAAACAGCTTCTATCTCCAGGCCATCAGACTGTTAAACAGCTTCTATCTCCAGGCCATCAGACTGTTAAACAGCTTCTACCTCCAGGCCATCAGACTGTTAAACAGCTTCTATCTCCAGACCATCAGACTGATAAACAGCTTCTATCTCCAGGCCATCAGACTGGTAAACAGCTTCTCTCTCCAGGCCATCAGACTGGTAAACAGCTTCTCTCTCCAGGCCATCAGACTGTTAAACAGCTTCTCTCTCCAGGCCATCAGACTGTTAAACAGCTTCTCTCTCCAGACCATCAGACTGTTAAACAGCTTCTATCTCCAGACCATCAGACTGATAAACAGCTTCTCTCTCCAGGCCATCAGACTGTTAAACAGCTTCTCTCTCCAGACCATCAGACTGTTAAACAGCTTCTATCTCCAGGCCATCAGACTGATAAACAGGCATCATGAAATCATTGGCCCTTTAATAATGTTTACATATCATTTCTCATCTCATATGTATAAACTGTATCTCAGTCTATGCTGCTCTGACATTGTTTATCCATATATTTATATATTCCTAATTCCATTCCTTTACTTAGATTTGTGTGCATTAGGTATTTGTTGTGAAATTGTTAGATATTACTGCACTGTGGGAACTAGAAGGACAAGCATTTCACTACACCTGCAATAACATCTGCTGAACACCTGTATGTGACCAACAACATTTGATTTATTATGAAGGTAATTTGTGTCAAATGTACTTTTCCCCTCATTCACCCCACCTCTTTACATTGCTTATGCATATTCAGTGGCCTGACTGCATCCAGACTATGTCAAAGGCCCATCCTGGTAGATCTGAACCTAATGCAGCTTGGAGTGATCAGAAGTCACATTTAGGTGCCAGGTATAACTGAGGCCATAGATGCTCCAAATACATTACTTTGAGTGTTTTATATAATATGACTAAATGTGTTTCTGTGTTGCAGGGACAGTCAATAAATGGAACAGCAAGGCCACAGAACATGACATAAGCAGAGCTGTGGGAGACCACCTCAAGCCCCTGGTAGAGCCGGGGGTGGTGTTTACCACTCCACCACGCCTTCAGCAGGCTGGAAAAGTGATACTGTTTTTCATACCAAGAGTCTGTTGATTGGCCAGTCATTGGGTTAATTTGTTGAAATCAAATCAAGCTTTATTTATACAGCACATTTCAGACATGGATGCAACACAATGGCTTCACAGGAAAAAAAATTTAAAATGAAAATAAACAGAAATATTTAGTAAACAACAAACAGAAGATTAACAACTGAAAGACTAATGAACATTCTAAGGAAATGCCATTGATTAAAATATTAATTGGATGCAACATCCAACCCAAAATACCAGCTTGTTTTACTACTTTGTTTGTTGTTACGTTACCCAGCAAGAAAAATCTCAAATGTTGCTCAAACAGAAGAGGGACTAACAAAGAGCCACTGACAACAACCACAACTAAACAGGTGGGTTTTAGGAGGGGCTCTGAAAGACACTATGGGGGTGTCCACTGGAAGTTGACTAGTAACAACAACTGGGACATAAAAGACACCCACCATGAGACCCACTAAATCTGCCCAAGAAGAGGAAAACAAAAGAAAGACCCACACCAAACTTAAAGACAGGAAGTAAACCAAAAAGGTGGAGCAACTAAAGGTGTTGACTCTCCACATGTATCAAGACAACTGGAGCACTGGGCCAGACACTCTTAAATAGAACCTGGACCAGCTCAGGTGAAACACCTTCCCACTAACGAGATGGACAAGCCAGCACAGGTGTAACACATACTGACTAACGAGGTGACACCAATCAGTGCGTCCTACGTGCTAACGAGCTAGACGTGCTGACGAGCTAACGAGCTAGACGGGCTAACGAGCTAGACCTGCTAAAGTCCAACCTCAAAACATAAATGGAAAAACCAAAGCCTGTAACACCTTAAGACATCAAATATATCCTATATTTTTGTTGGAAAAGTTTGCTCACCACCAACAGAAAACAACTT
Organism: Salmo salar; assembly: GCF_965601325.2. Classification (NCBI taxonomy): domain Eukaryota; kingdom Metazoa; phylum Chordata; class Actinopteri; order Salmoniformes; family Salmonidae; genus Salmo; species Salmo salar. The sequence goes on along the minus strand of NW_027675347.1, from coordinate 424,819 downwards.
CCATTTCCCATTATAATCAACTACAATGCTTCACCTTCTACAATATAATCATGGTGTCTACTGGCTGTCAACAATTAAAAACAAGAAAAAAAACACGCATTTCTAAATAATAATATACAATAGGATTATTTGTCCTTTTTCTTTCTATAGAATCCTAAATCCCACTAGCTTCTAGAACATTCGTCTTCCTAAAACTCACTAGCTTCTAGAACTCTCCTCTTTCTAAATCCCACTAGCTTCTAGAACTCTCGTCTCCTTGGAACGAGCCCAAACAAAACTCATCTCCAATACGGAAAAACGTGCAGTCAAAATAAATAAAGATCCATAGCAACGCACTGGCTAAACGCAAAACACAAATCTTATATCCATTTGGGGGGGAAATCAGGTTGAACCTGCTCTTGAAACTAACACAACAAAACAAAAAACACATGGAAATGGAGATATATTTTACCTCACTGGTTAGAGGACAACCTGCAGAAGACAGTCAGCTACATTTTGGAGTGATGCAGTTAAATTTAGGGGTCGGTAAACAAAGGAACACAACACTTATGTCATAACTCGATCGATATCATGCTAAAATCATTTGTGTGACAGAAGGGAGATGAGGTTGCACGTCCTGTTAAAACTAACAGCTCAAAAACCACACGGAATCTAGGAATAATGTGTTGTTACGAATCCCTTTGGCCCTGCAGTCTAGGGGAGATGGAACTGAGACCCTGTGGCTCAGTTGGTAGAGCATGGTGTTTGCAACACCAGGGTTGTGGGTTCGATTCCCACGGGGGGTTAGCACGGGGGGAGAAAATAAATAAAAATAATGTATGAAATGTATGCATTCACTACTGTAAGTCGCTCTGGATAAGAGCATCTGCTAAATGACGTAAATGTAAATAAATCATGCAAATTATAATAGTGAAAAGTAACAGTGAGAACAAAAACCATAGACAACTGAAATCTACGTCAAACTCAAAAGGTTTATTGTTTAAACACATGGTAAGGGGGGGGGGGGGGGGGGGGGGGTGAGAAAAGGGGCTGAGCGGGACCCAAGCAAAGAAACAATAATCCAAAACCACCCCTAAGCTAGACTAGCCTATTTCAACAACAGCTAGCTAACTAACCAAAAATACAGGGGGTGGTCCGCCCAGTTCTAACTAGTGTATTTAGACACTGTTTTCCTACGGGTAATGTTGGGCGACTGGTCTTCTTACCCCCTTTTCCCACCAAACAAACAAGTCAAACAAAACAATACTCACAGGTACCGGACAAATGGGACATGTGGGGTGAAAGAAAAACAAAAGAGATGGGAGAGAGAGAGCATACAAAGAGAGATTGAAAGAATGACACAAAGATTGATCTCACAGAGAGAGATTGAACACAGAGTGATAATGAGCTAGAGACTGGGGTTTTTAAACCAAGGGAAAGAGGCTGTGATTGGGTGAGGAAAGGGGAGCAGGTGTCTTCTGATTGGGGACTGATTGATGACTGATTGGGGAGTGATGATTGTCACCTGTGAGGGGAGAAGGAAAGAAAAGAAACACACATACTGGATACACACACAGGATACCTGTATCCGTAACATGTGTACATCCCTGGTTAGAGGAGAATTTGTAGAAAACAGCTAGCTACATTTTGAAGTGTTGCATTTTGATTCAAGTGGGTCACCAACGTGGTAAGTGTAACACAACTAAACACACACAAAAAAAACGTTCAATTCAGAGCCTGGATTTTCCTCTGAGGCTAATATCCAAATCCTGTTGAAATCAATTGATAAAGGGGCAAACATTTATGCTTCTACATTGTGAAATTATTAAAATCTCCTACAACAATGTTAACATTCTACATTGTGCCATTAATTCATTGATATCATGAAACAACTCCTTCATGTATGTATTTTCTGATATTTGATCTGAGATCTGCTTTGAGATTTCTCTCCTGTGTGTGTTCTCTGTGTTGTACCAGGCTGTTTGACTTAGTAAAACTCTTCCCACATCGATTAGAGCTATACGTTTTCTCTCCTGTGTGTGTTCTCTGGTGTACTGTCAGACCAGTAGATGAAACAAAACTCTTCCAACATTGATTACAGCTATGAGTTCTCTCATGTGTGTGTTCTCTGGTGTGCTATCAGGCTGGTTGAATGACTAAAACTCTTCCCACATTGAGTACAGCTATATGGTTTCTCTCCTGTGTGTGTTCTCTGGTGTGATATCAGGCTGGTTGAATGACTAAAACTCTTCCCACATTGAGTACAACTATACGGTTTCTCTCCTGTGTGTGTTCTCTGGTGTGATATCAGGCTGCTTGAATGACTTAAACTCTTCCCACATTGAGTACAGCTATAAAGTTTCTCTCCTGTGTGTATTCTCTGGTGTCGAATCAGACTGCTAGATCTAGCAAAAATATTCCCACATTGATCACAGCTATACGCTTTCTCTCCTGTGTGTGTTCTCTGGTGTGATATCAGGTTTCTTAGCTGAGTAAAACTCTTCCCACATTGAGTACAGCTATACGGTTTCTCTCCTGTGTGGATTCTCTGGTGTAGAGTAAGATTTCTATATGTAGTAACACTCTTCCCACATTGATCACAGCTAAAAGACTTCTCTCCTGTGTGTGTTCTCTGGTGTAGAGTAAGATTTCTATATGTAGTAACACTCTTCCCACATTGATCACAGCTAAAAGACTTCTCTCCTGTGTGGATTCTCTGGTGTAGAGTAAGATTTCTATATGTAGTAACACTCTTCCCACATTGATCACAGCTAAAAGACTTCTCTCCTGTGTGTGTTCTCTGGTGTACTGTCAGACCAGTAGATGAAACAAAACTCTTCCCACATTGAGTACAGCTATAAGGTTTCTCTCCTGTGTGGATTCTCTGGTGTACTGTCAGACCAGTAGATGAAACAAAACTCTTCCCACATTGAGTACAGCTATAAGGTTTCTCTCCTGTGTGGATTCTCTGATGAATTTTAATGCCTGCTGAGGAGGTGAATCTCTTCCCACAGTCAGAGCAGCAGAGAGTTCTCTTCCCTGTGGATCTCTGCAGGTGTTTCTTGAGGTGTTCTGATGTGGAGAGACTCTTCTCTGCCTCGTCAGCATCATGATGTTGTTGAGGCTCCCCAGAGGATCCACGATAGTCCCGTCTCTCTCCTGTGTGAACAACAAAGTTAGACAGATGATTAAAGGCCCACAACAGCAGTAATCCACTGTATAAGGTGATGCCAACAGTGTAGCCATGATGTACAACAACTGACATCTGTAATGAATGTTAAAATGATTTAACAATTGTCTTAAAATGAGCAAGAATAGTCATCTTTAGTCTTGTTTTCACATTAGTATTAAAACCGATGATTGTAGGCTAGAAATAAATTATTAAAGTTGTTGAAACCCTAAGCAGTGTGCCAGACGACTTTGGTCTCCAATATAGGCCCCTTTCTGTGTTTGCTAAAATTGCGGCACGAGGGCAAAGCACACAATTTGGTTGCAGAAACTCATCCCTGCTAATGAGGAAACGGCTAGTTATGGATGTAGTATATCTGGTAATGAGGAAACCACTAGTTATGGATGTAGTATATCTGCTAATGAGGAAACCACTAGTTATGGATGTAGTATATCTGCTAATGAGGAAACCACTAGTTATGGATGTAGTATATCTGGTAATGAGGAAACCACTAGTTATGGATGTAGTATATCTGGTAATGAGGAAACCACTAGTTATGGATGTAGTATATCTGGTAATGAGGAAACCACTAGTTATGGATGTAGTATATCTGGTAATGAGGAAACCACTAGTTACGGATGTAGTATATCTGGTAATAAGGAAACCACTAGTTACGGATGTAGTATATCTGGTAATGAGGAAAGCACTAGTTATGGATGTAGTATATCTGGTAATGAGGAAACCACTAGTTATGGATGTAGTATATCTGCATGGAGCAAAAATGGTGAGCAAAGATTTTAGCACAAGATCAGGAGTGCTACTCAAGGAAACTCACATTAAGCTCTGTGTCTATTTACTAATTCACCACCGTGGGGGAAAACTCAGGGGAGTTCTCATAGGCTGACAGCAAAAATAGCCTCCATTTGCAGGTTGCTTATGAGTGCATTTCACATTACTTTTGGATTATAATTGTAAGGCTCGCTTGAATCTCCTGCTTAATATGTTTGTGTTATTGTCGCAAATCAACTAATTTATACTTAAAAAACACTTCAACCAGTAAAATGCTCCTTGGCTAGCTTTTCCATCAGCCTGACAATGAGGGTTTGTACACTAAGTGTTTAACAAACAATAACAGTAATTTTTTTCTTCACATCAAAAAGCAAGTAAACAAAGTCTAATCAAAATCAATTGCAAATGAGAATAGTTCCTCAAAGTATTTAAAAAATATATTTCCAGCTCTCACCCTTTCGATAACCACTCAGCATTAAAGGGACAAATGTAATGCTCTGATCCAGTGGAAATGTCATAAAATACCTGATTACTTCTTATCCTTTGAACAAATAGCCTACAGCTGTGTCTGTCCCAAACTCACTGGCCGGGAAACTCTGAGGGCCCAGAATATTTTATACAATGTTGCAAGCTTGCTATCACAAGTTTAGGAGGACCCAGTTGATAGTTGATATGTTTTAAGTTCGTTGTAGACAGGCCATGTGCAGCCAAAGTGATTTATAGGATATTTATTACCTGCAGGCTGCAATGTTTTTATTTGTTGGCTTTATGTAGGTTATTTTTACATAGTTGGCAATAAAAATTCCTTTTAGATTTGTATAATTTTCTTTTAGATTTAGATAGAATGTAGATTAATCACAGACAATGATTTTAAAATCTTCCATGAAAATGTGCATATGAAAATCCTAACTGGCACCAGATCAGTAGAAATGGTCAGATAAATTGCCACTCGAAATGGAAAAGGTTCGAGTCATCCCTCGAGTCATTTGTGTGTCTTAATTATTTGGTCAAACAGTGTGCTTAAAGCATCAGACCAGTTCAGTACATATAGTTGATTTTATTAAAACACATGGGTTGTGTCTATATATGGAAAAATATACATAACATTTCAACCAATCGATTGGTAGAAAGAACAGACAACTCTTGGTTGACCAAGATGTATTTTAGGTGGGGACAGCACTAGAACATGATGTTGGGGACAGCACTAGAACATGATGTTGGGGACAGCACTAGAACATGATTTTGGGGCCTCTGAGTTGTGCAGCGGTCTAAAACACTGTATCTCAGTGCTTGAGGCGTCACTACAGACACCCTGGTTCGAGTCCAGGCTGTGTCACAACTGGCCGTGATTGGGAGTTACAGTGAGGGAAAAAAGTATTTGATCCCCTGCTGATTTTGTACATTTGCCCACTGACAAAGAAATGATCAGTCTATAATTTTAATGGTAGGTTTATTTGAACAGTGAGAGACAGAATAACAAAAAAATCCAGAAAAACACATGTCAAAAATGTTATAAATTGACTTGCATTCAATGTTTGGGGCATCGCGACTGGTTACCTATTTTGATGTGATATGAAAGTATTGTGTGAAATTATTTTGATGTGAAAGTATTTTAAATAATTTTGATGTGATATGAAAGTATTATTTGAAATTATTTTGATGTGAAAGTATTTGAAATAATTGATGTGATATGAAAGTATTATTTCAAATAATTTTGATGTGATATTTAAGTATTGTGTGAAATTATTCTGAATTGATATGAAAGTACAGCGATTTATGTTTCTAGAAACGTATCGCAATTGAGAATCGATTCACATTTAGATGGATTATTTTACTATTTTACCTGAACAGAGCCAGTCTACCTCTGAAAATAACATACAGTCCTTGGACCTTGAGGAGTAACGGGGGCAGCAATCAGCAGTAGAAACAATAACAAAGCGTACTCCCTGCCCGTTTCAGTAAAAAGCTGAGGGATGGGGCTGGAGAAATGTAACCATCCATGATATCAACATTATAGTTTTAACCATGTTTTGAGGATATACAGTGTTTGTTTATATTTACTGACAAACATTGGAGTAAAAAAAGCTTATATTTTGGGTTCTGATGGGGGTTCGACAGTTCAACTAAGCTCATGAGGCATTTATAAGTGATTTATTCAAGAAACAGATGGGTACATATCATTAATGTATAAGTCCCCAAATGGATGTAACAACTGCTGATTGCCCCTTTAAGAGAACATCTTGGGCTAATCTAATAGGAGATATTGAGGACTACAGTATTTCAGGCATTGTCATTGGATGCATTTGATCAATTGTTAACGTTTTGTTGATGGTCCACTCTTGATGTTCTACACGTTACAGTGAAGCTTCAGCCATTCCTACAGAACAACATTAAAGTGTAGAACCCTTTTACTGCATATTGGTTCAACGACTGCAGAGACGGTACTTACTGGTGTTAAACAGATCTCCAACCTCCACTTCTTCCTCCAATGTAACAGTCATCTCCCCCTCTTCCTCTTTCACTCCAAAAACTGCATCCTCCTCTTTCTCTTCCTCCTCTTCTTTTACTGAAACATCCTCCTCCTCTTTCACTCTGAAAGAGTCGTCCTCTTCTTTCACTGAAACGTCTTTCTCTTCTTCTTTCACTGTAACAGCTTCACCCTCCACTTGTTTTTGTATTGTAACATCTTTCTCTTCCTCCTCCTCTTTCACAAGAGCTTCTTTCTCCGTCCAGCAGACCTCCTCTTCTTTATCAGGAGGAGAGTAGCTTAGTGAACTCATGGTCGGTATGTTAGCTAGTTAGCATTAGCGACTAGCCTAGTTCTAAGCTAACTTAGCAAACCAGCTAGCTGACAAACAACGTAAATATATCATTAAATGGGCCAACAAGTACATACAACAGAAGTGTGTTTAATACACAGCGACTAATATACACCAAACCAGTGTAAAGAGCGTGAATGTTGTAGCTATGTTTGCTAGAAAGCTACCGAGGTGTCTGACTAGCTGTTGTTGTTGAAGGAGCGTCCCGTCCACTAGATTATACGTCACACTGGCAGCATCGCCTGAACCTAAAAGACGCACATCGCCATCTGCTGACTGGACTGGGCAACGCAGTTGAGGAACCAAACGTTTATTTTTCATTTATTTCATAAAAGTTTAATATTATATTAAGTCGTTCAAAGAGAAGCATGTGTTGATTGATTCGTGTTTAATGATTGAGAATTTAAAACAAACGTTACACCCACTACATATTTGCATTGAACCATACTTCTGACATGGATAATTTTTACCCCAGAGGCATATCTTGTATCATAGCCAAAATGTAGTTTATTCAATTCTTCATGACTTTGTCAATCAACTTGTTCTTAATAAATCTATATCATGGTTTAGTGTTTCTGTATCAATATGGACTTTTAACAAATTCAAATCCTTTGGAGTCATTTTGACCCCAGCCAAAAGCACCTTTGATAAATAGGACGTTTATTTCAAATCAAAATCACATTTTATTGGTCACATACACGTGTTTAGCAGATGTTATTGCTGGTGTAGCGAAATGCTTGTGTTTCTAGCTCCGACAGTGCAGTAATATCTAACAATTTCACAACATATACCCAATACACACAAATCTAAGTTTTGAATCTAGGTTTCTCTGTAGATATGATCCATCCCACCAGAGGGTGGAGGGGCTCCTGTATCAGTGGTTTTGACCAGATAGACACCTGCAGACACACAGTATAGTGCCTTCCATGTACTCTCCTATGATTGGACTTTTCTATATCACATGACAGTGTATACACTTTCATTTGATTTGATCATGTACAAAACTGCGGTAGAAAAGTAAAGTATTCAGACCCCTTCACATTTTCCACATTTTGTTACGTTACAGCCTTATTCTAAAATTTAATATTTTTTCCCCCTCATCAATCTACACACAATACCCCATAATCACATCACAATACCCCATAATGACATCACAATAGCCCATAATGTCATCACAATACCCCATAATGACAAAGTGAAAACAGGTTTTTAGACATTTTTGCAAATGTATTTACTTAGGTATTCAGTCCTTTTGCTATGAGACTCGAAATTGAGCTCAGATGCATCCTGATTCCATTGATCATCCTTGAGATGTTTCTACAACTTGATTGGAGTCCAGTTGTGGTAAATGCAATTCATTGGACATGATTTGAAAGGCACACATCTGTCTATGTAAGGTCCCACAGTTGACAGTGCATGTCAGAGCAAAAACCAAGCCATGAGGTCCAAAGGAATTGTCCATAGAGCTCTGAGACAGGATAGTGTCGAGCTACAGATCTGGAGAAAGGTACCAAAAAATGTCTTCAGCATTGAAGGTCCCCAAGAACAAAGATGCCTCCATCATTCTTAAATGGAAGAAGTTTGGAACCACCAAGACTCTTCCTAGAGCTGGCCGCCCGGCCAAACTGAGCAATCTGGGGAGAAGGGCCTTGGTCAAGGAGGTGAACAAGAACCCGATGGTCACTCTGACAGAGCTCCAGTGTTCCTGCCAAGTTAGCAGCTACTCTTCCTGGGGTTTATTATGAATCCCCATTAGTTCCTGCCAAGTAAGGTCAGGGAGCTCCGCCCCTTTCAAGCAAAAGGTATAAATGATGGGTCATGAATTAACAGGTATAAATGATGGGTTATGAACAAACAGGTATAAATGATGGGTTATAAATTAACAGGTATAAATGATGGGTTATGAACTAACAGGTATAAATGATGGGTTATGAATTAACAGGTATAAATGATGGGTTATGAATTAACAGGTATAAATGATGGGTTATGAACTAACAGGTATAAATGATGGGTTATGAATTAACAGGTATAAATGATGGGTTATGAACTAACAGGTATAAATGATGGGTTATGAATTAACAGGTATAAATGATGGGTTATGAATTAACAGGTATAAATGATGGGTTATGAATTAACAGGTATAAATGATGGGTTATGAACTAACAGGTATAAATGATGGGTTATGAATTAACAGGTATAAATGATGGGTTATGAATTAACAGGTATAAATGATGGGTTATGAACTAACAGGTATAAATGATGGGTTATGAATTAACAGGTATAAATGATGGGTTATGAATTAACAGGTATAAATGATGGGTTTTGAATGAACAGGTATAAATGATGGGTTTTGAATTAACACATCCCCTGCGAGCCCAGGCATTTCAATACATTCAGGATTTCTTACGGTCCATGTGCAATGTATATGGTTATCTCTGTCTCTCTCTCCATCTCTTCTTTAACAAGCAGCCATGTTGTTGTCATTCCACTAGGGACCTGTTTTCAGCATTTTAAGTCTCCAGTCAATAACCAGTGCACTGGAATTATCCCTTTACACATGTACTGTACTGGAATTATCCCTCTACACCCTTTACACATGTACTGCACTGGAATTATCCCTCAACACCCTTTACACATGTACTGTACTGGGATTATCCCTCTACACCCTTTACACATGTACTGCACTGGGATTATCCCTCTACACCCTTTACACATGTACTGCACTGGGATTATCCCTCTACACCCTTTACACATGTACTGCACTGGAATTATCCCTCTACACCCTTTACACATGTACTGCACTGGAATTATCCCTCTACACCCTTTACACATGTACTGCACTGGAATTATCCCTCTACACCCTTTACACATGTACTGCACTGGAATTATCACATTGGCTGGCAGAAACGTACTGTTTTTTTATTGGGCCATCAAAGCTGTCTCAGTAAGAGACTAGTTGATTATGGACTAACAGTCTAACAGTCTGAAGGTCACAACTCACGTTATTCTGGTTAAACAGAGAGAGACCAGTTGATTAAGGAGTGGGGATTTTTTGACAATTAGGAAATAATGTCATGTTTTACTCGTACCTCAGCCAGCATTGTGAATGGTTAAGAAATAATATGTCATGTTTTACTAGTACCTCAGCCAGCATTGTGAACGGTTAGGAAATAATATGTCATGTTTTACTCGTACCTCAGCCAGCATTGTGAATGGTTAGGAAATAATATGTCATGTTTTACTAGTACCTCAGCCAGCATTGTGAATGGTTAGGAAATAATATGTCATGTTTTACTCGTACCTCAGCCAGCATTGTGAATGGTTAGGAAATAATATGTCATGTTTTACTAGTACCTCAGCCAGCATTGTGAATGGTTAAGAAATAATATGTCATGTTTTACTAGTACCTCAGCCAGCATTGTGAATGGTTAGGAAATAATATGTCATGTTTTACTCGTACCTCAGCCAGCATTGTGAATGGTTAGAAAATAATATGTCATGTTTTACTAGTACCTCAGCCAGCATTGTGAATGGTTAGGAAATAATATGTCATGTTTTACTAGTACCTCAGCCAGCATTGTGAATGGTTAGGAAATAATATGTCATGTTTTACTCGTACCTCAGCCAGCATTGTGAATGGTTAGGAAATAATATGTCATGTTTTACTAGTACCTCAGCCAGCATTGTGAATGGTTAGGAAATAATATGTCATGTTTTACTAGTACCTCAGCCAGCATTGTGAATGGTTAGGAAATAATATGTCATGTTTTACTAGTACCTCAGCCAGCATTGTGAATGGTTAGGAAATAATATGTCATGTTTTACTAGTACCTCAGCCAGCATTGTGAATGGTTAGGAAATAATATGTCATGTTTTACTAGTACCTCAGCCAGCATTGAAAATGGTTAGGAAATAATATGTCATGTTTTACTAGTACCTCAGCCAGTATTGTGAATGGTTAGGAAATAATGTCATGTTTTACTCGTACCTCAGCCAGCATTGTGACTGGTGTCTGAGGCGATGACATACTAGACCATGACAGTAAATCTAATACTTAGGTGTTTTTAGTCATCCATGAAAGGTCTGGGGTGGTTCTGTGGTTATAAGTTACTGACCTTGGAATACATTTCTGGCCATGCTGGCAGGGTCTGAATCAAACCCAATGTCCACCTGGTACACTGGCAGGGTCTGAATCAAACCCAATGTCCACCTGGTACACTGGCAGGGTCTGAATCAACCCAATGTCCACCTGGTACACTGGCAGGGTCTGAATCAAACCCAATGTCCACCTGGTACACTGACAGGGTCTGAATCAAACCCAATGTCCACCTGGTACACTGACAGGGTCTGAATCAACCCAATGTCCACCTGGTACACTGACAGGGTCTGAATCAAACCCAATGTCCACCTGGTACACTGACAGGGTCTGAATCAACCCAATGTCACACTGGTACACTGACAGGGTCTGAATCAAACCCAATGTCCACCTGGTACACTGACAGGGTCTGAATCAAACCCAATGTCCACCTGGTACACTGGCAGGGCCTGAATCAAACCCAATGTCCACCTGGTACACTGACAGGGTCTGAATCAAACCCAATGTCCACCTGGTACACTGACAGGGTCTGAATCAAACCCAATGTCCACCTGGTACACTGACAGGGTCTGAATCAACCCAATGTCACACTGGTACACTGACAGGGTCTGAATCAAACCCAATGTCCACCTGGTACACTGGCAGGGTCTGAATCAACCCAACGTCCACCTGGTACACTGACAGGGTCTGAATCAACCCAATGTCCACCTGGTACACTGGCAGGGCCTGAATCAAACCAATGTTAAGGGGAGGGTAGATTGGTCAAGAGGGTGATGATTATTGTTGTTCTACTGCCTGATTGTTATGCAACAACACTGTTTACAAAAGCTTTGTTAAAGAACAAGTTGTTGTTTGTGTCGCACTGCTTTGCTTTATCTTGGCCAGGTCGCAGATGTAAATGAGAACTTGTTCTCAACTGGCCACCTGGTTAAATAAAGGTGAAATTGTTTAATTTTTTTGTTTGTTAATTTTTTTACAACATTAACAATGTCTACACTGTATTTCTGATAAATGTTATTATTATTTTAATGGATGAAAAATGTGCTTTCTTTAAAAAACAAGGACATTTCTAAGTGACCCCAAACTTTTGAACGGTAGTATATATCTACATGATGTATTGTTACACCATGTAGGAGCAGTATAGACCTAGTCTGTTCATTATATACATCTACATGATGTATTGTTACACCATGTAGGAGCAGTATAGACCTAGTCTGTTCATTATATACATCTACATGATGTATTGTTACACCATGTAGGAGCAGTATAGACCTAGTCTGTTCATTATATACATCTACATGATGTATTGTTACACCATGTAGGAGCAGTATAGACCTAGTCCTATAGCTAGTCCTATATTATTTTAAACTAATACAATTGTTCAGAAAAAGAGATTTAATTTAACATGTAATTCTCAAAAGGTAGGGGTCTGAATTATTGCCACCCATGTTTTCAATACTCCAGCACCCTCCCCTTGGGAGGATAATGACACTGAAATGTTTTATGAGTCTGAAGACTGAGATGGCAATTGAAAATGTTGATTTTGTGCCCAATTAACCATTTCTTTGTGGATGTTGATGTGTCTTGCTGGAAGATCCTCTTATGGCCAAGTCTCAGCCTCCTAGCAGAGAGGTAACCAGGTTTTGGGCTAAAATATCCTGGTAGTGGGTAAAGTTAATTAATTTATTTATAATTTTAGCTCATCTTTATCAAGGGTATCAATAACTAGGTGCTTATTTTGATATGTAGTTATTTGACTGAATCAGAAATACAGATGTGGAGTAGATGTAGAGTTTGTTTTAAATTCTCATAAAAAAATCTGAACTAATCAAACAACACTTGTTGCTCTTTGTACGTGTTGATATAATATTCATATTTAATGGAGAGGAAAAAAACGTTTCCCTAAACTGCTTTATAATATTATAATTCAATGAAAGAATAAAAATAGTTTTCCCTCCTCAACTGCGTTTCCTCCCTCCAGACAGCAGATGGCGATATGTGTCTTTCAGGCGATGTTTCTAGTGTGACGTATAATCTAGTGGACGGAACGCTTCTTCAACAACTGCAGCCACCTCGGTAGCTCGCTAGCCGACAAAGTCGGAACATTCAAGTTCTTTACACAATTTCGTGGTTTATTTGCTACTATGATTTAAACATACTTATGTGGAAACAACTAGCTACCCCATTTAATTTAATATTTACGTTGTAAGTCAACTAGCTGGCTGGTTAAATTAGCACTAGTCTAGTCGCTAATGCTAACTAGCTATTATCTCCGACCATGAGTTCACTAAGCTACTCTCCTCCTGTTAAAGAAGAGGTCTGCTGGACGGAGAAAGAAGCTCTGGTGAAAGAGGAGGAGGAAGAGAAAGATGTTACAATACAAAAACAAGTAGAGGGTGAGGCTGTTACCGTGAAAGAAGAAGAGAAAGACGTTACAGTGAAAGAAGAGAAAGACGCGTTCAGAGTGAAAGAGGAGGAAGATGCAGTTTTTGGAGTGGAGGATGAAGTGAAAGAAGATGAAGTCGTTTTTGGAATTAAGGCTGAAGAGGGGTCAATTACTGTCAATGATGAAGAGAAGACTGGAGATCTGATTAACACCAGTAAATACAGTGAGTACTATCTTATAAAACAGGGACATTGATCTGATTAACACCAGTAAATACAGTGAGTACTATCTTATAAAACAGGGACATTGATCTGGTTAACACCAGTAAATACAGTGAGTACTATCTTATAAAACAGGGACATTGATCTGATTAACACCAGTAAATACAGTGAGTACTATCTAATAAAACAGGGACATTGATCTGATTAACACCAGTAAATACAGTGAGTACTATCTAATAAAACAGGGACATTGATCTGATTAACACCAGTAAATACAGTGAGTACTATCTAATAAAACAGGGACATTGATCTGGTTAACACCAGTAAATACAGTGAGTACTATCTAATAAAACAGGGACATTAATCTGATTAACACCAGTAAATACAGTGAGTACTATCTAATAAAACAGGAACATTGATCTGATTAACACCGGTAAATACAGTGAGCACTATCTTATAAAACAGGGAGATTGATCTGATTAACACCGGTAAATACAGTGAGTACTATCTAATAAAACAGGGACATTGATCTGATTAACACCAGTAAATACAGTGAGTACTATCTAATAAAACAGGGACATTGATCTGATTAACACCAGTAAATACAGTGAGTACTATCTAATAAAACAGGGACACAAACTCTGCAGTTGTTGAACTAATGTGTGATTTTTAAAAGGGCATTCTACACTTGAATATGTTTTTGTACTGTATGAATTGTCCATGAAGTCCTCCAGGGATTTTTAAACTTTTCCTGTTGAAAAGTGATATAAATGCAGTAAAGTATAAACACACTAATGGGAAACAAATACATGTTTTGAGCAAAATAGTGTTTTTTTAACAACTGCAAACTAGAAGGAGTGAGTGATGTCATAGTAAGGCCTTCAAGGAGTTGGCTTGATGGGAAGTCGTGATGTCATCCAATAGGAGACTGATCTTCATGTGAATATTCATTATTCTTTTAAAAATCCTTCCTGTTCTGTCAAGTTGGTTGTTGATCATTGCTAGAAAGCCGTTTTCAAGTCTTGCCATTGACTTTCAAGATGATTTAAGTCCAAACTGTAACTAGGCCACTCAGGAACATTCAATGTCATCTTGGTAAGCTCCTCCAGTGTAGATTTGGCCTTGTGGTTTAGGTTATTGTCCTGTTAGGACGGTTTTCTGTATTCAGATCTCTGAAATGCACTCTACCTACGTAACATTTAGTGTCTCCTTATGTTACGCTGGCAAAACAGTTTTTATGGGCACAGAAATCCTAAATAATTTCAGAGTTTGCTAAATCCAATGGTTCTAACCGAGAGTCACCTTAACTTTATTGACAACACCCAAATAGATACTGTCATTAACGTCGTTCTTCAATAATTACACATAATACTTAATACTGTAGCTGTTTAGTTACAGTCACATGTTCAACTATCATCAGCTGATCCAGGAAATCATTTTCTGAATGACAGTCACATGACAAACATCATGACATGCAACAACAACCAAAGTGCTTCTTCATTCATTACTCTGGTAAAGACAGTTATGCCATGCTCCACGTTGGATCCAACATCCCAAACAAATGTATGTTTATAAAGTGTTATTGTCTGCTTGATTTACAGTAGGGTCTTGTTAGTCTGTTTGGACACAGAGATACTTAGCTCATAATGTGTAGAGAACTGTTCCTTGATGGATAGGCTATTGTTCAGGACATTTAGAATGACAACACATTACAGAGTAGCCTAGTGGGATTGTTCACAAAATTATCTGGTGATCAGGTTATGAAATGTCACGACAAAAACATTTTAGTTTCCATGTTTCACCTGAAATATTAAATGATTTATAGTCCTAGGTCTATGTTATTGTTAGGTGAAGTTATGGGTCTTACAGTTGGTCTATGTTATTGTTAGGTGAAGTTATGGGCCAATTTGTTAAACACTTAGTGTACAAACCCTCATTGTCAGGCTGATGGCAAAGCCAAAGAGCATTTTACTGGTTGAAGTGTTTTGAAGTGAAGTGAAGTTGAAGTGTATAAAGCAGTTGATATGCGACAATAACACAAACATATTAAGCAGGTGATTCAAGCGAGTCTTACAATTATAATCCATATTTAATGTGAAATGCACTCATAAGCAACCTGTAAATGGAGGCTATATTTGCTGTCAGCCTATGAGAACTCCCCTGAGTTTTCCCCCACGGTGGTGAATTAGTGAATAGACACAGAGCTTAATGTGAGTTTCCTTGAGTAGCACTCCTGATCTTGTGCTGTAATATTCAGAATACATTGTGAAAACTAAAATCTTTGCTCACTATTTTTTGCTCCAGGCATATATACTACATCCATAACTAGTGGTTTCCTCATTACCAGATATACTACATCCATAACTAGTGGTTTCCTCATTACCAGATATACTACATCCATAACTAGTGGTTTCCTCATTAGCAGATATACTACATCCATAACTAGTGGTTTCCTCATTACCAGATATACTACATCCATAACTAGTGGTTTCCTCATTACCAGATATACTACATCCATAACTAGCTGTTTCCTCATTAGCAGGGAGGTGTTTCTGCAATCAAATTGTGTGCGCATTGCCCTCGTGCTGCAATTTTAGCAAACACAGGGCCTATATTGGAAACCAAAAGTCATCTGGCGCACTGCTTAGGATTTCAACAACTTTAATAACTTATTTCTAGTTACTACTAATGTGAAAACAAGACAAAATGTGATTGTTGCTAAGTTAACTGTCTTAATGGTCAAATCATTTAACAGAAGTCAATTGTTGTACAAGTTCATGGGTATGCTCTGGGCATCACCTTTTACCTCAAATAAACAGTGGATTTCTGCTGTCGTGGGCCTTTAACCATCTGTCTGACTTTGTTCTCACAGGAGAGAGACGGGACTATTGTGGATCCTCTGGGGAGCCTCAGCAACATCATGATGCTGACGAGGCAGAGAAGAGTCTCTCCAGATCAGAACTCCTCAAGAAACACCAGCGAGTTCACACAGGAGAGAAATCTCACTGCTGCTCTGACTGTGGGAAAAGATTAAACTCTTCACTAGGCCTTAAAATACATCAAAGAATTCACACTGGGGAGAAACCATATAGCTGTGATCAATGTGGAAAGAGTTTTAAAAAATCTAGCAGTCTGACTAAACACCAGAGAATACACACAGGAGAAAAATCTTATAGCTGTGGTCAATGTGGGAAGAGTTATGTTAAATATGCACATCTGACTCGACACCAGAGAATACACACAGGAGAGAAATCTTATAGCTGTTGTCAATGTGGAAAGAGTTTTGCTGCATCTGGCAGTCTGACTCGACAACAGCAAGTACACACAGGAGAGAAACCATTCCACTGTTCAGATTGTGGGAAAAGATTCTCAACTTCACAGAATTTGAAGACGCACCAGAGAACACACACAGGAGAGAAACCTTTTAGCTGTGATCAATGTGGGAAGAGTTTTACTACATCTAGCAGTCTGACTCAACACCAGAGAATACACACAGGAGAGAAACCTTATAGCTGTGATCAATGTGGGAAGAGTTTTTGTCAATCTAGCCATCTGACAGTGCACCAGAAAAGACACACAGGAGAGAAACCTTATAGCTGTACTCAATGTGGGAAGAGTTTTGTTACATCTAGCCAGCTCACATTACACCAGAGAACACACACAGGAGAGAAACCTTATAGCTGTGGTCAATGTGGGAAGAGTTTTACTACATCTAGCAGTCTGACTCTACACCAGAGAATACACACAGGAGAAAAACCTTATAGCTGTGGTCAATGTGGGAAGAGTTTTGTTCAATCTACAGATCTGAGAGTGCACCAGAGAATACACAGAGGAGAGAAACCTCTTAGCTGTGACCATAGATAATCTGATAAAAGATCTCTGATCAAATATTAGAAAATACATTAAGGAGTTGTTTCATGATATCAATGAATTAATGTCACAATGTAGAATGTTTAAACATTGTAGTAGAAGTATTTTAATGATGTCACAATGTAGAATGTTTTAACATTGTAGTAGGAGTATTTTAGTGATGTCACAATGTAGAACCCTAAACGTTTGTCCCCTGTTCTATTGATTTCAACATGATATGGATATTAACCTCAGGGGGAAATCCAGGCTCTGAAATGGAAGAGTTACTATTTATGTGATTTAACAAAAAGTGACTAACAAAAAAAGAGTTGTGTTACACTCACCACGTTGGTGACGCACTGGAATCACAATGCAACACTTCAAAATGTAGCTAGCTGTTTTCTACAAATTGTCCTCTAACCAGGGATGTACACATTATTCCCAGATTCCATGTGGTTTTTGAGCTGTTAGTTTTAACAGGACGTGCAACCTCATCTCCCTCCTCTCGGCACAATTGATTTCAACATGATATCGATGAGTGATGACAAATAAGTGTTGTGTTCCTTTGTTTAGCGACCCCTACCTTTAAATGCATCACTCCAAAATGTAGCTGACTGTCTTCTGCAGGTTGTCCTCTAACCAGTGAGGTGAAATATATCTCCCATTTCCATGTGTTTTTTAGTTGTGTTAGTTTCAACAGCACGTACAACCTGATTTAATCGATATCAGTGATTTATTGCTACTTGTGCAGTTTTATAAAGGTGCTTGTTTAAAAAAAAATCCAAGTAATATGATTATTGTGGCAGATGTTTGTGTATACAGCACATTTTATGTTTAGGTTTTCAATTTATCACAAACAGTTTTTGCATATTGGTTATTGATTTGGACACGTTAAAACTGTGTTTTGACATTGGGGATATCCCATCTAGCAACATGTAATTGAAAAGACTTTGAAAATAAGACTATGCAACCAAATATTTCATATTTACATTTCATGTAACATTTAGTAATAATTATTTATGTAACCAACTCACAATTTTTGGTACAATTATATTGACATTGTTGCCCTGCTTTTATAATATCAGGGTTAATTCTCAGATGTGCCAACCCAAATGTACTAGAGCATGACATTGGGGACTGGGCCCCGATCCAACAACATGCCTATCTAGTGAACCCTGAAAAGAGAGAGAAGCTCTGCAGTGAGGTGGAAAGTTACTATGGATATTGCAGGAGTTTCCTCTTGAAATCAGACATGTCTGTGGTAAGGACAACTTGGTTGCTGATTGTCTCAAAAAGATTTGTGTTTTGCGTTTAGCCAGTGCGTTGCCATGGATCACAATTTATTTTGACTGCATGTTTTTCTGTATTGGTGATGAGTTTTGTTTGGGCTCATTCCAAGGGGACGAGAGTTCTAGAATCTAGTGAGTTTTAGGAAGAAGAGAGTTCTAGAAGCTAGTGAGTTTTAGGAAGAGGAGAGTTCTAGAAGCTAGTGGTATTTAGAAAGACGAGAGTTCTAGAAGCTAGTGAGTTTTAGGAAGACGAGAGTTCTAGAAGCTAGTGAGTTTTAGGATTCTATAGTAAGTGAACCAAGGTGGGGGATTCTATAGAAAGAAAAAGGTGAAAAGATACTATTGTATATTATTATTTAGAAATACGTGTTTTTTCTTGTTTTTAATTGTTGACAGCCAGTAGACATCATGTTTATATTGGTGAAGGTGAAGCATTGTAGTTGATTATAATGTGAAATGGAAGTTGTTTTCTGTTGGTGGTGAGCAAACTTGTCCAACAAAAATATAGGATATATTTGTTGTCTTAAAGGGGAAGGTGTTACAGGCTTTGGTTTTTCCATTTATGTTTTGAGGTTGGACTTTAGCTCGTTAGCACTGATTGGTGTCACCTCGTTAGTCAGAATGTGTTACACCTGTGCTGGCTTGTCCATCTCGTTATGGTTGAATATTGCATCCAATTGTTAATATTTTAATCAATGGATTTTCCTTGGAATGTTCCGTAGTCTTTCAGTTGTGTAGTAAATATCCGTTTATTTTCATTGTTTTTTCCTGTGAAGCCATTGCGTGGCATCCATGTCTGAAAAGTGCTGTATAAA
The DNA here is from genome assembly GCF_965601325.2 of Salmo salar. Lineage (NCBI taxonomy): Eukaryota > Metazoa > Chordata > Actinopteri > Salmoniformes > Salmonidae > Salmo > Salmo salar. The sequence continues at coordinate 405,407 of NW_027675347.1, read as the reverse complement.
TAAAGCTTGATTTGATTTGAGCATATTGCAAAACAAAGGAACCCAATGATTGACAATCAACAGACTTCATTATTTTTTAATTTTATTTAACCTATTTAACCTTTAATTAGGCAAGTCGGTTAACCTCTAGAGGACCCCTTCCCGCTCTGATCCCGCTAACGGGATTTATTGATAAGATACCATGGCGGGAAATTCAAAACTGCAAGAATCTAATAATTTCAATTTCTCAAACAATCAACTATTTTTCACCATTTGAAAGATAAACATCTCCTAAATCCAACCACATTGTCCGATTTCAAAGAGGCTTTACGGCGAAGCATAAAGTTAGGTTATGTTAGGAGAGTACATTGAAAATAGCTGCGTGTAATGTTTTGTCAATTCAAAGACAGGCGTCAACAAAAGCAGAAAACCAGCTAAAATTATGCACTAACCTTTGACAATCTTCATCAGATGACACTCCTAGGACATTATGTTATACAATACATGCATTTTTTGTTCCATCAAGTTCATATTTATATCCAAAAACAGCATTTTACAGTGGCGGTGAAATTCAGAATTTTTTTTCCCTCAAATGCTTCCGGTGAAGCAGCGTTACAATTTACAAAATTACTATTCGAAAACATTGGTAAATTATAATATTGTCATTCAAAGAATTATAGATTAACATCTCATAAATGCTACCGCATTGCCAGATTTCAAAATAACTTTACTGGGAAATCACACTTTGCAATAAACGGGGTGCTATGCTAAGAACAATAGGCTAGGATATACAGGTTAGCACCATCTTGGAACCATCTAATATCAATAATACTATTGTAAATAATCCCTTACCTTTGATTATCTTCATCAGAAGGAACTTCCAGGAATCCCAGATCCACAACAAATGTGGTTTCTTTCGACAAAGTTCATAATTTATGTCCAAATAACTCCAAGTTGTTCCATGTTGTTAGCGCGTTCAGTAGGCTCCTCAAAATGTAGGGGGAGTCACGACGAAAAGTTTAAAAAAAAATCTATTTACGTTCGTTCAAACATGTCAAACGTTGTTTAGCATCAATCTTTAGGGCCATTTTTAACGTGAAACATCAGTAATGTTTCAACCCGACCTCTCCTGTGTCTTGAAAAACGTTTTGAAAAATGTCTTGCCTCACATGAACGCGCATGTGCGCACAATAATGAAGTGACGACATCCCAGGGACGTCAACTTCCCTTCCTTCTCATCCGGTCTCTGTTCATCATAGACGCTTCAAACAACTTTATAAAGATCGTTGACATCTAGTGGAAGCCGTAGGAAGTGCAAAATGAATCCTTTGTCACTGTGTGATCTATTAGCAATGACTCGAAAATAGTACAGCCACAAAATTCTCATTTCCTGCTTGTATTCTTCTCAGGTTTTTGCCTGCCATATGAGTTTTGTTATACTTACAGACACCATTCAAACAGTTTTAGAAAATTCAGAGTGTTTTCTATCCAAATATGTTAATAATATGCATATCCTAGCTTCTGAGTTGGTGTAGCAGGCAGTTAAAAATGGGCGCATATTTTTTTCAAAATTCTCAATACTGCCCCCTAGCCCCAACAGAACAAATTATTATTTACAATGATTGCCTACCAGGGAACAGTGGGTTAACTGCCTTGTTCAGGGGCAGAACAACATATACTGCTCAAAAAAATAAAGGGAACACTAAAATAACACGTCCTAGATCTGAATGAATGAAATAATCTTATCAAATACTTTTTTCTTTACATAGTTGAATGTGCTGACAACAAAATCACACACAAATAATCAATGGAAATGCAATTTATCAACCCATGGAGGTCTGGATTTGGAGTCACACTCAAAATTAAAGTGGAAAACCACACTACAGGCTGATCCAACTTTGATGTAATGTCCTTAAAACAAGTCAAAATGAGGCTCAGTAGTGTGTGTGGCCTCCACGTGCCTGTATGACCTCCCTACAACGCCTGGGCATGCTCCTGATGAGGTGGCGGATGGTCTCCTGAGGGATCTCCTTCCAGACCTGGACTAAAGCATCCGCCAACTCCTGGACAGTCTGTGGTGCAACGTGGCGTTGGTGGATGGAGCGAGACATGATGTCCCAGATGTGCTCAATTGGATTCAGGTCTGGGGAACGGGCGGGCCAGTCCATAGCATCAATGCTTTCCTCTTGCAGGAACTGCTGACACACTCCAGCCACATGAGGTCTAGCATTGTCTTGCATTAGGAGGAACCCAGGGCCAACCGCACTAGCATATGGTCTCACAAGGGGTCTGAGGATCTCATCTCGGTACCTAATGGCAGTCAGGCTACCTCTGGCGAGCACATGGAGTGCTGTGCAGCCCCCCAAAGAAATGCCACCCCACACCATGACTGACCCACCGCCAAACCGGTTATGCTGGAGGATGTTGCAGGCAGCAGAACGTTCTCCACGGCGTCTCCAGACTCTGTCACGTCTGTCACGTGCTCAGTGTGAACCTGCTTTCATCTGTGAAGAGCACAGGGCGCCAGTGGCGAATTTGCCAATCTTGGTGTTCTCTGGCAAATGCCAAACGTCCTGCACGGTGTTGGGCTGTAAGCACAACCCCCACCTGTGGACGTCGGGCCCTCATACCACCCTCATGGAGTCTGTAAGGTAACTAAGCCTGAATGAGAACACCTGGGTTAAGCCTGATTAGGTTCAGCATGAACACCTGGGTTAATCCTGATTAGGTTCAGTATGAACACCTGGGTTAATCCTGATTAGGTTCAGTATGAACACCTGGGTTAATCCTGATTAGGTTCAGCATGAACACCTGGGTTAAGCCTGATTAGGTGCAGTATGAACACCTGGATTAATCCTGATTACGTTCAGCATGAACACCTGGGTTAATCCTGATTAGGTTCAGTATGAACACCTGGGTTAATCCTGATTAGGTTCAGTATGAACACCTGGGTTAATCCTGATTAGGTTCAGTATGAACACCTGGGTTAATCCTGATTAGGTTCAGTATGAACACCTGGGTTAATCCTGATTAGGTTCAGTATGAACACCTGGGTTAATCCTGATTAGGTTCAGTATGAACACCTGGGTTAATCCTGATTAGGTTCAGTATGAACACCTGGGTTAATCCTGATTAGGTTCAGTATGAACACCTGGGTTAATCCTGATTAGGTTCAGTATGAACACCTGGGTTAATCCTGATTAGGTTCAGTATGAACACATGCTGTTGGTCTAGTGGTGCTCATTAAAACCCGGAATAGAAAACACCAATACTGGTGTGAATCTGGAGACGAAACAACGGCAGAGGCAAAAATAATTTGTTCAAAAAAACGCTCCAAAACAAATGTTGTCAAACCATCCAGTTATTGAAGGTACATTTAGTCTGCTAAATTTAGTCATTTAGCAGATGCTCTTATCCAGAGCGACTTACAGTAGTGAATGCATACATTTAATTTCATTTTCATGCATTTTTTGTACTGGCCCCCCGTGGGAATCAAACCCACAACCCTGGCGTTGCAAACACCATGCTCTACCAACTGAGCCACGGGGAAGGCCAGTATGTATAATACACCATGCTGGCGTTGTAAACACCATGCTCTACCAACTGAGCCACACTGCTGCTACTGAGCAGTAGAACAAGCGGGTTGGGCTGCAATTTGCTGTGAATTCAATGGAAATGTAACCACAAGAAGAGTACAACAACTTCAGGTGAGATATCTGCATTATTATCAGGATTACAGGAAGAAACAACAGCTAGAGGAGAGATATCTGCATTATTATCAGGATTACAGGAAGAAACAACAACTAGAGGTGAGATATCTGCATTATTATCAGGATTACAGGAAGAAACAACAACTAGAGGTGAGATATCTGCATTATTATCAGGATTACAGGAAGAAACAACAACTAGAGGTGAGATATCTGCATTATTATCAGGATTACAGGAAGAAACAACAACTAGAGGTGAGATATCTGCATTATTATCAGGATTACAGGAAGAAACAACAACTAGAGGTGAGATATCTGCATTATTATCAGGATTACAGGAAGAAACAACAACTAGAGGTGAGATATCTGCATTATTATCAGGATTACAGGAAGAAACAACAACTAGAGGTGAGATATCTGCATTATTATCAGGATTACAGGAAGAAACAACTAGAGGTGAGATATCTGCATTATTATCAGGATTACAAGAAGAAACAACAACTAGAGGTGAGATATCTGCATTATTATCAGGATTACAGGAAGAAACAACAACTAGAGGTGAGATATCTGCATTATTATCAGGATTACAAGAAGAAACAACAACTAGAGGTGAGATATCTGCATTATTATCAGGATTACAGGAAGAAACAACAACTAGAGGTGAGATATCTGCATTATTATCAGGATTACAGGAAGAAACAACAACTAGAGGTGAGATATCTGCATTATTATCAGGATTACAAGAAGAAACAACAACTAGAGGTGAGATATCTGCATTATTATCAGGATTACAGGAAGAAACAACAACTAGAGGTGAGATATCTGCATTATTATCAGGATTACAGGAAGAAACAACTTCAGGTGAGATATCTGCATTATTATCAGGATTACAGGAAGAAACAACAACTAGAGGTGAGATATCTGCATTATTATCAGGATTACAAGAAGAAACAACAACTAGAGGTGAGATATCTGCATTATTATCAGGATTACAGGAAGAAACAACAACTAGAGGTGAGATATCTGCATTATTATCAGGATTACAGGAAGAAACAACTTCAGGTGAGATATCTGCATTATTATCAGGATTACAGGAAGAAACAACAGCTAGAGGTGAGATATCTGCATTATTATCAGGATTACAGGAAGAAACAACAACTAGAGGTGAGATATCTGCATTATTATCAGGATTACAGGAAGAAACAACTTCAGGTGAGATATCTGCATTATTATCAGGATTACAGGAAGAAACAACAACTAGAGGTGAGATATCTGCATTATTATCAGGATTACAGGAAGAAACAACAACTAGAGGTGAGATATCTGCATTATTATCAGGATTACAGGAAGAAACAACAACTAGAGGTGAGATATCTGCATTATTATCAGGATTACAGGAAGAAACAACAACTAGAGGTGAGATATCTGCATTATTATCAGGATTACAGGAAGAAACAACAGCTAGAGGTGAGATATCTGCATTATTATCAGGATTACAAGAAGAAACAACAACTAGAGGTGAGATATCTGCATTATTATCAGGATTACAGGAAGAAACAACAACTAGAGGTGAGATATCTGCATTATTATCAGGATTACAGGAAAAAACAACAGCTAGAGGTGAGATATCTGCATTATTATCAGGATTACAGGAAGAAACAACAACTAGAGGTGAGATATCTGCATTATTATCTGGATTTCACATTTCTCATATTCATATTTTTGTGACATGATTTCTATTATAAAATTATATCTGCCTTCTATAGACTTTGTGGAAGAACCTTAAACTGACTTTAAAAAGAGAGAAAGCAGAGATCAGAAGAGAGAGATTTACTACTGGTGGTGGACCACCAAAACAAGACAACACTGATGCAATTCATTGAGTGACTTCCTGTCTGGAAAAATAGAGCAGCAGCAACCTCTGGATGGTATATCAGATGATGACCAACCTCTGGATGGTATACCAGATGATGACCAACCTCTGGATGGTATACCAGATGATGACCAACAGGTTTGAAGAGCCAGCACACAGTGAGGGTGTAATGTGAACAGGTTGGAAGAGCCAGTACACAGTGAGGGTGTAATGTGAACAGGTTTGAAGAGCCAGCACACAGTGAGGGTGTAATGTGAACAGGTTGGAAGAGCCAGTACACAGTGAGGGTGTAATGTGAACAGGTTGGAAGAGCCAGTACACAGTGAGGGTGGAATGTGAACAGGTTGGAAGAGCCAGCACACAGTGAGGGTGTAATGTGAACAGGTTGGAAGAGCCAGTACACAGTGAGTGGGTTCCCTCCACATCTACTATAACATCCCTGAGAGAAGATGCTGCCACCACCTTTCAGCAGAGAACAAAGTAGATGACCAGGCATGAAACGTTAACCAAAGAATTCCATGAGCATAAAATGAAATATCTGAAGGAAGAACATGAGATGAGAATTGTCCAGGTTGAATTGGATATGAAGTTGGAAGAGAGAGGTATGATCCAACAAAGAGACAGTAATGAGACAATAGTGATGACCAGCCATGGTGAACAATATGATATGTAAAACAATACATGTTTTGGCATTTGGATATTCATGAGTGAGAGTATTTTAATCACCACAAACTACATTTTAAACCAGCCTTGGTTTAGTCACTCATTTCATTTTGCTCCACACTATTTGAATTGTGTACAGAACAAACATTATCAAAGCAAAAATAATCCATAATGAATACATTCCATATTTAAATGCATCTCATCTAGTTGAAGTGCTGCAATGTGAAGCATCTCCCTGTGCAACTGTGCAAGTCCTCGTTGGTCATTGCCTGCCTCAGTCATGGACACATCTGCCTCAATCACATCTGCCTCAGTCATGGGAACATCTGCTTGATGCTGATCATGGGAGGATCAGGACAGTCATGGGTACATCTGCTTGATGCTGATCATGGGAGGATCAGGACAGTCATGGGAACATCTGCTTGATGCTGATCATGGGAGGATCAGGACAGTCATGGGAACATCTGCTTGATGCTGATCATGGGAGGATCAGGACAGTCATGGGTACATCTGCTTGATGCTGATCATGGGAGGATCAGGACAGTCATGGGTACATCTGCTTGATGCTGATCATGGGAGGATCAGGACAGCCATGCTGCTTCAGGTAGTTGTGCAGCACAGCTGTAGCAATGATCACCTTGCAGCAACTTCTTGGCTTGAAACCAAGTGTATTGCGAAAACACTGGAATCTATTTTTCCATACGCCAAACACACGCTGGACCATCCCTCTCGTGTGGATATGAGGTCTGTTGTATCTTTGCTGCTCAGCTGTTGTGGGATTTATGTCTGGAGTGAATAAAAAGTTACTCTAGTAGTCCACTATGTTGTCCTCTCTGAAACTGAGACCAATGAAGAGTTGAGGGAAATCCTTCAATGGTGAGTTGCACCTTTCCAACAGGCAACAATGTTTGAGAACTCTAAATGAGGATTAGCATCCACCCTGAACATTGATGGTTGACCAGTTGTTATGGTTACGGTACTCCTCAGCATCAGGAGTTGATGGAGAACCAGTTGTTATGGTTACGGTACTCCTCCGCATCAGGAGTTGATGGTAAACCAGTTGTTATGGTTACGGTACTCCTCAGCATCAGGAGTTGATGTAAAACCAGTTGTTATGGTTACGGTACTCCGCAGCATCAGGAGTTGATGGAAAACCAGTTGTTATGGTTACGGTACTCCTCAGCATCAGGAGTTGATGGTAAACCAGTTGTTATGGTTACGGTACCCCTCAGCATCAGGAGTTGATGGTAAACCAGTTGTTATGGTTACGGTACCCCTCAGCATCAGGAGTTGATGGAAAACCAGTTGTTATGGTTACGGTACCCCGCAGCATCAGGAGTTGATGGACACTTGATGGGAACATGACATCCATCTAACCAGCCAATCACTCCTGGGAGCTGCCCACATTCAGATATTCATATTGCACTTTATAGTTGGCTTGGCCAGCAGCATCAGGAAACTAGATGTAAAGACTCCTCCTGCAGACTTTATAGTTGGCTTGACCAGCAGCATCAGGAAACTAGATGTAAAGACTCCTCCTGCAGACTTTATAGTTGGCTTGACCAGCAGCATCAGGAAACTAGATGTAAAGACTCCTCCTGCAGACTTTATAGTTGGCTTGACCAGCAGCATCAGGAAACTAGATGTAAAGACTCCTCCTGCAGACTTTATAGTTGGCTTGACCAGCAGCATCAGGAAACTAGATGTAAAGACTCCTCCTGCAGACTTTATAGTTGGCTTGGCCAGCAGCATCAGGAAACTAGATGTAAAGACTCCTCCTGCAGACTTTATAGTTGGCTTGACCAGCAGCATCAGGAAACTAGATGTAAAGACTCCTCCTGCAGACTTTATAGTTGGCTTGGCCAGCAGCATCAGGAAACTAGATGTAAAGACTCCTCCTGCAGACTTTATAGTTGGCTTGGCCAGCAGCATCAGGAAACTAGATGTAAAGACTCCTCCTGCAGACTTTATAGTTGGCTTGACCAGCAGCATCAGGAAACTAGATGTAAAGACTCCTCCTGCAGACTTTATAGTTGGCTTGGCCAGCAGCATCAGGAAACTAGATGTAAAGACTCCTCCTGCAGACTTTATAGTTGGCTTGACCAGCAGCATCAGGAAACTAGATGTAAAGACTCCTCCTGCAGACTTTGTGAACTATTAAACACACAGTTGCTTCACTGGCACCGACACAAATCACCAGTTTCACAATGAAAGATTCCAGATGCCAAAAACCTCACAGTGATCAGAACTTGGAGAGAATTGGGTGAAGGCCTTCCTCTTTGAGACAGAGAGGAAAGTCTAGGCTCAAGCAGAGATATAATCTCCAATGCATTTTCTTTGTACATAAGAAAGCGGTCTCAAGGTAATGTAATGGATTCCTCCTATCCACAAGTACTGGTCTGGCCTCTGTAGTGCATGCTGGTCTTCCTTTAGACATTCCACATCATCCAGGCTCCCTCACAAACAGCACTAAGTAGAAGTTAAACCTGCCTCTTTGAAAGATTCATTTAATCTTCCATTTAGTCCTGGAGTAGCTCTAATCCTCCCTCTTGCAATCGCCTTTGATTTGTCCAGAACAGTCTAAATCTACGACTATTTTAAGATAAGTCTGTGCAAGTCGCTTTGAGTTAAGACAGCTCAAACAAGCATTTTAGTCTGGGACTAAGCTTAAGCCTTCTATGTGAAACCGGCTCTGTGTTTTATATAATATGACTAAATGTGTTTCTGTGTTGCAGGGGCAGTCAAGAAATGGAACAGCAAGGCCACAGAACATGACATAAGCAGAGCTGTGGGAGACCACCTCAAGCCCCTGGTAGAGCCGGGGGTGGTGTTTACCACTCCACCACGCCTTCAGCAGGCTGGAAAAGTGGGATTGATACTGTTTTTCATACTAAGAGGGACCAAGAGTTTGTTGATTGGTCAGTCATTGGGTTCATTTGTTGAAATCAAATTAAGTTTTATTTATACAGCACATTTCAGACACGGATGCAACACAATGGCTTCACAGGAAAAAATAAATAAAAATGAAAATATTTAGAACACAACAAACAGAAGACTAACAACTGAAAGACTAATGAACATTCTAAGGAAATGACATTGACTAAAATATTAATTGGATGCAACATCCAACCCAAAATATAACTTGTTTTTTAGGAGGGGTTTTGAAAGACACTATGGGGGTGTCCACTGAAAGTTGACTAGTAACAACAACTGGGATCTAAAAGACACCCACCATGAGACCCACTAAATCTGCCCAAGAAGAGGAAAACAAAAGAAAAACCCACACCAAACTTAAAGACAGGAAGCAAACCAAAAAGGTGGAGCAACTAAAGGTGTTGACTCTCCACATGTATCAAGACAACTGGAGCACTGGGCCAGACACTCTTAAATAGAACCTGGACCAGCTCAGGTGAAACACCTTCCCACTAATGAGATGGACAAGCCAGCACAGGTGTAACACATACTGACTAACGAGGTGACACCAATCAGTGCGTCCTACGTGCTAACGAGCTAGACGGGCTAACGAGCTAGACGTGCTAACGCGCTAGACGTGCTAACGAGCTAGACGCGCTAACGAGCTAGACGTGCTAACGAGCTAGACGCGCTAACGAGCTAGACGCGCTGACGGAGCTAGACGTGCTAACGAGCTAGACGTGCTAACGAGCCAGACGTGCTAACGAGCTAGACGTGCTAACGGGCCATACGTGCTAACGGGCTAGACGTGCTAACGAGCTATACGTGCTAACGAGCTAGACGTACTAAAGTCCAACCTCAAAACATAAATGGAAAAACCAAAGCCTGTAACACCTTAAGACAACAAATATATCCTATATTTTTGTTGGACAAGTTTGCTCACCACCAACAGAAAACAACTTCCATTTCATATTAAAATCAACTAAAATGCTTCACCTCCTGTCAACAATTAAAAACAAGAAAAACACACGTATTTCTAAATAATAATATACAATTGAAATATTTTTTTCTCCTTTTTCTCTTCTTTCTATAGAATCCTAAAACTCACTAGCTTCTAGAACTCTCGTCTTCCTAAAACTCACTAGCTTCTAGAACTCTCGTCTTCCTAAAACTCACTAGCTTCTAGAACTCTGGTCCACTTGGAACGAGCCCAAACAAAACTCATCTCCAATACGGAAAAAGTCCAAATAAATTGTGATCAAATGTACACCCCTTGGTTAATATGTATTGGCAATAATTAACTTAATGGTGAGGCATGGAATAATAAAACGTATATTTTGTCAGGCTGAATGTTTGAAATATGAGGTGATGTGAGACATGATTCTTCAGTAGTGGAATAAAGACAATTAACGCTTGAATGTTGTGAAGAAATACTGGAGTGATGTAGGATTGTTAATAAAATTGATTACAGACCAAATGATTATACTGCGTCCATGTGTATTTATTTCTTTATTTTAACCTTCATTTAACAGTAACCGAAAGGTTGCTGGATTGAATCGCGAGCTGACAAGGTAAATCTGTCGTTCTGCACCTGAACATGGCAGTTAACCCTCTGTTCCCCGGTAGGCAATAATTGTCAATAAGTCAGTTATGAACAAATTCTGATTTACAATGACGGCCCAACGCTCTAACCACTAGGCTACCTGCAACTAAAGTTGAAATTAAGTTGTTTTCAAGTCACTGAAAAAACTTGGCATAGTCATATTTTCAACGTCTTTTCAATTACATGTTGCTAGGTGGGATATCCCCAATGTCAAAACACAGTTTAAACGTGTCCAAATCAATAACCAATAAGCAGAAACAGTTTGGGATGAATTGAAAACCTAAACATAACATGTGCTATATACACAAACATCTGCCACAATAATCATATTACTTGTATTTTTTAAAACAAGCACCTTATAAACTGCACCAGAAACGCTGTTGTTTTGACAAGTAGCAATAAATCACTGATATCGATTAGGGGGGAAATCAGGTTGTACGTGCTGTTGAAACTAACACAACTAAAAAACACATGGAAATGGGAGATATATTTTACCTCACTGGTTAGAGGACAACCTGCAGAAGACAGTCAGCTACATTTTGGAGTGATACATTTAAATGTAGGGGTCGCTAAACAAAGGAACTTATTTGTCATCACTCATCGATATCATGTTGAAATCAATTATGCAAGAGGAGGGACATGAGGTTGCACATCCTGTTAAAACGAACAGCTGAAAAACCACATGGAATCTGGGAGTAATGTGTACATCCCTGGTCAGAGGACAACTTGTAGAAAGCTGCTAGCTACATTTTGAAGTGTTGCATTTTGATTCAAGTGGGTCACCAACGTGGTAAGTGTAACACAACTCTTTTTTTGTTAGTCATTTTTTGTTAAATCACATAAATAGTAACTCTTCCATTTCAGAGCCTGGATTTTCCCCCTGAGGCTAATATCCATATCATGTTGAAATCAATAGAACAGGGGACAAACGTTTAGGGTTCTACATTGTGACATCATTAAAATACTCCTACTACAATGTTAAAACTTTCTACATTGTGACATTAATTCATAGATATCATGAAACAACTTCTTCATGTATGTATTTTCTGATATTTGATCAGAGATTTTTTTTATCAGATTATCTCTGGTCACAGATATGAGGTTTCTCTCCTGTGTGTGTTCTCTGGTGTTTAGTCAGACCACCAGACTCAGTAAAACTCTTCCCACACTGACCACAGCTATAGAGTTTCTCTCCTGTGTGTGTTCTCTGGTGTACTGTCAGCTGGCTAGATTTAACAAAACTCTTCCCACATTGACCACAGCTATACGGTTTCTCTCCTGTGTGCGTTCTCTGATGTAAAGTCAGATGGTCAGATCTAGTAAAACTCTTCCCACATTGATCACAGCTATAAGATTTCTCTCCTGTGTGCGTTCTCTGGTGCACTGTCAGATGGCCAGATTGACTAAAACTCTTCCCACATTGACCACAGCTATAAGATTTCTCTCCTGTGTGTATTCTCTGGTGTAGAGTAAGATAGGTAGATGCAGCAAAACCCTTCCCACATTGACCACAGCTATACGGTTTCTCTCCTGTGTGCGTTCTCTGGTGTAAAGTCAGATGGTCAGATCTAGTAAAACTCTTCCCACATTGATCACAGCTATAAGGTTTCTCTCCTGTGTGCGTTCTCTGGTGTAAAGTCAGCTGGCCAGATGTAGTAAAACTCTTCCCACATTGATTACAGCTATAAGATTTCTCTCCTGTGTGTATTCTCTGGTGCACTGTCAGATGGCCAGATTGACTAAAACTCTTCCCACATTGACCACAGCTATAAGATTTCTCTCCTGTGTGTGTTCTCTGGTGTAGAGTAAGATAGCTAGATGCTGCAAAACCCTTCCCACATTGACCACAGCTATAAGGCTTCTCTCCTGTGTGGATTCTCTGATGAATTTTAATGCCTGATGAGGAGGTGAATCTCTTCCCACAGTCAGAGCAGCAGTGAGTTCTCTTCCCTGTGGGTCTCTGCAGGTGTTTATTGAGGTGTTCTGATCTGGAGAGACTCTTCTCTGCCTCTTCAGCATCAAGAGGTTGTTGAGGCTCCCCAGAGGATCCACAATAGTCCCATATCTCCCCTGTGTGAACAACAAAGTCAGACAGATGATTAAAGGCCCACAACAGCGGTAATCCACTGTAAAAGGTGATGCCAACAGCGCAGCCATGATGTTGTACAACAATTGACATCTGTAATGAATGTTAAAATTATTTGACAATTGTCTTAAAATGAGCTAGAATAGTCATATTTTGTCTTGTTTTCACATTAGTAGTAAAATCGATGATGGTAGGCTAGAAATAAGTTAAAGTTATTGAAACTCGAAGCAGTGTGCCAGACGACTTTTGGTCTCCAATATAGGCCCCTTTCTGTATTTGCTAAAATTGCGGCACGAGGGCGATGCACACACAATTTGATTGCATAAACTCCTCCCTGCTAATGAGGAAACCGCTAGTTATGGATGTAGTATATCTGGTAATGAGGAAACCACTAGTTATGGATGTAGTATATCTAGTAATGAGGAAACCACTAGTTATGGATGTAGAATATCTGGTAATGAGGAAACCACTAGTTATGGATGTAGTATATCTGGTAATGAGGAAACCACTAGTTATGGATGTAGTATATCTGGTAATGAGGAAACCACTAGTTATGGATGTAGTATATCTGGTAATGAGGAAATCACTAGTTATGGATGTAGTATATCTGGTAATGAGGAAACCACTAGTTATGGATGTAGTATATCTAGTAATGAGGAAACCACTAGTTATGGATGTAGAATATCTGGTAATGAGGAAACCACTAGTTATGGATGTAGTATATCTGGTAATGAGGAAACCACTAGTTATGGATGTAGTATATCTGGTAATGAGGAAACCACTAGTTATGGATGTAGTATATCTGGTAATGAGGAAATCACTAGTTATGGATGTAGTATATCTGGTAATGAGGAAACCACTAGTTATGGATGTAGTATATCTGGTAATGAGGAAACCACTAGTTATGGATGTAGTATATCTGGTAATGAGGAAACCACTAGTTATGGATGTAGTATATCTGGTAATGAGGAAACCACTAGTTATGGATGTAGTATATCTGGTAATGAGGAAACCACTAGTTATGGATGTAGTATATCTGGTAATGAGGAAACCACTAGTTATGGATGTAGTATATCTGCTAATGAGGAAACCACTAGTTATGGATGTAGTATATCTGGTAATGAGGAAACCACTAGTTATGGATGTAGTATATCTGCTAATGAGGAAACCACTAGTTATGGATGTAGTATATCTGGTAATGAGGAAACCACTAGTTATGGATGTAGTATATCTGGTAATGTGGAAACCACTAGTTATGGATGTAGTATATCTGGTAATGAGGAAACCACTAGTTATGGATGTAGTATATCTGAAATGGTGAGCAAAGATTTTAGTTTTTCACAATGTATTCTGAATGGGGGAAAACTCAGGGGAGTAACCTCCATTACCAGGTTGCTTATGAGTTCATTTCACACTACTTTGGATTATAATTGTAAGGCTTGTTTGAATTTCCTGCTTAATATAATGTTTGTGTCGTCATCGCAAATCAACCGCTTTGTACTTAAAAAACACTTCAACCAGTAAAATGCTCTTTGGCTTTTCCATCAGCCTGACAATGAGGGGTTGTACACTGTTTGCCAAATTGGCCCATAACTTCACCTAACAACAATCATACCTGTGTAATGAACGAAGCACTTTGGTTGTTGTTGCATGACATACATAGTGTCCTCTAGGACCCATAACAATAACATAGACCTACTGTAGGACCCATAACAACAACATAGACCTACTGTAGGACCCATAACTTCACCTAACAACAACATAGACCTACTGTAGGACCCATAACTTCACCTAACAACAACATAGACCTACTGTAGGACCCATAACTTCACCTAACAATAACAGACCTGCTGTAGGACCCATAACTTCACCTAACAATAACATAGACCTACTGTAGGACCCATAACTTCACCTAACAACAACATAGACCTACTGTAGGACCCATAACTTCACCTAACAACAACATAGACCTACTGTAGGACCCATAACTTCACCTAACAACAACATAGACCTACTGTTGGGCCCATAACAACAAATATAGGAAAATAGCTCTGTGTGTTGAACAATAGCCTATCCATCAAGGAACAGTTCTCTACACATTATGAGCTAAGTATCTCTGTGTCCAAACAGACTAACGAGACCCTACTGTAAATCAACCAGACAATAACACATTATAAACATCCATTTGTTAGGGATGTTGGATCCAACATGGAGAACGGCATAACTGTCTTTACCAGAGTAATGAATGAAGAAGCACTTTGGTTGTTGTTGCATGTTGTGGCTTCTGTCATGTGACTGTCATTCAGAAAATGATTTCCTGGATCAGCTGATGATAGTTGAACATGTGACTGTAACTAAACAGCTACAGTATTAAGAATGATGTGTAATTATTGAAGAACTGCGTTAATGACCGTATCCATTTGGGTGTTGTCAATAAAGTTAAGGTGACTCTCGGTTAGAACCATTGGATTTAGTAAACTCTGAAATGATTTAGGATTTCTGTGCCCATGAAAACTGTTTCCCCAGCGTAACATAAGGAGACACTAAATGTTACGTAGGTAGAGAGCATTTCAGAGATCTGAATACAAAAAACTGTCCTAACAGGACAATAACCTAAACCACAAGGCCAAATCTACACTGGAGGAGCTTACCAAGATGACATTGAATGTTCCTGAGTGGCCTAGTTACAGTTTGGACTTAAATCATCTTGAAAGTCTATAGCAAGACTTGAAAACGGCTTTCTAGCAATGATCAACAACCAACTTGACAGAACAGGAAGGATTTTAAAAAGAATAATGAATATTCACATGAAGATCAGTCTCCTATTGGATGACATCACGACTTCCCATCAAGCCAACTCCTTGGAGGCCTTACTATGACATCACTCCTTCTAGTTTGCAGTTGTTAAAAAAAACACTATTTTACTCAAAACATTTATTTGTTTCCCATTAGTGTGTTTATACTTTACTGTATTTATATATCACTTTTCAACAGGAAAAGTTTAAAAATCCCTGGAGGACGTCATGAACAATTCATACAGTACAAAAACATATTTGAGTGTAGAATGCCCTTTTAAAAATCACACATTAGTTCAACAACTGCAGAGTTTGTGTCCCTGTTTTATAAGATAGTACTCACTGTATTTACTGGTGTTAATCAGATCAATGTCCCTGTTTTATTAGATAGTACTCACTGTATTTACTGGTGTTAATCAGATCAATGTCCCTGTTTTATTAGATAGTACTCACTGTATTTACTGGTGTTAATCAGATCAATGTCCCTGTTTTATTAGATAGTACTCACTGTATTTACTGGTGTTAATCAGATCAATGTCCCTGTTTTATTAGATAGTACTCACTGTATTTACTGGTGTTAATCAGATCAATGTCCCTGTTTTATTAGATAGTACTCACTGTATTTACTGGTGTTAATCAGATCAATGTCCCTGTTTTATTAGATAGTACTCACTGTATTTACTGGTGTTAATCAGATCAATGTCCCTGTTTTATTAGATAGTACTCACTGTATTTACTGGTGTTAATCAGATCAATGTCCCTGTTTTATTAGATAGTACTCACTGTATTTACTGGTGTTAATCAGATCAATGTCCCTGTTTTATTAGATAGTACTCACTGTATTTACTGGTGTTAACCAGATCAATGTCCCTGTTTTATTAGATAGTACTCACTGTATTTACTAGTGTTAATCAGTTCTCCAGTCTTCTCTTCTTCGTCCTCCTCTAATGTGACAGTAATCTCCCCCTCTTCATCTTTCACTCCAAAAACTGCATCTTCCTCCTTTTCTTTCACAGTAACATCCTCCTCCTCTTTCACTCTGAACGCGTCTTCCTCTTCTTTCACTGTAACGTCTTTCTCTTCTTTTTTCACGGTAACAGCCTCACCCTCTACTTGTTTTTGTATTGTAACAGCCTCCTCTTCCTCCTCCTCTTTCACGAGAGCTTCTTTCTCCGTCCAGCAGACCTCTTCTTTAGCAGGAGGAGAGTAGCTTAGTGAACTCATGGTCGGGGATGTTAGCTAGCTAGGCTAGTGCTAACTTAACCAGCCAGCTAGTTGACTTACAACGTAAATATTAAATTAAATGGGGTAGCTAGTTGTTTCCACATAAGTATGTTTAAAGCAAAGTGACAAATAAACCACGAAATTGTCTAAAGAACTTGAATGTTCCGACTTTGTCGGCTAGCGAGCTACCGAGGTGGCTGCAGTTGTTGAAGAAGCGTTCCGTCCACTAGATTATACGTCACACTAGAAACATCGCCTGAAAGACACATATCGCCATCTGCTGTCTGGAGGGAGGAAACGCAGTTGAGGAGGGAAAACTATTTTTATTCTTCATTGAATTATAATATTATAAAGCAGTTTAGGGAAACGTTTTTTTCTCTCCATTAAATATTAATATTATATCAACACGTACAAAAAGCAACAAGTGCTGTTTGATTAATTCCGTTTTTTATGAGAATTTAAAACAAACTCTACATCTACTCCACTGTATTTACTGGTGTTAATCAGATCAATGTCCCTGTTTTATTAGATGGTACTCACTGTATTTACTGGTGTTAATCAGATCAATGTCCCTGTTTGACTCAGTCAAAAAACAAGATATCAAAATAAGCACCTAGTTATTAATACCCTTGATAAAGATGAGCAAAAATGTATAAAATAAATCAACTTTAACCACTACCAGGATATTTTAGCCCAAAACCTGGTTACCTCTCTGCTAGGAGGCTGAAACTTGGCCATAAGGGGATCTTCCAGCAAAACAAAGAAACTGTAAATTGGGCACAAAATCAAAAATGTTCTATGGCCAACTCAGTCTTCGGACTTGAACTCCATTGAAAATCTGTGGTTTGAATTGAACAGGGCAGTCCATAAGACAGACTAAATAAATCAAGGACATGGAGAGATTCTGTATGGAGGAAGGGTCTAAGATCCCACCCAATGTGTTCTCTAATCTCATAAAACATTTCAGTGTCATTATCCTCCCAAGGGGAGAGTGCTGGAGTATTGAAAACATGGGTAGCAATAATTCAGACCCCTGCCTTTTGAGAATTACATGTTAAACTAAATCTCTTTCTCTGAGCAATTGTATTAGTATAAAATAATATAATTTCCCTTTTTTTTGGTGTAACAATACATCATGTAGATGTATATAATGAACAGACTAGGTCTATACTGCTCCTACATGGTGTAACAATACATCATGTAGATGTACAGTGGGGGGAAAAAGTATTTGATCCCCTGCTGATTTTGTACATTTGCCCACTGACAAAGAAATTATCAGTCTATAATTTTAATAGTAGGTTTATTTGAGCAGTGAGAGACAGAATAACAACAACAAAAAATCCAGAAAATTGCATGTCAAAAATGTTATAAATTGATTTGCATTTTAGTGAGGGAAATAAGTATTTGACCCCCTCTCAATCAGAAAGATTTCTGGCTCCCAGGTGTCTTTTATACAGGTAACGAGCTGAGATTAGGAGCACACTCTTAAAGGGAGTGCTCCTAACTGTAAAGGGATAATTCCACCCTTTACATGTGTAAAGGGTGTAGAGGGATAATCCCAGTGCAGTACATGTGTAAAAGGATAATTCCAGTACAGTACATGTGTAAAAGGATAATTCCAGTACAGTACATGTGTAAAGGGTGTAAAGGGATAATTCCAGTGCAGTACATGTGTAAAGGGTGTTGAGGGATTATTCCAGTGCAGTACATGTGTAAAGGGTGTAGAGGGATAATCCCAGTACAGTACATGTGTAGAGGGTGTAGAGGGATAATCCCAGTGCAGTACATGTGTAAAGGGTGTTGAGGGATAATTCCAGTGCAGTACATGTGTAAAGGGTGTAGAGGGATAATCCCAGTGCAGTACATGTGTAAAGGGTGTAGAGGGATAATCCCAGTGCAGTACATGTGTAAAGGGTGTAGAGGGATAATCCCAGTGCAGTACATGTGTAAAGGGTGTTGAGGGATATTTCCAGTACAGTACATGTGTAAAGGGTGTAGAGGGATAATTCCAGTGCAGTACATGTGTAGAGGGATAATCCCAGTGCAGTACATGTGTAAAGGGTGTTGAGGGATAATCCCAGTGCAGTACATGTGTAAAGGGTGTTGAGGGATATTTCCAGTACAGTACATGTGTAAAGGGTGTAAAGGGATAATTCCAGTGCAGTACATGTGTAAAGGGTGTTGAGGGATAATTCCAGTGCAGTACATGTGTAAAGGGTGTTGAGGGATAATCCCAGTGCAGTACATGTGTAAAGGGTGTTGAGGGATAATCCCAGTGCAGTACATGTGTAAAGGGTGTAAAGGGATAATCCCAGTACAGTACATGTGTAAAGGGTGTAGAGGGATAATCCCAGTGCAGTACATGTGTAAAGGGTGTTGAGGGATAATCCCAGTGCAGTACATGTGTAAAGGGTGTTGAGGGATAATCCCAGTACAGTACATGTGTAAAGGGTGTTGAGGGATAATTCCAGTGCAGTACATGTGTAAAGGGTGTAGAGGGATAATCCCAGTGCAGTACATGTGTAAAGGGTGTAGAGGGATAATTCCAGTGCAGTGGTTATTGACTGGAGACTTAAAATGCTGAAAACAGGTCCCTAGTGGAATGACAACAACATGGCTGCTTGTTAAAGAAGAGATGGAGAGAGAGACAGAGATAACCATATACATTGCACATGGACCGTAAGAAATCCTGAATGTATTGAAATGCCTGGGCTCGCAGGGGATGTGTTAATTCATAACCCATCATGTATAACCCATCATTTATACCTGTTAATTCATAACCCATCATTTATACCTGTTAGTTCATAACCCATCATTTATACCTGTTAATTCATAACCCATCATTTATACCTGTTAGTTCATAACCCATCATTTATACCTGTTAGTTCATAACCCATCATTTATACCTGTTAATTCATAACCCATCATTTATACCTGTTAATTCATAACCCATCATTTATACCTGTTAGTTCATAACCCATCATTTATACCTGTTAGTTCATAACCCATCATTTATACCTGTTAATTCATAACCCATCATTTATACCTGTTAGTTCATAATCCATCATTTATACCTGTTAATTCAGGGGCGGTTCAGGCAGGCTGGCACGCTCCCTGACCTAACTTGGCAGGAACTAATGGGGATCCATAATAAACCCCAGGAAGAGTAGCTGCTGCCTTGACAGGAACTAATGGGGATCCATAATCAATACAAATACTTGTATCAATATATTTGTGTCTCTTTACTCTTGGATTCTAAAATGCTAATTAGCATCAAAGTAGACGACATGCAAGACTACAAATCCCTGCGAGCTCCTGCATGTCATCTCTAGCCAACACCTTTCACAGAACAGTTCACTGAATTGTCCATTGAAATACATTTTGACACTTTAATCATTGCTACATTAAGGCCTGATTGGTGGAGTGCTGCAGAGATGGTTGTCCTTCTGGAAGGTTCTCCCATCTCCACAAAGGAACTCTGGAGCTCTGTCAGAGTGAACATCGGGTTCTTGTTCACCTCCCTGACCAAGGCCCTTCTCTCACGATTTCTCAGTTTGGCCAGGCGGCCAGCTCTAGGAAGAGTCTTGGTGGTTCCAAACTTCTTCCATTTAAGAATGATGGAGGCCACTGTGTTCAAGGGGACCTTCAATGCTGAAGATATTTTTTGGTTCCTTTCCCCAGATCTGTGCCTCGACACTATCCTGTCTCAGAGCTATATGGACAATTCCTTGACCTCATGGCTTGGTTTTTGCTCTGACATGCACTGTAATCTGTGGGACCTTATATAGACAGGTGTGTGCCTTTCCAAATCATGTCTAATCAATTGAATTTACCACAAGTGGACTCCAATCAAGTTGTAGAAACATCTCAAGGATGATCAATGGAATCAGGATGCATCTGAGCTCAATTTCGAGTCTCATACCTAAGTAAATACATTTGCAAAAATCTCTAAAAACCTGTTTTCACTTTGTCATTATGGGGTATTGTGATGACATTATGGGCTATTGTGATGTCATTATGGGGTATTGTGATGTCATTATGGGTTATTGTGTGTAGATTGATGAGGGGGAAAAAATATTAAATTTTAGAATAAGGCTGTAACGTAACAAAATATGGAAAATGTGAAGGGGTCTGAATAATTTACTTTTCTACCGCAGTTTTGTACATGATCAAATCAAATGAAAGTTTATACACTGTCATGTGATACGTGATATAGAAAAGTCCAATCTTAGGAGAGTACATGGGAGGCACTATACTGTGTATCTGCAGGTGTCTATCTGGTCAAAACCACTGATACAGGAGCCCCTCCACCCTCTGGTGGGATGGATCATGTCTACAGAGAAACCTAGATTCAAATACTTAGATGTGTGTGTATTGGGTCTATGTTGTGAAATTGTTAGATTTTACTTGTTACATATTACATTTACATTTACATTTACATTTTAGTCATTTAGCAGACGCTCTTATCCAGAGCGACTTACAGTAGTGAATGCATACATTTCAATTCATTAGGAACATACCCGGCCAAAAAGAAAGAAATAGACAACATAGAATGCCCACCCCACATCACACCCTGACCTAACCAAATAGAGAAATAAAACGGCTCTCTAAGGTCAAGGCGTGACAGCTGGCAGGATATATGATCTATTTATCACATGATCTAATCCATGATGCTTCTTCCCTTTAAAATTCCACTGGATTCAATTAAATCTAATTTTATTGGTTGCATACACGTATTTAGCAAATGTTACTGCGGGTGTAGCGTAGCAAAATCCTTGTAAATGAGTAAATGAGTTGTAATGTGATCAGATCAGGGACTGCACATGTCTCATATAAGGCTGTCAGCTGTCTAATTCTTTAATCTGGTTAGTACCTTATTCAGGCAGGTCACCCATGATACTGGTAGGGCATTGTGGAAGGGGATGGGGATGGGCGTAAGCATCTAGCTCTGGTTCAAAAGGTTGCATGTTTGAATCTAGCGATAGAAAGTTGTTTTTGATATTTTTGTTTTAAGCCAACCCCAAACCTTAACCCTTATCTTAACCATTCGGAGTTAATGCCTAAACTTAATCTTAAACACTTTGAAATTTAACGCTTGGAACAAGTTCGAAATTTGACATTTGAGAAACATGGATGAACGTCAAATTCTAACATGAGACTGTGATAGCGTGTTGCCTTATTACCTTAGTAACTTGTTGAACTACTGTCAACAAAGTCAGATATTTTCTGAGTGAGAATGATTGCACCAGAGCTGAAAGACAGGAGCAAACATATTGTCTGTTTCTTTTGCTGCTGCAGGCTACAGACAAGTGAGTGTCAGTAACCATAGAGCCAGTTTATCTTTGAACACTGACTTTCAGCTGCCACCTTGTGGCATAATTAATGAACACCACACTGTTTCTAAATGTAATTATAAACTGGGTGGTTCGAGCCCTGAATGCTGATTGGCTGACAGCCGTGGTATATCAGATCGTTTTTACTGCACTAATTACGTTGGTAACCAGTTTGCAATAGCAGTAAGGCACCTTCGGGATTTGTGATATATGGCCAATATACCCTGGCTAAGGGCCGTGTCCCAGCACTCTGCGTTGCGTGACGCATAAGAACAGCCCTTAGCCGTGGTATATTGGCCATATACCACACCACCCCAGGCCTTATTGCTTAAATATACCAGTACACTACTTTTGACCATGGCCCATAGGGCTCTCAAGTAGTGCACTGTGTAGGGAACATGTTGCCATTCGGGATGTAGCCCTTAGCCATGCTGTTTCAATGCCCCTCAGCAGCCAGTGATAGCCAGTGCCAGCCATATTACTGCACCGTCTGAGATAGAAACACAAGCATTTCACTACACCTGCAATAATATCTGCTAAACACGTGTATGTGACCAATAAAATTTGATTTGATTTGAAATAAACGTCCTATTTATCAAAGGTGCTTTTGGCTGGAGTCAAAATGACTCCAAAGGATTTTAATTTGTTAAAAGTCAATTTTGACACAGAAACACTAAACCATGATTTAGATTTACTAACAACAAGTTGATTGACAAAGTCATGAAACATTTAATAGAATTGAATAAACCACATTTTGGCCATGATAAAAGATATGCCTCTGGGGTCAAAATGATCCATGTCAGAAGTATGGTTCAATGCAAATATGTAGTGGGTGTAAAGTTTGTTTTAAATTCTAACTCATTAAAAACGAATCAATCAACACATGCTTCTCTTTGAACGACTTAATATAATAATCAACTTTTATGAAATAAATGAAAGTACACATTTGGTTCCTCAACTGCGTTGCCCAGTCCAGTCAGCAGATGGCGATGTGCGTCTTTTAGGTTCAGGCGATGCTGCCAGTGTGACGTAGAATCTAGTGGACGGGACGCTCCTTCAACAACAACAGCTAGTCAGACACCTCGGTAGCTTTCTAACAAACATAGCTACAACATTCACGCTCTTTACACTGTTTTGGTGTATATTAGTCGCTGTGTATTAAACACACTTCTGTCGTATGTACTTGTTGGCCCATTTAATTATATATTTACGTTGTTTGTCAGCTAGCTGGTTTGCTAAGTTAGCTTAGAACAAGGCTAGTCGCTAATGCTAGCTAGCTAGCTAACATCCCCGACCATGAGTTCACTAAGCTTCTCTCCTCCTGTTAAAGAAGAGGAGGTCTGCTGGATGGAGAAAGAAACTCTAGTGAAAGAGGAGGACGAAGAGAAAGATGTTACAATACAAAAACAAGTAGAGGGTGAGGCTGTTACCGTGAAAGAAGAAGAGAAAGACGTTTCAGTGAAAGAAGAGGAAGACACGTTCAGAGTGAAAGAGGAGGATGTTACAGTAAAAGAAGAGGCGGAAGAGAAAGAGGAGGATGCAGTTTTTGGAGTGAAAGAGGAGGAGGGGGAAATGACTGTCACATTGGAGGAAGAAGTGGAGGTTGGAGATCTGTTTAACACCAGTAAGTACCGTCTCTGCAGTCGTTGAACCAATATGCAGTAAAGGGGTTCTACACTTTAATGTTGTTCTGTAGGAATGGCTGAAGCTACACTGTAACGTGTAGAACATCAAGAGTGGACCATCAACAAAACGTTAACAATTGAACAAATGCATCCAATGACAATGCCTGAAATACTGTAGTCCTCAATATCTCCTATTAGATTAGCCCAAGATGTTCTCTTAAAGGGGCAATCAGCAGTTGTTACATCCATTTTGGGACTTATACATTAATGATATGTACCCATCTGTTTCCTGAATAAATCACTTAGAAATGCCTCATGAGCTTAGTTCAACTGTTGTACTCCATCAGAACCCAAAATATAAGCTTTTTATTACTCCAATGTTTGTCAGTAAATATAAACAAACACTGTATATCCTCAAAACATGGTTAAAACTATAATGTTGATATCATGGATGGTTGCATTTCTCCAGCCCCATCCCTCAGCTTTTTACCGAAACGCGCAGGGAGTTCGCTTTGTTATTGTTTCTACTGCTGATTGCTGCCCCCGTTACTCCTCAAGGTCCAAGGACTGTATGTTATTTTCAGAGGTAGACTGGCTCTGTTCAGGTAAAATAGTCAAATAATCAAACAAGCTTGTCCTGGAGCTCTACGGACAGTTCCTTTGACCTCATGGCTTGGTTTTTGCTCTGACATGCACTGTCAACTCTGGGACCATATATAGACAGGTGTGTGTGTGTGCCTTCCAAATCATATCCAATCAATTGAATTTACCACAGGTGGACTCCAAACAAGTTGTAGATACATCTCAAGGATGATTAATGGAAACAAGATGCACCTGAAAGCAATTTCGAGTCTCATAGCAAAGGGTCTGAATGCTTCAGTAAATAAGGTATTTCTGTTTTTTACCTGTTTTCACTTTGTCATTATGGGCTATTGATGACACCCCTCTGAATATAGATAGCCTAACCATCAGAAAAACCTCTTCCTTAGAAGAGTCGTTATGCTCCTATAGTTTCTGGTAATAGACTACACCAGCAGTCGTTATGCTCCTATAGTTTCTGGTAATAGGCTACACCAGCAGTTGTTATGCTCCTATAGTTTCTGGTAATAGACTACACCAGCAGTCGTTATGCTCCTATAGTTTCTGGTAATAGGCTACACCAGCAGTCGTTATGCTCCTATAGTTTCTGGTAATAGGCTACACCAGCAGTCGTTATGCTCCTATAGTTTCTGGTATTAGGCTACACCAGCAGTCGTTATGCTCCTATAGTTTCTGGTAATAGACTACACCAGCAGTCGTTATGCTCCTATAGTTTCTGGTAATAGGCTACACCAGCAGTCGTTATGCTCCTATAGTTTCTGGTAATAGACTACACCAGCAGTCGTTATGCTCCTATAGTTTCTGGTAATAGGCTACACCAGCAGTCGTTATGCTCCTATAGTTTCTGGTAATAGGCTACACCAGCAGTCGTTATGCTCCTATAGTTTCTGGTAATAGGCTACACCAGCAGTCGTTATGCTCCTATAGTTTCTGGTAATAGGCTACACCAGCAGTCGTTATGCTCCTATAGTTTCTGGTAATAGACTACACCAGCAGTCGTTATGCTCCTATAGTTTCTGGTAATAGACTACAGTCGTTATGCTCCTATAGTTTCTGGTAATAGACTACACCAGCGGTCGTTATGCTCCTATAGTTTCTGGTAATAGACTACACCAGCAGTCGTTATGCTCCTATAGTTTCTGGTAATAGACTACACCTGCAGTCGTTATGCTCCTATAGTTTCTGGTAATAGACTACAGTCGTTATGCTCCTAAAGTTTCTGGTAATAGGCTACACCAGCAGTCGTTATGCTCCTATAGTTTCTGGTAATAGGCTACACCAGCAGTCGTTATGCTCCTATAGTTTCTGGTATTAGGCTACACCAGCAGTCGTTATGCTCCTATAGTTTCTGGTAATAGACTACACCAGCAGTCGTTATGCTCCTATAGTTTCTGGTAATAGGCTACACCAGCAGTCGTTATGCTCCTATAGTTTCTGGTAATAGACTACACCAGCAGTCGTTATGCTCCTATAGTTTCTGGTAATAGGCTACACCAGCAGTCGTTATGCTCCTATAGTTTCTGGTAATAGGCTACACCAGCAGTCGTTATGCTCCTATAGTTTCTGGTAATAGGCTACACCAGCAGTCGTTATGCTCCTATAGTTTCTGGTAATAGGCTACACCAGCAGTCGTTATGCTCCTATAGTTTCTGGTAATAGACTACACCAGCAGTCGTTATGCTCCTATAGTTTCTGGTAATAGACTACAGTCGTTATGCTCCTATAGTTTCTGGTAATAGACTACACCAGCGGTCGTTATGCTCCTATAGTTTCTGGTAATAGACTACACCAGCAGTCGTTATGCTCCTATAGTTTCTGGTAATAGACTACACCTGCAGTCGTTATGCTCCTATAGTTTCTGGTAATAGACTACAGTCGTTATGCTCCTAAAGTTTCTGGTAATAGGCTACACCAGCAGTCGTTATGCTCCTATAGTTTCTGGTAATAGGCTACACCAGCAGTCGTTATGCTCCTATAGTTTCTGGTAATAGACTACACCAGCAGTCGTTATGCTCCTATAGTTTCTGGTAATAGACTACACCAGCAGTCGTTATGCTCCTATAGTTTCTGGTAATAGACTACAGTCGTTATGCTCCTATAGTTTCTGGTAATAGGCTACACCAGCAGTCGTTATGCTCCTATAGTTTCTGGTAATAGGCTACACCAGCAGTCGTTATGCTCCTATATTTTCTGGTAATAGACTACACCAGCAGTCGTTATGCTCCTATAGTTTCTGGTAATAGACTACACCAGCAGTCGTTATGCTCCTATAGTTTCTGGTAATAGGCTACACCAGCAGTCGTTATGCTCCTATAGTTTCTGGTAATAGACTACACCAGCAGTCGTTATGCTCCTATAGTTTCTGGTAATAGGATACACCAGCAGTCGTTATGCTCCTATAGTTTCTGGTAATAGACTACACCAGCAGTCGTTATGCTCCTATAGTTTCTGGTAATAGGCTACACCAGCAGTCGTTATGCTCCTATAGTTTCTGGTAATAGACTACACCAGCAGTCGTTATGCTCCTATAGTTTCTGGTAATAGGATACACCAGCAGTCGTTATGCTCCTATAGTTTCTGGTAATAGACTACACCAGCAGTCGTTATGCTCCTATAGTTTCTGGTAATAGGCTACACCAGCAGTCGTTATGCTCCTATAGTTTCTGGTAATAGACTACACCAGCAGTCGTTATGCTCCTATAGTTTCTGGTAATAGGCTACACCAGCAGTCGTTATGCTCCTATAGTTTCTGGTAATAGGCTACACCAGCAGTCGTTATGCTCCTATAGTTTCTGGTAATAGACTACACCAGCAGTCGTTATGCTCCTATAGTTTCTGGTATTAGGCTACACCAGCAGTCGTTATGCTCCTAAAGTTTCTGGTAATAGACTACACCAGCAGTCGTTATGCTCCTATAGTTTCTGGTAATAGGATACACCAGCAGTCGTTATGCTCCTATAGTTTCTGGTAATAGACTACACCAGCAGTCGTTATGCTCCTATAGTTTCTGGTAATAGGCTACACCAGCAGTCGTTATGCTCCTATAGTTTCTGGTAATAGACTACACCAGCAGTCGTTATGCTCCTATAGTTTCTGGTAATAGGATACACCAGCAGTCGTTATGCTCCTATAGTTTCTGGTAATAGACTACACCAGCAGTCGTTATGCTCCTATAGTTTCTGGTAATAGGCTACACCAGCAGTCGTTATGCTCCTATAGTTTCTGGTAATAGACTACACCAGCAGTCGTTATGCTCCTATAGTTTCTGGTAATAGGCTACACCAGCAGTCGTTATGCTCCTATAGTTTCTGGTAATAGGCTACACCAGCAGTCGTTATGCTCCTATAGTTTCTGGTAATAGACTACACCAGCAGTCGTTATGCTCCTATAGTTTCTGGTATTAGGCTACACCAGCAGTCAGCAACCTTTTCCATTTGGTGCCAATTTCTGATCATTTCTACTGATCTGGTGCTAGTTATGATTTTCATATTCACATTTTACTGGAACAGTTTCATTTAATTTATAATAGTATTAATAATTATAATTGTCTTTATCTCAACATCATTCTCTGTGGTTAATCTACATTCTATTTAAATGAAAATTATAAATATACATTTTTATTTCCATTGCTAAGTTTAAAATGACCTACATAAAGCCCAAAAATTTAAACACGCCAACTCATTAGTGGTGGTGTGTTAAGACAATCAGAAATACTATCAGACATCCCCAAATGTAACTTTGACTATAATTACTGTTCCCTGAAGGAGGGAAACGAGGTACAACACCTGTTTGGCCCCACCCCTTCCTGGGTCGGTGAAGAGCGGTATTAAATTTAAGGAAGAAATCCGAGCCTCGCGCTCATCACCTGTAGAAGGCGGGGCTTCCAGCGAGGCGTGGATTTAATAGTATGTTGTACCTAGTTTCCCTCCTTCAGGGAACAGTAGTTATAGTCATAACGTTACGCTTGTCAAATGATGAACTTTAACTTAAATACTGGATCTTGCTGTCGGACAGTTTTTTTGTATTCAGATCTCTGAAATGCTCTCTAATTACGTAACATTTAGTGTCTCCTTATGGTACGCTGGGAAAACAGTTTTCATGGGCACAGAAATCCTAAATCATTTCAGAGTTTGCTAAATCCAATGGTTCTAACCAAGAGTCATCTTTACTTTATTGACAACACCCAAATGGATACTGTCATTAACGCAGTTCTTCAATAATTACACATAATTCTTAATACTGTAGCTGTTTAGTTAGTCACATGTTCAACTATCATCAGCTGATCCAGGAAATCATTTTCTGAATGACAGTCACATGACAAACATCACGACATGCAACAACAACCAAAGTGCTTCTTCATTCATTACTCTCGTAAAGACAGTTATGCCGTGCTCCACGTTGGATCCAACATCCCTAAGAAATTGATGTTTATAATGTGTTATTGTCTGCCTGATTTACAGTAGCGTCTCGTTAGTCTGTTTGCACACAGAGATACTTAGCTCATAATGTGTAGAGAACTGTTCCTTGATGGATAGGCTATTGTACAACACACAGAGCTATTTTCCTTTATTCAGGACATTTAGAATGGCAACACATTACAGAATAGCCTAGTGGGATTATTCACAAAATTATCTGGTGATCAGGTTATGAAATGTCATGAAAGACATTTTAGTTTCCATGTTTCACCTGAAGTATGAAATTATTTATAGTCCTAGGTCTATGTTGTTAGGTGAAGTTATGGGTCCTGCAGTATGTCTATGTTATTGTTTGTTGAAGTTATGGGCCAATTTGTTAACTTCTTCGGGCTAGGGGGCAGTGTTCGGAAGTTCGGAGAGTCTGGCATGCCCAAAGGAAACTGACTGTTACTCAGACCCAGAAGCTAGGATATGCATATAATTGGTTGTATTTGATAGAAAACACTTTGCTTGATTTACAGTTTTATTGTTTATTTACATATTAGGGTACCTGAGGATTGATTAGAAACGTTGTTTGACTTGTTTGGATGAAGTTTATTGGTAACTTTTTGGATTATTTTGTCTGCATGTTGAACGGGTGGATTACTGAACAAAACGCGCCAACCAAACTGAGTTTTTGGGATATAAAGAGGGACTTTATCAAACAAAACAACCATTTATTGTGTAGCTGGGACCCTTGGGATTGCAAACAGAGGAAGATCTTCAAAGGTAAGTGATTTATTTTATCGCTATTTTTGATTTTTGTGACGGCTGTGCTGGTTTGAGAAATATTTCTATGCAGCAAGTATGCGGGGCACTGTCAAATCAAGTCAAATCAAATTTATTTATATAGCCCTTCGTACATCAGCTGAAATCTCAAAGTGCTGTACAGAAACCCAGCCTAAAACCCCAAACAGCAAGCAATGCATGTGAAAGAAGCACGGTGGCTAGGAAAAACTCCCTAGAAAGGCCAAAAACCTAGGAAGAAACCTAGAGAGGAACCAGGCTATGAGGGGTGGCCAGTCCTCTTCTGGCTGTGCCGGGTGGATATTATAACAGAACATGGTCAAGATGTTAAAATGTTCATAAATGACCAGCATGGTCAAATAATAATAATCATAGTAGTTGTCGAGGGTGCAACAAGCACGTCCGGTGAACAGGTCAGGGTTCCGTAGCCGCAGGCAGAACAGTTGAAACTGGAGCAGCAGCATGGCCAGGTGGACTGGGGACAGCAAGGAGTCATCATGCCAGGTAGTCCTGAGGCATGGTCCTAGGGCTCAGGTCCTCCGAGAGAAAGAAAGAAAGAGAGAAAGAGAGAATTAGAGAGAGCATATTTAAATTCACACAGGACACCGGATAAGACAAGAGAATACTCCAGATGTAACAGACTGACCCTAGCCCCCCGACACATAAACTACTGCAGCATAAATACTGGAGGCTGAGACAGGAGGGATCAGAAGACACTGTGGCCCCATCCGATGACACCCCCAGACAGGGCCAAACAGGCAGGATATAACCCCACCCACTTTGCCAAAGCACAGCCCCACACCACTAGAGGGATGTCTACAACCACCAACTTACCGTCCGAAGACAAGGCCAAGTAAAGCCCACAAAGATCTCCGCCATGGCACAACCCAAGGGGGGGGCGCCAACCCAGACAGGAAGACCACGTCAGTGACTCAACCCACTCAAGTGACGCACCCCTCCCATGGACGGCATGGAAGAACACCAGTAAGTCAGTGACTCAGCCCCTGTAATAGGGTTAGAGGCAGAGAATCCCAGTGGAAAGAGGGGAACCGGCAAGGCAGAGACAGCAAGGGCGGTTCGTTGCTCCAGCCTTTCCGTTCACCTTCACACTCCTGGGCCAGACTATACTTAATCATAGGACCTACTGAAGAGATA
The DNA here is from genome assembly GCF_965601325.2 of Salmo salar. Lineage (NCBI taxonomy): Eukaryota > Metazoa > Chordata > Actinopteri > Salmoniformes > Salmonidae > Salmo > Salmo salar. Next base: position 374,650 of record NW_027675347.1, on the reverse strand, counting down.
AGTCTTCAGTAAAGACTTAAAGGTTGAGACTGAGTCTGCGTCTCTCACATGGGTAGGCAGACCATTCCATAAAAATGGAGCTCTATAGGAGAAAGCCCTACCTCCAGCCGTTTGCTTAGAAATTCTAGGAACAATTAGGAGGCCTGCGTCTTGTGACCGTAGCGTACGTGTAGGTATGTACGGCAGGACCAAATCGGAAAGATAGGTAGGAGGAAGCCCATGTAATGCTTTGTAGGTTAGCTTTGTCCTCAGATAATAAAATGCTATGCTTTCACCGTAAAGCCTATTGTAAATCGGACAATGCGGTTCGATTACCAAGATTCTAAACTAAAGAATCATGTATGACACTTGTATTTTCATGAATGTTTAATATTACGATTTTTGTATTTTGAATTTCACGCTCTGCAATTTACCGGATGTTGTCTAAGTGGAACGCTAGCAGAACACTGATCCGTAAGAAGTTAAACACTTAGTGTACAAACCCTCATTGTCAGGCTGATGGCAAAGCTAAACTTGCCAAAGAGCATTTTACTGGTTGAAGTGTTTAAGTATAAAGCAGTTGGTTTATATCACAAAGTTAAGTTGGAGATTCAAACGATCCTTACAGTTATAATCTAATAGTAGTGTGAAATGCACTCATAATCAACCTGGAAATGGAGGCTATTTTTGCAGTCAGCCTATGAGAACTCCCCTGAGATTTCCCCCATGGTGGTGAATTAGTGAATAGACACAGAGCTTAATGTGAGTTTCCTTGAGTAGCACTCCTGATCTTGTGCTGTAATATTCAGAATACATCGTGAAAAACTAAAATCTTTGCTCACCATTTTTTTCTCCTGGCAGATATACTACATCCATAACTAGGGGTTTCCTCATTACCAGATATACTACATCCATAACTAGTGGTTTCCTCATTACCAGATATACTACGTCCATAACTAGTGGTTTCCTCATGACCAAATATACTACATCCATAACTAGCGGTTTCCTCATTACCAGATATACTACATCCATAACTAGTGGTTTCCTCATTACCAGATATACTACATCCATAACTAGTGGTTTCCTCATTACCAGATATACTACATCCATAACTAGTGGTTTCCTCGTTACCAAATATACTACATCCATAACTAGTAGTTTCCTCATTACCAAATATACTACATCCATAACTAGTGGTTTCCTCATTACCAGATATACTACATCCATAACTAGTGGTTTCCTCATTACCAGATATACTACATCCATAACTAGTGGTTTCCTCATTACCAGATATACTACATCCATAACTAGTGGTTTCCTCATTACCAGATATACTACATCCATAACTAGTGGTTTCCTCATTACCAGATATACTACATCCATAACTAGTGGTTTCCTCATTACCAGATATACTACATCCATAACTTGCTGTTTCCTCATTAGAAGGGAGGAGTTTCTGCAACCAAATTGTGTGTGCTTTGCCCTCGTGCCGCAATTTTAGCAAACACAGAAAGGGGCCTGTATTGGAGACCAAAAGTCGTCTGGCACACTGCTTAGGATTTCAACAACTTTAATAATTGATTTCTAGCCTACAATCATCAGTTTTACTACTAATGTGAAAACAAGACTAAATATGACTATTCTTGCTCATTTTAAGAAATTAAATAATTGTAACATTCATTACAGACGTCAGTTGTTGTACATCATGGCTCCGCTGTTGGCATCACCTTTTACAGTGGATTACCGCTGTTGTGGGCCTTTATATCATCTGTCTGACTTTGTTGTTCACACAGGAGAGATATGGGACTATCGTGGATCCTCTGGGGAGCCTCAACAACCTCATGATGCTGAAGAGGCAGAGAAGAGTCTCTCCACATTAGAACACCTCAATAAACACCTGCAGACATCCACAGGGAAGAGAACTCACTGCTGCTCTGACTGTGGGAAGCGATTCACCTCATCAGGCATTAAAATTCATCAGAGAACACACACAGGAGAGAAACCTTATTGCTGTGGTGAATGTGGGAAGAGTTTTGGTCGATCTAGCCATCTGACTCAACACAAGAGAATACACACAGGACAGAAACCTTATAGCTGTGGTCAATGTGGGAAGAGTTTTGGTCAATCTGGCCAGCTGGTATCACACCAGAGAACACACACAGGAGAGAAACCTTATAGCTGTGGTCAATGTGGGACGAGTTTTGCTACATCTAGCGCTCTGACTCTACACCAGAGAATACACACAGGAGAGAAACCTTATAGCTGTGGTCAATGTGGGAAGAGTTTTGGTCGATCTTGCCATCTGGTATCACACCAGAGAACACACACAGGAGAGAAACCTTATAGCTGTGGTCAATGTGGAACAGGTTTTGCTACATCTAAAGCTCTGACTCTACACCAGAGAACACACACAGGAGAGAAACCTTATAGCTGTGGTCAATGTGGGAAGAGGTTTACTGCATCTAGCACTCTGACTCAACACCAGAGAATACACACAGGAGAGAAATCTTATAGCTGTGATCAATGTGGGAAGACTTTTGGTCGATCTGGAGCGCTGATAGTGCACCAGAGAATACACACAGGAGAAAAATCTTATAGCTGTGGTCAATGTGCGAAGAATTTTGCTGCATCTAGAACTCTGACACTACACCAGAGAACACACACAGGAGAGAAACCTTATAGCTGTGATCAATGTGGGAAGAGTTTTACTACATCTTGGTATCTGACTATACACCTACGAACACACACAGGAGAGAAATCTTATAGCTGTAGTCAATGTGGGAAGAGTTTTACTACATCTGGCTCTCTGACTTCACACCAGAGAATACACACAGGAGAGAAACCATATATCTGTGGTCAATGTGGGAAGAGTTTTGTTTCATCTAGCGGTCTGACAGTACACAAGAGAACACACACAGGAGAGAAATCTTATAGCTGTGACCAGAGATAATCTGATAAAAGACTTCTGATCAAATATCAGAAAATACATACATGAAGGAGTTGTTTCATGATATCAATGAATTAATGTCACAATGTAGAATGTTTTAACATTGTAGAAGGACAATTTTAATGATGTCACAATGTAGAACCCTAAACGTTTGTCCCCTGTTCTATTGATTTCAACATGATATGGATATTAGCCTCAGGGGGAAAATCCAGGCTCTGAATTGGAAGAGTTACTATTTATGTGATTTAACAAAAAGTGATTAACAAAAAAAGAGTTGTGTTACACTTACCACGTTGGTGACCCACTGGAATCAAAATGCAACAGGCTGTTTTCTACCAGTTGTCCTCTAACCAGTGATGTACACATTATTCCCAGATTCCGTGTGGTTTTTGAGCTGTTAGTTTTAACAGGACGTGCAACCTCATCTCCCTCCTCTCACACAATTGATTTCAACATGATATTAATGAGTGATGACAAATAAGTGTTGTGTTCCTTTGTTTAGGGACCCCTACATTTAAATGCATCACTCCAAAATGTAGCTGACTGTCTTCTGCAGGTTGTCCTCTAACCAGTGAGGTAAAATATATCTCCCATTTCCATGTGTTTTTTTAGTTATGCTAGTTTCAACAGCACGTACAACCAGATTTCCCTCCTAATCGATATCATTGATTTATTGCTACTTGTCAAAACAACAGTGTTTTTGATTGTTGTGTCCATGACGAGGACAATTTGGTTTGTAACTGTCTCAAGGTTGGGCAGTTAAAAAGTTTTGTGTTTTGTGTTTAGCCAGTGCGTTGCTATGGATCCCAATTTATTTTGACTGCACGTTTTTCCGTATTGGAGATGAGTTTTGTTTGGGCTCGTTCCAAGGGGACGAGAGTTCTAGAAGCTAGTGAGTTTTAGGAAGACGAGTGTTCTAGAATCTAGTGGGGAAAAAATATGTTTTTTTCTTGTTTTTAATTGTTGACAGCCAGTGGACACCATGTTTATATTGGTGAAGGTGAAGCATTGTAGTTGATTATAATGTGAAATGGAAGTTGTTTTCTGTTGGTGGTAAGCATTCTCTTAAGGTGTTACAGTCTTTGGTTTTTCCATTTATGTTTTGAGGTTTGGATTTTTGCACGTCTAGCTCGTTAGCACGTCTAGCCTCTTACATCTAGACGTTCCGCTAGCGGAACACCTGCTCCAATATCCAATGATGGGCGTGGCGCGAAATACAAAGTCCTCGAAAATCCGAAAACTTCAATTTTTCAAACATATGACTATTTTACAGCATTTTAAAGACAAGACTCTCCTTTATCTAACTACACTGTCAGATTTCAAAAAGGCTTTACAACGAAAGCAAAACATTAGATTATGTCAGCAGAGTACCCAGCCAGAAATAATCAGACACCCATTTTTCAAGCTAGCATATAATGTCACAAAAACCAAAACCACAGCTAAATGCAGCACTAACCTTTGATGATCTTCATCAGATGACACTCCTAGGACATTGTGTTATACAATACATGCATGTTTTGTTCAATCAAGTTCATATTTATATCAAAAACCAGCTTTTTACATTAGCATGTGACGTTCAGAACTAGCATTCCCACCGAACACTTCCGGTGAATTTACTAAATTACTCACGATAAACGTTCACAAAAAACATAACAATTATTTTAAGAATTATAGATACAGAACTCCTTTATGCAATCGCGGTGTCCGACTTTAAAATAGCTTTTCGGTGAAAGCACATTTTGCAATATTCTGAGTAGATAGCCCGGCCATCATGGCTAGCTATTTAGACACCCACCAAGTTTGGTACTCACCAAACTCAGATTTACTATAAGAAAAATTGGATTACCTTTGCTGTTCTTCGTCAGAATGCACTCCCGGGACTTCTACTTCAATAACAAATGTTGGTTTGGTTCCAAATAATCCATAGTTATATCCAAATAGCGGCGTTTTGTTTGTGCGTTCAAGACACTATCCGAAGGGTAAAGAAGGGTGACGCGCCCGGCGTGTTTCGTGACAAAAAATTTCAAAATATTCCATTACCGTACTTCAAAGCATGTCAAACACTGTTTAAAATCAATTTTTATGCGATTTTTTTTCTCGTAAAAAAGCGATAATATTCCGACTGGGAAACCCTGTTTTCGTTCAAAGACGAAAAAATAAAAACATGGTGTCGGCTCGTGCACGCGCCCCCAGTCTCATTGTTTTCAGATCGACCACTATCCAAATGCGCTACTGTTTTTCAGCCATGGCCTGCAAAGTCATCATTCAAAGTTCTGGCGCCTTCTGAGAGCCTATGGGACCGTTAGAAAATGTCACGTTATGCCAGAGATCCCCTGTTTTGGATAGAGATGATCAAGAAGGCCAAGAAATAGTCAGAGGGGGCGCTTCCTGTTTGGAATCTTCTCAGGTTTTGGCCTGCCAAATGAGTTCTGTTATACTCACAGACACCATTCAAACAGTTTTAGAAACTTTGGAGTGTTTTCTATCCAAAGCTAATAATTATATGCATATTCTAGTTTCTGGGCAGGACTAATAATCAGATTAAATCGGGTACGTTTTTTATCCGGCCGTGAAAATACTGCCCCCTATCCATAACAAGCTAGCTCGTTAGCACGTAGGACGCACTGATATATTATTTTGGGTTGGATATTGCATCCAATTAACATTTTAATCAATGGCATTTCCATAGGGTGCTCATTAGTCTTTCAGTTTAGTCTTCTGTTTTTTATCCTCTTATGTTTGTTGTGTACTAAATATTTCAGTTTTTTTAATCTTTTTCCTGTGAAGCCATTTTGTTGCATCCATGTCTGAAATGTGCTGTATGAATCAAGCTTGATTTTATTTGAACATATAATAAAACAAATTAACCCAATGACTGACCAATCAACAGACTGCTGGAGTGGTAAACACCACCCCCGGCTCTACCAGGGGCTTGAGGTGGTCTCCCACAGCTCTGCTTATGTCATGTTCTGTGTCCTTGCTGTTCCATTTATTGACTGCCCCTGTAACACAGAAACACATTTAGTCATATTATATAAAACACTCAAAGTAATGTATATGGAGCATCTATGGCCTCAGTTACACCTGGCACCTAAATGTGACTTCTGTCATCTGATCACTCCAAACTGCATTAGGTTCAGATCTACCAGGATGGGCCTTTGGCATAGTCTGGACGCAGTCAGACCACTGAATATGCATAAAAAATTTAAAGAGATGGGGTGAATGAGGGGAAAAGTACATTTGACACAAATGACCTTCATAATATCAAAGAACAAATGTGTGTACCTGAGGGGAAATTAACTTCATACAGCCAAAAGGGTTGAGAAATTACACCAATATCAGTGGACAATTTGCACTAATGTAAATAAACATAGATGATGGAACATATTCCCTTTTGCTGACGTGATGAACCACTAAGGGGACATAAATATTTACCATCTAAACCATGTGTCACCTCTCTGGCTGTAGAAGTGTTCTTCCTAACCAGTCCCTCAACAGCTCTCTGACTGAGCTCCACCCTCACTGGGTCTTCAGAGGAGAGGAAGGCTGAGGAGGGATGGAAGGATGAATGGATCAGTCAGTCAATAAAGTGTAGAGCTGCTGTCTATGCTGTCTGACAAAATCACTATTTTAGTAGTTCATTAAAGTAAATAAGGCTTTATGACTGCTGAATACCAACTATCAATCACTTAGATCATGTATTTTCAGGTAGAGATACATCCTTGGGACGTCCCTAGCCCGTTGAAGTTGACATTTAAAATGGTTAAGGTAGGGGTTAAGGTTAGGGTTTAGGGTAGGGATGTCCCAAGGATCCCAGATAGCATTGACCATTGTGCATTCTTCTGTCTCTTTTACATAGCAGGTGATGGGTTCTGACTTCTGAACTTGAAAATATTAAATATCCTTATTATGTGAAATTGAATGAAACAATAATGTATGTTGATGCTAATATGATGTACAATATTCCATGATGTTTCTATATGATAACAATAGAGTAATACATTTAATATGATGTACAATATTCCATGATGTTTCTATGTGATAACAATACAGTAATATATTTAATATGATGTACAATATTCCATGATGTTTCTATATGATAACAATACAGTAATATATTTAATATGATGTACAATATTCCATGATGTTTCTATATGATAACAATAGAGTAATATATTTAATATGATGTACAATATTCCATGATGTTTCTATATGATAACAATAGAGTCATATATTTAATATGCCATATACTATTTTTTTAACCGTTTCACAAATTCATTTTAATTATCTTAATCATTATGATTCAACATCAGTTCACCGTCTCACCTCATACTGTATTGGAGCAGCAGCAGCTGACTGCCCAGTTCAACATCAGTTCACCGTCTCACCTCATACTGTATTGGAGCAGCTGACTGCCCAGTTCAACATCAGTTCACCGACTCACCTCATACTGTATTGAAGCAGCAGCAGCTGACTGCCCAGTTCAACATCAGTTCACCGTCTCACCTCATACTGTATTGGAGCAGCAGCGGCTGACTGCCCAGTTCAACATCAGTTCACCGTCTCACCTCATACTGTATTGGAGCAGCAGCTGCTGACTGCCCAGTTCAACATCAGTTCACCGTCTCACCTCATACTGTATTGGAGCAGCAGCAGCTGACTGCCCAGTTCAACATCAGTTCACCGTCTCACCTCATACTGTATTGGAGCAGCAGCAGCTGACTGCCCGGTTCAACATCAGTTCACCGTCTCACCTCATACTGTATTGGAGCAGCAGCAGCTGACTGCCCGGTTCAACATCAGTTCACCGTCTCACCTCATACTGTATTGAAGCAGCAGCAGCTGACTGCCCAGTTCAACATCAGTTCACCGTCTCACCTCATACTGTATTGGAGCAGCTGACTGCCCGGTTCAACATCAGTTCACCGTCTCACCTCATACTGTATTGGAGCAGCAGCAGCTGACTGCCCAGTTCAACATCAGTTCACCATCTCACCTCATACTGTATTGGAGCAGCAGCAGCTGACTGCCCAGTTCAACATCAGTTCACCGTCTCACCTCATACTGTATTGGAGCAGCAGCAGCTGACTTGATCGTTGATGCTAATCATCATGTTTGAATCTGAGAGTAAATAGAGCCGACTACAACTCTAAAAATGAAGGGTTCAACTGGAGTTGTTCTCAGATCCCCTAAGAACCGTAGGGTTCTTGGTCAATGAAAAACAGCCCCAAAAGGTTCTTCAAAGAACTTGTTAGAAGGTGGGTTCATCGAGGAACCTCCGTTGTTGCTGGACTTCTTCCGGGAACTTCGCAATTACAACTGAAAACGATGGTGACAAGTTTGGATGCGACAACAGTTAAAAAGGTTAAGTTGGGTTGATGTTTGGCTCTGAATATGTCTCGAAATAATGTATTATAATAATATAACATACTAATAATGAATAACGAAGACAATGATGGTTTTCTGTGAATATCTTCCATAACGTTACTATAGTTAATTAACGTAAATATTAGAAAGACGGGTTTGACCGTCGGCGTTGTATGAGCTACAGTACAGTACCGTTAGCTAGCTAGCTAACGTTATGTCCTAACTAGGCACAACTAGGTTTGGATTATTTCCTCAACTATATTCTTTCCCATATATTGTATATCGTTTCCATAAAGACAACATGGCTTTACACTCATTAACGTAAGTTTCCAATCAAGAGCAGTTCTCACTTTTGTGATAATGAACTAGCTAACGTTAGCTTCGTTAACTAACTAACTAACTAACTTAGGACGGTGACCTGTCCAGACGAGATGTTACAACGAACTGAATCGTCAATGGAGGTCTTCCTCTTTATATAACCTGCTACAGCATGCAATACTATTAACTCACAAGGGGGCTTAACGTTACATGTACAATACTATCCCATTTTGGAAACGTTACATGTACAGTACTATCCCATTTTGGAAACGTTACATAGACAATACTATGCCATTTTGGAAACGTTACATGGACAATACTATCCCATTTTGGAAACGTTACATGTACAATACTGTCCCATTTTGGAAACGTTACATAGACAATACTATGCCATTTTGGAAACGTTACATGTACAATGCTATCCCATTTTGGAAACGTTACATGGACAATACTATCCCATTTTGGAAACGTTACATGTACAATATTATCCCATTTTGGAAACGTTACATGGACAATACTATCCCATTTTGGAAACGTTACATGTACAATACTATCCCATTTTGGAAACGTTACATGTCCGCCCCCTTGTGGAGGGAAATTAATATCTTAGATGGTAGCTGTAGATGGGATTCAAATGCATAATGGTATTAATACAGTGTCTAGACTGCCTCTTTTGTAAATGCCCTTCAGAATCCAAACACAGTATTGCCACGCAGTAAAATGTTGAGTAAAATCTTTCAAGTCAGCCTGTCACACAATGCTATTCTCAAACATAACTAATATTAATAATCAATTAATATTTTAACCTACAGGAATATTTTCATTTTTCACATTTCTATGTTAGTTCCTAGGATTTTGCAACTCATACATTTATATCTTTCAATACTTCTAAAATGGGGTACAGGTGTAAAATAATTACAGGTTTAAAACAATTACAGGTTTAAAATAATTACAGGTGCACCTTACTAGCTTATACTATATCATAAACAGTCTTAAATAGTAAACAAAGATTCTAGTTTTCATCCAGTTCATACAGATAGCTGACTCAGCCCTGTTTACACCTCCAAGGTGCCCCCCACTTAGGAATACACACTCAGAGGCTTTTCTAAAAACTCCACTTTACGTGCTCACCACCAACAGAAAACAACTTCCATCCACTACAATGCTTCACCTTCACCAATATAAACATGGTGTCCACTGGCTGTCAACAATTAAAAACAATTAAAAAAATAATAATTACCACGAGCTTCTAGAACTCTCGTCCCCTTGGAATGAACCCAAACAAAACTCATATCCAATACGGAAAACTAACTTCTTAATAATTTGTAGAAAACAGCTAGCTACATTTTGATTCCAGTGGGTCACCAACGTGGTGAGTGTAACACAACTCTTTTTTTGTTAGTCACTTTTTGTTAAATCTCATAAATAGTAACTCTTCCATTTCAGAGCCTGGATTTCCCCCCTGAGGCTAATATCCATATCATGTTGAAATCAATAGAACAGGGGACAAACATTTAGGGTTCTACATTATGACATCATTAAAATACTCCTTCTACAATGTTAAAACATTCTACAATGTGACATCATTAAAATACTCCTTCTACAATGTTAAAACATTCTACATTGTGACATTATTTCATTGATTGAGGTATTTTATCAGATTATCTCTGGTCACACTGATCACAGCTGAGGTTTCTCCTGTATGTGTTATATGGTGTGAAGTCCGCTTGTTAGACATAGTAAAACTCTTCCCACATTGAGCACAGCTATAAGATTTCTCTCCTGTGTGTGTTTTCTCTGGTGTGACATCAGGCTGGTTGACTGAGTAAAACTCGTCCCACATTGATTACAGCTAAAAGGCTTCTCTCCTGTGTGTGTTCTCTGGTGTTTAGTCAGACAGCTTTTCTCATTAAAGCTCTTCCCACATTGAGCACAGCTATAAGGTTTCTCTCCTGTGTGTGTTCTCCGGTGTTTAGTCAGACAGCTAGATGTAACATAACTCTTCCCACATTCATCACATCTATAAGATTTCTCTCCTGTGTGTGTTCTCTGGTGTGATATCAGGCCAGTTGACCTAGTAAAACTCTTCCCACATTGAGCACAGTTATAACATGTCTCTCCTGTGTGTGTTCTCTGGTGTTTAGTCAGACTGTTAGATGTAACAAAACTCTTCCCACATTCATCACAGCTATAAGATGTCTCTCCTGTGTGTGTTCTCTGGTGTTTAGTCAGACTGCTAGATTTAACATAACTCTTCCCACATTCATCACATCTATAAGGTTTCTCTCCTGTGTGTGTTCTCTGGTGTTTAGTCAGACTGTTAGATGTAACAAAACTCTTCCCACATTCATCACAGCTATAAGGTTTCTCTCCTGTGTGTGTTCTCTGGTGTGATATCAGGCCAGTTGACCTAGTAAAACTCTTCCCACATTGAGCACAGTTATAAGGTTTCTCTCCTGTGTGTGTTCTCTGGTGTGATATCAGGCTGGTTGATTGAGTAAAACTCTTCCCACATTGAGTACAGCTAAAAGGTTTCTCTCCTGTGTGGGTTCTCTGATGAATTTTAATGCCTGATGGGGAGGTGAATCTCTTCCCACAGTCAGAGCAGCAGTGAGTTCTCTTCCCTGTGGATCTCTGCAGGTGTTTATTGAGGTGTTCCAATGTGGAGAGACTCTTCTCTGCCTCTTCAGCATCATGAGGTTGTTGAGGCTCCCCAGAGGATCCACGATAGTCACGTCTCTCTCCTGCGTGAACAACAAAGTCAGACAGATGATTAAAGGTCCACAAAATGAGCAAGAATAGTCATATTTTGTATTGTTTTCACATTAGTAGTAACATGATGATTGAGGGCGATGCACACACAATCTGATTGTAGAAACTCCTCCCTGCTAATGAGGAAACCGCTAGTTATGGATGTAGTATATCTGGTAATGACGAAACCACTAGTTATGGATGTAGTATATCTGGTAATGAGGAAACCACTAGTTATGGATGTAGTATATCTGGTAATGAGGAAACCACTAGTTATGGATGTAGTATATCTGCTAATGAGGAAACCACTAGTTATGGATGTAGTATATCTGGTAATGAGGAAACCACTAGTTATGGATGTAGTATATCTGGTAATGAGGAAACCACTAGTTATGGATGTAGTATATCTGGTAATGAGGAAACCACTAGTTATGGATGTAGTATATCTGGTAATGAGGAAACCACTAGTTATGGATGTAGTATATCTGCTAATGAGGAAACCACTAGTTATGGATGTAGTATATCTGCTAATGAAGAAACCACTAGTTATGGATGTAGTATATCTGGTAATGAGGAAACCACTAGTTATGGATGTAGTATATCTGGTAATGAGGAAACCACTAGTTATGGATGTAGTATATCTGCTAATGAGGAAACCACTAGTTATGGATGTAGTATATCTGCTAATGAGGAAACCACTAGTTATGGATGTAGTATATCTGCTAATGAGGAAACCACTAGTTATGGATGTAGTATATCTGCTAATGTGGAAACCACTAGTTATGGATGTAGTATATCTGCTAATGTGGAAACCACTAGTTACGGATGTAGTATATCTGGTAATGAGGAAACCACTAGTTACGGATGTAGTATATCTGGTAATGAGGAAACCACTAGTTATGGATGTAGTATATCTGGTAATGAGGAAACCACTAGTTATGGATGTAGTATATCTGCTAATGAGGAAACCACTAGTTATGGATGTAGTATATCTGGTAATGAGGAAACCACTAGTTATGGATGTAGTATATCTGGTAATGAGGAAACCACTAGTTATGGATGTAGTATATCTGGTAATGAGGAAACCACTAGTTATGGATGTAGTATATCTGGTAATGAGGAAACCACTAGTTATGGATGTAGTATATCTGGTAATGAGGAAACCACTAGTTATGGATGTAGTATATCTGCCTGGAGCAAAAAATAGTGCGCAAAGATTTTAGTTTTTCACAATGTATTCTGAATATTACAGCGCATATCAGGACAAGATCAGGAGTGCTACTCAAGGAAACTCACATTAAGCTCTGTGTCTATTCACTAATTCACCACCGTGGGGGAAAACCCAGGGGAGTTCTCAGAGGCTGACAGCAAAAATAGCCTCCATTTACAGGTTGATTATAAGTGCATTTCACATTACTTTTGGATTAGAATTGTAAGGCTCGTTTGAATCTCCTGCTTAATATGTTTGTGTTATTGTCGCAAATCAACTGCTTTATACTTAAAAAACACTTCAACCAGTTAAATGCTCCTTGGCTAGCTTTTCCATCAGCCTGACAATGAGGGTTTGAACAGTAAGTGTTTAACAAACAATAACATAGTAGAGGTCGACAGAACCCTAACCCTAACCCTAACCCTAACTCGACCGATTATGATTTTTCAACGCCGGTACCGATTATTGGATGACCCCAAAAAAAAAACATTAAATCGGCCGATTTTAAATATATATTTGTAATAATGACAATTACAACAATACTGAATTAACACATTTATTTGAACTTAATATAATACATCAATAAAATCAATTTAGTCTCAAATAAATAATGAAACATGTTCAATTTGGTTTAAATAAATAATGAAACATGTTCCATTTGGTTTAAATAATGCAAAAACACAGTGTTGGAGAAGAAAGTAAAAGTGCAATATGTGCCATGTAAGAAAGCTAACGTTTAAGTTCCTCGCTCAGAACATGAGAACATATGGAAGCTGGTGGTTCCTTTTAACATGAGTCTTCAATATTCCCAGGTAAGAAGTTTTAGGTTGTAGTTATTATAGGAATTATAGGACTATTTCTCTCTATACCATTTGTATTTTATACACCTTTGACTATTGGATGTTCTTATAGGCACTTTAGTATTGCCAGCCTAATCTCAGGAGTTGATAGGCTTGATGTCATAAACAGCGCTGTGCTTCAAGCATTGCTAAGAGCTGCTGGCAAACGCAGTAAAGTGCTGTTTGAATGAATGCTTACGAGCCTGCTGCTGCCTACCACCACTCAGTCAGACTGCTCTATCAAATATCAAATCATAGACTTAATTATAATATAATAAACACAGAAATACGAGCCTTAGGTCATATTCAATTTAATATCGCTGTTCAAAGACCCAGGAAGGGGTGGAGCCAAACAGGTGTTGTACCTCATTTCCCTCCTTCAGGGAACAGTAATTATAGTCATAAAGTTACACTCCCTTTCAGTCGGTCAACTTCGGTACAACATACTATGGGGAAATACAATCATTCCCCAACTGACCCAAACAGACACTAAACTAAACGGCCCCTGGCAGACCACCCAGACCTGACCCCACAAGATGCTTCAGTTCTGTCAATTTATTAATTGTCTTTTGTTTGAAACACTCCTGTCAATGTTGAGTAAGGACGCACACCTGATTACGCACATAGAAGTAGGATTAGTCTAATAGCCTACAGCTGTGTCTGTCCCAAACTCACTGGCGCAGGAAACTCTGTGGGCCCAGAATATTTTATACAATGTTGCAAGCTTGCCTTCTTCAGTTTCAGGCTACCCAGTTGATAGTAGATACAATGTTTCAAAATCATTGTAGACAGGCCATGTGCAGCCAATGTGATTTATAAGGTATTTATTTTGATCAGGATATTTTCTAACTGCAGTCTGCAATGTTTTTATTTGTTGGCTATTTTAACATAGTTGGCAATAAAAGTTACTTTTAGATTTGTATAATTTATATTTAGATTTAGATAGAATGTAGATTAATCACAGACAATGATTTTGAGATACTATTAGGAATTAAAATGAAACTGTTCCACGAAAATGAAAATCATAACTGGCACCAGATCAGTAGAAATGGTCAGATAAATTGGCACCAAATGGAAAAGGTTGCTGACTGCTGGTGTAGTCTATTACCAGAAACTATAGGAGCATAACGACTGCTGGTGTAGCCTATTACCAGAAACTATAGGAGCATAACGACTGCTGGTGTAGCCTATTACCAGAAACTATTGGAGCACAACGACTGCTGGTGTAGCCTATTACCAGAAACTATAGGAGCATAACGACTGCTGGTGTAGCCTATTACCAGAAACTATAGGAGCATAACGACTGCTGGTGTAGCCTATTACCAGAAACTATAGGAGCATAATGACTGCTGGTGTAGTCTATTACCAGAAACTATTGGAGCACAACGACTGCTGGTGTAGCCTATTACCAGAAACTATAGGAGCATAACGACTGCTGGTGTAGCCTATTACCAGAAACTATTGGAGCACAACGACTGCTGGTGTAGCCTATTACCAGAAACTATAGGAGCATAACAACTGCTGGTGTAGCCTATTACCAGAAACTATAGGAGCATAACGACTGCTGGTGTAGCCTATTACCAGAAACTATAGGAGCATAACAACTGCTGGTGTAGCCTATTACCAGAAACTATAGGAGCTTTGTGGGCTATACTCGGCCTTGTCTTCGGACGGTAAGTTGGTGGTTGTAGACATCCCTCTAGTGGTGTGGGGGCTGTGCTTTGGCAAAGTGGGTGGGGTTATATCCTGCCTGTTTGGCCCTGTCCGGGGGTATCATCGGATGGGGCCACAGTGTCTTCTGATCCCTCCTGTCTCAGCCTCCAGTACTTATGCTGCAGTAGTTTATGTGTCGGGGGGCTAGGGTCAGTCTGTTACATCTGGAGTATTCTCTTGTCTTATCCGGTGTCCTGTGTGAATGTAAATATGCTCTCTCTAATTCTCTCTAATTCTCTCTTTCTTTCTTTCTCTCGGAGGACCTGAGCCCTAGGACCATGCCTCAGGACTACCTGGCATGATGACTCCTTGCTGTCCCCAGTCCACCTGGCCATGCTGCTGCTCCAGTTTCAACTGTTCTGCCTGCGGCTATGGAACCCTGACCTGTTCACCGGACGTGCTTGTTGCACCCTCGACAACTACTATGATTATTATTATTTGACCATGCTGGTCATTTATGAACATTTTAACATCTTGACCATGTTCTGTTATAATATCCACCCGGCACAGCCAGAAGAGGACTGGCCACCCCTCATAGCCTGGTTCCTCTCTAGGTTTCTTCCTAGGTTTTTGGCCTTTCTAGGGAGTTTTTCCTAGGGAGTTTTTCCTAGCCACCGTGCTTCTTTCACATGCATTGCTTGCTGTTTGGGGTTTTAGGCTGGGTTTCTGTACAGCACTTTGAGATTTCAGCTGATGTACAAAGGGCTATATAAATAAATTTGATTTGATGATAACGACTGCTGGTGTAGCCTATTACCAGAAACTATAGGAGCATAACGACTGCTGGTGTAGCCTATTACCAGAAACTATAGGAGCATAACGACTGCTGGTGTAGCCTATTACCAGAAACTATAGGAGCATAACGACTGCTGGTGTAGTCTATTACCAGAAACTATAGGAGCATAACGACTGTAGTCTATTA
The DNA here is from genome assembly GCF_965601325.2 of Salmo salar. NCBI lineage: Eukaryota > Metazoa > Chordata > Actinopteri > Salmoniformes > Salmonidae > Salmo > Salmo salar. The sequence continues at coordinate 358,604 of NW_027675347.1, read as the reverse complement.
CCAGAAACTATAGGAGCATAACGACTGCTGGTGTAGTCTATTACCAGAAACTATAGGAGCATAACGACTGTAGTCTATTACCAGAAACTATAGGAGCATAACAACTCTTCTAAGAGGTTTTTCTGATGGTTAGGCTCTTGTTTCAGAGGGGTGTCATCAATAGCCCATAATGACAAAGTGAAAACAGGTAAAAAACAGAAATACCTTATTTACTGAAGCATTCAGACCCTTTGCTATGAGACTCGAAATTGCTTTCAGGTGCATCTTGTTTCCATTAATCATCCTTGAGATGTATCTACAACTTGTTCGGAGTCCACCTGTGGTAAATTCAATTGATTGGATATGATTTGGAAGGCACACACCTGTCTATATAACGTCCCAGAGTTGACAGTGCATGTCAGAGCAAAAACCAAGCCATGAGGTCGAAGGAACTGTCCGTAGAGCTCCAGGACAAGCTTGTGTCGAGGCACAGATCTGGGGAAGGGTACCAAAAACAAATTCTGCAGCATTGAAGGTCCCCAAGAACACAGTGACCTCCATCATTCTTAAATGGAATACTCTTCCTAGAGCTGGTCACCAGGCCAAACTGAGCAATTGGGGGAGAAGGGCCTCGGTCAGGGAGGTGACCACAAACCTGATGGTCACTCTGACAGAGCTCCAGAGTTCCTCTGTGGAGATGGGAGAACCTTCCAGAAGGACAACCATCTCTGCAGCACTCCACCAACCAGACCTTTATGGTAGAGAGGCCAGACAGAAGCCACTCCTCAGTATAAAGCATATGACAGCCTGCTTGGAGTTTGACAAAAGGCACCTTAAGACTCTAAGACCATGAGAAACAAGATTCTCTGGCTTAATGAAACCAAGATTGAACTCATTGGCCTGAATGCCAAGAGTCAGGTCTGGAGGAAACCTGGCACCATCCCTACGGTGAAGCATGGTGGTGGCAGCATCATGCTGTGGGGATGTTTTTCAGCAGCAGGGACTGGGAGACTAGTCCGGAAAGTATTATGTGAAATTATTTTGATGTGATATTTAAATATTGTGTGAAATTATTCTGAATTGATATGAAAGTATATGTGAAATTATTTTGATGTGATATGAAAGTACAGCAATTTATGTTTCTAGAAACGTATTGCAATTGAGAATCGATTCACATTTAGATGGAATATTTGGCTATTTTACCTGAACAGAGCCAGTCTACCTCTGAAAATAACATACAGTCCTTGGACCTTGAGGAGTAACGGGGGCAGCAATCAGCAGTAGAAACAATAACAAAGCGTACTCCCTGCCCGTTTCGGTAAAAAGCTGAGGGATGGGGCTGGAGAAATGCAACCATCCATGATATCAACATTCTAGTTTTAACCATGTTTTGAGGATATACAGTGTTTGTTTATATTTACTGACAAACATTGGAGTAAAAGAAGCTTATATTTTGGGTTCTGATGGGGTACAACAGTTGAACTAAGCTCATGAGGCATTTATAAGTGAATTCTTCAAGAAACAGATGGGTACATATCATTAATGTATAAGTCCCCAAATGGATGTAACAACTGCTGATTGCCCCTTTAAGAGAACATCTTGGGCTAATCTAATAGGAGATATTGAGGACTACAGTATTTCAGGCATTGTCATTGGATGCATTTGATCAATTGTTAACGTTTTGTTGATGGTCCAGTCTTGATGTTCTACACGTTACAGTGAAGCTTCAGCCATTCCTACAGAACAACATTAAAGTGTAGAACCCCTTTACTGCATATTGGTTCAACGACTGCAGAGACGGTACTTACTGGTGTTAAACAGATCTCCAACCTCCTCTTCTTCCTCCAATGTGACAGTCATCTCCCCCTCCTCCTCTTTCACTCCAAAAACTGCCTCCTCTTTCTCTTCCTCCTCTTCTTTTACTGTAACATCCTCCTCCTCTTTCACTCTGAACGCGTCTTCCTCTTCTTTCACTGAAACGTCTTTCTCTTCTTCTTTCACGGTAACAGCCTCATCCTCTACTTCTTGTTTTACTGTAGGAGGAGAGTAGCTTCGTGAACTCATGGTCAGTATGTTAGCTAGCTGGCATTAGCGACTAGCCTAGTTCTAAGCTAACTTAGCAAACCAGCTAGCTGACAAACAACGTAAATATATAATTAAATGGTCCAACAAGTACATACAACAGAAGTGTGTTTAATACACAGCGACTAATATACACCAAAACAGTGTAAAGAGCGTGAATGTTGTAGCTATGTTTGCTAGAAAGCTACCGAGGTGTCTGACTAGCTGTTGTTGTTGAAGGAGCGTCCCGTCCACTAGATTATACGTCACACTGGCAGCATCGCCTGAACCTAAAAGACGCACATCGCCATCTGCTGACTGGACTGGGCAACGCAGTTGAGGAACCAAACGTTTATTTTTCATTTATTTCATAAAAGTTTAATATTATATTAAGTCGGTCAAAGAGAAGCATGTGTTGATTGATTCGTGTTTAATGAGTGAGAATTTAAAACAAACTTTACACCCACTACATTTTTGCAGTGAACCATACTTCTGACTTGGATCTTTTTGACCCCAGAGGCATATCTTTTATCATGGCCAAAATGTATTTTATTCAATTCTTCCAATTTTTCATGACTTTGTCAATCAACTGGTTGTTAATAAATCTAAATCATGGTTTAGTGTTTCTGTATCAATATGGACTTTTAACAAATGAAATCCTTTGGAGTCATTTTGACCCCAGACAAAAGCACCTTTGATAAATAGGACGTTTATTTCAAATCAAAATCACATTTTATTGGTCACATACACGTGTTTAGCAGATATTATTGCAGGTGTAGCAAAATGCCTGTGTTTCTAGCTCCGACAGTGCAGTAATATCTAACAAGTAATATCTAACAATTTCACAACACATACCCAATACACACACATCTAAGTATTTGAATCTAGGTTTCTCTGTAGACATGATCCATCCCACCAGAGGGTGGAGGGGCTCCTGTAACAGTGGTTTTGACCAGATAGACACCTGCAGACACACAGTATAGTGCCTCCCATGTACTCTCCTAAGATTGGACTTTTCTATACCATGTATCACATGACTGTGTACAAAACTGCCATTGGTAGAAAACTCTGCCAGCGGTATACAGCGCATTCGTAAAGTATTCAGACCCCTTCACTTTTTCCACATTTTGTTATGTTACAGCCTTATTCTAAAATGGATTAAATAGAAAAATGTTGAATAATTTTTAATCCTCATCAATCTTGACACAATACCCCACAATGACAAACCCAAAACAGGTTTTTAGACATTTTTACAAATGTATTTACTTAAGTATTCAGAACCTTTGCTATGAGACTCGAAATTGAACTCAGATGCATCCTGATTCCACTAATCACCCTTGAGATGTTTCTACAACTTGATTGGAGTCCACCTCTGGTAAATTCAATTGATTAGACATGATTTGGAAAGGCACACACCTCTCTATATCAGGTCCCACAGTTCAGTGCATGTCAGAGCAAAAACCAAGCCATGAGGTCAAAGGTATTGTCCGTAGAGCTCTGAGACAGGATTGTGTCGAGGCACAGGTACCAAAAAGGTACCAAAAAATGTCTGCAGCATTGAAGGTCCCCAAGAACACAGGAACACAGTGGCCTCCATCATTCTTAAATGGAAGACGTTTGGAACCACCAAGACTCATCTTAGAGCTGGCCGCCCGGCCAAACTGAGAAATCGTGGGAGAAGGGCCTTGGTCAGGGAGGTGAACAAGAACCCGATGGTCACTCTGACAGAGCTTCCAGAAGGACAACCATCTCTGCAGCACTCCATCAATAAGACCTTTATGGTAGAGAGGCCAGACGGAAGCCACTCCTCAGTAAAAGGTATATGGCAGCCCGTTTGGAGTTTGCCAAAAGGCACCTGAAGGACTCTCAGACCATGAGAAACAAGATTCTCTGGTCTGATTAAACCAAGACTGAACTCTTTGGCCTGAAATCAAAGTGTCATGTCTGGAGGAAAATTGGCACCATCCTTACAGTGAAGCATGGTGGTGGCAACATCATTACTGTGGAGATGTTTTTCAGCAGCAGTGCAAATTGTCCCCTGATATTGGTGTAATTTATCACCCATTTTGTCTGTATGAAAGTTAATTTCCCCTCAGGCACACATGAGTAATTTGTTATTCTTTGTCATATCTTACGCATATTCAGTGGCCTGACTGCGTCCAGACTACATCAAAGGCCCGTCCTGATAGATCTTAACGTAATGCAGCTTGGAGTGATCGGATGACGGAAGTCACATTTAGGTGCCAGGTGTAACTGAGGCCATAGACTATCCATTACTTTGAGTGTTTTATAGAATATGACTAAATGTGATTCTGTGTTGCAGGGGCATTTATCATTTTCAGCAAATCTACTGGGTTGGTTGAAAAGTGATACTAAATCTACATACCATGCACTATTTTGACATAGTGGAAAATATACTGAATGTATATTGTTTTTCATAGTAAGTTATGTGTTGCTTTTGCACATTTGTTCATTGGTTTGCTTAGTGTTGATTGGTCAGTCATTGGGTTTAATTGTTTTACAACATGTTCAAATCAAGCTTTATTTATACAGCACATTTCAGACATGGATGCAACACAATGGCTTGATTAAAATTGATTAAAATATTTATTGGATGGAACATCCAACCCAAAATATAAGGTTGTTTTACTCCATTGTTTGTTGTTACGTTCACCAGCAAGAAAACCAGAAACGTCCCTTAAATTTAAGAGGGACTAACAAAGAGTCACTGACAACAACCACAACTAAACAGGTGTCAGACATAGATGCAACACAATGGCTTCACAGGAAAAAACTATGAAAATAATCAGAAATATTTAGTACACAAATATGAGGATAAAAAACAATAACTGAAAGACTAATGAGCATTGTAAGGAAATGCCATTGATTAAAATATCAACAATATGATGCAACATCCAACCCAAAATATAACTTGTTTTTTAGGAGGGGCTCTGAAAGACACTATGGGGGTGTCCACTGGAAGTTGACTAGTAACAACAACTGGGACCTAAAAGACACCCACCATGAGACCCACTAAATCTGCCCAAGAAGAGGAAAACAAAAGAAAAACCCACACCAAACTTAAAGACAGGAAACAAACCAAAAAGGTGGAGCAACTAAAGGTGTTGACTCTCCACATGTATCAAGACAACTGGAGCACTGGGCCAGACACTCTTAAATAGAACCTGGACCAGCTCAGGTGAAACACCTTCCCACTAACGAGATGGACAAGCCAGCACAGGTGTAACACATACTGACTAACGAGCGATACTTGTCAACAATTAAAAACAAGAAAAACACATTTCTAAATAATAATATACAATCAAAATATTTTTTTTGCCTTTTTCTTACTATAGAATCCTAAAACTCACTATCTTCTAGAACTCTCGTGTTCCTAAAACTCACTAGCTTCTAGAACTCTCGTCTCCTTGGAACGAGCCCAAACAAAACTCATCTCTAATACGGAAAAACATGCAGTTATAATAAATTGTGACCCATGGCAATGCACTGGCTAAACACAAAACACAAACATTTTGACTGCCCACCCGTGAGACAATCAGCAAATTGTCCTTAAAACGAACATGTCTGATTTCAAGAGGAAACTCCTGCAATATCCGTAGTAACTTCCCACCTCACAGCTTCTCTCTCTTTTCAGGGTTCACTAGATAGGCATGTTGTTGGATCGGGGCCCAGTCCCCAATGTCATGCTCTAGTACATTTGGGTTGGGACATCTGAGAATGAACCCTGATATTCTAAAAGCAGGATAACAATGTCAATATAATTGTACCAAAAAATTATCAGTTGGTTGCATAAATAATTATGATTACTAAATCTTACATGAATATTAAACATGAAATATAAAACCCAAATGTACACCCCTTTGTTAATATGTATTAGCAATAATTAACTTAATGGTGAGGCATAAAATGTATCTTTTGTCAGGCTTAATGTTTGAGTCATGCTTCTTCAGTAGTGGAATAAAGACAATTAGTAGTTGAATGTTGTAAATAAATAGTGGAGTGATGTAGGATTGTTCATATAATTGATTATAGACCAATTTATTGTACGGCGACTATGTGTATAGGCTGTAAGTATGTTGAAATTAAATTGTTTTCTTTTCAACTTTCACTTTCAACTAAAACCAAACTTATATTGTATGTCGGGCAAAGTCTTATTTTCTACGACATTTTGCTAGGTGAGATATCCCCAATGTCACAGCTTAAACGTGTCCAAATCAGTAGTCCAAATGCAGAAACAGTTTGTGATAAATTGAAAACCTAAACATAAAATGTAATACATACACAAACATCTGTCACAATAATCATATTACTTGTATTATTTAAAACAAGCACCTTATAAAACTGTACAAGCACCAGAAACGCTGTTGTTTTGACAAGTAGCAATAAATCACTAATATCGATTAGGGGGGAAATCAGGTTGTACATGATGTTGAAACTAACACAACTAAAAAAACACATGGAAATGGGAGATATATTTTACCTCACTGATTAGAGGACAACCTGCAGAAGACAGTCAGCTACATTTTGGAGTGATGCATTTAAATGTAGGGGTCACTAAATAAAGGAACACAACAGTTATTTGTCATCACTCATTAATATCATGTTGAAATCAATTGTACGACAGGAGGGAGATGAGGTTGTACGTCCTGTTAAAACTAACAGCTCAAAAATCACACGGAATCTGGGAATAATGTGTACATCCCTGGTTAGAGGACAATTTGTATAAAACAGCTCGCTACATTTTGAAGTGTTGCATTTTGATTCCAGTGGGTCACCAACGTGGTAAGTGTAACACAGCTCTTTTTGTGTTAGTACTTTTTGTTAAATCTCATAAATAGTACTCTTCCATTTCAGAGCCTGGATTTTCCCCCTGAGGCTAATATCCATATCATGCTGAAATCAATAGAACAGGGGACAAACGTTTAGGGTTCTACATTGTGACATCATTAAAATACTCCTTCTACAATGTTTAAACATTCTACATTGTGACATCATTAAAATACTCCTACTACAATGTTTAAACATTCTACATTTTATTTCACTGATATCATGAAACAACTCCTTCATGTATTTTCTGATGTTTAATCAGAGATCTTTTATCAGAGTATCTCTTCTCACATTGATTACAGCTATAAGGTTTCTCTCCTGTGTGTGTTCTATGGTGTCTAGTCAGCATGCTAGAACAAGTAAAACTCTTCCCACATTGAGCACAGCTATAAGGTTTCTCTACCATGTGTGTTTTCTGGTGGTATATCAGGCTGCTTAGCAGAGTAAAACTCTTCCCACATTCATTACAGCCAAAAGGTTTCTCTCCTGTGTGTGTTCTCTGGTGTGCTGTCAGGCCGCCAGGTGAAGTAAAACTCTTCCCACATTCATCACAGCTACATGGTTTCTTTCCTGTGTGTGTTCTCTGGTGTGATATCAGGCTGGTTGACAGAGGAAAACTCTTCCCACAGTCAGAGCAGAAGTAAGGTTTCTCTTTTGTGTGATTTCTCAGGTGTATTTTGAGTTCTGATGAAGATTTAAAAAATGTCCCACAATCAGAGCAGCAGTGAGAATTATCCCTTGTGTGAATTCTCCGGTGTAGTTTAATGCCTGATGAGGTGCATCTTTTGCCACAGTCAAAGCAGCGGTGAGATCTTATCCCTGTGGTTCTCCGCTGGCGTTTCTTGAGGTGTTCTGATGTGGAGAGACTCTTCTCTGCCTTGTCAGCATCATGAGGTTGTTGAGGCTCCCCAGAGGATCCACGATAGTCCCGTCTCTCTCCTGTGTGAACAACAAAGTCATACAGATGGTTAATGGCCCACAACAGCGAAAATCCACTGTAAAAGGTGATGCCAACAGCGTAGCCATGATGTTGTACAACAATTGACATCTGTAATGAATGTAATGATTACTTGACATTTGTCTTAAAATGAGCAAGAATAGTCATATTTTGTCTTGTTTTCACATTAGTAGTAACATCGATGATTGTAGGCTAGAAATAAGTTATTCATGTTGTTGAAACTCTAAGCAGTGTGCCAGACGACTTTTGGTCTCCAATATAGGCCCCTTTCTGTGTTTGCTAAAATTGCGGCACGAGGGCGATTTGATTGCAGAAACTCCTCCCTGCTAATGAGGAAACCAATAGTTATGGATGTAGTATATCTGGTAATGAGGAAACCACTAGTTATGGATGTAGTATATCTGGTAATGAGGAAACCACTAGTTATGGATGTAGTATATCTGCTAATGAGGAAACCACTAGTTATGGATGTAGTATATCTGGTAATGAGGAAACCACTAGTTATGGATGTAGTATATCTGGTAATGAGGAAACCACTAGTTATGGATGTAGTATATCTGGTAATGAGGAAACCACTAGTTATGGATGTAGTATATCTGCTAATGAGGAAACCACTAGTTATGGATGTAGTATATCTGGTAATGAGGAAACCACTAGTTATGGATGTAGTATATCTGGTAATGAGGAAACCACTAGTTATGGATGTAGTATATCTGGTAATGAGGAAACCACTAGTTATGGATGTAGTATATCTGGTAATGAGGAAACCACTAGTTATGGATGTAGTATATCTGCTAATGAGGAAACCACTAGTTATGGATGTAGTATATCTGGTAATGAGGAAACCACTAGTTATGGATGTAGTATATCTGGTAATGAGGAAACCACTAGTTATGGATGTAGTATATCTGGTAATGAGGAAACCACTAGTTATGGATGTAGTATATCTGGTAATGAGGAAACCACTAGTTATGGATGTAGTATATCTGGTAATGAGGAAACCACTAGTTATGGATGTAGTATATCTGGTAATGAGGAAACCACTAGTTATGGATGTAGTATATCTGGTAATGAGGAAACCACTAGTTATGGATGTAGTATATCTGGTAATGAGGAAACCACTAGTTATGGATGTAGTATATCTGGTAATGAGGAAACCACTAGTTATGGATGTAGTATATATGGTAATGAGGAAACCACTAGTTATGGATGTAGTATATATGGTAATGAGGAAACCACTAGTTATGGATGTAGTATATCTGGTAATGAGGAAACCACTAGTTATGGATGTAGTATATCTGGTAATGAGGAAACCACTAGTTATGGATGTAGTATATCTGGTAATGAGGAAACCACTAGTTATGGATGTAGTATATCTGGTAATGAGGAAACCACTAGTTATGGATGTAGTATATCTGGTAATGAGGAAACCACTAGTTATGGATGTAGTATATATGGTAATGAGGAAACCACTAGTTATGGATGTAGTATATCTGGTAATGAGGAAACCACTAGTTATGGATGTAGTATATCTGGTAATGAGGAAACCACTAGTTATGGATGTAGTATATCTGCTAATGAGGAAACCACTAGTTATGGATGTAGTATATCTGGTAATGAGGAAACCACTAGTTATGGATGTAGTATATCTGGTAATGAGGAAACCACTAGTTATGGATGTAGTATATCTGGTAATGAGGAAACCACTAGTTATGGATGTAGTATATCTGGTAATGAGGAAACCACTAGTTATGGATGTAGTATATCTGGTAATGAGGAAACCACTAGTTATGGATGTAGTATATCTGCCTGGAGCAAAAATGGTGAGAAAAGATTTTAGTTTTTCACAATGTATTCTGAATGTGAATGGGGGAAAACTCAGGGGAGTAGCCTCCATTTCCAGGTTGCTGATGAGTTCATTTCACACTACTTTGGATTATAATTGTAAGGCTCGTTTGAATGTCCTGCTTAATATGTTTGTGTTATTGTTGCAAGTCAACTGCTTTACACTTAAAAAACACTTCAACCAGTAAAATGCTCCTTGGCTTTTCCATCAGCCTGACAATGAAGGTTTGTACACTGCTTGTTTGCCAAATTGGCCCATAACTTCACCTAACAACAAATACAGGAAAATAGCTCTGTGTGTTGTACAATAGCCTATCCATCAAGGAACAGTTTTCTACACATTATGAGCAAAGCAGGAATGTTGGATCCAACGTGGAGCACGGCATAACTGTCTTTACCAGAGTAATGAATGAAGAAGCACTTTTGGTTGTTGTTGCATGTTGTTGCATTCCTGGATCAGCTGATGATAGTTGAACATGTGACTGTAACTAAACAGCTACAGTATTAAGAATTATGAGTAATTATTGAAGAACCACATTAATGACAGTATCCATTTGGGTGTTGTCAATAAAGTTACTATATATTTTTTTACCTTTATTTAACCAGGTAGGCCAGTTACCTGGCCAAGATAAAGCAAAGCGACAAAAACAACAGTTACACGTTGGATAAACAAACAAACAGTCAATAACACAATTAGAAAAATCTATATACAGTGTGTGCAAATGGAGTATGGAGGTAAGGCAATAAATAGGCCATAGTAGCGAAGTAATTACAATTTAGCAAATTTACACTGGAGGGATAGATGTGCAGATGATGATGTGTAAGTAGAAATACTGGTGTGCAAAAGAGCAGAAAAAGTAAATAAAAACATGGGGATGAGGTAGGCAGTTGGATGGGCTATTTACAGATGGGCTATGTACAGCTGCAGCGATCGGTTAGCTGCTCAGATAGCTGATGCTTAAAGTTAGTGAGGGAGATATATGTCTCCAACTTCAGCAATTTTTGCAATTCGTTCCAGTCATTGGCAGCAGACAACTGGAGGGAAAGGCGGCCAAAGGGGGTGTTGGCTTTGGGGATGACCAGTGAGATATACCTCCTGGAGCGCGTGCTATGGGTGGGTGTTGCTATGGTGACTAGTAAGCTGAGTTAAGGCAGAGCTTTACCAAGCAAAGACTTATAGATGACCTGGAGCCAGTGGGTTTGGCGACGAATATGTAGCGAGGGCCAGCCGACAAGAGCATACAGGTCGCAGTGGTGGGTGGTATATGGGGCTTTGGTGACAAAACGGATGGCACTGTGATAGACTGCATCCAGTTTGCTGAGTAGAGTGTTGGAGGCTATTTTGTAAATGACATCGCCGAAGTTAAGGATCGGTAGGATAGTCAGTTTTACGAGGGTATGTTTGGCAGCGTGAGTGAAGGAGGCTTTGTTTTGTGAAATAGGAAGCCGGTTCTAGATTTAATTTTGGATTGGAGATGCTTAATATTTTAATATGAGTCTGGAAGGAGAGTTTACAGTCTAACCAGACACCTAGGTATTTATAGTTGTCCACATATTCTAAGTCAGAACCATCCAGAGTAGTGATGCTAGTCGGGCGGGTGTAGGCAGCGATCGGTTGTTGATTGATCGGTTGTTCTTGAGTCTGCCAATAAGAATACGGTGATTGACAGAGTCGAAAGCCTTGGCCAGGTCGATGAAGACGGCTGCACAGTACTGTCTCTTATCGATGGCGGTTATGATATCGTTTAGTACCTTGAGCGTGGCTGAGGTGCACCTGTGACCAGCTCGGAAACCGGATTGCACAGCGGAGAAGGTACGGTGGGATTCAAAATGATCAGTGATCTGTTTGTTAACTTGACTTTCGAAGACTTTAGAATGGCAGGGCAGGATGGATATAGGTCTGTAACAGTTTGGGTCTAGAGTGTCACCTCCTTTGAAGAGGGGGATGACCACGGAAGCGTTCCAATCTTTAGGAATCTCAGACGATATGAAAGAGGTTGAACAGACTAGTAATAGGGGTTGCCACAATGGCGGTGGATAATTATAGAAAGAGAGGGTCCAGATTGTCAAGACCAGCTGATTTGTACAGGTCCAGGTTTTGCAACTCTTTCAGAACATCAGCTATCTGGATTTGGGTGAAGGAGAAGATGGGGAGGCTTAGGGAAGTAGCTGTGGGGAGCTGTTGGCCGGGGTTGGGGTAGCCAGGAGGAAAGCATGGCCAGCCGTAGAGAAATGCTACTTGAAATTCTCGATTATCGTGGAGTTATCGGTGGTGACAGTGTTTCCTAGCCTCAGTGCAGTGGGCAGCTGGGATGAGGTGCTCTTAGTCTCCATGGACTTTACAGTGTCCCAAAACTTTTTGGAGTTAGAGCTACGGGATGCAAATTTCTGTTTGAAAAAGCTAGCCTTTGCTTTCCTAACTGACTGTGTGTATTGGTTCCTGACTTCTCTGAAAAGTTGCATATCGCGGGGACTATTCGATGCTAGTGCAGTACGCCATAGGATGTTTTTGTGCTGGTCAAGGGCAGTCAGGTCTGGAGTGAACCAAGGGCTATATCTGTCCTTAGTTCTACATTTTTTGAAAGGGGCATGCTTATTTAAGGTGGTGAGGAAATTACTTTTAACCTGTTAGGGCTAGGGGGCAGCATTGACACGGCTGGATAAAAAACATACCCGATTTAATCTGGTTACCACTCCTACTCAGTAACTAGAATATGCATATACTTATTACATATGGATAGAAAACACCCTAAATTTTCTAAAACTGTTTGAATGGTGTCTGTGAGTATAACAGAACTCAAATGGCAGGTCAAAACCTGAGAGATTCCTTTACAGGAAGTGGCCTGTCTGACCATTTCTGGAACTTCTTTGCCATCTCTATCATTTACTAAGGATCTCTGCTCTAACGTGACACTTCCCACGTCGTCCATAGGCTCTCATAGCCCGGGAAAAAACAGAATGTCGTCATTCCAGCCCCAGGCTGAAACACATTATCGCCTTTCTCAAGTGGCCCATCAAGAGACACTAGCTTATGCGCGTGACCCCGACCGCCCCCGCCTTTGGGATTTTTTCCTCTGTTTGCCGAAAAGGAGATTCCCTGTCGGAATTTTACCGCTTTTCTACGAGAAAAATGACGTAAAAATTGATTTTAAACAGCGGTTGACATGCTTCGACGTACGGCAATTGAATACTTTGAATTTTATTGTCAGGAATTGCGCCAAGCGCGCGACACTTCTTTACTATTTCGGATAGTGTCTGGAACGCACGAACAAAACGCCGCTATTCGGATATAACGATGGATTATTTTGGACCAAACCAACATTTGTTATTGAAGTAGACGTCCTGGGTGTGCATTCTGACGAAGACAACAAAAGGTAATGACATTTTTATAATAGTAAATATGATTATGGTGAGTGCTAAACTTGCCGGGTGTCTAAATAGCGAGCCCGTGATGCCTGGGCTATATACTTAGAATATTGCAAAATGTGCTTTCACCAAAAAGCTATTTTAAAATCGGACATATCGAGTGCATAGAGGAGGTCTGTATCTATAATTCTTAAAATAATTGTTATGCTTTTTGTGAACGTTTATCGTGAGTAATTTAGTAAAATGTTAGCGAATTCCCCGTAAGTTTGCGGGGGGTATGCTAGTTCTGAACGTCACATGCTAATGTAAAAAGCTGGTTTTTGATATAAATATGAACTTGATTGAACAAAACATGCATGTATTGTATAACATAATGTCCTAGGGTTGTCATCTGATGAAGATCATCAAAGGTGAGTGCTGCATTTAGCTGTCTTCTGGGTTTTGGTGACATTATATGCTGGCTTGAAAAATGGGTGTCTGATTATTTCTGGCTTGGTACTCTGCTGACATAATCTAATGTTTTGCTTTCGTTGTAAAGCCTTTTTGAAATCGGACAGTGTGGTTAGATTAACGAGAGTCTTATCTTTAAATGGCTGTAAAATAGTCATATGTTTGAGAAATTGAAGTAATAGGATTTTTAACGTTTTGAAAATCGCGCCACTGGATTACACTGGCTGTTACGTAGGTGGGACGAATTCGTCCCGCCTAGCCTAGAGAGGTTAAAGAACAACCAGGCATCCTCTACTGACTGGATGAGGTAAAAATCCTTCCAGGATACCCGGGCCAGGTCGATTAGAAAGGCCTGCTTGCAGAAGTGTTTTAGGGAGCGTTTGACAGTGATGAGGGGTGGTCGTTTGACCGCGGACCCATAGCGGATGCAGGCAACGATCGCTGAGATCCTGATTGAAAACAGCAGAGGTGTATTTAGAGGGCAAGTTGGTCAGGATAATATCTATGAGGGTGCCCATGTTTAGGGATTTAGGGTTGTACCTGGTGGTTTCCTTGATAATTTGTGTGAGATTGAGGGCATCTAGCTTGGATTGTAGGACGGCCGGGGTGTTAAGCATATCCCAGGTTAGGTCACCTAATATAACCAAATCTGAAGATAGATAGGGGGCAATCAATTCACACATGGTTTCCAGGGCACAGCTGGGAGCTGAGGGGGGGTCTATAACAGGCGGCAACAGTGAGAGACTTATTTCTGGAGAGATTCATTTTTAAAATTAGAAGCTCGAACTGTTTGGGTATGGACTTGGGAAGTATGACAGAACTTTGCAGGACATCTCTGCAGTAGATTGCAACTCCTCTCTTTTTGACAATTCTATCTTGACTGAAAATGTTGTGGTTGGGGATGGAAATTTCAGAATTTCTGGTTGCCTTCCTAAGCCAAGATTCAGACACGGCCAGGACATCACACAGGGCCTGGGTTAACCTCTACATCACCCAAGGAACAGAGGAGTAGGATGAGGGTACGGCTAAAGGCTATCAGAACTGGTCTTCTAGTGCGTTGGGAACAGAGAATAAAAGGAGCAGATTTCTGGGCGTGGTAGGATAGATTCAAGGCATAATGTACAGACAGGGGTATGGTAGGGTGCGGGTACAGTGGAGGTAAACCTAGGCATTGAGTGACGATAAGAGAGGTTGCATCTCTGGAGGCACCAGTTATGCTAGGTGAGGTCACCGCATGTGTGGGAGGTGGGACAAAAGAGTTCTCTGAGGCATGTTGAGTGGGACTAGGGGCTCTGCAGTAAAATAAAACAATGATAACTACCCTAAGAAACAGTATACAAGGCATATTGACAGTTGAGAGACATAAAGCGAGGCATAAAAGCAATCACAGGTGTTGATTGGGATAGCTAGCTAAGACAACAACGGGTAAGACAACAACAGTTAATCAGCTAAGACAATAACAGGTAAAATGGCGATGAATGGGCAGAGAGGGTCAGTTAACTACATACGGGGCCTGAGTTCGAGGCTGTGGCAGACAGATAAACAAAATAAACAAAATGGAGACCCGTGATTAATGAACAATCCAGCAGGCATCAGCTATGTAGCCAAGTGATCATAGGGTCCAGTGAACAGGAATATATGAAACAGGGAATCAGTTAGGTAGTCGTTACTACGCTAGCATCTTCCGCGCCTGGCTCGAGGCTAACTGGTGCTAGCTTCGGGACAAGGGCGTCACCGACATCCTGCAAAGGCCAGTTGAGGGCACATCGGACGGATTACGTTGGCAGACCAGTCGTGATGGATTGGCGGGGCTCCATGTTTACAAAGGGTCCAGGCCAATTGGCAAAAGAGGTATTGTAGCTGGAGTAATTTTGTTTGCTAGCCGGGAGATGCACCTGGCTCAAGGCTAACTGGTGCTAGCTTCAGGACAAGGCGTTAGCCACTATAGCCACTCCGGTGCAAAGGTCATCACGGCAGGAATCCGGTGATGTAGTGGCTTCTAGTCGTCTTAGTGAAGAGTCTGGGAGGCATCAGCTGTGTAGCCGAGTGATCATAGGGTCCACTGAGCAGGCCGGGAGATGGGCCTGGCTCAAGGCTAGCTTCGAGGCTGGGCCACTCGGTAGCAGCTAGCTAGCTGTGATTATCCGATGTAATGGTCCAGAGCTTACGGCAGGAATACGGTGATGTAGTGGAGAAAAAAAGTCCAATATGCTCAGGTTTGATAACGCGCTGTGCAGACTGGCAGGTATAATCCAGGCAAAAAGCGGCTGGTGTCTGAGCTAAAAAGGTAAAGCAGTGGCTAAAAATGACTAAATAGCTAGTTGCTAATTAGCTGCTTAGCTCCTGATGGCTAGGTTCTGATGGAGGTTCTAGCTATAAGGTCTAAAAAAATAGCAGCTCCGTATCACATTGGGTGAGGCGGATTACCGGAAGGTATATTTAATTTAAACATGGAAAAAGAGATTGAAATATTTTGCAATATATACAAAAAAAGACGAAAAACAACAACATTTACAACAACAATCACGTCATACTGCTACGCCATCTTGGATTAGAAGATGACTCAGTTAAAAAACATTGGATACAGCAAACTCTGAAATGATTTAGTATTTCTGTGCCCACAAACTGTTTTCCCAGCGTAACATAAGGAGCCACTAAATGATACGAAGGTCGAGTGCATTTTCATTCACCCGTCGCTGGAAGCCCCGCCTTCCACAGGTGATGAGCGTGAGGCTCGGGTTTATTCCTTAAAATTTAATACCGCTCTTCACCGACCCAGGAAGGGGTGGGGCCAAACAAGTGTTGCACCTCATTTCCCTCCTTCAGGGAACAGTAATTATAGTGTTAGGTTCTAATTTTTCAGAGTAAATAACTCACGGACACTAGAGAAGCTTGTGCAAGTTTAATTCTTCCCAAAGGGTCGTTACAGCTGTAATTCAGACAAAAACATGTTCTCACCATCACAAGTATATATACCCCACTTTGTACACTCCTTCAAACCAATCCTTACATCTTCTGGTTCAACAGGAAGAGGGTAACAGGATACTAAACCCTTATTACTCCCATCAGGGGATCTGACCTGACCTCCTGACCTCAACCCCTCCTTCGCCTAATCCACAGATGTCCAGCCGCTTCCCCTAAAGCAATCCTGTGATCTCCTCCCGTCCACCCAGCACATTCCACAGCCACTCTGTCTTTCTACAGATCTCACTCCTTTATATACTCTGTGTCTGATCTATCATGTCTTTAATATGATCAAAGTTTAGAATCCAACAATAGTCATAAAGTTACACTCCCTTTTAGTCGGTCAACTTCGGTACTATGGGACAATACAATCATTCTCAATGCCGACCCAAACGGATACTAAATGAAACGGCCCCTGGCAGACCACCCAGACCTGACCCCACAAGATGCTTCAGTTCTGTCAATTTATTAATTGTCTTTTGTTTGAAACACTCCTGTCAATGTTGAGTAAGGACGCACACCTAATTACGCATATAGAAGTAGGACTAGTCTACCTGGCCTGTGTGCAAATGTAGGCCTATAAATGTGCCCATTTGGGGATGTCTGATAGTATTTCTGATTGTCTTAATGCACCACCACTAATGAGTTGTGGAGGTTCTCAAAGCAAATGTTTCTTCACCTCAAACAGCAAGTGCACCTCAGCCACGCTCAAGGTCCTAAACGATATCTTAACCGCCATCGATAAGAAACAATACTGTGCAGCCGTATTAATTGACCTGGCCAAGGCTTTCGACTCTGTCAATCACCACATCCTCATCGGCAGACTCAATAACATTGGTTTCTCAAATGATTGCCTCGCCTGGTTCACCAACTACTTCTCTGATAGAGTTCAGTGTGTCAAATCGGAGGGCCTGTTGTCCCGACCTCTGGCAGTCTCTATGGGGGTGCCACAGGGTTCAATTCTTGGGCCGACTCTCTTCTCTGTATACATCAATGATGTCGCTCTTGCTGCTGGTGAGTCTCTGATCCACCTCTACGCAGACGACACCATTCTGTATACTAATGGCCCTTCTTTGGACACTGTGTTAACAACCCTCCAGACGAGCTTCAATGCCATACAACTCTCCTTCCGTGGCCACCAACTGCTCTTAAATACAAGTAAAACTAAATGCATGCTCTTCAACCGATCGCTGCCTGCACCTGCCCGCCCGTCCAGCATCACTACTCTGGACGGTTCTGACTTAGAATATGTGGACAACTACAAATACCTTGGTGTCTGGTTAAACTGTCAAACATCTCCAATCCAAAGTTAAATCTAGAACTGGCTTCCTATTTCGCAACAAAGCATCCTTCACTCATGCTGCCAAACATACCCTCGTAAAACTGACCATCCTACCGATCCTCGACTTCGGCGATGTCATTTACAAAATAGCCTCCAATACCCTACTCAATAAATTGGATGCAGTCTATCACAGTGCCATCCGTTTTGTCACCAAAGCCCCATATACTACCCACCACTGTGACCTGTACACTCTCGTTGGCTGGCCCTCGCTTCATACTCGTCGCCAAACCCACTGGCTCCAGGTCATCTACAAGACCCTGCTAGGTAAAGTCCCCCCTTATCTCCGCTCACTGGTCACCATAGCAGCACCCACCTGTAGCACGCGCTCCAGCAGGTATATCTCTGGTCACCCCCAAAGCCAATTCCCCCTTCGGCCGCCTCTCCTTCCAGTTCTCTGCTGCCAATGACGGGAACGAACTACAAAAATCTCTGAAACTGGAAACACTTATCTCCCTCACTAGCTTTAAGCACCAGCTGTCAGAGCAGCTCACAGATTACTGCACCTGTACATAGCCCATCTATAATTTAGCCCAAACAACTGCCTCTTCCCCTACTGTATGTATTTATTTATTTTGCTCCTTTGCACCCCATTATTTCTATTTCTACTTTGCACTTTCTTCTACTTCAAATCTACCATTCCAGTGTTTTACTTGCTATATTGTATTTACTTTGCCACCACAGCCTTTTTGTCATTACCTTCCTTATCTCACCTCATTTGCTCACATTGTATATAGACTTATTTTTCTACTGTATTATTGACTGTATGTTTGTTTTACTCCATGTGTAACTCTGTGTTGTTGTATGTTGTCGAACTGCTTTGCTTTATCTTGGCCAGGTCGCAATTGTAAATGAGAACTTGTTCTCAACTTGCCTACCTGGTTAAATAAAGGTAAAAAAAATAAAATAAAATATCAATGTCCCTGTTTTATTAGATAGTACTCACTGTATTTACTGGTGTTAATCAGATCAATGTCCCTGTTTTATAAGATAGTACTCATTGTATTTACTGGTGTTAATCAGATCAATGTCCCTGTTTTATAAGATATTACTCACTGTATTTACTGGTGTTAATCAGATCAATGTCCCTGTTTTATTAGATAGTACTCACTGTATTTACTGGTGTTAATCAGATCAATGTCCCTGTTTTATTAGATAGTACTCACTGTATTTACTGGTGTTAATCAGATCAATGTCCCTGTTTTATTAGATAGTACTCACTGTATTTACTGGTGTTAATCAGATCAATGTCCCTGTTTTATAAGATAGTACTCACTGTATTTACTGGTGTTAATCAGATCAATGTCCCTGTTTTATTAGATAGTACTCACTGTATTTACTGGTGTTAATCAGATCAATGTCCCTGTTTTATTAGATAGTCCTCACTGTATTTACTGGTGTTAATCAGATCAATGTCCCTGTTTTATTAGATAGTACTCACTGTATTTACTGGTGTTAATCAGATCAATGTCCCTGTTTTATTAGATAATACTCACTGTATTTACTGGTGTTAATCAGATCAATGTCCCTGTTTTATTAGATAGTACTCACTGTATTTACTGGTGTTAATCAGATCAATGTCCCTGTTTTATTAGAGAGTTCTCACTGTATTTACTGGTGTTAACCAGATCAATGTCCCTGTTTTATTAGATAGTACTCACTGTATTTACTGGTGTTAATCAGATCAATGTCCCTGTTTTATTAGATAGTACTCACTGTATTTACTGGTGTTAATCAGATCTCCAGTCTTCTCTTCTTCGTCCTCCTCTAATGTGACAGTAATCTCCCCCTCTTCATCCTTCATTCCAAAAACGTCTTCATTTTCTTTCACTTCCTCCTCTTCTTTCACAATAACATCCTCCTCCTCTTTCACTCTGAACGCGTCTTCCTCTTCTTTCTCTGTAACGTCTTTCTCTTCTTCTTTCACGGTAACAGCCTCACCCTCTACTTGTTGTTTTACTGTGACATCCTCCTCTTCCTTCTCCTCTTTCACGACAATGTTCAGCCCCAGAGCTTCTTTCTCCGTCCAGCAGACCTCCTCTTTAGCAGGAGGAGAGTAGCTTAGTGAGCGCATGGTCGGGGATGTTAGCTAGCTAGACTAGTGCTAACTTAACCAGCCAGAGAGTTGACTTACAACGTAAATATTAAATTAAATGGGGTAGCTAGTTGTTTACACATAAGTATGTTTAAATCACAGTTACAATTAAACCAGGAAAGTGTCTAAAGAACTTGAATGTTCCGACTTTGTCGGCTAGCGAGCTACCGAGGTGGCTGCAGTTGTTGAAGAAGCGTTCCGTCCACTAGATTATACGTCACACTAGAAACATCGCCTGAAAGACACATATCGCCATCTGCTGTCTGGAGGAAGGAAACGCAGTTGAGGAGGGAAAACTATTTTTATTCTTCATTGAATTATAATATTATAAAGCAGTTTAGGGAAACGTTTTTTTCCTCTCTATTAAATATGAATATTATATCAACACGTACAAAGAGCAACAAGTGTTGTTTGATTAGTTCATTTTTTTATGAGAATTTAAAACAAACTACATCTACTCCACATCTGTATTTCTGATTCAGTCAAATAACTAGATATCAAAATAAGCACCTAGTTATTGATACCCTTGATAAAGATGAGCAAAAATTACTGTATAAAATAAATAAATAAACTTTACCCACTACCAGGATATTTTAGCCCAAAACCTGGTTACCTCTCTGCTAGGAGGCTGAGACTTGGCCATAAGGGGATCTTCCAGCAAGACACATCAACATC
Organism: Salmo salar; assembly: GCF_965601325.2. NCBI lineage: Eukaryota > Metazoa > Chordata > Actinopteri > Salmoniformes > Salmonidae > Salmo > Salmo salar. Next base: position 338,024 of record NW_027675347.1, on the reverse strand, counting down.
CACAAAGAAATGGTTAATTGGGTACAAAATCAACATTTTCAATGGCCATCTCAGTCTTCGGACTTGAACTCCACTGAAAACCTGTGGTTTGAATTGAACAGGGCAGTCCATAAGCGCAGACTAAATAAATCAAGGACCTGGAGAGATTCTGTATGGAGGAATGGTCTAAGATACCACCCAATGTGTTCTCTAATCTCATTAAACATTTCAGTGTTGTTATCCTCCCAAGGGGAGGGTGCTGGAGTATTGAAAACATGGGTGGCAATAATTAAGACCCCAGCCTTTTGAGAATTACATGTTAAACTAAAGCTCTTTCACTGAGCAATTGTATCAGTATAAAATAATATAATTTCCCTTTATTTTTTGGTGTAACAATACATCATGTAGATGTATATAATTAACATTCTAGGTCTATACTGCTCCTACATGGTGTAACAATACATCATGTAGATGTATATAATGAACAGACTAGGTCTATACTGCTGCTACATGGTGTAACAATACATCATGTAGATGTATATAATGAACAGACTAGGTCTATACTGCTCCTACATGGTGTAACAATACATCATGTAGATGTATATAATGAACAGACTAGGTCTATACTGCTCCTACATGGTGTAACAATACATCATGTAGATGTATATAATTAACATTCTAGGTCTATACTGCTCCTACATGGTGTAACAATACATCATGTAGATGTATATAATGAACAGACTAGGTCTATACTGCTCCTACGTGGTGTAACAATACATCATGTAGATGTATATAATTTACAGACTAGGTCTATACTGCTCCTACATGGTGTAACAATACATCATGTAGATGTATACTACCGTTCAAAAGTTTGGGGTCACTTAGAAATGTCCTTGTTTTTGAAGGATTTTTTTTTTTGTAAACAGTGTGGTGGTTTTCTTGTTCTTTAACAAAGCTTTTGTAAACAGTGTTTGTTGCAATGCAGCAATTCAACCATGAAGGCCTGATTCATGAAGTCTCTGAACAGTTGATGTTGAGATGTGTCTGTTACTTGAACTCTGTGAAGCATTTATTTGGGCTGCAATCTGAGGTGCAGTTAACTCTAATGAACGGATCTTCTGCAGCAGAGGTAACTCTGGGTCTTCCTTTCCTGTGGCAATCCTCATGAGAGCCAGCCATACCTTGTCCCAACACAACTGATTGGCTCAAATGCATTAAGAAGGAAAGAAATTCCACAAATTAACATTTCATTGAAATTAATTCCAGGTGACTACCTCATGAAGCTGGTTGAGAGAATGCCAAGAGTGTGCAAAGCTGTCATCAAGGCAAAGGGTGACTGCTTTGAAATATCTCAAATATAAAATATATTTTGATTTGTTTAACCCTTTTGTCACAAAAAATGTCATGGTGTTGCAGGGAAGACCAAAATGCAGCAGAGTTGTGGATACTCATTCTTTTAATTCACAAAAACAAGAGTAAAGCATCCACAGAAAAAACCAAAACAATACTCACGACACCAACAGTTTTGCAGGCTATACTAACGCAGTGCAAAAACAATTCCCCACAAACACACAGACAAACACACCCAACTAATATAGGACTTCCAATCAAAGGCAACACCACACAGCTGCCTTCAATTGGAAGTCCACCCCAATTAACTCTACATAGAAACACCCAACCTAGACAGAACATAGAAAACAGAACTTCTACTGCCACGCCCTGACCAAAACTATACACCTACTCCACCTGCTGGTCAGGACGTGACACCTTTTTTGGTTACTACATGATTCCATGTGTTATTTCATAGTTTTGATGTCTTCAATGTTATTCTACAATGTAGAAAATAGTCAAAATAAAGAAAAACCATTGAATGAGTAGATGTGTATAAACTTTTGACTGGTACTGTATGTAAATGTGATATTTCAGTTGTTGTTTTTGTTACATTTGAAACATTTATAAAAAACGGTTTTTGCTTTGTCATTATGGGGTATTGTGATGTCATTATGGGGTATTGTGATGTCGTTATGGGGTATTGTGATGTTATTATGGGCTATTGTGATGTCGTTATGGGGTATTGTGAAGTCATTATGGGGTATTGTGTGTAGATGGATTAAATCAATGTTTTCCTCATAAATTTTAGAATAATGTAACAAAATGTGTAAAAAGTGAAGGGGTCTGAATACTTTCCGACTGCACTGTATAAATTGGGGAAGTACTTAGTGACATCACTTCCTGAAACAGGAGGTGCAAATATATAACAGGTTCACAATATCAACATTCAATGTATCAAAATATATGACCAAGCTGGAAGTGTAAACACCAGCCCAGCCACAATCCTAGAGGTTCACTGATGATCAACCTCCTCCTTCACATCTGACTCCTGATGATCAACCTCCTCCTTCACATCTGACTCCTGATGATCAACCTCCTCCTTCACATCTGACTCCTGATGATCAACCTCCTCCTTCACATCTGACTCCTGATGATCAACCTCCTCCTTCACATCTGACTCCTGATGATCAACCTCCTCCTTCACATCTGACTCCTGATGATCAACCTCCTCCTTCACATCTGACTCCTGATGATCAACCTCCTCCTTCACATCTGACCAGCTATCTATTTATCACTGTAAAAAAACAAACTCCAAATGTAGAACAGCCATGGAGGAGGGTGAAAGGATAGCAGCCCCAACTGTCAGTGAGAGAGGAGGCTATTCTGGATAGGGCAGGTACTTTTGTGTAGTTCCTGTCCCTAGAAGTGAGGACGGAGATAATAGTAACATAATATTCAGTGTGGTGTAATTTGACTATAATGAAGTCTGTTTCTTGTGAGGTTTTCTGTCCTCAGATAAAGAGCTCTATGAAAGCCAGTCTACATATGAAGAGGTCCCAATGAAGAGCAGTGGTTCTCAGTCCTGGGGACTCAAAGAGGGGCACATTTTTGTTTTTGCCTTCACACTGCACAGCTGATTCAAATGATTCAAACTCATCATCAAGCTTCAAGTGGTATTTATGTTTTCATTTGTGATGCCATCCTTGATATGATTCTGTTATTGTCACATGCTACACATGTACATATGTGTGCCCATGCATTTATCAATCCAATGTTATCATGATTTGTTATCAGGGATATTATACTTTAGTAATCCACAATGACCTGGTGATGTAACAGTCTAATAATTACATTGTCTTCCATATTCCTACAGATACCTTGTAACTGGAGATTCCTTCATAACGGTTGCCTACAGTTACCGTGTAGGGCACTGCAAGGTTGGGTGACCAGGGTCATCTGGGACTGCCTCCTGGAGGAATTCAGGTGTGTGAAGGCTACCTGTGTCCTGCGTAACTTCATGAGGATGGACACGAGGACCAGGAGGGGATCTGCAGCTCGCCGCCGTGTGCCAGAGGAGGAGTCTGCTGCTCTGCAGGATGTTTCAAGGATGGGGTCCAACAACGCAGCAAGAGAGGCAATCCGTGTGCAGGAGATCTTCACCTCCTACTTCTTCAAAGAGGGTGCTGTTCCCTGGCAACACCATAGACGTCACTATGCACAACCAAAGGCTCTTTTAAGAGCCATTCACATTGCAATAAGAGTATTCTTCCATTTACTGAGCTATGTCAACTGCAGTTATTCAATTCAGTTTCTCTCCCTTTGATTTCTACTTCTCAGGTGAGGGTGCTGTTTAGGTAAGGGTGTGATGTCTGTGCAAAAACAAAACAGGCTATTTTAAATCACCCATATTGAAAAAATGTAGAACAATTAGACACCCTATAACCCACACCTACACACACATGTATCAATCTGATTGATGGATTGTGTTGTGCAGTAAGCAGGTTCAGGTGTATAACTGTGGCTCCTTCCACCTTCAAAGAATAGGCAAGAGGGCCAACCATGGAGAATAGTAAGACACTTCATTATTTCTATAACAAACACTATATTGTTTGTCCTCATGTGTCCGTTCATGTTTTTCAGCATAAAGTACTCCGCAGCCACTTAGTGTGGTGTGGACACCAGGTGAGGCCACACACAGATTCCTGTTGAACACTGTCGCTTTAACTACCTTATTTTCTCAATAACAGTCTCTCTCCTTCACTTCATCCCTCTCTCCTCTTCTCCCTAAATCCTCTAGGTTATATCAGCTGTGTCGGTGAACCCCTCCTGCATCTGAACTGGCTACATAGAGGGCACAGCATGATCAGAGGTGAGAGGTCACTTGGTCAGGTCAACAGGAAGTATTATTAAAGAGATGCTTTACATTGAAATACAGATAGAGATGCAGTAGTCACAGAGTTAATGATCCCAGGTCAGTTTTTTATTTCACCTCCTGATTGATGACTAACAATGTTAGAATAAAAAATATAAACACAAGGTTTAAACATGCTCTCTCTCTCCATCTGTCTCTCGTCTGCAGATATGTTTTGATGTGAGAGGAGGCCAACCCCCAGTCCCATCATCGCCACCTCACCTGCTTTTAAGAACCTTTGGGTCGACGAGAGATACTATTATGTAATTGTGATGAACTGAGAGAATATTTATGTAGCACTGTGATTCATTAATCATGTGCTGCCTTCCCTGCTCCTATGTGCTTACCTCTTTCCCTTTCTGTCTTTTACACCTCTCTCACCACCTCCTCTTTCTTCCTCTGTTTTTATAATGCACAACAGATGTGCATTGAAGTACAGATTGAACTTGTATTCATAAGACTTGGATAATGAGCTTATTCAATAAAGTGTTTCACATTCTCTACTGGTTGAAATGAAGTGTAATGTGATGAAATACTCCACCTATCCTGTGTTTATCAGATCAATGCAGATGAAGAGCATTAGATGTTGAGATGAACCAGTGTTAGAGTATTTACATGATGCATAGGAAGTGTAGTGTACTGTTTTTTAACATTATATTTCTGTATATTTGAATTAACTAGTTAAATCCTGTTTCTAGTCTATTAGTTACAATGTGTAACCATTGATGTCCCAGGACCAAGATTGGTAAACACTGTTGAAGTGTATAATTGTAATCCATACATGCAGACACAGCGTCATTCAAAGACTGGAATTTGATACTCCTGGTATTGGATATGACTGAAAAATAATCTCAAAGACATTCATACCTAAACTGCACCTTTATTTGCCAAGGTAGAGTACATGATCAGTGAATATATTAAATGTACAGGCTACAATGTGGGGATCTCATGCATGGTAATAACTACATGTATATACGACTTGCATCCTTGGCACAAAGTTATATTATATTCTACTCAATCCATAGGCTTCATTAATGTCATTCAGGCTGTTTTGAAGTTGATACAACTGGCTATGATAGCTGAGGTTCATAGGTTCTGAACTAATATGTATACCAAACGTTTGGGTCCATACACAGATCGGCTAGATAGCTAGCTACACATCCATAGGCATACAGGTATTTTAATCATCCACTGCACAATAAGCAAGAACATAGCTAGCTACGTTATTTCATCTATCTGCATGGCAAATATCAGCAAGGCAAGCTAACACAATTGTACATTCAATTTTCAGTAAATTCTTCAGCTAACTAGATTCTATACATTCACTGTTTCACAAAACGACAGCCTGGATTGCAGGTTGTTTCAGGAGTCCCAAAAACAACCAGAATGACAATTACATACTCATGTCACAACACCCATAATGCTAGTCAGCTAGCTGGCTAATGTTAGCTAGTCAGCTAGCTGGCTGATGTTAGCTAGCTGGGTAATGTTAGCTAGTCAGCTAGTTGGCTAATGTTAGCTAGTCAGCTAGTTGGTTAATGTTAGCTAGTCAGCTAGTTGGTTAATGTTAGCTAGTCAGCTAGCTGGCTAATGTTAGCTAGTCAGCTAGTTGGTTAATGTTAGCTAGTCAGCTAGCTGGTTATTGTTAGCTAGTCAGCTAGCTGGTTAATGTTAGCTAGTCAGCTAGCTGGCTAATGTTAGCTAGTCAGCTAGCTGGTTAATGTTAGCTAGTCAGCTAGCTGGTTAATGTTAGCTAGTCAGCTAGCTGTTTAATGTTAGCTAGTCCGTTAGCTGGCTAATGTTAGCTAGTCAGCTAGCTGGTTATTGTTAGCTAGTCAGCTAGCTTGTTAATGTTAGCCAGTCAGCTAGCTGGCTAATGTTAGCTAGTCAGCTAGCTGGTTAATGTTAGCTAGTCCGTTAGCTGGCTAATGTTAGCTAGTCAGCTAGCTGGCTAATGTTAGCTAGTCAGCTAGCTGGCTAATGTTAGCTATTCAGCTAGCTGGCTAATGTTAGCTAGTCAGCTAGCTTGCTAAATCGCGATTTTCGTAAATAAACTTTAAGATAAGAAAAAGCATAATCGTTTGTCTCTACATTAACTAACATTTCTGTCAAATGTACATGTTTTTGCATGATTCGTTATGACGTTATAATCCCTTACATTTGCTTCCATCCTAGTATTTGTGTCCGCCATCTTTGATCCAGTTCAGTTCTGTGTAGGGGTACCCCTCTCTCCTAGTGTTTCTGTCCGCCATCTTTGATCCAGTTCAGTTCTGTGTAGGGGTACCCCTCTCTCCTAGTATTTCTGTCCGCCATCTTTGATCCAGTTCAGTTCTGTGTAGGGGTACCCCTCTCTCCTAGTATTTCTGTCCGCCATCTTTGATCCAGTTCAGTTCTGTGTAGGGGTACCCCTCTCTCCTAGTATTTCTGTCCGCCATCTTTGATCCAGTTCAGTTCTGTGTAGGGGTACCCCTCTCTCCTAGTATTTCTGTCCTCCATCTTTGATCCAGTTCAGTTCTGTGTAGGGTTACGCCTCTCTCCTAGTATTTCTGTCCTCCATCTTTGATCCAGTTCAGTTCTGTGTAGGGTTACGCCTCTCTCCTAGTATTTCTGTCCTCCATCTTTGATCCAGTTGAGTTCTGTGTAGGGGTACCCCTCTCTCCTAGTATTTCTGAAGAAAGTCTAACAGTCACTGGTGCAGCAGCAGCCTCCCCCTGTCCTAGGAGTTTAAGATGCGATGGAACGGTTGACGAAAAAAAAAAATCATAGAAAAAATATATTGACTGATATTGATTTATTTAGGGGGGGCTAATGAATATTTTAGGACCAGCGATGTCCCTTATTCCTACCCTTTAACTTTTTGTCTGACAAAATATACATTTTACTCAACTGCGTTACCCACTCCAGTCAGCAGATGGCGGTCTGGGAATTTAACGCGATGCTGTTGGTGTGACGTATAATGTAGTGGACGGAACTCTTCTTTCAACAGCAGCAACAGTTAGTCAGACACCACGTTAGCTTGCTAGACAAAATAGCCGAACAATAAAGCTCTTTAGACGCGTTAGTGTATATTAGCCACTGTGTTTTAAACCCTCTTCTGTCGTCTAGTTAGTTATCCGATTTAATTTCATATTTACGGTGTTGTTGTTATTATTCAGCTAGCAGGCTGGTTAAGTTAGCATTAGCCTAGCTAGCTAACATTCCCAACCATGCGGTCACTGAGCTACTCTCCTCCTGCTAAAGAAGATGACATCACAGTAAAACAAGAAGTAGAGGGTGAAAGAAGAAAAAGACGCGTTCAGAGTGAAAGAGGAGGAGGATGTTACAGTAAAAGAAGAGGAGGATGCAGTTTATGGAGTGAAAGAGGAAGAGGGGGAGATGACTGTTACATCGATAGAGGAGGAAACTGGACATCTGGGCCCGGTTTCCCAAACGCATCTTAAGGCGTCCAATGGTTCTAATGATGAATTTAGCCATAAGATGGTTTTGAGAAACCGTTCCCTGATTAACACTAGTAAGTACTGTCTTAAATACAGAGGCACAAACTCTGCAGTTGTTGAACTGATGTGTGGTGTTAAAGCGGAAATCTGCAATAGCTACATCTATATTTGGACTTTTAAATGATTTATTTATAGCCATTGATTCTTGAAGAATATACCACATGCCTCATGAGCTTAGTTCAACTGTTGTACCCCATCAGAACCCCAAATAAGCTTTTTTTTACTCCAATGTTTAGAAATGTAAATGAACACTGTATAGCCTCAACATGGTTAAAACTTTAATGTTGATATTATGGATGGTCAGTCCTTGCATCCATAGGTCTGTCTATGAATTTGAAAGTAGTTACATTTCTCCAGACCCATCATCATCTTATTACCAAAACAGTGGTGGAATTACAGCTTTGTTATTGTTTGGACTGCAGATTGGTTGATTGATTGTGTGGCTTTTTTAAAGGGGGACCTAGTTTTAAAACAGAAACAAAATGGCTGCCCAGTGACTTGGTTTGGTAAACAGTTGATGGATGGGGGAAGGAGAAATGTAACCACTCTTAAATTCATAGAGAAAGCTATTGTAGCAACCGTAACCCAACACCTAGCAACCTCGTCAAGAAGTTAAGACATCTTGGCTTAACACTTATAAAGTGTTGGTGAAACATACCTAGATTCAGTTACATTCATGAATTGTTTTGAAACCTTTGTTTAAACCCTTCTCAAAGTTGGTGCCTTGACGGATTTGTAAAATACGGTTTGTCATAAAACACTTTTTTATTTATTCATTAACATTATTCATTTTATTTTTTATTTATTCATTAACCTCTTATGGACAGACATTCCACTAGCGGAACCCCGTTCCGCCTGCAGAACCCCTAGCCGACTGCCAATGGCATCGCACCGCGCGAAATACAAAACCAACTACAATACCACAATTCAATTTTCTCAAACATATGGCTATTTTACACCATTTGAAAGATAAGACTCTCGTTAATCCAACCACATTGTTCGATTTCAAAAAGGCTTTACAGAGAAATCTAATGTTTTGCTTATGTTAGGAGAGTACCCAGCCAGAAATAATCACACGGCCATTTTCAAAGCAAGCATATATATCACAAAAAAACAAAACCACAGCTAAATGCAGCACTAACCTTTGATGATCTTCATCAGATGACACTCCTAGGACATTGTTATACAATACATGCATGTTTTGTTCAATCAAGTTCATATTTATATCAAAAAACAGCTTTTTACATTAGCATGTGATGTTCAGAACTAGCATACACACCGAAAACTTCCGGTGAATTTACTAAATTACTCATAAACCTTGACAAAATACATAACAATTATTTTAAGAATTATAGATACAGAACTCCTTTATGCAATCGCGGTGTCAGATTTTATAATAGCTTTTCGGCAAAAGCACATTTTGCAATATTCTGAGTACATAGCTCGGCCATCACGGCTAAACTCAGAATTACTATTAGAAAAATTGGATTACCTTTGCTGTTCTTCGTCAGAATGCACTCCCAGGACTTCTACTTCAACAACAAATGTTGTTTTGGTCCCAAATAATCCATAGTTATATTCAAATAGCTCTGTTTTGTTCGTGCGTTCAGGTAACTATCCGAAGGGTGACGCGCGGGAGCATTTCGCGACAAAAAAAATTGAAATGTTCCTTTACCGTACTTAGAAGCATGTCTAACGCTATTTAAAATCAATTTTTATGCAATTTTCCTCGTAAAATAGCGATAATATTCCAACCGGACGATATTGTATTCATTCAAACTGGTGAAGAAAAACATGGAGTACTCTCGTGGCTGCGCATCTCCAGGCTCTGAGCCACTAGGCTGACCACTCACAAACAGAGCTGCTGGACCCTGCCCAGAGACAGCAGAGATCCCATTCCACTTTCTGGCGTCTTCAGAGAGCCTATGGGAACCTTAGAAATTGTCACGTTACAGCAGAGATACAGTATTTTCGATAGATAGGCAAAAGAAGCACCAGAAATTGTCAGACAGGCCACTTCCTGTATGGAATCTTCTCAGGTTTTGGCCTGCCATATGAGTTATGTTATACTCACAGACACCATTCAAACAGTTTTAGAAACTAGAGTGTTTTCTATCCAAATATACTATGCATATTCTAGTTTCTGGGCAAGAGTAGTAACCAGATTAAATCGGGTACATTATTTTCACCCGGTCGTGAAAATACTGCCCCCTACACCATAACAGGTTAATTAACCTCTTGAGGACCCCTTCCCGCTCGGATCCCGTTACCGGGATTCGATTTGACAACAGCCAGGGTGCCAAATTCAAAACTACAAAAATCTCATAATTAAAATTTCTCACACATACAAGTATTATACACCATTGTAAAGATAAGATTCTCCTTAATCCAACCACAGTGTCCGATTTCAAAAAGGCTTTACGGCGAAAGCAAAACATTAGATTGTGTTAGGACACCACCTTAACAAGAAAAGCTACACAGCCATTTTCCTAGCAAGGAGAGGCGTCGCAAAAACCAGAAATACAGCTAAAATGAAGCACTAACCTTTGACGATCTTCATCAGATGACACTCCTAGGACATCATGTTACACAATACATGTATGTTTTGTTCGATCAAGTTCATATTTATATCCAAAAACCCCATTTTACATTGGCGCGTAATGTTCAGAAATATTTTGCCTCCAAAACTTCCGGTAAATGAGCACAATGAGCATACATATTACAGAAATACTCATCATAAACCTTGACAAAATATATAACAATTATTTAAAGAATTATAGATACACTACTCCTTAATCCCCTGAGTTTTCCACCATTCACATTCAGAATACATTGTGAAAAACTAAAATCTTTGCTCACTATTTTTGCTCCAGGTAGATATAGTACATCCATAACTACCGGTTTCCTCATTAGCAGGGAGGAGTTTCCGCAATCAAATTGCCCTCGTGCCGCAATTTTAGCAAACACAGAAAGGGGCCTATATTGGAAAACAAAAGTTGTCTGGCACACTGCTTAGAGTTTCAACAACATGAATATCTTATTTCTAGCCTACAATCATCAATGTCACTACGAATGTGAAAACAAGACAAAATATGACTCTTCTTGCTCATTTTAAGACAATTGTTAAATAATTTTAACATTCATTACAGATGTCAATTGTTGTATAACATCATGGCTCCGCTGTTGGCATCACCTTTTACAGTGGATTACCGCTGTTGTGGGCCTTTTAATCATCTGTCTGACTTTGTTGTTCACACAGGAGAGATACTTAACTATCGTGGATCCTCTGGGGAGCCTCAACAACCTCATGATGCTGACGAGGCAGAGAAGAGTCTCTCCAGATCAGAACACCTCAATAAACACCCGCAGAGATCCACAGGGAAGAGAACTCACTGCTGCTCTGACTGTGGGAAGAGATTCACCTCCCCATCAGGCATTAAAATGCATCAGAGAATCCACACAGGAGAGAAATCTTATAGCTGTAATCAATGTGGGAAGAGTTTTGGTCAGTCTGGAAAGCTGATTTTACACCAGAGAACACACACTGGAGAGAAACCTTTTAGCTGTGATCAATGTGGGAAGAGTTTGACTTCATCTAATCATCTGACAGTACACCAGAGAATACACACAGGAGAGAAACCTTATAGCTGTGATCAATGTGGGAAGAGTTTCACTACATCAAGCATTTTGACTGTACACCAGAGAAGACACACAGGAGAGAAATCTTATATATGTGGTCAATGTGGGAAGAGTTTTGGTCAATCTGGAGAACTGACTTTACACCAGAGAACACACACTGGAGAGAAACCTTTTAGCTGTGATCAATGTGGGAAGAGTTTTACTACATCTGATCATCTGACAGTACACCAGAGAATACACACAGGAGAGAAATCTTATAGCTGTGATCAATGTGGGAAGAGTTTCACTACATCAAGCATTCTGACTGTACACCAGAGAAGACACACAGGAGAGAAACCTTATAGCTGTGATCAATGTGGGAAGAGTTTTACTACATCTGATAATCTGACAGTACACCAGAGAATACACACAGTAGAGAAACCTTATAGCTGTGGTAAATGTTGGAAGAGTTTTGGTCAATCTGGACATCTGACATTGCACCAGAGAACACACACAGGAGAGAAACCTTATAGCTGTGGTCAATGTGACAAGAGATACTCTGATAAAAGATCTCTGATCAAACATCAGAAAATACATGGAGTTGTTTCATGATATCAATGAAATGATGTCAGAATGTTTAAACATTGTAGTAGGAGTATTTTAATGATGTCACAATGTAGAATGTTTAAACATTGTAGAAGGAGTATTTTAATGATGTCACAATGTAGAACCCTAAACGTTTGTCCCCTGTTCTATTGATTTCAACATGATATGGATATTAGCCTCAGGGGGAAAATCCAGGCTCTGAATTGAAAGAGTACTATTTATGAGTTTTAACAAAAAGTACTAACAAAAAAAGAGTTGTGTTACACTTACCACGTTGGTGACCCACTGGAATCAAAATGCACCACTTCAAAATGTAGCTAGCTGTTTTCTACAAATTGTCCTCTAACCAGGGATGTACACATTATTCCCAGATTCCATGTGGTTTTTGAGCTGTTAGTTTTAACATGACGTGCAACCTCATCTCCCTTCTGTCACACAATTGATTTCAACATGATATCGATGAGTTATGACAAATAAGTGTTGTGTTCCTTTGTTTAGCGACCCCTACATTTAAATGCATCACTCCAAAATGTAGCTGACTGTCTTCTGCAGGTTGTCCTCTAACCAGTGAGGTAAAATATATCTCCCATTTCCATGTGTTTTTTTTAGATGTGTTAGTTTCAACATCACGTACAACTTGATTTTCCCCCTAATCGATATCAGTGATTTATTGCTACTTGTCAAAACAACAGCGTTTCTGGTGCTTGTGCAGTTTATAAGGTGCTTGTTTTAAAAATTACAAGTAATATGATTATTGTGGCACATGTTATGTTTAGGTTTTCAATTCATCCCAAACTGTTTCTGCATATTGGTTATTGATTTGGACACGTTAAAACTGTTTTGACATTGGGGATATCCCACCTAGCAACATGTCAGAGAATGGAAATCCAATTCAAAATGATGTGAAAATATTACCTTAAAAAAATGAGAATTTAGACGTGAGGTATTTCTCCTCTAGAGACCGACATGCATGTACCTGCAGAGTCAAGATGTTAAATGGACGTATGAGGTGAGACGGTGAACTGATGTTGAACTGGGCAGTCAGCTGCTGCTGCTCCAATACAGTATGAGGTGAGACGGTGAACTGATGTTGAACCGGGCAGTCAGCTGCTCCAATACAGTATGAGGTGAGACGGTGAACTGATGTTGAACTGGGCAGTCAGCTGCTGCTGCTCCAATACAGTATGAGGTGAGACGGTGAACTGATGTTGAACTGGGCAGTCAGCTGCTGCTGCTCCAATACAGTATGAGGTGAGACGGTGAACTGATGTTGAACTGGGCAGTCAGCTGCTGCTGCTCCAATACAGTATGAGGTGAGAGGGTGAACTGATGTTGAACTGGGCAGTCAGCTGCTGCTGCTCCAATACAGTACGAGGTGAGACGGTGAACTGATGTTGAACCGGGCAGTCAGCTGCTGCTGCTCCAATACAGTATGAGGTGAGACGGTGAACTGATGTTGACTCATAATGATTAAGTTAATTAAAATGAATTTGTGAAACTGTTAAAAAAATTGTATATTCAATATTTTACGCTATTGTTATCATATAGAAACATGATGGAATATTGTACATCATATTAAATATATTACTGTATTGTTATCATATAGAAACATCATGGAATATTGTACATCATATTAAATATATTACTCTATTGTTATCATATAGAAACATCATGGAATATTGTACATTATATGACCATCAACATACATTATTGTTTCATTCAATTTCACATAATAAGGATATTTAATATTTTCAAGTTCAGAAGTCAGAACCCATCACCTGCTATGTAAAATAGACAGAAGAATGCACAATGGTCAATGCTATCTGGGATCCTTGGGACATCCCTACCCTAAACCCTAACCTTAACCCCTACCTTAACCATTTTAAATGTCAACTTCAACGGGCTAGGGACGTCCCAAGGATGTATCTCTACCTGAAAATACATGATCTAAGTGATTGATAGTTGGTATTCAGCAGTCATAAAGCCTTATTTACTTTAATGAACTACTAAAATAGTGATTTTGTCAGACAGCATAGACAGCAGCTCTACACTTTATTGACTGACTGATCCATTCATCCTTCCATCCCTCCTCAGCCTTCCTCTCCTCTGAAGACCCAGTGAGGGTGGAGCTCAGTCAGAGAGCTGTTGAGGGACTGGTTAGGAAGAACACTTCTACAGCCAGAGAGGTGAGAGGTCACACATGGTTTAGATGGTAAATATTTATGTCCTCTTAGCGGTTCATCACGTCAGCAAAAGGGAATATGTTCCATCATCTATGTTTATTTACATTAGTGCAAATTGTTCACTGATATTGGTGTAATTTCTCACCCCTTTTGGCTGTATGAAGTTAATTTCCCCTCAGACACACATTTGTTCTTTGATATTATGAAGGTCATTTGTGTCAAATGTACTTTTCCCCTCATTCACCCCATCTCTATACATTGCTTATGCATATTCAGTGGCCTGACTGCATCCAGACTATGTCAAAGGCCCATCCTGGTAGATCTGAACCTAATGCAACTTGGAGTGATCAGATGACAGAAGTCACATTTAGGTGCCAGGTGTAACTGAGGCCATAGATGCTCCATATCCATTACTTTGAGTGTTTTATATAATATGACTAAATGTGTTTCTGTGTTGCAGGGACAGTCAAGAAATGGAACAGCAAGGCCACAGAACATGACATAATCAGAGCTGTGGGAGACCACCTCAAGCCCCTGGTAGAGCCGGGGGTGGTGTTTACCACTCCACCACGCCTTCAGCAGGCTGGAAACGTGGGATTGATACAGTTTTTCATACTAAGGTGGACCAATAGTTTGTTGATTGGTCAGTCATTGGGTTCATTAGTTTTGCAATATGTTCAAATCAAATCAAGCTTTATTTATACAGCACATGTCAGACATGGATGCTTCACAGGAAAAAAAATAAAACAATGAAAATAAACAGAAATATTTACCACAACAAACATAAGATTAACAACTGAAAGACAGATTAGCATTCTAAGGAAAATCCATTGATTAAAATATTAATTGGATGCATGATCCAACCCAAAATATAAGCTTGTTTTTTAGGAGGGGCTCTGAAAGACACTATGGGGGTGTCCACTGGAAGTTGACTAGTAACAACAACTGGGACCTAAAAGACACCCACCATGAGACCCACTAAATCTGCCCAAGAAGAGGAAAACAAAATAAAAACCCACACCAAACTTAAAGACAGGAAGTAAACCAAAAAGGTGGAGCAACTAAAGGTGTTGACTCTCCACATGTATCAAGACAACTGGAGCACTGGGCCAGACACTCTTAAATAGAACCTGGACCAGCTCAGGTGAAACACCTTCCCACTAACGAGATGGACAAGCCAGCACAGGTGTAACACATACTGACTAACGAGGTGACACCAATCAGTGCGTCCTACGTGCTAACGGGCTAGACGGGCTAACGGAGCTAGACGCGCTAACGAGCTAGACGTGCTAACGAGCTAGACGTGCTAACGAGCTAGACGGGCTAACGAGCTAGACGTGCTAAAGTCCAACCTCAAAACATAAATGGAAAAACCAAAGCCTGTAACACCTTAAGACAACAAATATATCCTATATTTTTGATGGACAAGTTTGCTCACCACCAACAGAAAACAACTTCCATTTCACATTATAATCAACTACAATGATTCACCTTCACCAATATAAACATGGTGTCTACTGGCTGTCAACAATTAAAAACAAGAAAAAAAACCTTATTTCTAAATAATAATATACAATAGTATTATTTGTTTCTCCTTTTTCTTTCTATAGAATCCTAAATCCCACTAGCTTCTAGAACTCTCGTCTTCCTAAAACTCACTAGCTTCTAGAACTCTCGTCTTCCTAAAACTCACTAGCTTCTAGAACTCTCGTCTTCCTAAATCCCACTAGCTTCTAGAACTCTCCTCTTCCTAAAACTCACTAGATTCTAGAACTCTCGTCTTCCTAAAACTCACTAGCTTCTAGAACTCTCGTCTTCCTAAAACTCACTAGCTTCTAGAACTCTCGTCTCCTTGGAACGAGCCCAAACAAAACTCATCTCCAATACGGAAAAACGTGCAGTCAAAATAAATTCTGATCCATGGCAATGCACTGCCTAAATGCAAAACACAAATCTTATATCCATTTGGGGGGAAATCAGGTTGAATCTGCTCTTGAAACTAACACAACAAAACAAAAAACACATGGAAATGGAGATATATTTTACCTCACTGGTTAGAGGACAACCTGCAGAAGACAGTCAGCTACATTTTGGAGTGATGCATTTAAATTTAGGGGTCGCTAAACAAAGGAACACAACACTTATTTGTCATAACTCATCGATATCATGTTGAAATCATTTGTGCGAGAGGAGGGAGATGAGGTTGCACGTCCTGTTAAAACTAACAGCTCAAAAACCACACAGAATCTGGGAATAATGTGTACATCCCTGGTTAGAGGACAATTTGTAGAAAACAGCCAGATACATTTTGATTGAAGTGCGTCACCAACGTGGTAAGTGTAACACAACTCTTTTTGTGTTAGTCACTTTTTGTTAAATCACATAAATAGTAACTCTTCCATTTCAGAGCCTGGATTTTCCCCCTGAGGCTAATATCCATATCATGTTGAAATCAATAGAACAGGGGACAAACGTTTAGGGTTCTACATTGTGACATCATTAAAATACTCCTTCTACAATGTTAAAACATTCTACATTGTGACATTAATTCATTGATATCATGAAACAACTCCTTCATGTATTTTCTGATGTTTGATCAGATGTCTTTTATCGGAGTATCTCTTGTCACATTGACCACAGCTATAAGGTTTTTCTCCTGTGTGTGTTCTCTGGTGTGATGTCAGCTGGCCAGATTGACCAAAACGCTTCCCACATTGATCACAGCTATAAGGTTTCTCTCCTGTGTGTGTTCTCTGGTGTATCTTCAGTTCGCCAGATTGAACAAAACTCTTCCCACATTGAGTACAGCTATAGGGTTTCTCTCCTGTGTGTCTTCTCTGGTGCATCTTCAGTTCTCCAGATTGAACAAAACTCTTCCCACATTGAGTACAGCTATAGGGTTTCTCTCCTGTGTGTCTTCTTTGGTGTATCATCAGATGGTTAGATTTTTAAAAAAACTTCCCACATCGAGTACAGCTATAGGATTTCTCTCCTGTGTGTGTTCTCTGGTGAAGAGTCAGATTGCGCAAGCAAGTAAAACTCTTCCCACATTCATCACAGCTAGAAAGTTTCTCTCCTGTGTGTATTCTCTGGTGTGATATCAGGCTGCTTCGATGAGTAAAACTCTTCCCACATTGATCACAGCTAAAAGGTTTCTCTCCTGTGTGTATTCTCTGGTGTGTTATCAGGTTGCCTAGCTGAGTAAAACTCTTCCCACATTCATCACAGCTATATGGTTTCTCTCCTGTGTGTGTTCTCTGGTGTGTTATCAGGTTGCCTAGCTGAGTAAAACTCTTCCCACATTCATCACAGCTATATGGTTTCTCTCCTGTGTGTGTTCTTTGGTGTACAATAAGATGGCTAGATGTATCAAAACTCTTCCCACATTGAGTACAGCAATAAGCTTTCTCTACTGTGTGGCTTCTCCGATGAATTTTAATGCCTGATGAGGTGAATCTCTTCCCACAGTCAGAGAGGTTAATTATCTTCCCTGTGGGTCTCTGCTGGTGTTTCTTGAGGAGTTCTGATCTGGAGAGACTCTTCTCTGCCTCATCAGCATCATGAGGTTGTTGAGGCTCCCCAGAGGATCCACGATAGTCCCGTCTCTCTCCTGTGTGAATGACAAAGTCATACAGATGGTTAAAGGCCCACAACAGCAGAAATCCACTGTAAAAGGTCATGCCAACAGCGTAGCCATGATGTTGTACAACAATTGACATCTGTAATGAATGTAATGATTACTTGACATTTGTCTTAAAATGAGCAACAATAGTCATATTTTGTCTTGTTTTCACATTAGTAGTAACATCTAAGATTGGAGGCCCTTTTCTATGTTTGCTGGTGAGAAAAGATTTTTGCTCAGGGGAGTAACCTCCATTACCAGGTTGCTTATGAGTTCATTTCACACTACTTTGGATTATAATTGTCAGGCTCGCTTGAATCTCCTGCTTAATATGTTTGTGTCGTCGTCGCAAATCAACCGCTTTGTACTTAAAAAACACTTCAACCAGTAAAATGCTCTTTGGCTTTTCCATCAGCCTGACAATGAGGGTTTGTACACTGTTTGCCAAATTGGCCCATAACTTCACCTAACAACAAATATAGACCTACTGTTGGACCCATAACTTCACCTAACAATAACATAGACCTACTGTAGGACCCATAACTTCGCCTAACAATAACATAGACCTACTGTAGGACCCATAACTTCACCTAACAATAACATAGACCTACTGTAGGACCCATAACTTCACCTAACAATAACATAGACCTACTGTAGGACCCATAACTTCACATAACAATAACATAGACCTAGTGTAGGACCCATAACTACACCTAACAACAAATATAGGAAAATAGCTCTGTGTGTTGAACAATAGCCTATCCATCAAGGAACAGTTCTCTACACATTATGAGCTAAGTATCTCCGTTTCCAAACGGACTAACGAGACCCTACAGTAAATCAAGCAGACAATAACACATTATAAACATCAATTTGTTAGGGATGTTGGATCCAACGTGGAGCACGGCATAACTGTCTTTACCAGAGTAATGAATGAAGAAGCACTTTGGTTGTTGTTGCATGTCGTGATGTTTGTAATTTGACTGGCATTCAGAAAAGTATTTCCTGGATCTTCTGATAGTTGATCATGTGACTGTAACTAAACAGCTACAGTATTAAGTATTATGTGTAATTATTGAAGAACTGCGTTAATGACAGTATCCATTTGAGTGTTGTCAATAAAGCTAAGATAAAAAAATAAAAAAATGTATTTCACCTTTATTTAACCAGGTAGGCTAGTTGAGAACAAGTTCTCATTTACAACTGTGACCTGGCCAAGATAAAGCAAAGCAGTGCGACACAAACAACAGTTACACGTGGGATAAACAAACGAACAGTCAATAACACAATAGAAAAATCTATATACAGTGTGTGCAAATGGAGTACGGAGGCAAGGCAATAAATAGACCATAGTAGTGAAGTAATTACAATTTAACACTGGAGTGATAGATGTTCAAGTAGAAATACTGGTGTGCAAAAGAGCAAAAAAACGTAAATAAAAACATGGGGATGAGGTAGGCAGTTGGATGGGCTATTTACAGATGGGCTGTGTACAGCTGCAGCGATCGGTAAGCTGCTCAGATAGCTGATGCTTGGAGTTAGTGAGGGAGATATAAGTCTCCAAGTTAAGCGATTTTTGCAATTCGTTCCAGTGATTGGCAGCAGAGAACTGGAAGGAAATGCGGCCAAAGTAGGTGTTGGCTTTGGGGATGACCAGTGAGATATACCTCCTGGAGCGCGTGCTATGGGTGGGTGTTGCTATGGTGACCAGTGAGCTGAGTTAAGGCGGCCTAGCAAAGACTTGTAGATGACCTGGAGCCAATGGGTTTGGCGACGAATATGTAGCGAGGGCCAGCCGACGAGAGCATACAGGGTGCAGTGGTGGGTGGTATATGGGACTTTGGTGACAAAACGGATGGCACTGTGATAAGACTGCATCCAGTTTGATGAGTAGAGTGTTGGAGGCTATTTTGAAAATGACATCGCCGAAGTCAAGGATCGGTAGGATAGCCAGTTTTACGAGGGTATGTTTGGCAGCGTGAGTGAAGGAGGCTTTGTTGCGAAATAGGAAGCCGATGCTAGATTTAATTTTGGATTGGAAATGCTTAATATTAGTCTGGAAGGAGAGTTTACAGTCTAGCCAGACACCTAGGTATTTGTAGTTGTCCACATATTCTAAGTCAGAACCGTCCAGAGTAGTGATGCTGGACGGGCGAGCAGGTGCGGTATCCCAGGTCCATAACAAATGTAGTTTTGTTCGAAAAAGCTCATAATTTATGCCCAAAAAGCTCCGTGTTGTTAGCGCGTCGTGTAGGCTACTCAAAAACATGAACGTCGCCCGCCGGACATGTCTTCACCAAAAAGGGAGAAAAAAATTATGTACGTTCGTTCAAACATGTCAAACGTTGTATAGCATAAAATGTTAGGGCCTTTTTCAATCAGAACTTCAATAATATTCAAGGCGGACGATTGCATTCTCTTTTAAAACGTATTGGAACGAGGGTACCCAACATGCACTCGCGCGCCAGAGTAGTATCGGCCATCCGCTTATGACCAACGTTCCAAGTCTCTTGTTCGGTCAGTTTTCATAGTAGAAGACTCAAACCACTTTGTAAAGACTGGTGACATCTAGTGGAAGCCATAGGAAGTGCTCAATGATTAATAAGCCCCTGTATGTTTCAATGGCATAGGCTTAAAGTAATTCAACACATCAGGTATCCACTTCCTGTCAGAATTTGTCTCAGGGTTTTGACTACCATATGAGTTCTGTTATACTTACAGACACCATTCAAACAGTTTTAGAAAATTCAGAGTGTTTTCTATCCAAACCTGAACAATAATATGCATATCCTAGCTTCTGAGTTGGTGTAGGAGGCAGTTAAAAATGGGCACATATTTTTTTTTAAATTCTCAATACTGTCCCCTATCCCCAACATTAAAGGCACAGTCAACTTAGTGTATGTAAACTTCTGACCCACTGGAATTGTGATACAGTGAATTATAAGTGAAATAATCTGTAAACAATTGTTGGAAAAACTACTTGTGTCATGCACAAAGTAGATGTCCTAACCGACTTGTCAAAACTATAGTTTGTTATCAAACAATTTGTGGAGTGGTTGAAAAACAAGTTTTGATGACTCCAACCTAAGTGTATGTAAACTTCTGACTTCAACTGTAGCTGACATACTGGTACATACTGCTGTAAAGATATGCTATGTGGTTCATAAGGACAGCGTAGCTAGCTAACATACTGGTACATACTGCTGTAAAGATATGCTATGTGGTTCATAAGGACAGCGTAGCTTGCTAACATACTGGTACATACTGCTGTAAAGATATGCTGTGTGGTTCATAAGGACAGCGTAGCTAGCTAACATACTGGTACATACTGCTGTAAAGATATGCTATGCGGTTTGTAAGGATAACGTAGCCAACATATCGTTACATTGCTCAACATTCTCTTAACATTTGTCATAATTAGTTAAAGCAGTTCATTTGTATCCACTCTCTCGTCGGACTTCGGCTGCATATTTTCCACAATTTTTTTCAAATCTGGTAAAATAGTTGAAGCCCCGCCCATTTCCTGAAGAATTGCATTATGGGCCCTAAAAGCACAGAAATAGTGTCCTCTGCATATATACTTCGTATTTTGGCGACTGTAGTACCACACCCGGGAACTTTTGGCATACTAACTATATCCATACTATGACAAATAAGCATAATATATAGTATGGTTAGTATGAGTATTCGAACACAGCTCAAGTCTCTGGGCAGCCATTTTGTTTCTGTTTTAAAACTAGGTTGCCCCTTTAAAAAAGCCACACAATCAATCAACCAATCTGCAGTCCAAACAATAACAAAGCTGTACTTCCACCACTGTTTTGGTAATATGATGATTATGGGGTTGGAGAAATGTAACTACTCTCAAATTCATAGACAGACCGATGGATGCAAGGACTGACCATCCATGATATCAACATTATAGTTTTAACCATGTTGAGGCTATACAGTGTTGGTTTACATTGTTTCTAAACATTGGAGTAAAAAAAGCTTATTTGGGGTTCTGATGTGGTACAACAGTTGAACTAAGCTCATGAGGCATGTGTTATATTCTTCAAGAACCAATGGCTATAATTAAATAATTTTAAAGAAAAAAAAAATGGATGTAGCAATTACAGATTTCCCCTTTAACACCTCAGTTTAACACGTGTAGAGTTTGTGCCTCTGTTTTTAAAACAGTACTTACTAGTGTTAATCAGGGCCCGTTCATCGTTAGAACCATTGGATGCCTTAACATGCCTTTGGGAAACCGGGACCAGATATCCAGTTTCTTCCTCTTCTTCCTTCTTCGATGTGACAGTCATCTCCTCCTCCTCTTTCACTCCAAAAACTGCATCCTCCTCCTCCTTCACTCTGAACGCGTCTTCCTCTTCTTTCACTGTAATGTCTTTCTCTTCTTCTTTCACGGTAACAGCCTCACCCTCTACTTGTTTTTGTATTGAAACAGCCTCCTCTTCCTCCTCCTCTTTGACGAGAGCTTCTTTCTCCGTCCAGCAGACATCTTCTTTAACAGGAGGAGAGTAGCTTTGTGAGCGCATGGTCGGAGATGTTAGCTAGCTAGGCTAATGCTAACTTAACCAGCCCGCTAGCTGACTAATAACAACAACACCGTAAATATGAAATTAAATCGGATAACTAACTAGACGACAAAAGTGTCTTTAAAACACAGTTGCTAATATACACTAAAGCGCCCAAAGAGCTTTATTGGTTCGGCTATTTTGTCTAGCAAGCTACAGAGGTCGCTGAATAACTGTTGCTACTGTTGAAAGAAGCGTTCCGTCCACTAGATTATACGTCACACCAACAGCATTACCTTAAATTCCCACACCGCCATCTGCTGACTGGAGTGGGTAACGCAGTTGAGTAAAATGTTTATTTTATTGTCAGACAAAAAGTTAAAGTGTAGGAAGCATGAGTTTTTACTCACCAGCGTAACAACACAGTGTGGTTAAAGACTTACTAAGCTAGTTGTAGTCACGATATGGTTACCTATAAGTACAAACAGCTATGTTTTTGCATTATTACAAATGTATGAACTTATTTCGGGAAATCTTCTAAACTACCCACAATGCACTATTTCCCAACGTCATATGTATTATCAACTCTATGCTACCGAGTTTGTATGCCAGTGTAACGGTGTAATGAAGTTACATTTAAAAAATGTATTTAACCATTATTTAACCAGGCAAGCCAGCTAAGAACAAATTATTATTTACAATGACCGACCTACCCCTGCCAAACCCTAACCCAGACGATGCTGGGCCACTGTGCGCTGCCCTATGGGACTCCCTATCCCGGCCTGTTATGATACAGCCTAGTTTTGAACCAGGGTCTGTGGTGACGCCTCTAGCACTGAGATGCAGGACCTTAGACTGCTGCTCGTGTCTTTACATTACAGTCAGTGATAAAGGTATGGGATTCTGGGTAATACAAAGCAGATTTATGGAGAATTTAGAAATTGAGTGGTCCTGGGATAGAAATGTATGAAGTTGACATTAGATCATAAACCATCCACCTTTTACATCATAAATTAGCAATTTATGTTTTAGTAACTTCTGTTGTTGGTTTGGCCCCTCTTTATATGTTATTTGCCGAATCTCAGTTTTCCATGTGGGTTTTATGCTAAAGTTCCCTCTTTCAAGTTGGTAGCAAACTGGAAAATGCATCTTCTATAGGAGTGCTATTTATATCCTGAACATTCATCCACACTGCATCTTCTTTAGGAGTGCTATTTATATCCTGATCATTCATCCACACTGCATCTTCTTTAGGAGTGCTATTTATATCCTGATCATTCATCCACACTGCATCATCTTTAGGAGTGCTATTTATATCCTGTCGACTACTGATCATTCATCCACACTGCATCTTCTTTAGGAGTGCTATTTATATCCTGATCATTCATCCACACTGCATCTTCTTTAGGAGTGCTATTTATAACCTGCCATTACTGATCATTCATCCACACTGCATCTTCTTTAGGAGTGCTATTTATATCCTGATCATTCATCCACACTGCATCTTCTTTAGGAGTGCTATTTATATCCTGATCATTCATCCACACTGCATCTTCTTTAGGAGTGCTATTTATATCCTGATCATTCATCCACACTGCATCTTCTTTAGGAGTGCTATTTATATCCTGTCACTACTGATCATTCATCCACACTGCATCTTCTTTAGGAGTGCTATTTATATCCTGTTGACTACTGATCATTCATCCACACTGCATCTTCTATAGGAGTGCTATTTATATCCTGATCATTCATCCACACTGCATCTTCTATAGGAGTGCTATTTATATCCTGATCATTCATCCACACTGCATCTTCTATAGGAGTGCTATTTATATCCTGATCATTCATCCACACTGCATCTTCTATAGGAGTGCTATTTATATCCTGTCACTACTGATCATTCATCCACACTGCATCTTCTTTATGAGTGCTATTTATATCCTGATCATTCATCCACACTGCATCTCCTTTAGGGCTGCTATTTATATCCTGTCACTACTGATCATTCATCCACACTGCATCTTCTTTATGAGTGCTATTTATATCCTGATCATTCATCCCCACTGCATCTTCTTTAGGAGTGCTATTTATATCCTGATCATTCATCCACACTGCATCTTCTTTAGGAGTGCTATTTATATCCTGATCATTCATCCACACTGCATCTTCTATAGGAGTGCTATTTATATCCTGATCATTCATCCACACTGCATCTTCTTTAGGAGTGCTATTTATATCCTGATCATTCATCCACACTGCATCTTCTATAGGAGTGCTATTTATATCCTGATCATTCATCCACACTGCATCTTCTATAGGAGTGCTATTTATATCCTGATCATTCATCCACACTGCATCTTCTATAGGAGTGCTATTTATATCCTGTCACTACTGATCATTCATCCACACTGCATCTTCTTTATGAGTGCTATTTATATCCTGATCATTCATCCACACTGCATCTCCTTTAGGGCTGCTATTTATATCCTGTAACTACTGATCATTCATCCACACTGCATCTTCTTTATGAGTGCTATTTATATCCTGATCATTCATCCCCACTGCATCTTCTTTAGGAGTGCTATTTATATCCTGATCATTCATCCACACTGCATCTTCTTTAGGAGTGCTATTTATATCCTGATCATTCATCCACACTGCATCTTCTATAGGAGTGCTATTTATATCCTGATCATTCATCCACACTGCATCTTCTTTAGGAGTGCTATTTATATCCTGATCATTCATCCACACTGCATCTTCTTTAGGAGTGCTATTTATATCCTGATCATTCATCCACACTGCATCTTCTATAGGAGTGCTATTTTTATCCTGTCACTACTGATCATTCATCCACACTGCATCTCCTTTAGGAGTGCTATTTATATCCTGATCATTCATCCTCACTGCATCTTCTATAGGAGTGCTATTTATATCCTGTCACTACTGATCATTCATCCACACTGCATCTCCTTTAGGAGTGCTATTTATATCCTGATCATTCATCCACACTGCATCTCCTTTAGGAGTGGTATTTATATCCTGTCACTACTGATCATTCATCCACACTGCATCTTCTTTAGGAGTGCTATTTATATCCTGATCATTCATCCACACTGCATCATCTTTAGGAGTGATATTTATATCCTGATCATTCATCCACACTGCATCTTCTTTAGGAGTGCTATTTATATCCTGATCATTCATCCACACTGCATCTTCTTTAGGAGTGATATTTATATCCTGACCATTCATCCACAGTGCATCTTCTTTAGGAGTGCTATTTATATCCTGATCATTCATCCACACTGCATCTTCTTTAGGAGTGCTATTTATATCCTGATCATTCATCCACACTGCATCTTCTTTAGGAGTGCTATTTATATTCTGATCATTCATCCACACTGCATCTTCTTTAGGAGTGCTATTTATATCCTGATCATTCATCCACACTGCAACTTCTTTAGGAGTGCTATTTATATCCTGTCACTACTGATCATTCATCCACACTGCATCATCTTTAGGAGTGCTATTTATATCCTGATCATTCATCCACACTGCATCTTCTTTAGGAGTGCTATTTATATCCTGTTGACTACTGATCATTCATCCACACTGCATCTTCTTTAGGAGTGATATTTATATCCTGATCATTCATCCACACTGCATCTTCTTTAGGAGTGCTATTTATATCCTGATCATTCATCCACACTGCATCTTCTTTAGGAGTGCTATTTATATCCTGATCATTCATCCACACTGCATCTTCTTTAGGAGTGCTATTTATATTCTGATCATTCATCCACACTGCATCTTCTTTAGGAGTGCTATTTATATGCTGATCATTCATCCACACTGCAACTTCTTTAGGAGTGCTATTTATATCCTGTCACTACTGATCATTCATCCACACTGCATCTTCTTTAGGAGTGCTATTTATATTCTGATCATTCATCCACACTGCATCTTCTTTAGGAGTGCTATTTATATCCTGATCATTCATCCACACTGCATCTTCTTTAGGAGAGCTATTTATATCCTGTCACTACTGATCATTCATCCACACTGCATCTTCTTTAGGAGTGCTATTTATATCCTGATCATTCATCCACACTGCAACTTCTTTAGGAGTGCTATTTATATCCTGTCACTACTGATCATTCATCCACACTGCATCATCTTTAGGAGTGCTATTTATATCCTGATCATTCATCCACACTGCATCTTCTTTAGGAGTGCTATTTATATCCTGATCATTCATCCACACTGCATCTTCTTTAGGAGTGCTATTTATATTCTGATCATTCATCCACACTGCATCTTCTTTAGGAGTGCTATTTATATCCTGATCATTCATCCACACTGCAACTTCTTTAGGAGTGCTATTTATATCCTGTCACTACTGATCATTCATCCACACTGCATCTTCTTTAGGAGTGCTATTTATATTCTGATCATTCATCCACACTGCATCTTCTTTAGGAGTGCTATTTATATCCTGATCATTCATCCACACTGCATCTTCTATAGGAGTGCTATTTATATTCTGATCATTCATCCACACTGCATCTTCTTTAGGAGTGCTATTTATATCCTGTCATTACTGATCATTCATCCACACTGCATCTTCTATAGGAGTGCTATTTATATCCTGATCATTCATCCACACTGCATCTTCTATAGGAGTGCTATTTATATCCTGTCACTACTGATCATTCATCCACACTGCATCTTCTTTATGAGTGCTATTTATATCCTGATCATTCATCCACACTGCATCTCCTTTAGGGCTGCTATTTATATCCTGTCACTACTGATCATTCATCCACACTGCATCTTCTTTATGAGTGCTATTTATATCCTGATCATTCATCCCCACTGCATCTTCTTTAGGAGTGCTATTTATATCCTGATCATTCATCCACACTGCATCTTCTTTAGGAGTGCTATTTATATCCTGATCATTCATCCACACTGCATCTTCTATAGGAGTGCTATTTATATCCTGATCATTCATCCACACTGCATCTTCTTTAGGAGTGCTATTTATATCCTGATCATTCATCCACACTGCATCATCTTTAGGAGTGCTATTTATATCCTGTCGACTACTGATCATTCATCCACACTGCATCTTCTTTAGGAGTGCTATTTATATCCTGATCATTCATCCACACTGCATCTTCTTTAGGAGTGCTATTTATAACCTGCCATTACTGATCATTCATCCACACTGCATCTTCTTTAGGAGTGCTATTTATATCCTGATCATTCATCCACACTGCATCTTCTTTAGGAGTGCTATTTATATCCTGATCATTCATCCACACTGCATCTTCTTTAGGAGTGCTATTTATATCCTGATCATTCATCCACACTGCATCTTCTTTAGGAGTGCTATTTATATCCTGTCACTACTGATCATTCATCCACACTGCATCTTCTTTAGGAGTGCTATTTATATCCTGTTGACTACTGATCATTCATCCACACTGCATCTTCTATAGGAGTGCTATTTATATCCTGATCATTCATCCACACTGCATCTTCTATAGGAGTGCTATTTATATCCTGATCATTCATCCACACTGCATCTTCTATAGGAGTGCTATTTATATCCTGATCATTCATCCACACTGCATCTTCTATAGGAGTGCTATTTATATCCTGTCACTACTGATCATTCATCCACACTGCATCTTCTTTATGAGTGCTATTTATATCCTGATCATTCATCCACACTGCATCTCCTTTAGGGCTGCTATTTATATCCTGTCACTACTGATCATTCATCCACACTGCATCTTCTTTATGAGTGCTATTTATATCCTGATCATTCATCCCCACTGCATCTTCTTTAGGAGTGCTATTTATATCCTGATCATTCATCCACACTGCATCTTCTTTAGGAGTGCTATTTATATCCTGATCATTCATCCACACTGCATCTTCTATAGGAGTGCTATTTATATCCTGATCATTCATCCACACTGCATCTTCTTTAGGAGTGCTATTTATATCCTGATCATTCATCCACACTGCATCTTCTATAGGAGTGCTATTTATATCCTGATCATTCATCCACACTGCATCTTCTATAGGAGTGCTATTTATATCCTGATCATTCATCCACACTGCATCTTCTATAGGAGTGCTATTTATATCCTGTCACTACTGATCATTCATCCACACTGCATCTTCTTTATGAGTGCTATTTATATCCTGATCATTCATCCACACTGCATCTCCTTTAGGGCTGCTATTTATATCCTGTAACTACTGATCATTCATCCACACTGCATCTTCTTTATGAGTGCTATTTATATCCTGATCATTCATCCCCACTGCATCTTCTTTAGGAGTGCTATTTATATCCTGATCATTCATCCACACTGCATCTTCTTTAGGAGTGCTATTTATATCCTGATCATTCATCCACACTGCATCTTCTATAGGAGTGCTATTTATATCCTGATCATTCATCCACACTGCATCTTCTTTAGGAGTGCTATTTATATCCTGATCATTCATCCACACTGCATCTTCTTTAGGAGTGCTATTTATATCTTGATCATTCATCCACACTGCATCTTCTATAGGAGTGCTATTTTTATCCTGTCACTACTGATCATTCATCCACACTGCATCTCCTTTAGGAGTGCTATTTATATCCTGATCATTCATCCTCACTGCATCTTCTATAGGAGTGCTATTTATATCCTGTCACTACTGATCATTCATCCACACTGCATCTCCTTTAGGAGTGCTATTTATATCCTGATCATTCATCCACACTGCATCTCCTTTAGGAGTGGTATTTATATCCTGTCACTACTGATCATTCATCCACACTGCATCTTCTTTAGGAGTGCTATTTATATCCTGATCATTCATCCACACTGCATCATCTTTAGGAGTGATATTTATATCCTGATCATTCATCCACACTGCATCTTCTTTAGGAGTGCTATTTATATCCTGATCATTCATCCACACTGCATCTTCTTTAGGAGTGATATTTATATCCTGACCATTCATCCACACTGCATCTTCTTTAGGAGTGCTATTTATATCCTGATCATTCATCCACACTGCATCTTCTTTAGGAGTGCTATTTATATCCTGATCATTCATCCACACTGCATCTTCTTTAGGAGTGCTATTTATATTCTGATCATTCATCCACACTGCATCTTCTTTAGGAGTGCTATTTATATCCTGATCATTCATCCACACTGCAACTTCTTTAGGAGTGCTATTTATATCCTGTCACTACTGATCATTCATCCACACTGCATCATCTTTAGGAGTGCTATTTATATCCTGATCATTCATCCACACTGCATCTTCTTTAGGAGTGCTATTTATATCCTGTTGACTACTGATCATTCATCCACACTGCATCTTCTTTAGGAGTGATATTTATATCCTGATCATTCATCCACACTGCATCTTCTTTAGGAGTGCTATTTATATCCTGATCATTCATCCACACTGCATCTTCTTTAGGAGTGCTATTTATATCCTGATCATTCATCCACACTGCATCTTCTTTAGGAGTGCTATTTATATTCTGATCATTCATCCACACTGCATCTTCTTTAGGAGTGCTATTTATATCCTGATCATTCATCCACACTGCAACTTCTTTAGGAGTGCTATTTATATCCTGTCACTACTGATCATTCATCCACACTGCATCTTCTTTAGGAGTGCTATTTATATTCTGATCATTCATCCACACTGCATCTTCTTTAGGAGTGCTATTTATATCCTGATCATTCATCCACACTGCATCTTCTTTAGGAGAGCTATTTATATCCTGTCACTACTGATCATTCATCCACACTGCATCTTCTTTAGGAGTGCTATTTATATCCTGATCATTCATCCACACTGCAACTTCTTTAGGAGTGCTATTTATATCCTGTCACTACTGATCATTCATCCACACTGCATCATCTTTAGGAGTGCTATTTATATCCTGATCATTCATCCACACTGCATCTTCTTTAGGAGTGCTATTTATATCCTGATCATTCATCCACACTGCATCTTCTTTAGGAGTGCTATTTATATTCTGATCATTCATCCACACTGCATCTTCTTTAGGAGTGCTATTTATATCCTGATCATTCATCCACACTGCAACTTCTTTAGGAGTGCTATTTATATCCTGTCACTACTGATCATTCATCCACACTGCATCTTCTTTAGGAGTGCTATTTATATTCTGATCATTCATCCACACTGCATCTTCTTTAGGAGTGCTATTTATATCCTGATCATTCATCCACACTGCATCTTCTATAGGAGTGCTATTTATATTCTGATCATTCATCCACACTGCATCTTCTTTAGGAGTGCTATTTATATCCTGATCATTCATCCTCACTGCATCTTCTATAGGAGTGCTATTTATATCCTGTCATTACTGATCATTCATCCACACTGCATCTTCTATAGGAGTGCTATTTATATCCTGATCATTCATCCACACTGCATCTTCTATAGGAGTGCTATTTATATCCTGTCACTACTGATCATTCATCCACACTGCATCTTCTTTATGAGTGCTATTTATATCCTGATCATTCATCCACACTGCATCTCCTTTAGGGCTGCTATTTATATCCTGTCACTACTGATCATTCATCCACACTGCATCTTCTTTATGAGTGCTATTTATATCCTGATCATTCATCCCCACTGCATCTTCTTTAGGAGTGCTATTTATATCCTGATCATTCATCCACACTGCATCTTCTTTAGGAGTGCTATTTATATCCTGATCATTCATCCACACTGCATCTTCTATAGGAGTGCTATTTATATCCTGATCATTCATCCACACTGCATCTTCTTTAGGAGTGCTATTTATATCCTGATCATTCATCCACACTGCATCTTCTTTAGGAGTGCTATTTATATCCTGATCATTCATCCACACTGCATCTTCTATAGGAGTGCTATTTTTATCCTGTCACTACTGATCATTCATCCACACTGCATCTCCTTTAGGAGTGCTATTTATATCCTGATCATTCATCCTCACTGCATCTTCTATAGGAGTGCTATTTATATCCTTTCACTACTGATCATTCATCCACACTGCATCTCCTTTAGGAGTGCTATTTATATCCTGATCATTCATCCACACTGCATCTCCTTTAGGAGTGGTATTTATATCCTGTCACTACTGATCATTCATCCACACTGCATCTTCTTTAGGAGTGCTATTTATATCCTGATCATTCATCCACACTGCATCATCTTTAGGAGTGATATTTATATCCTGATCATTCATCCACACTGCATCTTCTTTAGGAGTGCTATTTATATCCTGATCATTCATCCACACTGCATCTTCTTTAGGAGTGATATTTATATCCTGATCATTCATCCACACTGCATCTTCTTTAGGAGTGCTATTTATATCCTGATCATTCATCCACACTGCATCTTCTTTAGGAGTGCTATTTATATCCTGATCATTCATCCACACTGCATCTTCTTTAGGAGTGCTATTTATATTCTGATCATTCATCCACACTGCATCTTCTTTAGGAGTGCTATTTATATCCTGATCATTCATCCACACTGCAACTTCTTTAGGAGTGCTATTTATATCCTGTCACTACTGATCATTCATCCACACTGCATCATCTTTAGGAGTGCTATTTATATCCTGATCATTCATCCACACTGCATCTTCTTTAGGAGTGCTATTTATATCCTGTTGACTACTGATCATTCATCCACACTGCATCTTCTTTAGGAGTGATATTTATATCCTGATCATTCATCCACACTGCATCTTCTTTAGGAGTGCTATTTATATCCTGATCATTCATCCACACTGCATCTTCTTTAGGAGTGCTATTTATATCCTGATCATTCATCCACACTGCATCTTCTTTAGGAGTGCTATTTATATTCTGATCATTCATCCACACTGCATCTTCTTTAGGAGTGCTATTTATATCCTGATCATTCATCCACACTGCAACTTCTTTAGGAGTGCTATTTATATCCTGTCACTACTGATCATTCATCCACACTGCATCTTCTTTAGGAGTGCTATTTATATTCTGATCATTCATCCACACTGCATCTTCTTTAGGAGTGCTATTTATATCCTGATCATTCATCCACACTGCATCTTCTTTAGGAGAGCTATTTATATCCTGTCACTACTGATCATTCATCCACACTGCATCTTCTTTAGGAGTGCTATTTATATTCTGATCATTCATCCACACTGCATCATCTATAGGAGTGCTATTTATATCCTGATCATTCATCCACACTGCATCTTCTTTAGGAGTGCTATTTATATCCTGATCATTCATCCACACTGCATCTTCTTTAGGAGTGCTATTTATATCCTGATCATTCATCCACACTGCATCTTCTTTAGGAGTGCTATTTATATTCTGATCATTCATCCACACTGCACCTTCTTTAGGAGTGCTATTTATATCCTGATCATTCATCCACACTGCATCTTCTTTAGGAGAGCTATTTATATCCTGTCACTACTGATCATTCATCCACACTGCATCTTCTTTAGGAGTGCTATTTATATTCTGATCATTCATCCACACTGCATCATCTATAGGAGTGCTATTTATATCCTGATCATTCATCCACACTGCATCTTCTTTAGGAGTGCTATTTATATCCTGATCATTCATCCACACTGCATCTTCTTTAGGAGTGCTATTTATATCCTGATCATTCATCCACACTGCATCTTCTTTAGGAGTGCTATTTATATTCTGATCATTCATCCACACTGCATCTTCTTTAGGAGTGCTATTTATATCCTGATCATTCATCCACACTGCAACTTCTTTAGGAGTGCTATTTATATCCTGTCACTACTGATCATTCATCCACACTGCATCTTCTTTAGGAGTGCTATTTATATTCTGATCATTCATCCACACTGCATCTTCTTTAGGAGTGCTATTTATATCCTGATCATTCATCCACACTGCATCTTCTATAGGAGTGCTATTTATATTCTGATCATTCATCCACACTGCATCTTCTTTAGGAGTGCTATTTATATCCTGATCATTCATCCTCACTGCATCTTCTATAGGAGTGCTATTTATATCCTGTCATTACTGATCATTCATCCACACTGTGTGTCTCATCAATGCAGGTAATTTATGACATGTATAAAGTATGTGTTTTATAAACTCATGAACACCAGCCAGTTTATCAGCCCGGTTCTGTTAGTTTAGGTGGATTATACTTCTTCACCACCAGAGGGGGACGTTGAGTAATATTTCAGGTTAATTTGATATATTTTGATACTAAAATGGATGACAGTTTATTCTGATGTTGTGAATATGAGATTACACATGGAAACAATGTATTTATTTTATTATAGTAAATTAGGAATTATTAGGAACTGTTAAATCCACTATATGATCATAATAACTTTGACAGACATCTTGATAGTTTTTTGTTAGTATATTATACGGCAGATTTGTGGAGAATTACTATCGGAGTGCTATTTATATCCCGTCACTACTGATCATTCATCCATACTGTGTGTATCCCATCATTGCAGCTTTGGAAATAAATGAACTGTCCATTCATTGCTCCTTCCTGTGTTGACTCACTGACTTGAGAGACGGGACCAGGAAGGTCACACTAGGTTGATATCTAGCTCAAGCTTGCAAACGTTAACCACACCTTTCCATGTACTGTGTGATTGGGTTATCTAGAGGGAACCCGTTAGCACGGTAGGCTCTGGTGCCTTCTTGCTGTGGGCTCAAATCGACAGAGGAAATCAACCTGCTTGCTACTTTTAGTTTTGACAACTTTTCATTAGGGATGTTATGTTTGATACCGGAGCTACGAGGCCTGCGTCCAAATCGCTAAGCAGTAAACTTCAAAGCAGTGTACCGATGCCTGTATCACTTTATCAGCAGCACGTCATCAATGGCGTCTGAAGCTTCATTTGATCAAACAACCACCTGATTGGTTTGGTATTGGGCTTGTTCGACACTGCAGGCGACTGCAGACTGACTGATCTACAAATCACCTTACATCATAAATAACTACTCATTATTATTTATAAATCAGTCAGCCAGTCACCATTTACCCACAATGCAGCATGGATTTGATGCTCTCGAACACGGCCAGTGGTTTAGTAGATGACAAAAAGGCCACACTGCGCATGCGATTCGGTGCTCAAACCTGTTGAACCTACATTGCCGTTCAAAAGTTTGGAGTCAATTAGAAATGTCCTTGTTTTCCATGAAAACATTCATGAAATGAGTTGCATAATGAATAGTAAATATAGTCAAGACCTTGACAAGGTTTTAAATAATGATTTTTAATTGGAATAATAATTGTGGCCTTCAGACTTTGAATCCTCCATTTGCAGCAATTACAGCCTTGCAGATCTTTGGCATTCTAGTTGTCAATTTGTTGAGGTAATCTAAAGAGATTTCACCCCATGTTTCCTGAAGCACCTCCCACAAATTGGATTGGATTGATGGGCACTTCTTACGTATCATACGGTCAAGCTGCTCCCACAACAGCTCAATAGGGTTGAGATCCAGTGACTGTGCTGACCACTCCATTATAGACAGAATACCAGCTGAATGCTTCTTCCCTAAATGGAGCTGTGCTTTGGGTCATTGTCCTGGTGTAGGAGGAAGTTGGCTCCAATTAAGCGCTGTCCACAGGGTATGGCATGGCTTTGCAAAATGGAGTGATAGCCTTCCTTCTTCAAGATCCCTTTCACCCTGTATAAATCTCCCACTTTACCACCACCAAAGCACCCCAGACCATCACATTGCCTCCACCATGCTTGACAGAAGGCGTCAAGCACTCCTCCAGCATCTTTTCATTTTTTCTGGAACTCACGAATGTTCTTGTTTGTGATCCGAACACATCAAACTTAGATTCGTCTGTCCATAACACTTTTTTCCAATCTTCCTCTGCCCAATGTCTGTGTTAGTTTGCCCATCTTAATCTTTTCCTTTTTTTAAAACGGTCTGAGATATGGATTTTTCTTTGCAACTCTGCCTAGAAGGCCAACATCCCGGAGTCGCCTCTTCACTGTTGACGTTTAGACTGGTGTTTTGCGGGTACAATTTGAATAAGCACCTAGTTGAAAACTTCTGAGGCGTCTGTTTCTCAAATTAGACACTAATGTACTTGTCCTCTTGCTCAGTTATGCACTGGGGCCTCCTTCCATTCTGGTTAGGCCAGTTTGCGCTGTTCTGTGTAGGGAGTAGTACACAGCATTGTACGAGATCTTCAGTTTCTTGGCAATTTTTCGCATGGAATAGCCTTCATTTCTCAGAAATAGAATAGACTAACAATTTTCAGAAGAAAATGATTTGTTTCTGGCCATTTTGAGCCTGTAATCGAACTCACAAATGCTGATGCTCCAGATACTCAACTAGTCTAAAGAAGACCAGTTTTATTGCTTCATTAATCAGAACAACAGTTTTCAGCTGTGCTAACATAATTGCAAAAGGGTTTTCTAATGATCAATTAGCCTTTTAAAATGATAAACTTGGA
The DNA here is from genome assembly GCF_965601325.2 of Salmo salar. Classification (NCBI taxonomy): domain Eukaryota; kingdom Metazoa; phylum Chordata; class Actinopteri; order Salmoniformes; family Salmonidae; genus Salmo; species Salmo salar. The sequence goes on along the minus strand of NW_027675347.1, from coordinate 302,202 downwards.
GAATATAAAATATAGAATATATTTTGATTTGTTTAACACTTTTTTTGGTTACTACATGATTCCATATGAGTTATTTCATAGTTTTGATGTCTCCACTATTATTCTACAATGTAGACAATAGTTAAAATAAAGAAAAAACATTGAATTTGGAGGTGTGTCCAAACAATTGACCGGTACTGAATATGCATTGTGGAGGAGAACTGATCTTAGATCTGTACAAAAGCATAACATCTACAGCAGGAACAACTGTCTGTGTTAAAAAGGCCCAGCTGAATTGAATTGAGCTATTTAAAATGACATATTTGAATGTGAAATGATTTTCGGCTAAAATATCCTGGTTGTGGGTAAAGTTTATTTATTTTATACAGTCATTTTAGCTCATCTTTATCAAGGGTATCAATAACTAGGTGCTTATTTTGATATCTAGTTATTTGACTGAATCAGAAATACAGATGTGGAGTAGATGTAGAGTTTGTTTTAAATTCTAAAAAAAAAATCTGAACTAATCAAACAACACTTGTTGCTCTTTGTACGTGTTGATATAATATTCATATTTAATGGACAGAAAAAAACGTTTCCCTAAACTGCTTTATAATATTATAATTCAATGAAGAATAAAAATAGTTTTCCCTCCTCAACTGCGTTTCCTCCCTCCAGACAGCAGATGGCGATATGTGTCTTTCAGGCGATGTTTCTAGTGTGACGTATAATCTAGTGGACGGAACGCTTCTTCAGCAACTGCAGCCACCTCGGTAGCTCGCTAGCCGACAAAGTCTGAACATTCAAGTTCTTTAGACACTTTCCTGGTTTAACTGTAACTGTGATTTAAACATACTTATGTGTAAACAACTAGCTACCCCATTTAATGTAATATTTACGTTGTAAGTCAACTAGCTGGCTGGTTAAGTTAGCACTAGCCTAGCTAGCTAACATCCCCGACCATGCGCTCACTAAGCTACTCTCCTCCTGCTAAAGAGGAGGTCTGCTGGACGGAGAAAGAAGCTCTGGGGCTGAACATTGTCGTGAAAGTGGAGAAGGAAGAGGAGGATGTCACAATACAACAAGAAGTAGAGGGTGAGGCTGTTACCGTGAAAGAAGAAGAGAAAGACGTTACAGAGAAAGAAGAGGAAGACGCGTTCAGAGTGAAAGAGGAGGAGGATGTTATTGTGAAAGAAGAGGAGGAAGTGAAAGAAAATGAAGACGTTTTTGGAATGAACGATGAAGCGGGGGAGATTACTGTCACATTAGAGGAGGACGAAGAAGAGAAGACTGGAGAACTGATTAACACCAGTAAATACAGTGAGTACTATCTTATAAAACAGGGACATTGATCTGATTAACACCAGTAAATACAGTGAGTACTATCTAATAAAACAGGGGCATTGATCTAATTAACACCAGTAAATACAGTGAGTACTATCTTATAAAACAGGGACATTGATCTGATTAACACCAGTAAATACAGTGAGTACTATCTAATAAAACAGGGACATTGATCTGGTTAACACCAGTAAATACACTGAGTACTATCTAATAAAACAGGGACATTGATCTGATTAACACCAGTAAATACAGTGAGTACTATCTAATAAAACAGGGACATTGATCTGATTAACACCAGTAAATACAGTGAGTACTATCTAATAAAACAGGGACATTGATCTGATTAACACCAGTAAATACAGTGAGTACTATCTAATAAAACAGGGACATTGATCTGATTAACACCAGTAAATACAGTGAGTACTATCTAATAAAACAGGGACATTGATGTGAGTAATATCTTATAAAACAGGGACACAAACTCTGCAGTTGTTGAACTAATGTGTGATTTTTAAAAGGGCATTCTACACTCAAATATGTTTTTGTACTGTATGAATTGTTCATGACGTCCTCCAGGGATTTTTTAACTTTTCCTGTTGAAAAGTTATATATAAATATATAAATACAGTAAATTATAAACACACTAAAGGGAAACTAATAAATGTTTTGCGCAAAATAGTGTTTTTTTAGACAACTGCAAACTAGACGGAGTGAGTGATGTCATAGTAAGGCCTTCAAGGAGTTGGCTTGATGGGAAGTCGTGATGTCATCCAATAGGAGACTGATCTTCATGTGAATATTCATTATTCTTTTTAAAATCCTTCCTGTTCTGTCAAGTATGTTGTTGATCATTGCTAGAAAGCCATTTTCAAGTCTTGCCATAGACTTTCAAGATGATTTAAGTCCAAACTGTAACTAGGCCACTCAGGAACATTCAATGTCATCTTGGTAAGCTCCTCCAGTGTAGATTTGGCCTTGTGGTTTAGGTTATTGTCCTGTTAGGACAGTTTTTTGTATTCAGATCTCTGAAATGCTCTCTACCTACGTAACATTTAGTGTCTCCTTATGTTACGCTGGGGAAACAGTTTTCATGGGCACAGAAATCCTAAATCATTTCAGAGTTTGCTAAATCCAATGGTTCTAACCAAGAGTCACCTTAACTTTATTGACAACACCCAAATGCATACTGTCATTAACGTGGTTCTTCAATAATTACACATAATTCTTAATACAGTAGCTGTTTATTTACAGTCACATGTTCAACTATCATCAGCTGATCCACGAAATCATTTTCTGAATGACAGTCACATGACAAACATCACGACATGCAACAACAACCAAAGTGCTTCTTCATTCATTACTCTGGTAAAGACAGTTATGCCGTGCTCCACGTTGGATCCAACATCCCAAACAAATCGATGTTTATAATGTGTTACTGTCTGGCTGATTTACAGTAGGGTCTCGTTAGTCCGTTTGGAAACGGAGATACTTAGCTCATAATGTGTAGAGAACTGTTCCTTGATGGATAGGCTATTGTACAACACACAGAGCTATTTTCCTTTATTCAGGACATTTAGAATGACAACACATTACAGAGTAGCCTAGTGGGATTATTCACAGAATTATCTGGTGATCAGGTTATGAAATGTCATGACAAAGACATTTTAATTTCCATGTTTCACCTGAAATATTAAATGATTTATAGTCCTACGTCTATGTTGTTGTTAGATAAAGTTATGGGTCCTACAGTAGGTCTATGTTATTGTTAGGTGAAGTTATGGGCCAATTTGTTAAACACTTAGTGTACAAACCCTCATTGTCAGGCTGATGTTAAAGCTAGCCAAAGAGCATTTTACTGGTTGAAGTGTTTTTTAAGTGTAAAGCAGTTGATTTGCGACAATAACACAAACATATTAAGCAGGAGATTCAAACGAGCCCTACAATTATAATCCAAAGTAATGTGAAATGCACTCATATGCAACCTGTAAATGGAGGCTATTTTTACTCTCAGCCTATGAGAACTCCCCAGAGTTCTCCCCCATGGTGGTGAATTAGTGAATAGACACAGACCTTAATGTGAGTTTCCTTGAGTAGCACTCCTGATCTTGTGCTGTAATATTCAGAATACATTGTGAAAAACGAAAATCTTCTCTCACCATTTTTGCTCCAAGCAGATATACTACATCCATAACTAGTGGTTTCCTCATTACCAGATATACTACATCCATAACTAGTGGTTTCCTCATTACCAGATATACTACATCCATAACTAGTCGTTTCCTCATTAGCAGATATACTACATCCATAACTAGTCATTAGCAGGGATGAGTTTCTGCAACCAAATTGTGTGCTTTGCCCTCGTGCCGCAATTTTAGCAAACACAGAAAGGGGCCTATATTGGAGACCAAAAGTCGTCTGGCACACTGCTTAGAGTTTCAACAACATGAATAACTTATTTCTAGCCTACAATAATCGATGTTACTACTAATGTGAAAACAAGACAAAATATGACTATTCTTGCTCATTTTAAGGCAAATGTCAAATAATTGTAATATTCATGACAGAAGTCAATTGTTGTCCAACATCATGGCTACGCTGTTGGCATCACCTTTTACAGTGGATTACCGCTGTTGTGGGCCTTTAACCATCTGTCTGACTTTGTTGTTCACACAGGAGAGATACTTAACTATCGTGGATCCTCTGGGGAGCCTCAACAACATCATGATGCTGACGAGGCAGAGAAGAGTCTCTGCAGATCAGAACACCTCAAGAAAAACCTGCAGAGATGCACAGGGAAGAGAACTCACTGCTCCTTTGACTGTGGGAAGAGATGCACCTCATCAGGCATTAAAATGAATCAGAGAATCCACACAGGAGAGAAACCCTATAGCTGTGATCAATGTGGGAAGAGTTTTACTCAGTCAAGCAGCCTGATATCACACCAGAGAACACACACAGGAGAGAAACCTTATAACTGTGATCAATGTGGGAGGAGTTTTACTACATCTGATCATCTGACAGTACACCAGAGAACACACACAGGAGAGAAATCTTATAGCTGTGATCAATGTGGGAAGAGTTTCACTACATCAAGCATTCTGACTGTACACCAGAGAAGACACACAGGAGAAAAACCTTATAGCTGTGATCAATGTGGGAAGAGTTTTGGTCAATCTGGACATCTGACAGTGCACCAGAGAACACACACAGGAGAGAAACCTTATAGCTGTGATCAATGTGGGAAGAGTTTTGGTCAATCTGGAGATCTGACAGTGCACCAGAGAACACACACAGGAGAGAAACCTTATAGCTGTGGTAAATGTGGGAAGAGTTTTGGTCGATCTGCACATCTGACTCAACACAAGAGAACACACACAGGAGAGAAATATTTTGGCTGTGGTTAATGTGACAAGAGATACTCTGATAAAAGGCCTCTGATCAAACATCAGAAAATACATGAAGGAGTTGTTTCATGATATCAATGAAATGAAATCTCACAATGTGGAATGTTTTAACATTGTAGTAGGAGTATTTTAATGATGTCACAATGTAGAACCCTAAACGTTTGTCCCCTGTTCTATTGATTTCAACATGATATGGATATTAGCCTCAGGGGGAAAATCCAGGCTCTGAAATGGAAGAGTTACTATTTATGTGATTTAATAAAAAGTGACTAACACAAAAGGAGTTCTGTTACACTTACCACGTTGGTGACGCACAGGAATCACAATGCAACACTTCAAAATGTAGCGATCTGTTTTCTACAAGTTGTCCTCTAACCAGGGATGTACACATTATTCCCAGATTCCATGTGGTTTTTGAGCTGTTCGTTTTAACAGGATGTGCAACCTCATGTCCCTCCTCTTGCATAATTGATTTCAACATGATATCGATGAGTGATGACAAATAAGTTCCTTTGTTTAGCGACCCCTACATTTAAATGCATCACTCCAAAATGTAGCTGACTGTCTTCTGCAGGTTGTCTTCTAACCAGTGAGGTAAAATATATCTCCCATTTCCATGTGTTTTTTTAGTTGTGTTAGTTTCAACATCACGTACAACCTGATTTCCTTATTGCTACTTGTCAAAACTACAGCGTTTCTGGTGCAGTTTATAAGCTGCTTGTTTTAAAAATTACAAGTAATATGATTATTGTGGCAGATGTTTGTGTATATAGCACATGTTATGTTTACGTTTTCAATTTATCACAAACTGTTTCTGCTTATTGGTTATTGATTTGGACACTTTAAAACTGTGTTTTGACATTGGGGATATCCCATCTAGCAACATGTCATTGAAAAGACGTTGAAAATATGACTATGCAACCAAATATTTCATATTTACATTTCATGATCAGATTTAGTAATCGATTTATTGATGATATTTATTCATGCAACCAACTGACAATTTTTGGTACAATTATATTGACATTGTTGCCCTGCTTTTAAAATATCAGGGTTCATTCTCAGATGTGCCAACCCAAATGTACTAGAGCATGACATTGGGGACTGGGCCCGTTCCAACAACATGCCTATCTAGTGAACCCTGAAAAGGGAGAGAAGCTCTGCAGTGAGGTGGAAAGTTACTACGGATATTGCAGGAGTTTCCTCTTGAAATCAGACATGCGGACAACTTGGTTGCTGATTGTCTCAAGGGTGGGCAGTTAAAAAGTTTTGTGTTTAGCTAGTGCGTTGCCATGGATCACAATGTATTTTGACTGCACGTTTTTCCGTATTGGAGATGAGTTTTGTTTGGGCTCGTTCCAAGGGGACGAGAGTTCTAGAAGCTAGTGAGTTTTAGGAAGACGAGAGTTCTAGAAGCTAGTGAGTTTTAGGAAGACGAGAGTTCTAGAAGCTAGTTGGATTTAGGAAGACGAGTGTTCTAGAAGCTAGTGGGATTTAGGAAGACGAGAGTTCTAGAAGCTAGTGAGTTTTAGGAAGACGAGAGTTCTAGAAGCTAGTGAGTTTTAGGAAGACGAGTGTTCTAGAAGCTAGTGGGATTTAGGAAGACGAGAGTTCTAGAAGCTAGTGGGATTTAGGAAGACGAGAGTTCTAGAAGCTAGTGGGATTTAGGAAGACGAGAGTTCTAGAAGCTAGTGGGATTTAGGATTCTATAGAAAGAAAAAGGAGAAACAAATAATACTATTGTATATTATTATTTAGAAATACGTTTTTTTTATTGTTTTAATTGTTGACAGCCATTAGACACCATGTTTATATTGGTGAAGGTGAAGCATTGTAGTTGATTATCATGTGAAATGGAAGTTGTTTTCTGTTGGTGGTGAGCAAACTATAGGATATATTTGTTGTCTTAAGGGGGAAGGTGTTACAGGCTTTGGTTTTGAGGTTTTTCCATTTATGTTTTGAGGTTGGACGTCAGCCCGTCTAGCTCGTTAGCACGTCTAGCTCGTTAGCCCGTCTAGCTCGTTAGCACGTCTAGCTCGTTAGCCCGTCTAGCTCGTTAGCACGTCTAGCCCGTTAGCTCGTTTAGCTCGTTAGCACGTCTAGCTCCGTTAGCACGTCTAGCTCGTTAGCACGTAGGACGCACTGATTGGTGTCACCTCGTTAGTCAGTATGTGTTACACCTGTGCTGGCTTGTCCATCTCGTTAGTGGGAAGGTGTTTCACCTGAGCTGGTCCAGGTTCTATTTAAGAGTGTCTGGCCCAGTGCTCCAGTTGTCTTGATACATGTGGAGAGTCAACACCTTTAGTTGTTCCACCTTTTTGGTTTACTTCCTGTCTTTAAGTTTGGTGTGGGATTTTCTTTTGTTTGCCTCTTCTTGGGCAGATTTAGTGGGTCTCATGGTGGGTGTCTTTTAGGTCCCAGTTGTTGTTACTAGTCAACTTTCAGTGGACACCCCCATAGTGTCTTTCAGAGCCCCTCCAAAAAACATGCTTATATTTTGGGTTGGATGTTGCATCCAATTAATATTTTAATCAATGGATTTTCCTTAGAATGCTAATTCGTCTTTCAGTTGTTAATCTTATGTTTGTTGTGGTAAATATTTCTGTTTATTTTTTTCCTGTGAAGCATCCATGTCTGAAATGTGTTGTATAAATAAAGCTTGATTTGAACATATTGCAAAAGAAATTAACATAATGACTGACAATCAACAGACTCTTGCAAAACTAATACGTATCTTGGTCCATCTTATTATGAAAAAAGTATAAATTCAGTATATTTCCCACTATGTCAAAATAGTGCTGGTATGTACGTTTAGTATCACTTTTCAACCAACCCAGTGCATTTGTTGAAGATAAATGTTTAATTCAACAATATGTCAAAGGATTCAACTACTGGAAACGGACACAAACAAATGGATCAACCAGATCAATCCCACTTTTCCAGCCTGCTGAAGGCGTGGTGGAGTGGTAAACACCACCCCCGGCTCTACCAGGGGCTTGAGGTGGTCTCCCACAGCTCTGCTTATGTCATGTTCTGTGGCCTTGCTGTTCCATTTCTGACTGCCCCTGCAACACAGAAACACATTTAGTCATATTATATAAAACACTCAAAGTAATGGATATGGAGCATCTATGGCCTCAGTTACACCTGGCACCTAAATGTGACTTCTGTCATCTGATCACTCCAAGCTGCATTAGGTTCAGATCTACCAGGATGGGCATTTGACATAGTCTGGATGCAGTCAGGCCACTGAATATGCATAAGCAATGTAAAGAGATGGGGTGAATGAGTGGAAAAGTACATTTGACACAAATTACCTTCATAATATCAAAGAACAAATGTGTGTGCCTGAGGGGAAATTAACTTCATACAGCCAAGAGGGGTGAGAAATTACACCAATATCAGTGGACAATTTGCACTAATGTAAATAAACATAGATGGAACATATTCCCTTTTGCTGACGTGATGAACCGCTAAGGGGACATAAATATTTACCATCTAAACCATGTGTGACCTCTCACCTCTCTGGCTGTAGAAGTGTTCTTCCTAACCAGTCCCCCAAAACAGCGCTCTGACTGAGCTCCACCCTCACTGGGTCTTCAGAGGAGAGGAAGGCTGAGGAGGGATGGAAGGATGAATGGATCAGTCACTCAATAAAGTGTAGAGCTGCTGTCTGACAAAATCACTATTTTAGTAGTTCATTAAAGTAAATAAGGCTTTATGACTGCTGAATACCAACTATCAATCACTTAGATCATGTATTTCTAGGTAGAGATACATCCTTGGGACGTCCCTAGCCCGTTGAAGTTGACATTTAAAATGGTTAAGGTAGGGGTTAAGGTTAGGGTTTAGGATAGGGATGTCCCAAGGATCCCAGAAAGCATTGACCATCGTGCATTATTCTGTCTCTTTTACATAGCAGGTGTAAAATAAACACAGACAAGACAAGTAGGCACGCAGTGCATTATGGTCATTGTAGTTTAAAAATAGCATCTAATTATGTAGGGTGACCATACGTCCTCTTTTTCCCGGACATGTCCTCTTTTTGGACCAAAAAAAATGCGTCCGGCCGGGATTTCTAAATCTCCCAAAATGTCCGGGATTCGGCTTTTGCTTCCTACAGTCGCCATTCATTGTGTGCGTTTTGGGGGTTTTGCATTGCTTTGACCTTTTTCAAGTGCTCGTACTAAGACCGAAACAATTGTTAACGCTGTGATAGCACCACATTCTGTCGACATAGCTCAGAAAGCACTAGAAGACATACCTTACTGTGGTGTTTCTACTGCTTATTCAGTATTTTGATTGGAAGAATGGTGGCGTGCAAAGTAAATTAGTTGAAGTTAAAAACACTCCAAATGAGACAGCTGATACGATCGCGCAATACATCAAAGAAACACTGGAAAATAATGGGATTTTTTCCAAATATATTGCATTTACAGTAGGGTGACCATACGTCCTCTTTTTCCCGGACATGTCCTCTTTTTGGAAAACTAAAATTTGGTCACCCTAAATTATGCCAATCTGTATGTGGGGTTGTTAGAGAAGAATGTGATTGTCAGCCCTAACAATCCATTCTAGCAGCTCATCAGGCTCTGAAAAAGTCTTCATTGATGACGTGTTCCATCTATTCCAGGGGACAGCAGAGGAACTTCATCGATTCCACTCCTTCATCAATACAAGCAGTGAACATCTGAAATTCACCCTCACCTTTGATGCGCATGAAACAAGTTACCCGATGGTTGGACAATACTTTTCTCGTTAATCATCTTAAATACTTAAACTGGAAATCAACCAATCCTCCATTGTTAACGCAGTGGAAAGGTCAAATGCTTTATTATCTACACATGTAAAGTGGGTGAGACGGAGAGAAATAAAATGGTTAGGTTATGGTAAAGTTTATAAAAGATCAAATAAAATATTTTTCCCAAAAATTGTTTTAAGTCCCAATGCAAAGTTACACCTCACTGTTCTATTTTTGGAGTTATTACATAAAACCAATCAGAATTCAGAAGAATGATAAAGGCAGGTGTGATGTAATATGGAAGACCGGTCTATTCCCTGTGATGTAAACAACAACAGAAAGAACTTCAAATTAAACCAATCGTTTAAACCAACGTTTTGGAAATACATAACGCTATCTAACCAAATATCAAAGAATGTTAGCTATATGCAGTTATCTTAGCCAGCCAGCTAACATTAGCTAGTTGGCCAACCAGCTATTAGCCTAACCAGCGCAGCCAATCAGCACGGCTATGGTCAGCGAGCTGGAGCTATTAGCCTAACCAGCGCAGCCAATCAGCACGGCTATGGTCAGCGAGCTGGAGCTATTAGCCTAACCAGCGCAGCCAATCAGCACGGCTATGGTCAGCGAGCTGGAGCTATTAGCCTAACCAGCGCAGCCAATCAGCACGGCTATGGTCAGCGAGCTGGAGCCCAACTAATGGAGACCAGTTAGAACCCAACTAACAAAACCCAACTAAAACATGACTGCAGATCAGAAGAGACATACAGAATGATGGCAGGGAAAATCACAGCATTTAGAACAGACACATTTTATACGTAGCAGCATAGCCTTTATGTCATTATTATAGATGGTATCCCACACCGTAGCAGCATAGCCTTTATGTCATTATTATAGATGACATCCCACACCGTAGCAGCATAGCCTTTATGTCATTATTATAGATGGTATCCCACACCGTAGCAGCATAGCCTTTATGTCATTATTATAGATGACACACCGTAGCAGCATAGCCTTTATGTCATTATTATAGATGGTATCCCACACCGTAGCAGCATAGCCTTTATGTCATTATTATAGATGGTATCCCACACCGTAGCAGCATAGCCTTTATGTCATTATTATAGATGACACACCGTAGCAGCATAGCCTTTATGTCATTATTATAGATGACATCCCACACCGTAGCAGCATAGCCTTTATGTCATTATTATAGATGGTATCCCACACCGTAGCAGCACAGCCTTTATGTCATTATTATAGATGGTATCCCACACCGTAGCAGCATAGCCTTTATGTCATTATTATAGATGACATCCCACACCGTAGCAGCATAGCCTTTATGTCATTATTATAGATGACACACCGTAGCAGCATAGCCTTTATGTCATTATTATAGATGGTATCCCACACCGTAGCAGCATAGCCTTTATGTCATTATTATAGATGGTATCCCACACCGTAGCAGCATAGCCTTTATGTCATTATTATAGATGGTATCCCACACCATAGCAGCATAGCCTTTATGTCATTATTATAGATGGTATCCCACACCGTAGCAGCATAGCCTTTATGTCATTATTATAGATGACATCCCACACCGTAGCAGCATAGCCTTTATGTCATTATTATAGATGGTATCCCACACCGTAGCAGCATAGCCTTTATGTCATTATTATAGATGGTATCCCACACCGTAGCAGCATAGCCTTTATGTCATTATTATAGATGACATCCCACACCGTAGCAGCATAGCCTTTATGTCATTATTATAGATGGTATCCCACACCGTAGCAGCATAGCCTTTATGTCATTATTATAGATGACATCCCACACCGTAGCAGCATAGCCTTTATGTCATTATTATAGATGGTATCCCACACCGTAGCAGCATAGCCTTTATGTCATTATTATAGATGGTATCCCACACCGTAGCAGCATAGCCTTTATGTCATTATTATAGATGGTATCCCACACCGTAGCAGCATAGCCTTTATGTCATTATTATAGATGGTATCCCACACCGTAGCAGCATAGCCTTTATGTCATTATTATAGATGACATCCCACACCGTAGCAGCATAGCCTTTATGTCATTATTATAGATGGTATCCCACACCGTAGCAGCATAGCCTTTATGTCATTATTATAGATGACATCCCACACCGTAGCAGCATAGCCTTTATGTCATTATTATAGATGGTATCCCACACCGTAGCAGCATAGCCTTTATGTCATTATTATAGATGGTATCCCACACCGTAGCAGCATAGCCTTTATGTCATTATTATAGATGGTATCCCACACCGTAGCAGCACAGCCTTTATGTCATTATTATAGATGGTATCCCACACCGTAGCAGCATAGCCTTTATGTCATTATTATAGATGGTATCCCACACCGTAGCAGCATAGCCTTTATGTCATTATTATAGATGACACACCGTAGCAGCATAGCCTTTATGTCATTATTATAGATGGTATCCCACACCGTAGCAGCACAGCCTTTATGTCATTATTATAGATGGTATCCCACACCGTAGCAGCATAGCCTTTATGTCATTATTATAGATGACATCCCACACCGTAGCAGCATAGCCTTTATGTCATTATTATAGATGACATCCCACACCGTAGCAGCATAGCCTTTATGTCATTATTATAGATGGTATCCCACACCGTAGCAGCATAGCCTTTATGTCATTATTATAGATGACACACCATAGCAGCATAGCCTTTATGTCATTATTATAGATGGTATCCCACACCGTAGCAGCATAGCCTTTATGTCATTATTATAGATGGTATCCCACACCGTAGCAGCACAGCCTTTATGTCATTATTATAGATGACATCCCACACCGTAGCAGCATAGCCTTTATGTCATTATTATAGATGGTATCCCACACCGTAGCAGCATAGCCTTTATGTCATTATTATAGATGGTATCCCACACCGTAGCAGCATAGCCTTTATGTCATTATTATAGATGACATCCCACACCGTAGCAGCATAGCCTTTATGTCATTATTATAGATGGTATCCCACACCGTAGCAGCATAGCCTTTATGTCATTATTATAGATGACATCCCACACCGTAGCAGCATAGCCTTTATGTCATTATTATAGATGACATCCCACACCGTAGCAGCATAGCCTTTATGTCATTATTATAGATGGTATCCCACACCGTAGCAGCATAGCCTTTATGTCATTATTATAGATGGTATCCCACACCGTAGCAGCATAGCCTTTATGTCATTATTATAGATGGTATCCCACACCGTAGCAGCATAGCCTTTATGTCATTATTATAGATGACATCCCACACCGTAGCAGCATAGCCTTTATGTCATTATTATAGATGGTATCCCACACCGTAGCAGCATAGCCTTTATGTCATTATTATAGATGACATCCCACACCGTAGCAGCATAGCCTTTATGTCATTATTATAGATGACATCCCACACCGTAGCAGCACAGCCTTTATGTCATTATTATAGATGGTATCCCACACCGTAGCAGCATAGCCTTTATGTCATTATTATAGATGGTATCCCACACCGTAGCAGCATAGCCTTTATGTCATTATTATAGATGACATCCCACACCGTAGCAGCATAGCCTTTATGTCATTATTATAGATGACATCCCACACCGTAGCAGCATAGCCTTTATGTCATTATTATAGATGGTATCCCACACCGTAGCAGCATAGCCTTTATGTCATTATTATAGATGGTATCCCACACCGTAGCAGCATAGCCTTTATGTCATTATTATAGATGGTATCCCACACCGTAGCAGCACAGCCTTTATGTCATTATTATAGATGGTATCCCACACCGTAGCAGCATAGCCTTTATGTCATTATTATAGATGACATCCCACACCGTAGCAGCATAGCCTTTATGTCATTATTATAGATGACATCCCACACCGTAGCAGCACAGCCTTTATGTCATTATTATAGATGACATCCCACACCGTAGCAGCATAGCCTTTATGTCATTATTATAGATGGTATCCCACACCGTAGCAGCATAGCCTTTATGTCATTATTATAGATGACATCCCACACCGTAGCAGCATAGCCTTTATGTCATTATTATAGATGACATCCCACACCGTAGCAGCATAGCCTTTATGTCATTATTATAGATGACATCCCACACCGTAGCAGCATAGCCTTTATGTCATTATTATAGATGGCATCCCACACCGTAGCAGCATAGCCTTTATGTCATTATTATAGATGGTATCCCACACCGTAGCAGCATAGCCTTTATGTCATTATTATAGATGGTATCCCACACCGTAGCAGCATAGCCTTTATGTCATTATTATAGATGGTATCCCACACCGTAGCAGCATAGCCTTTATGTCATTATTATAGATGACATCCCACACCGTAGCAGCATAGCCTTTATGTCATTATTATAGATGACATCCCACACCGTAGCAGCATAGCCTTTATGTCATTATTATAGATGGTATCCCACACCGTAGCAGCATAGCCTTTATGTCATTATTATAGATGGTATCCCACACCGTAGCAGCATAGCCTTTATGTCATTATTATAGATGACATCCCACACCGTAGCAGCATAGCCTTTATGTCATTATTATAGATGACGTCCCACACTGTAGCAGCATAGCCTTTATGTCATTATTATAGATGACATCCCACACCGTAGCAGCATAGCCTTTATGTCATTATTATAGATGACATCCCACACCGTAGCAGCATAGCCTTTATGTCATTATTATAGATGACATCCCACACCGTAGCAGCATAGCCTTTATGTCATTATTATAGATGACATCCCACACCGTAGCAGCATAGCCTTTATGTCATTATTATAGATGACGTCCCACACTGTAGCAGCATAGCCTTTATGTCATTATTATAGATGACATCCCACACCGTAGCAGCATAGCCTTTATGTCATTATTATAGATGACATCCCACACCGTAGCAGCATAGCCTTTATGTCATTATTATAGATGACATCCCACACCGTAGCAGCATAGCCTTTATGTCATTATTATAGATGACATCCCACACCGTAGCAGCATAGCCTTTATGTCATTATTATAGATGACATCCCACACCGTAGCAGCATAGCCTTTATGTCATTATTATAGATGACATCCCACACCATAGCAGCATAGCCTTTATGTCATTATTATAGATGACATCCCACACCGTAGCAGCACAGCCTTTATGTCATTATTATAGATGGTATCCCACACCGTAGCAGCACAGCCTTTATGTCATTATTATAGATGACATCCCACACCGTAGCAGCATAGCCTTTATGTCATTATTATAGATGACATCCCACACCGTAGCAGCATAGCCTTTATGTCATTATTATAGATGGTATCCCACACCGTAGCAGCATAGCCTTTATGTCATTATTATAGATGACGTCCCACACCGTAGCAGCATAGCCTTTATGTCATTATTATAGATGGTATCCCACACCGTAGCAGCATAGCCTTTATGTCATTATTATAGATGACATCCCACACCGTAGCAGCATAGCCTTTATGTCATTATTATAGATGGTATCCCACACCGTAGCAGCACAGCCTTTATGTCATTATTATAGATGACATCCCACACCGTAGCAGCATAGCCTTTATGTCATTATTATAGATGACATCCCACACCGTAGCAGCACAGCCTTTATGTCATTATTATAGATGGTATCCCACACCGTAGCAGCATAGCCTTTATGTCATTATTATAGATGGTATCCCACACCGTAGCAGCATAGCCTTTATGTCATTATTATAGATGACATCCCACACCGTAGCAGCATAGCCTTTATGTCATTATTATAGATGACGTCCCACACCGTAGCAGCATAGCCTTTATGTCATTATTATAGATGACATCCCACACCGTAGCAGCATAGCCTTTATGTCATTATTATAGATGGTATCCCACACCGTAGCAGCACAGCCTTTATGTCATTATTATAGATGGTATCCCACACCGTAGCAGCATAGCCTTTATGTCATTATTATAGATGGTATCCCACACCGTAGCAGCATAGCCTTTATGTCATTATTATAGATGGTATCCCACACCGTAGCAGCATAGCCTTTATGTCATTATTATAGATGACATCCCACACCGTAGCAGCATAGCCTTTATGTCATTATTATAGATGACATCCCACACCGTAGCAGCATAGCCTTTATGTCATTATTATAGATGACATCCCACACCGTAGCAGCATAGCCTTTATGTCATTATTATAGATGGTATCCCACACCGTAGCAGCATAGCCTTTATGTCATTATTATAGATGGTATCCTACACCGTAGCAGCATAGCCTTTATGTCATTATTATAGATGGTATCCCACACCGTAGCAGCATAGCCTTTATGTCATTATTATAGATGACATCCCACACCGTAGCAGCATAGCCTTTATGTCATTATTATAGATGGTATCCCACACCGTAGCAGCATAGCCTTTATGTCATTATTATAGATGGTGTCCCACACCGTAGCAGCATAACCTTTATGTCATTATTATAGATGGTATCCCACACCGTAGCAGCATAGCCTTTATGTCATTATTATAGATGACATCCCACACCGTAGCAGCATAGCCTTTATGTCATTATTATAGATGGTATCCCACACCGTAGCAGCATAGCCTTTATGTCATTATTATAGATGACATCCCACACCGTAGCAGCATAGCCTTTATGTCATTATTACACAGGAAGGAGCAATGGATGGATAGTTCATTTATTTCCAAAGCTGCAATGATGGGACACACACAGTATGGATGAATGATCAGTAGTGACGGGATATAAATAGCACTCCCACAGCAATTCTCCATAAATCTGCCCTATAATATACTAACAAAAAACAATCAAGATGTCTGTCAAAGTTATTGTGATCATATAGTGGATTTAACAATTCCTACTAATTTCTAATTTACTATAATAAAATAAATACATAGTTTCCATGTGTAATCTCATATTCACAACATCAGAATAAACTGTCATCCATTTTAGTATCAAAATATATCAAATTAACCTGAAATATTACTCAATGTCCCCCTCTGGTGGTGAAGAAGTATAATCCACCTAAACTAACAGAACCGGGCTGATAAACTGGCTGGTGTTCATGAGTTTATAAAACATATACTTTATACATGTCATAAATTACCTGCATTGATGAGACACACAGTGTGGATGAATGATCAGGATATAAATAGCACTCCTAAAGAAGATGCAGTGAGGATGAATGATCAGGATATAAATAGCACTCCTAAAGAAGATGCAGTGTGGATGAATGATCAGGATATAAATAGCACTCCTAAAGAAGATGCAGTGTGGATGAATGATCAGGATATAAATAGCACTCCTAAAGAAGATGCATTTTCCAGTTTGCTACCAACTTGATAGAGGGAACTTTAGCATAAAACCCACATGGAAAACTGAGATTCGGCAAATAACATATAAAGAGAGGCCAAACCAACAACAGAAGTTACTAAAACATAAATTGCTAATTTATGATGTAAAAGGTGGATTTTATGATGTAATGTCAACTTTATACATTTCTATCCCAGGACCACCCAATTTTCAAATTCTCCATAAATCTGCTGTGGGTTACCCAGAATCACATTGGGTTACCCAGAATCACATCCTTTATCACTGACTGTAATGTAAACACACAAACAGCGATTTAAGGTACTGCATCTCAGTGCTAGAGGTGTCACTACAGACCCTGGTTCAAAACTAGGCTGTATCATAACAGGCTGTGACAGGGAGTCCCATAGGGCAGCGCACAGTAGCCCAGCATCGTCTGGGTTAGGGTTTGGCAGGGGTAGGTCGGTCATTGTAAATAATAATTTGTTCTTAGCTGGCTTGCCTGGTTAAATAATGGTTAAATACATTTTTTAAATGTAACTTCATTACACCGTTACACTGGCATACAAACTCGGTAGCATAGAGTTGATAATACATATGACGTTGGGAAATAGTGCATTGTGGGGTTTGTAGAAGATTTCCCGAAATAAGTTAATACATTTGTAATAACGCAAAAACATAACTGTTTGTACTTATAGGGAACCATATCGTGACTACAACTAGCTTACTAAGTCTTTAACCACACTGTGTTGTTACGCTGGTGAGTAAAAACTCATGCTTCCTACACTTTAACTTTTTGTCTGAAAATAAAGTATACATTTTACTCTACTGCGTTACCCACTCCAGTCAGCAGATGGCGGTGTAGGAATTTAAGGCAATGCTGTTGGTGTGACGTATAATCTAGTGGACGGAACGCTTCTTTCAACAGCAGCAACAGTTATTCAGCCACCTCTGTAGCTTGTAGACAAAATAGCCGAACCAATAAAGCTCTTTAGGCGTTTTCGTGTATATTAGCCACAGTGTTTTAAACCACTTCTGTCGTCTAGTTAGTTATCCGATTTAGTTTCATATTTACGGTGTTGTTATTATTCAGCTAGCGGGCTGGTTAAATTAGCATTAGCCTAGCTAGCTAACATCTCCGACCATGCGCTCACAAAGCTACTCTCCTCCTGTTAAAGAAGATGAGGCCTGCTGGACGGAGAAAGAAGCTCTCGTCAAAGAGGAGGAGGAAGAGGAGGCTGTTACAATACAAAAACAAGTAGAGGGTGAGGCTGTTACCGTGAAAGAAGAAGAGAAAGACACGTTCAGAGTGAAAGAGGAGGAGGATGTTACAGTAAAAGAAGAGGAAGACACGTTCAGAGTGAAGGAGGAGGAGGATGCAGTTTATGGAGTGAAAGAGGAGATGACTGTCACATCGAAGAAGGAAGAAGAGGAAGAAACTGTATATCTGGGCCCGGTTTCCCAAGGGCATCATAAGGCATCCAATGGTTCTAACGATGAACGGGCCCTGATTAACACTCGTAAGTACTGTTTTAAAAACAGAGGCACAAACTCTACACTTGTTAAACTGAGGTGTTAAAGGGGAAATCTGTAATTGCTACATCCATTTTTTTTTCTTTAAAATTATTTAATTATAGCCATTGGTTCTTGAAGAATATAACACATGCCTCATGAGCTTAGTTCAACTGTTGTACCCCATCAGAACCCCAAATAAGCTTTTTTTTACTCCAATGTTTAGAAACAATGTAATCAACACTGTATAGCCTCAACATGGTTAAAACTATAATGTTGATATTATGGATGGTCAGTCCTTGCATCCATAGGTCTGTCTGTCTGTAGTTACATTTCTCCAACCCCATAATCATCTTATTACCAAAACAGTGGTGGAATTACAGCTTTGTTATTGTTTGGACTGCAGATTGGTTGGTTGATTGTGTGGCTTTTTTAAAGGGGCAACCTAGTTTTAAAACAGAAACAAAATGGCTGCTCAGAGACTTGAGCTGTGTTCGAATACTCATACTAACCATACTATATATTATGCTTATTTGTCATAGTGTGGATATAGTTAGTATGCCAAAAGTTCCCGGATGTGGTACTACAGTCGCCAAAATACGAAGTATATATGCAGAGGACACTATTTCTGTGCTTTTAGGGCCCCTGTGGCTCAGTTGGTAGAGCATGGTGTTTGCAACGCCAGCATGGTGGGTTCGATTCCCACGGGGGGCCAGTACAAAAAAAATGCATGAAATGTATGCATTCACTACTGTAAGTCGCTCTGGATAAGAGTGTCTGCTAAATGACTAAAATGTAAAAAAAAAAATAAAAAAAATAATGCAATTCTTCAGGAAATGGGCGGGGCTTGAACTATTTTCAGATTTGAAAAAAAAATTGGAAAATATGCAGCCGAAGTCCGACGAGAGAGTGGATACAAATGAACTGCTTTAACTAATTATGACAAATGTTAAGAGAATGTTGAGCAATGTAACGATATGTTGGCTACGTTATCCTTACAAACCGCATAGCATATCTTTACAGCAGTATGTACCAGTATGTTAGCTAGCTACGCTGTCCTTATGAACCACATAGCATATCTTTACAGCAGTATGTACCAGTATGTTAGCTAGCTACGCTGTCCTTATGAACCACATAGCATATCTTTACAGCAGTATGTACCAGTATGTCAGCTACAGTTGAAGTCAGAAGTTTACATACACTTAGGTTGGAGTCATCAAAACTTGTTTTTCAATCACTCCACAAATTGTTTGATAACAAACTATAGTTTTGACAAGTCGGTTAGGACATCTACTTTGTGCATGACACAAGTAGTTTTTCCAACAATTGTTTACAGATAATTTCACTTATAATTCACTGTATCACAATTCCAGTGGGTCAGAAGTTTACATACACTAAGTTGACTGTGCCTTTAATGTTGGGGATAGGGGACAGTATTGAGAATTTTGAAAAAAATATGTGCCCATTTTTAACTGCCTCCTACACCAACTCAGAAGCTAGGATATGCATATTATTGTTCAGGTTTGGATAGAAAACACTCTGAATTTTCTAAAACTGTTTGAATGGTGTCTGTAAGTATAACAGAACTCATATGGCAGTCAAAACCCTGAGACAAATTCTGACAGGAAGTGGATACCTGATGTGTTGAATTACTTTTAAGCCTATGCCATTGAAACACACAGGGGCTTATTAATCATTGAGCACTTCCTATGGCTTCCACTAGATGTCACCAGTCTTTACAAAGTGGTTTGAGTCTTCTACTATGAAAACTGACCGAACAAGAGACTTGGAACGTTGGTCATAAGCGGATGGCCGATACTACTCTGGCGCGCGAGTGCATGTTGGGTACCCTCGTTCCAATACGTTTTAAAAGAGAATGCAATCGTCCGCCTTGAATATTATTGAAGTTCTGATTGAAAAAGGCCCTAACGTTTTATGCTATACAACGTTTGACATGTTTGAACGAACGTACATAATTTTTTTTCCCTCTTTGGTGAAGACATGTCCGGCGGGCGACGTTCATGTTTTTGAGTAGCCTACAGGACGCGCTAACAACACGGAGCTTTTTGGACATAAATTATGAGCTTTTTAGAACAAAACTACATTTGTTATGGACCTGGGATTTCTGGAAGTGCCTTCTGATGAAGATAATCAAAGGTAAGGGAATATTTACATAGTATTTTTGATTTTAGATCTCTCCAACATGGCGCCTAGTCTGTATCGCCAAGCCTATTTTTCTGAGCGCAGTACTCAGATTATTGCAAAGTGTGATTTCCCAGTAAGGTTATTTTTAAATCTGGCAATGCCGTGGCGTTCACGAGTGTCACGTCCTGACCATATACTTAGGTTTTTTTGTATTATATTTGGTCAGGACGTGGCAGTTATGTTTGGTTATGGTATAGTGGGGTTGTGAGTGTTGGGGTAGGTTCTAGGTTAGGTATTTCTATGTGGAGTTTGGTGAGTGTATGTCTGTTGGGTTAATTGGGGTTGGGACTCTCAGTTGAAGGCAGGTGTTGTCTATCTGCCTTTGATTGAGAGTCCCATATAGTGGGGTGTGTTTGTGTTTGATTTTTGTGGGTAATTGTAATTTTGCACTGTGTTTCGTTTCACCTGTGAAACTGTCACCTTTCTCCTCTGCGTGTTTATTTTGTTTTGTCGTTTCCATCTAAAATAAATATGATGTGGAACAGTCAACCTGCTGCGTATTGGTCATCGAGTGATTTCGACATATCTTCCGATGAGGGAGAATACGAGGAACGTGACAGAATTACCCACCAACAACGGACCAAGCAGCAGAGGAAGGAGCAGCACAAGGAGAGGCACCAGGAGAAAAGCTATCTGGAGTCATGGACTTGGGAGGAAATCCTGGACGGGAAAGGACCATGGACTCAAGCTGGCGATTATCGCCGCCCACAGTGGGAGATCGAGGCGGCGAGAGCTGAGAGGCGCTGGTATGAGGAGAGGGAGCGCAACGGACACGGGAGGCAGCCCCACAATTTTTTTGGGGGGGGGCACACGGGGAGATTGGCGGAGTCAGGTGGTAGACCTAAGCCAACTCCCCGTGCTTACCGGAAGCAGCGTGGTACTGGTAAGACACCGTGTTATGCTGTGGAGCGCACGGTGTCCCCAGTGCGCGTTCAAAGCCCGGTGCGCTACATACCAGCCCCCCGCAAGTGCCATGCGAGTGCAGGCATCGAGCCAGGGCGGATGGTGCCAGCTCAGCGCGTCTGGTCTCCAGTGCGCCTCCTCGGTCCAGGTTATCCTGCGCCGGCGTTGCGCACTGTGTCTCCAGAGCGCTGGGAGGGTCCAGTTCGCCCAATGCCTGCTCTCCGCCCGTGCCGGGCCAAAGTGGGCATTCAGCCTGGAGTGTGGGTAAAGAGTGTCCGTACCAGAACTCCAGTGCTCCCCCACAGCCCGGTTTATCCTGTGCCTCCTCCTCGGACCAGGCCTCCAGTGGGTCTCCCCATCCTGGTTCATCCTGTGCCACCTCCCAGGACCAGGCCTTCAGTGGGTCTCCCCAGCCTGGTGAGTCCTGTGCCACCTCCCAGGACCAGGCCTTCAGTGGGTCTCCCCATCCTGGTCCGTCCTGTGCCACCTCCTCGGACCAGGCCTCCAGTGGGTCTCCCCATCCTGGTTCATCCTGTGCCACCTCCCAGGACCAGGCCTTCAGTGGGTCTCCCCATCCTGGTTCATCCTGTGCCACCTCCCAGGACCAGGCCTCCAGTGGGTCTCCCCATCCTGGTCCGTCCTGTGCCACCTCCCAGGACCAGGCCTTCAGTGGGTCTCCCCAGCCTGGTGAGTCCTGTGCCACCTCCCAGGACCAGGCCTTCAGTGGGTCTCCCCAGCCTGGTGAGTCCTGTGCCACCTCCCAGGACCAGGCCTTCAGTGGGTCTCCCCATCCTGGTCCGTCCTGTGCCACCTCCTCGGACCAGGCCTCCAGTGGGTCTCCCCATCCTGGTTCATCCTGTGCCACCTCCCAGGACCAGGCCTTCAGTGGGTCTCCCCAGCCTGGTGAGTCCTGTGCCACCTCCCAGGACCAGGCCTTCAGTGGGTCTCCCCATCCTGGTTCATCCTGTGCCACCTCCCAGGACCAGGCCTCCAGTGGGTCTCCCCATCCTGGTCCGTCCTGTGCCACCTCCTCGGACCAGGCCTCCAGTGGGTCTCCCCATCCTGGTTCATCCTGTGCCACCTCCCAGGACCAGGCCTTCAGTGGGTCTCCCCAGCCTGGTGAGTCCTGTGCCTGTGCCCAGGGCCAGGCATCCATCATGTCTCCCCAGCCTGGTGAATCCTGGGTCAGGGCCGTCGGAGGATCCGACACCGGGGTGCGGACCAGAGTATCCGACAACCTCTTGCGACCCGGGACTGAGGGGAGCTGCCTGTGACCCAGAACCGGGTGAGTCTGGTCACAATTCTAAAATAAAGTTGATTAACTATGACTGTGATGATTCTGCCTACAACCCAGAACCGAAGGAGTCTGCTTACAGCCTGGGACCGACGGAGTCGGCCCACGAACCAGAACCAAAGAAGTCTGCCTACTGTCCTAAGCCCAACAGGTCTGTCTACGGTCTGTTGGACAGTAGGCCAGAACCGGAGCCACCTCCAATATAGGTGGGTTGGGGAGGGGGGGTGTAGCACTGTGCCGTCGTTGACGGCAGCCACCCTCCCTTCCCTCCCTTTAGTTAGGAGGTTAATTGTGTGTTGTTTTTTTTTTTGTTTTGTTTTTTTCTGTTGGTTTTGTGCATTCAGTGTATGCACCTTTAGGGGGGGGTAATGTCACGTCCTGACCATATACTTAGGTTTTTTTGTATTATATTTGGTCAGGACGTGGCAGTTATGTTTGGTTATGGTATAGTGGGGTTGTGAGTGTTGGGGTAGGTTCTAGGTTAGGTATTTCTATGTGGAGTTTGGTGAGTGTATGTCTGTTGGGTTAATTGGGGTTGGGACTCTCAGTTGAAGGCAGGTGTTGTCTATCTGCCTTTGATTGAGAGTCCCATATAGTGGGGTGTGTTTGTGTTTGATTTTTGTGGGTAATTGTAATTTTTGCACTGTGTTTCGTTTCACCTGTGAAACTGTCACCTTTCTCCTCTGCGTGTTTATTTTGTTTTGTCGTTTCCATCTAAAATAAATATGATGTGGAACAGTCAACCTGCTGCGTATTGGTCATCGAGTGATTTCGACATATCTTCCGATGAGGGAGAATACGAGGAACGTGACAACGAGATGTTAATCTATAATTCTTTGAATGAAAATATAATATTTTACCAATGGTTTCGAATAGTAATTATTTAATTTGTTGTGCTGATTGACTGGCGGTATTGGAGGGAAAATATTTTCTCAACATCAACGCCATTGTAAAATGCTGTTTTTGGATATAAATATGAACTTGATAGAACAAAAAATGCATGTATTGTCTAACATAATGTTCTAGGAGTGTCATCTGATGAAGATTGTCAAAGGTTAGTGCATAATTTTAGCTGGTTTTCTGCTTTTGGTTACGCCTGTCTTTGCATTGAAAATAGCTGTATGTAATGTTTTGTCAATGTACTGTCCTAACATAATCTAACTTTATGCTTTCGCCGTAAAGCCTTTTTGAAATCGGACAACGTGGTTAGATTAAGGAGATGTTTATCTTTCAAAGGGTGTAAGATAGTTGTATGTTTGAGAAATTTGAATTATGACATTTAATTGTTTTCAAATTTGGCGCCCTTGATATTTCACCTGCTGTTGATAGGGTGTACCAGGGGTGGGACGCTTGCTAGTAAAACTAAATGTATGCTCTTCAACTGATCGCTGCCCGCACCCGCCCGTCCAGCATCACTACTCTGGACGGTTCTGACTTAGAATATGTGGACAACTATAAATACCTAGGTATCTGGTTAGACTGTAAACTCTCCTTCCAGACTAACATTAAGCATTTCCAATCCAAAATTAAATCTAGCATCGGCTTCCTATTTCGCAACAAAGCCTCCTTCACTCACGCTGCCAAACATACCCTCGTAAAACTGGCTATCCTACCGATCCTTGACTTCGGCGATGTCATTTTCAAAATAGCCTCCAACACTCTACTCATCAAACTGGATGCAGTCTATCACAGTGCCATCCGTTTTGTCACCAAAGTCCCATATACCACCCACCACTGCACCCTGTATGCTCTCGTCGGCTGGCCCTCGCTACATATTCGTCGCCAAACCCATTGGCTCCAGGTCATCTACAAGTCTTTGCTAGGCCGCCTTAACTCAGCTCACTGGTCACCATAGCAACACCCACCCATAGCACGCGCTCCAGGAGGTATATCTCACTGGTCATCCCCAAAGCCAACACCTACTTTGGCCGCATTTCCTTCCAGTTCTCTGCTGCCAATGACTGGAACAAATTGCAAAAATCGCTGGAGTTGGAGACTTATATCTCCCTCACTAACTTTAAGCATCAGCTATCTGAGCAGTTTACCGATCGCTGCAGCTGTACACAGCCCATCTGTAAATAGTCCATCCAACTGCCTACCTCATCCCCATGTTTTTATTGACTTTTTTTGCTCTTTTGCACACCAGTATTTCTACTTGAACATCTATCACTCCAGTGCTAAATTGTAATTACTTCACTACTATGGTCTATTTATTGCCTTGCCTCCGTACTCCATTTGCACACACTGTATATAGATTTTTCTATTGTGTTATTGACTGTTCGTTTGTTTATCCCACGTGTAACTCTGTTGTTTTTGTCGCACTGCTTTGCTTTATCTTGGCCAGGTCACAGTTGTAAATGAGAACTTGTTCTCAACTGGCCTTCCTGGTTAAACAAAGGTGAAATCTTAACTTTATTGACAACACCCAAATGGATACTGTCATTAACGCGGTTCTTCAATAATTACACATAACTTATAATACTGTAGCAAATAATATATTAAACATTACATTCAAACGAGCCTTACAATTATAATCTAAAGTAGTGTGAAATGAACTCATAAGCAACCTGGTAATGGAGGTTACTTCCCTCAGTTACCCCCATTCACTTTCAGAATACATTGTGAAAAACTAAAATCTTTGCTCACCATTTTTGCTCCAGGCAGATATAGTACATCCATAACTATCGGTTTCCTCATTAGCAGGGAGGAGTTTCTGCAATCAAATTGCCCTCGTGCCGCAATTTTAGCAAACACAGAAAGGGGCCTATATTGGAGACCAAAAGTCGTCTGGCACACTGCTTAGAGGTTCAACAACATGAATATCTTATTTCTAGCCTACAATCATCAATGTTACTACTAATGTGAAAACAAGACAAAATATGACTCTTCTTGCTCATTATAACCTCTATGGGCTAGGCGGGACGAATTCGTCCCACCTACGTAACAGCCACTTGAAGCCTGTGGCGCGATTTTCAAAACCTTAAAAATCCTATTACTTCAATTTCTCAAACATATGACTATTTTACAGCTATTTAAAGACAAGACTCTCGTTAATCTAACCACACTGTCCGATTTCAAAAAGGCTTTACAACGAAAGCAAAACATTAGATTATGTCAGCAGAGTACCAAGCCAGAAATAATCAGACACCCATTTTTCAAGCTAGCATATAATGTCACAAAAACCCAGAAGACAGCTAAATGCAGCACTAACCTTTGATGATCTTCATCAGATGACAACCCTAGGACATTATGTTATACAATACATGCATGTTTTGTTCAATCAAGTTCATATTTATATCAAAAAACAGCTTTTTACATTAGCATGTGATGTTCAGAACTAGCATACCCCCCCCCCCCCCCCGCAAACTTCCGGGGAATTCGCTAACATTTTACTAAATTACTCACGATAAACGTTCACAAAAAGCATAACAATTATTTTAAGAATTATAGATACAGACCTCCTCTATGCACTCGATATGTCCGATTTTAAAATAGCTTGTCGGTGAAAGCACATTTTGCAATATTCTAAGTACATAGCCCAGGCATCACGGGCTAGCTATTTAGACACCCGGCAGGTTTAGCGCTCACCAATATCAGCTTTACTATTATAAAAGTTTGATTACCTTTTGTTGTCTTCGTCAGAATGCACTCCCAGGACTGCTACTTCAATAACAAATGTTGGTTTGGTCCAAAATAATCCATCGTTATATCCGAATAGCGGCGTTTTGTTCGTGCGTCCCAGACACTATCTGAAAGGGTAAATAAGGGTCGCACGCATGGCGCAATTCGTGACAAAAAAAATCTAAATATTCCATTACCGTACTTCGAAGCATGTCAACCGCTGTTTAAAATCCATTTTTATGCCATTTTTCTCGTAGAAAAGCGATAATATTCCGACCGGGAATGTCCATTTAGCTAAACTGAGGAAAGTAAACAAAGCTTTCGGTCGACGCGGGCACGAGCCTGAGTCTCACAGTACTGTAACCAGCCACTACCCAAACGAGCTACTTTTTTTTCAGCCAGAGCCTGCAAAGCCACGATTCAGCTTTTTACCGCCTTCTGCGACCCTATGGCAGCCGTAGGAAGTGTCACGGGACAGCTAAGATCCTCACTCTTCAATAAACAGAGACAAGAAGAACGACACCTTGTCAGACAGGCCACTTCCTGCATGAAACCTTCTCAGTTTTTTGCCTGCCAAATGAGTTCTGTTATACTCACAGACACCATTCAAACAGTTTTAGAAACTTTAGGGTGTTTTCTATCCATATGTAATAAGTATATGCATATTCTAGTTACTGGGTAGGAGTGGTAACCAGATTAAATCGGGTACGTTTTTTATCCAGCCGTGAAAATACTGCCCCCTAGCCATAACAGGTTAAGACAATTGTCAAATAATTTTAACATTCATTACAGATATCAATTGTTGTATAACATCATGGCTACGCTGTTGGCATCACCTTTTACAGTGGATTACCGCTGTTGTGGGCCTTTTAATCATCTGTCTGACTTTGTCATTCACACAGGAGAGAGACAGGACTATCGTGGATCCTCTGGGGAGCCTCAACAACCTCATGATGCTAACGAGGCAGAGAAGAGTCTCTGCAGATCAGAACACCTCAATAAACACCTGCAGAGATGCACAGGGAAGAGAACTCACTGCTGCTCTGACTGTGGGAAGAGATTTACTTCCTCATCAGGCATTAAAATTCATCAGAGAACACACACAGGAGAGAAACCTTATAGCTGTGGTCAATGTGGGAAGAGTTTTGGTCGATTTTGCAGTCTGACTCAACACCAGAGAATACACACAGGAGAGAAACCTTATAGCTGTGTTCAATGTGGGAAGAGTTTTGGTCAATCTGGCCATCTGACTCTACACCAGAGAACACACACAGGAGAGAAACCTTATAGTTGTACTCAATGTAGAAAGAGTTTTGTAAAATCTACAGATCTGACAGTGCACCAGAGAATACACACAGGAGAGAAATCTTATAGCTGTGACTAGAGATAATCTGATAGAAGTACATACATGAAGGAGTTGTTTCATGATATCAATGAATTAATGTCACAATGTAGAATGTTTTAACCTCTATGGGCTGCACTCCATCAACAGCAGGTGCATTTCAAGAGCGGCAAATTTGAATCCAAATAAATGTCAAAATTCAAATTTTTCAAACATACAACTATTTTACACCCTTTGAAAGATAAACATCTCCTTAATCTAACCACGTTTTACGATTTCAAAAAGGTTTTACGGTGAAAGCATAAATTTAGAGTATGTTAGGACAGTACATTTACAAGAGTTGTGTGTAATGTTTTGTCAAGTCAAAGACAGGGTCACCAAAACCATAAAACCAGCTAAAATGATGCACTAACCTTTTACAATCTCCATCAGATGACACTCCTAGGACATTATGTTAGACAATGCATGCATTTTTAGTTCTATCAAGTTCATATTTATATCCAAAAACAGCGTTTTACTATGGCATTGATGTTGAGGAAATCGTTTCCCTCCAATAACCGGCAGTCAAGTCAGCATCACAAATTAAATAATTAAAATTAGAAAACATTGGTAAAATATTATATTGTCATTTAAAGAATTATAGATTTACATCTCTTGAACGCAATCAACTTGCCAGATTTAAAAATAACCTTACTGGGAAATCACACTTTGCAATAATCTGAGCACTGCGCCCAGAAAAATACACGTTGCGATACAGACTAGACGTCATGTTGGGGAGATCTAAAATCGAAAATACTATGTAAATAATCCATTACCTTTGATTCTCTTCATCAGATGTCACTTCCAGGTATCACAGGTCCATAACGAATGTAGTTTTCTTCAAAAAAGCTCATCATTTATGTCCAAAAATCTCCGTCTTGTTAGCACATGATCTAAGCCCGCCGGACTTCACTTCATGAACGAGGGGAAAAAATATATTTACGTTCGTTCAAACATGTCAAATGTAAAGCATGTAGAACACAACTTTCACAGCAGGTGGCTGCCGTCTTTGACTCCCCCCAGGAGGGAGTGGGTCCTGTGAACAGACCTAAGGTGTCATCCTTTTCTCAATGTGGCCGTGAACCAGACCAGGCACCATCTATATCTGAGGGTGAGACATTAGAGAAGGTTTTGACTTTGTTAGAGAAGGCTCTGGTCAGCAATACTCAGTCTGTGAACAGAGGGCCCCGTAAACAGTTCCACAAACGTCAGCGTGAGTGCGCCGTCTGTGGAAGCACTAATCACTGGACCAAAGCTCACTGTCAGTACCAGCTGTGCTTCAAGTGCTTCTCTCCGGGCCACATGAGCTTTGACTGTAGTGAGGCTGGGCAGCGACAGAGCCCTGGATGTGGACAGACTGGCAGGTCTCAGGAAAACTAGAATGCCTCCATTCTGAGGAGGGCAATGTGGTGCAGTCTTGTTTTTCCTCCACTGATGATGATATCCAATCTGTTTATTCTTACTTTTGTGAGTCAGTACCCAAGAACAACACAGTCATTTTTCAGAACACAATGAGAATTACTCAGAATGACAGTTTGTTTTACACCTCTGTGCCAGTACAGGATAAAGTTGAGCTGAAGGGGATGTTAGATAGTGGGTCCATGGCTACTACTCTGCGCGCAGATATTGTACCTCGGTTGAGGGAGGCAGGAGTGGTAGAGGGGAACTTTCTAGCTCCTTCAGACATCATCCTGGTGGGTTGTGGTGGGAAGCAAACTAGCCCAGTGGGCATGTGTGATTTAAAAATGCAGCTTTATGGTTTCAGCTATGTAGTCCCAGTGCTTATTGTAGATGGGCAGGTTGATGAACTCATTGTGGGCACTAATGTGTTGAAGTCTTTGATTAGACAGTTCAAATCAAATGACAGCTACTGGCGGGTGGTGGGTACACCAGGTTCCTCTAGCCAGTGCGATGACAGCCACTTCCTGCGTCTCCTGTCAAATCTGGAGAGATGGAGAGGAGACTCTATCCCAGATAAAGTAGGCACCATTAAGTTGAAGAGAGCAGTAACGCTCCAACCCATGAGTGAGCATCTGGTGTGGGGCCGCCTACCCCCAAAGACAAAACTCTCTGTGGGCAGTACTGTTGTCATCTCGTTGTGTGAATCGACACATACTAGTGGGGAGAGTAGTTACGCCTCTGTGGGGGGATGGATGGCTACCTGTGAAGATAGTGAATCCAACAACATCACCAGTTACCCTGAGACGAAATGCTAAAGTGGCGGATGTGTATCCTTGCATTGCATTAGAGGATTTTGATGATGTCAAGCAGCAAGCAGCTTACAGAACGTGGCTAAAGTTCAATGTGACAGCTCACACGGCAGTCTGACAGCTAAGAGTTCAGTTAGTGGCAGTGTAGTTCATGGCAACAGTACACTGAGAAATCTTGGACTTCAAGGCCTGTCTGTTGAGGAGTGTCCAGTTTCACAGTTCTGGAAGGATAAACTTGTCAATTTAATTGGGAAGTATGACAGTGTTCTCTAGACATAGCCTAGATTGTGGTGAGGCAAAGGGGTTCTGCCATCGCATACGGCTGACTGATGACCGCCCATTTCGATTACCTTATCGTAGGCTTTCTCCAGCTCATTACCAAAAACTCAGGGAAACACTGGATGATATGGAGGAAAAGGAAATCGTCAGAAAATCCAGCAGTGAGTATGCCTCACCATTGGTGCTGGTATGGAAAAAGAATGGGGACTTGCGCCTATGTACTGACTTTAGGTGGTTAAATGCCCGCACTGTAAAGGACGCTCATCCCCTGCCTCATCAGGCTGATGTACTGGCCGCGCTGGGAGGTAATGCCTTCTTCAGCACAATGGACTTGACGTCAGGGTATTATAACGTGCCACTGCATGAAGAGGATAAGAAATACACTGCCTTTCCTCTCCTTTAGGCCTGCATGAGTACAATCGGTTGCCTCAGGGCCTCTGCAACAGCCCGGCTACGTTCATGAGAATGATGCTGACCATCTTTGGTGACCAAAACTTTCTAAGTCTCCTTTGTTATTTGGATGATCTGATGGTTTTTGCTAAGACTGAGGAAGAGAGTCTGCAGAGATTTGAGATGGTTTTTCAGCGGTTGCAGGAGCACAATCTTAAACTGTCTCCGTCTAAGTGCAAGTTTTTGAGGAGGTCTGTTAAGTTTTTGGGTCACATCATTTCTCAGGAGGGTGTAGCCACTGACCCTGCTAAAGTTCAAACTATTTTGAACGTGACTGAGAGCGAGATGATGGAAGCTGATGGTGTCACTCTATCAACACTACATTGAGAATTGTTACATGGTTGCTAGGCCATTGTTTCAGCTAACTACAGGTTAGCTGAAACAGGAGGAGGAGGCCTGGAGGAGGAGGAGGCCTGGTCCCTCTCGCAGGCTCACTGCTGCAGACTGGACTGCCGAATGTCAACTCGCTTTTGAAGCTTTGAAATCAGCACTAGTTGACCAGGCACTGCTGGCTCATCCAGATTTTTCTCAGCCATTTTTACTTTCTGTGGATGCATCTACTAGTGGTTTGGGAGCTGTACTATCCCAAGTGCAAGATGGGACGGCAATAGCCAGGCCGATAGCTTTTGCTAGTAAATCTCTTAATCATGCACAATCCAAGTATCCTGCTCACCGGCTGGAATTTCTAGCCATGAAATGGGCCATTCATGATAAATTCAGCCATTGCCTGCGAGGGCATAAGTTTACTGTGTGGACCGACAACAATCCACTCAAATATATTCTTACAAAGCCGAGACTTGATGCATGTGACCAGAGATGGGTCGCAAAGCTGGCACCCTTTGACTTTGATATCCAGTACATACCGGGTCCCAAGAATGTCGTTGCTGATGCTTTGAGCAGAGAGCCATTTGTCCGCTCCACAGTTCTGCACCGACTGACAAGAATTCCATATGATGTCCTGCTGGAGGAAGCCAGAGGTCTTCGAGTGGATGATGTTCAAGACATGTTCCGCCTCTCCTGTGAACAGCCCGAGGCTGGCTGTGGAACGTCTATGGCTCCTGGGAGTGAGTTAAGTAGAGCTGGAGACGATGTCAGTGGGTTGGTTTCCTGTGAAGAGGTGTCTGCTGTCCTCCATGCTCACCGCCGATGGGATGATGGTGCCACGGTGAGGGCCATTTCACATGCGCAGCACCTTGAGAAGTTGATGTCCATGGGTCAGAGCCCTTTACCTGTCTTTACACACAAGGAGCTGTATGATAACCAGTCACTGGATCCTGTCATCAGCAGAGTCATGTTCTTTGTAGATAGAGGCCGGCGCCCATCTAGGAGAGAGCGAGTCCTTGAAGCTAATGAAACAGTTTATACTCTAAGACAGTGGGGAAAACTCACCACGCGGTTAGGGATTCTGTATCGTGTCTCAAAACACCCAGTGAGTAAGAAGAAAATATTCCAGTATGTTGTACCTGTGTCTTTGAGAGGCCTTGTGTTGAAGGGAGTTCATGATGACGCTGGTCATCAGGGTCAGCAGCGCACATTGTGGCTTACGAGACAGCGGTTTTACTGGGACTCTATGGAAAAGGATGTCAAGGAATACGTGGCCCACTGTAAGAGATGCGTGTTGAGTAAAGCACCTGAGCCTGAAGCAAGAGCTCCACTTGTCTCCATTGTGACAACGGCACCTTTGGAACTTGTGTGTATTGATTTCTGGACTGCAGAAGATTCAAACAACAAGTCTATTGATGTGTTAGTAGTGACTGATCACTTTACTAAGCTGGCATGTGTGTATCCGTGTCCAAACCAGTCTGCTAAGACTGTGGCTCGTGTTCTCTGGAATAATTTCTTCTGCGTTTATGGGTTCGCTGATTGTATCCATTCTGACAGGGGTGCTAACTTTGAAAGTTCACTTATTGCAGAATTACTTCAGTTCTCTGGTGTTGGAAAGTCCCACACCACACCTTATCATCCCATGGGGAACGGTCAAGCAGAACGTCTAAATCGCACGCTGGGTGGGATGATTAGAGCTCTGCCAGCTAGGTCCAAGGCTAAATGGCCTCAGATGTTGAACACATTGACATTCTCCTATAACAGCACTGTTCACGAGACTACTGGGTTTCCGCCCTTCTTCTTGATGTTTGGACGCACCCCTAGGTTGCCAGTAGATGTTATGTTTGAAAGTGTGCTGTTGGATGGGGACACGGTCGATGTGGATAAGTATGTCCAGTCTTTGGGTGAGGATCTGAGAGAAGCCATGACATTGGCTCAGCAGCATGCTAGTAAGCAACAAAAGAGACAAGCTGAGGCCTACAACAGACGGTCGAAGGGTCATTCGGTAGAGAAGGGAGACAGAGTTCTACTTGCTAACAAGGGAGAGAGGTGCAAGAAGAAACTGGCTGATCGCTGGGACAGTGCGGTGTACATAGTTGTTGCGAAGAACAGCTCACTGAACACATATCGTATACAGCACCCTACCACTGGACGCATCAAGACGGTGCATAGGAACCTGATTATGCCAGTCAACTTTCTGCCTTTGCCTTCTTGGGAGGAACCTGAGAGTCACGGATATCTATCGGGTGGTGACGTGTTCTCTGGGATGTCTGCAACGTCCAGCAAAATGGATGGGAGTGACGCAAGGACTGTTCACTGGGTAGCAAGCCTTCCTGAGTCTTCTGGGAGGATATTCCAAGAGGATGGTGAAGTCCCAGTTGATGGAAGTGAAGTGGAAAGGCCATATGACGTCCCCTTCAGTGAGGTGTGCTCAGTAGAAGTGGACCAGAGAGAGATCCCCAAAGCCTACAAGAGTTCTGATGGCGAAACTCCATTCAGTGGGGATGGTGCTGTGACAGATGTTGTTAACTTAGTTGAAGATGCTTTGTCAGTGTGGTCTGTGGCAATCTACCAGGATTCTGATCAGTCGTCTGACACTACTAGTGTTGAGTCTGTAACTGAAAGTGTGCTAGCTCCGGATAGGCCGAGTTGTAGTATTCCCCAACCTGAGGTTAGACCTCTGAGCACGGTTAGTGCTGTCCGTGACATTCCTGCTAGGTTTTTGGGTGAGGGTGTTCGGACTAGACTAGGTAGATTTATTAAGCCAGTGAATAGGTTAATCCAAACTATGTCTACACAGGAAATGAAACCGTTCTTGGTTTCTCAGTGACGGTAGGATATTGCCTACCTTTTCATTTTTTGGGGTGTATATGGTAATCTAACTGGGTCTTAGAGTGATTTGTGGGTTGGTCTAAAAATTTTGACAATTCATGTAACTTTGTGTGTAGTTCATCAGCATAAAATGTATTTGGCATTTTTTTGTATACGGTTGAATAAGGGATTAGCTACCTCTTATTTTTCCTAATCCTTCGCGGGATAGCTTTCCAGCTGATCGACCATTTGTGGGTCTAGATTTAAGGGACTACACTGGGTTACTCCGTCGCTCTGTGGGTGTGAATTTTTTTTTCTTTCTTTGCTTTGTTACCTTCGAGGTAATGTGTTTTGTTTTGTGCCTATAATCTAGTGTAAAACAGTGGGGGTGAATGTAGTAGAGTGATGTTGTTCCCCTAGATTATGCACCAAGTTGCACGCAAGGACAGTTCAAGTAGGCCAGGTCAAGAGGGGATGTTAATAAGTTAATAACAATAATAATAATTCTATGTGTTTTCTTTATTTAATTACAGCAGCATAGTTAATGTTATTTTTCGGTGTACAAACATTTTTTGATATCTATATTGTAAATACACCTAATTGTAAAAGTTTGTATATTTTGGTTTGGTCCATCGCGGGTTATCCGTACTTACTTTTATCGTTCTCTTTTGCCGGACCTTCAGCTAGCAAGGTGCCCGAGAGCTGTGACTGCACCGAGGGCTAACATATTGTGTGTTGTCTCTTCGTGTGCAGGACCAATAAACATGATTCAACCATCATAATTCCAGTTGTGGCAGTGTCCTGATTAAAAGTACACAACGCAGAACGAACCGCGCAAACCGGTTTGTAGCGTGGTTCGTTCTGCGTTGTGTACTTTTATGATGGTTGAATCATGTTTATTGGTCCTGCACACGAAGAGACAACACACAATATGTTAACCCTCGGTGCAGTCACAGCTCTCGGGCACCTTGCTAGCTGAAGGTCCGGCCAAAAGAGCGGGAACTGCATGCATACATTCAGTGCCCAACAGCACACTATACAATTAAAATGATATACAACATATTCGGAACAAAATAAAAGACATACCTGCACACGAAGAGACAACACACAATATGTTAGCCCTCGGTGCAGTCACAGCCCTCGGGCACCTGCGTGAGCACATAGCAACTCACTCAAACACGGTCCCAAATACTCCCAAGTTACAATAGGTACCCTAATTAGCGAGCTTGGTGAAAGTTGTTAACATAAATCTTTATAATTGTTCACATTGTAACAAAACCTATAGTTGCGTAACAGCACTTTATGTAACTTTACCACAGTTTTATATTGCCAAATTACGGCGCCAAGGACAACATACTTTGCTAGCTGAAGAGTTACACATTGGTGCAGCTGGCTTCCGGGTTAAGCGGGCAGGTGTTAAGAAGCGCGGTTTGGCGGGTCATGTTTCAGAGGACGCATGACTCCACCTCCTGAGCCGTTGGGGAGTTTCAGCGATGAGACAACCATGTCTATGTATTACTCATCTCATATGTATATACTGTATTCTACTGTATCACTCATATGTATATACTGTATTCGATACTATTCTACTGTATTACTCATCTCATATGTATATACTGTATTCTACACTATTCTACTGTATCTTAGTCTATGTATTACTCATCTCATATGTATATACTGTATCTTAGTCTATGTATTACTCATCTCATATGTATATACTGTATTCTACTGTATCTTAGTCTATGTATTACTCATCTCATATGTATATACTGTATTCTACTGTATCTTAGTCTATGTATTACTCATCTCATATGTATATACTGTATTCTATACTATTCTACTGTATCTTAGTCTATGTATTACTCATCTCATATGTCTATACTGTATTCTATACTATTCTACTGTATCTTAGTCTATGTATTACTCATCTCATATGTATATACTGTATTCTATACTATTCTACTGTATCTGTCTATGCTGCTCTGACATCACTCGTCCATATATTTATATATTCTTATTCCATTACTTACATTTGTGTGTATTAGGTATTTGTTGTGAAGTTGTTAGATATTGCTGCACTGTTGGAGCTAGGAACACAAGCATTTCGCTACACCCGCAATAACATCTTCTGAACACCTGTATGTGACAAATAACATTTGATTTATTATGAAGGTAATTTGTGTAAAATGTACCTTTCCCCACTCATTCAGCCCATCTCTTTACATTGATGATGCATATTCAGTGGCCTGACTGCGTCCAGACTGTCAAAGGCCCATCCTGGTAGATCTGAACCTAATGCAGCTTGGAGTGATCGGAAGACAAAAGTCGCATTTAGGTGCCAGGTGTAACTGAGGCCATAGATGCTCCATATCCATTACTTTGAGTGTTTTATATAATATGACTAAATGTGTTTCTGTGTTGCAGGGGCAGTCAATAAATGGAACAGCAAGGCCACAGAACATGACATAAGCAGAGCTGTGGGAGACCACCTCAAGCCCCTGGTAGAGCCGGGGGTGGTGTTTACCACTCCACGCCTTCAGCAGGCTGGAAAAGTGGGATTGATACGGTTTTTCATACTAAGATGGACCAAGAGTCTGTTGATTGGTCAGTCATTGGGTTAATTTGTTGAAATCAAATCAAGCTTTATTTATACAGCACATTTCAGACATGGATGCAACACAATGGCTTCACAGGAAAAAACAAATAAAAGACAATGAAAATAAACAAATATTTAGTACACAACAAACAGAAGACGAAACAACTGAAAGACTAATGAGCATTCTAAGGAAATGCCATTGATTAAAATATTCCTTGGATGCAATATCCAACCCAAAATATAAGTGTGTTCTTTAGGAGGGTCTCTGATATGACATGATGCAACACAATGTCTTCACAGGAAAAAACAAATACTTAGTACACAAACATAAGAGGATGAAATGCCATTGATTAAAATATTAATTGGATGCAACATCCAACCCAAAATATCAGCTTGTTTTACTACATTGTTTGTTGTTACATTTCCCAGCAAGAAAAATCTAAAATGTTTCTCAAACAGAAGAGGAACTAACAAAGACTCACTGACAACAACCACAACTAAACAGGTGGGGTTTTAGGAGGGGCTCTGATAGACACTATGGGGGTGTCCACTGGAAGTTGACTAGTAACAACAACTGGGACCTAAAAGACACCCACCATGAGACCCACTAAATCTGCCCATGAAGAGGAAAACAAAAGAAAAACCCACACCAAACTTAAAGACAGGAAGTAAACCAAAAAGGTGGAGCAACTAAAGGTGTTGACTCTCCACATGTATCAAGACAACTGGAGCACTGGGCCAGACACTCTTAAATAGAACCTGGACCAGCTCAGGTGAAACACCTTCCCACTAACGAGATGGGCAAGCCAGCACAGGTGTAACACATACTGACTAACGAGGTGACACCAATCAGTGCGTCCTACGTGCTAACGAGCTACACGTGCTAACGAGCTAGACGTGCTAACGAGCTAGACGTGCTAACCAGCTAGACGTGCTGACGGAACTAGACGTGCTAACGAGCTAGACGTGCTGACGTGCTGACGGAACTAGACGTGCTATACATGCTAACGAGCTAGACGTGCTAACCAGCTAGACGTGCTGACGGAACTAGACGTGCTAACGAGCTAGACGTGCTAACGGGCTAGACGTGCTAACCAGTGCACCCAAGACACATTTCAGTTGTACAATCAATAAATCAAATGTATTTATAAAGCCCTTCTTACATCAGCTGATGTCACAAAGTGCTGTACAGAAACCCAGCCTAAAACCCCAAATAGCAAGCAATGCAGGTGTTGAAGCATGTCAGTTGGCTTTTCATTCAGAGTATCACTACAACTTCCATTTCACATAATCATCTACAATGCTTCACCTTCTACAATATAAACATGGTGTCTACTGGCTGTCAACAATTAAAAACAAGAAAAAACACATATTTCTAAATAATAATTTACAATAGTATTATTTGTTTCTCCTTTTTCTTTCCATAGAATCCTAAATCCCACTAGCTTCTAGACCTCTCGTCTTCCTAAAACTCACTAGCTTCTAGAACTCTCGTCTTCCTAAAACTCACTAGCTT
The DNA here is from genome assembly GCF_965601325.2 of Salmo salar. Taxonomy (NCBI): domain Eukaryota; kingdom Metazoa; phylum Chordata; class Actinopteri; order Salmoniformes; family Salmonidae; genus Salmo; species Salmo salar. Next base: position 264,228 of record NW_027675347.1, on the reverse strand, counting down.
CTAGAACTCTTGTCTTCCTAAAACTCACTAGCTTCTAGAACTCTCGTCTTCCTAAAACTCACTAGCTTCTAGAACTCTCGTCTTCCTAAAACTCACTAGCTTCTAGAACTCTTGTCTTCCTAAACCTCACTAGCTTCTAGAACGAGCCCAAACAAAACTCAAATCAAATTGTAATAGTCACATGCGCCGGATACAACACTGGAAAGCTTACTTACGAGCCCCTAACCAACAGCGCACTTTCAATACGGAAAAGAATAAGAGATAAAACTCATCTCCAACACAGAAAAACGTGTCAAAATAAATTGTGATCCATGGCAACTCACTGGTTAAATGGCTAAACGCAAAACACATCTTTTTGACTGCCAACCCTTGAGATAATCAGCAACCAAGTTGTCCTTACCACGACATGTCTGATTTCAAGAGGAAACTCCTGCAATATCCGTAGTAACTTTCCACCTCACTGCAGAGCTTCTCTCTCTTTTCAGGGTTCACTAGATAGGCATGTTGTTGGATCGGGGTCCAGTCCCCAATGTCATGCTCTAGTACATTTGGTTTGGCACATCTGAGAATGAACCCTGATATTCTAAAAGCAGGGCAACAATTCCAATATAATTGTACCAAAAATTGTCAGTTGGTTGCATGAATAACTATGATTACTAAATGTTACATAATTGTAAATATGAAATATCAAAACCAAATATACACCCCTTTGTTAATATGTATTGGCAATAATTAACTTAATGGTGAGACATGGAATGATAAAAAATGTATATTTTGTCAGGCTGGATGTTTGAAATATGAGGTGATTTGAGTCATTCTTCTTCAGTAGTGGAATAAAGACAATTAGCACTTGAATGTTGTAAATAAATACTGGAGTGATGTAAGATTGTTAATAAAATTGATTATAGGTGTATAGGCTGCAAGTATGTTGAAATTAAGTTGTTTTCAAGTCATTGAAAAAAACGACATCTTTTCAACTACAACCGAACATATATTGGACTTTTAGTCTTATTTTCAACGTCTTTTCAATTCCATTTTGCTAAATGAGAATAGTGCAATGTCAAAACACAGTTGCAACGTGTCCAAATCAATAACCAATATGCAGAAGAAGTTTGGGATATATTGAAAACCTAAACATTTTGAAGTGTTTCATTGTGATTCCAGTGGGTAACCAACATGGTAAGTGTAACACAACCCTTTTTGTGTTAATCACTTTTTGTTAAATCTCATAAATAGTACTCTTCCATTTCAGAGCCTGGATTTTCCCCCTGAGGCTAATATCCATATCATGTTGAAATCAATAGAACAGGGGACAAACGTTTAGTGTTCTACATTGACATCATTAAAATACTCCTACTACAATGTTAAAACATTCTATATTGTGACATTAATTCATTGATATCATGAAACAAATCCTTCATGTATGTATTTTCTGATGTTTGATCAGAGATATTTTACGACAGTATCTCTTCCCACATTGATCACAGCTATAGGGTTTCTCTCCTGTGTGTCTTCTCTGGTGCACTGTCAGATTGCTAGATTGACCAAAACTCTTCCCACATTGACCACAGCTATAAGGTTTCTCTCCTGTGTGTATTCTCTGGTGTAGAGTCAGTTGGCTAGACTGACCAAAACTCTTCCCACATTGGCCACAGCTATAAGGTTTCTCTCCTGTGTGTGTTCTCTGGTGTAATGTCAGCTGGCTAGACTGACCAAAACTCTTCCCACATTGACCACAGCTATAAGGTTTCTCTCCTGTGTGTATTCTCTGGTGTACAGTCAGAAATCTAGATGTAGTAAAACTCTTCCCACATTGATCACAGCTATAAGGTTTCTCTCCTGTGTGTATTCTCTGGTGCACTGTCAGCTCTCCAGATTGAACAAAACTCTTCCCACATTGACCACAGCTATAAGGTTTCTCTCCTGTGTGTGTTCTCTGGTGTACAGTCAGAGAGCCAGATGTAGTAAAACTCTTCCCACATTGATCACAGCTACAGGGTTTCTCTCCTGTGTGTATTCTCTGGTGTACTGTCAGATTGCTCGAGTGACCAAAACTCTTCCCACATTGATCACAGCTATAAGATTTCTCTCCTGTGTGTATTCTCTGGTGTAAAGTCAGCTGGCTTGATGTAGTACAACTCTTCCCACATTTATCACAGCTATAAGATTTCTCTCCTTTGTGTGTTCTCTGGTGTATTTTAAGTTTTACTGAAGAGTTGAATCTTTTCCCACAGTCAGAGGAGCAGTGAGATTTCTTCCCTGTGGGTCTCTGCAGGTGTTTATTGAGGTGTTCTGATCTGGAGAGACTCTTCTCTGCCTCGTCAGCTTCATGATGTTGTTGAGGCTCCCCAGAGGATCCACGATAGTCACTTCTCTCTCCTGTGTGAATGACAACGTCAGATAGTTAAATGCCCACAACAAAAATCCACTGTTTATTTGAGGTAAAGGGTGATGCCCAGAGCGTACCCATGAAGTTGTACAACAATTGACGTCTGTTAAATTTGAAAATAAACACAGTCAAGATAGCAACAATAGTCATATTTTGTCTTGTTTTCACATTAGTAGTAACATCGATGATTGTAGGCTATAAATAAGTTATTCATGTTGTTGAAACTCTAAGCAGTGTGCCAGACGACTTTTGGTCTCCAATTTGGGTCCCTTTCTGTGTTTGCGACAATTGCGGCACGAGGGCAAAGCACACACAATTTGGTTGCAGAAACTCCTCCCTGCTAATGAGGAAACCGATAGTAATGGATGTAGTATATCTGGTAATGAGGAAATGTAATGGACTGCTCGCTCCACTCCGGAGCGAGCAGTCGCACTTCGCTTCGCTCCACAGGTAATACTACACTTCTTTACATTACAACGGTTTGGTTTGTTTGATCTGAGCAATTTTTCTTAGCTATCAAAGATAATTGTGTAGTTTAGAGTAATTATCGAGGTTAGCTAGCCAGCCGCGACGCGACGCCTTGTCCTGACTCCAGACTTAGTCAACACACCTAGTCATCAAACCCACTGCTAGCTAGTGGGTTTGCTAGCTAAACAACCGTTACCGATTAGCAGCGCTGTAGATACTAATACATTACAACGGAACGGTTTGACTAGTGCAGTGTTAGCTAGCTAGCTACATAGTTGTCTTTGTCATAGCTTGATAATTGTGTAGTTTAGTAATTATCGAGGTTAGCTAGCCAGCTATTTCCGTCCCCCGCGACGCCATTGTTCCATACCTAGCCAACTATTACCGACGAGCAGCATTGTAGAAACTAAATACATTACAAAGGAACGTCTTGATTAGTGTTATGTTAGCTAGCTACAAAGTTGCTTTTGTATAATAGCCAACCTCTACCGACTAGCAGCACTGTAGAAACTATCACATTACAACGGAACGACTTGATTAGTGTAGTGTTAGTGTTAGTTAGCTAGCATTTTCGACATTTTAGTCAATAAGATTTTTGCAACGTAAGCTTAACTTTCTGAACATTCGAGACGTGTAGTCCACTTGTCATTCCAATCTCCTTTGCATTAGCGTAGCCTCTTCTGTAGCTTGTCAACTATGTGTCTGTCTATCCCTGTTCTCTCCCCTCTGCACAGGCCATACAAACGCTTCACACCGCGTGGCCGCTGCCACTCTAACCTGGTGGTCCCAGCGCGCACGACCCACGTGGAGTTCCAGGTCTCCGGCAGCCTCTGGAACTGCCGGTCTGCGGCCAACAAGGCTGAGTTCATCTCAGCCTATGCTACCCTCCAGTCCCTAGACTTCCTGGCGCTGACGGAAACATGGATTACCACAGATAACACTGCGACTCCTACTGCTCTCTCCTCGTCTGCCCACGTGTTCACGCATACCCCTAGAGCATCGAGCCAGCGGGGTGGTGGCACTGGAATCCTCATCTCTCCCAAGTGGACATTCTCTCTTTCTCCCCTGACCCATCTGTCTATCTCCTCATTTGAATTCCATGCTGTCACAGTTACCAGCCCTTTCAAGCTTAACATCCTTATCATTTATCGCCCTCCAGGTTCCCTTGGAGAGTTCATCAATGAGCTTGACGCCTTGATAAGTTCCTTTCCTGAGGATGGTTCACCTCTCACAGTTCTGGGTGACTTTAACCTCCCAACGTCTACCTTTGACTCATTCCTCTCTGCCTCCTTCTTTCCACTCCTCTCCTCTTTTGACCTCACCCTCTCACCTTCCCCCCCTACTCACAAGGCAGGCAATACGCTTGACCTCATCTTTACTAGATGCTGTTCTTCCACTAATCTCATTGCAACTCCCCTCCAAGTCTCCGACCACTACCTTGTATCCTTTTCCCTCTCGCTCTCATCCAACACTTCTCACTCTGCCCCTACTCGGATGGTATTGCGCCGTCCCAACCTTCGCTCTCCCTCTCCCGCTACTCTCTCCTCTTCCATCCTATCATCTCTTCCCTCTGCTCAAACCTTCTCCAACCTATCTCCTGATTCTGCCTCCTCAACCCTCCTCTCCTCCCTTTCTGCATCCTTTGATTTTCTCTGTCCCCTAATCCTCCAGGCCGGCTCGGTCCTCCCCTCCTGCTCCATGGCTCGACGACTCACTGCGAGCTCACAGAACAGGGCTCCGGGCAGCCGAGCGGAAATGGAGGAAAACTCGCCTCCCTGCGGACCTGGCATCCTTTCACTCCCTCCTCTCTACATTTTCCTCTTCTGTCTCTGCTGCTAAAGCCACTTTCTACCACTCTAAATTCCAAGCATCTGCCTCTAACCCTAGGAAGCTCTTTGCTACCTTCTCCTCCCTCCTGAATCCTCCTCCCCCTCCCCCCCCCCCCCCACTCCCTCTCTGCGGATGACTTCGTCAACCATTTTGAAAAGAAGGTTGATGACATCCGATCCTCGTTTGCTAAGTCAAACGACACCGTTGGTCCTGCTCACACTGCCCTACCCTGTGCTTTGACCTCTTTCTCCCCTCTCTCTCCAGATGAAATCTCGCGTCTTGTGACGGCCGGCCGCCCAACAACCTGCCCACTTGACCCTATCCCCTCCTCTCTTCTCCAGACCATTTCCGGAGACCTTCTCCACTACCTCACCTCACTCATCAACTCATCCTTGACCGCTGGCTACGTCCCTTCCGTCTTCAAGAGAGCGAGAGTTGCACCCCTTCTGAAAAAACCTACACTCGATCCCTCCGATGTCAACAACTACAGACCAGTATCCCTTCTTTCTTTTCTCTCCAAAACTCTTGAACGTGCCGTCCTTGGCCAGCTATCTCTCTCAGAATGACCTTCTTGATCCTAATCAGTCAGGTTTCAAGACTGGGCATTCAACTGAGACTGCTCTTCTCTGTGTCACGGAGGCTCTCCGCACTGCTAAAGCTAACTCTCTCTCCTCTGCTCTCATCCTTCTAGACCTATCTGCTGCCTTTGATAATGTGAACCATCAGATCCTCCTCTCCACCCTCTCCGAGCTGGGCATCTCCGGCGCGGCCCACGCTTGGATTGCGTCCTACCTGACAGGTCGCTCCTACCAGGTGGCGTGGCGAGAATCTGTCTCCGCACCACGTGCTCTCACCACTGGTGTCCCCCAGGGCTCTGTTCTAGGCCCTCTCCTATTCTCACTATACACCAAGTCACTTGGCTCTGTCATATCCTCACATGGTCTCTCCTATCATTGCTATGCAGACGACACACAATTAATCTTCTCATTTCCCCCTTCTGATAACCAGGTGGCGAATCGCATCTCTGCATGTCTGGCAGACATATCAGTGTGGATGACAGATCACCACCTCAAGCTGAACCTCGGCAAGACGGAGCTGCTCTTCCTCCCGGGGAAGGACTGCCCGTTCCATGATCTCACCATCACGGTTGACAACTCCCTTGTGTCCTCCTCCCAGAGTGCTAAGAACCTTGGCATGACCCTGGACAACACCCTGTCGTTCTGGAGTTCTGTACTGGTGTGTGTGTTAATATAAAAGGCTTAGTACATTGTAAGGATTTTCAGAGCTCTCATAAATTAACGTTTAAACCCTTGTAGGCTGGCTATCCGTCTGCTTCATTCAACCAGAATCTAACACACTCTGGGGGGGGCAGACTGAGTAGTTTAATTGAAGTTCGGTTTAAGAACATTGATAACTTAATTCACGTAACAGGAAACCACTAGTTATGGATGTAGTATATCTGGTAATGAGGAAACCACTAGTTATGGATGTAGTATATCTGGTAATGAGGAAACCACTAGTTATGGATGTAGTATATCTGGTAATGAGGAAACCACTAGTTATGGATGTAGTATATCTGCTAATGAGGAAACCACTAGTTATGGATGTAGTATATCTGCTAATGAGGAAACCACTAGTTATGGATGTAGTATATCTGCTAATGAGGAAACCACTAGTTATGGATGTAGTATATCTGGTAATGAGGAAACCACTAGTTATGGATGTAGTATATCTGCTAATGAGGAAACCACTAGTTATGGATGTAGTATATCTGCTAATGAGGAAACCACTAGTTATGGATGTAGTATATCTGGTAATGAGGAAACCACTAGTTATGGATATAGTATATCTGCTAATGAGGAAACCACTAGTTATGGATGTAGTATATCTGCCTGGAGCAAAAATGGTGAGCTAAGATTTTAGTTTTTCACAATGTATTCTGAATATTACAGCGCAAGATCAGGAGTGCTACTCAAGTAAAGTCACATTAAGCTCTGTGTCTACTCACTAATTCACCACCGTGGGGGAAACTCAGGGGAGTTCTCATAGGCTGACAGCAAAAATAGCCTCCATTTACAGGTTGATGATGAGTACATTTCACATTACTTTTGGATTATAATTGTAAGGCTCGTTTGAATCTCCTGCTTAATATGTTTGTGTTATTGTCGCAAATCAACTGATTTATAGTTAAACACTTCAACCAGTTAAATGCTCTTTGGCTAGCTTTTCCATCAGCCTGACAATAAGGGTTTGTACACTAAGTGTTTAACAAATTGGCCCATAACTTCACCTAACAATAACATAGACCTACTGTAGGACCCATAACTTTATCTAACAACAACATAGACGTAGGACTATAAATCATTTAATATTTCAGGTGAAACATGGAAATTAAAATGTCTTTGTCATGACATTTCATAACCTGATCACCAAATAATTTTGTGAATAATCCCACTAGGCTACTCTGTAATGTGTTGTCATTCTAAATGTCCTGAATATAGGAAAATAGCTCTGTGTGTTGTACAATATCCTATCCATCAAGGAACAGTTCTCTACACATTATGACCAAAGTAGGAATGTTGGATCCAACGTGGAGCATATCTCTGTGCACAAACAGACTAACGAGACCCTACTGTAAATCAATCAGACAATAACGCATTATAAAAATCAATTTGTTAGGGGTGTTGGATCCAACGTGGAGCATATCTCTGTGCACAAACAGACTAACGAGACCCTACTGTAAATCAATCAGACAATAACGCATTATAAAAATCAATTTGTTAGGGATGTTGGATCCAACGTGGAGAACGGCATAACTGTCTTTACCAGAGTAATGAATGAAGAAGCACTTTGGTTGTTGTTGCATGTCGTCATGTTTGTCATGTGACTGTCATTCAGAAAATGATTTCCTGGATCAGCTGATGATAGTTGAACATGTGACTGTAACTAAACAGCTAAAGTATTATGTATTATGTGTAATTATTGAAGAACCACATTAATGACAGTATCCATTTGGGAGTTGTCAATAAAGTTAAGGTCACTCTTGGTTAGAACCATTGGATTAGCAAACTCTGAAATGATTTAGGATTTCTGTATCCATGAAAACTGTTTTTCCAGCGTAACATAAGGAGACACTAAATGTTACGTAGGTAGAGAGCATTTCAGAGATCTGAATACAAACAACTTTCCTAACAGGACAATAACCTAAACCACAAGGCCAAATCTACACTGGAGGAGCTTACCAAGATGACATTGAATGTTCCTGAGTGGCCTAGTTACAGTTTGGACTTAAATCGTCTTTAAAATCTATAGCAAGACTTGAAAATGGCTTTCTAGCAATGATCAACAACCAACTTGACAGAACATGAAGGATTTAAAAAAGAATAATGAATATTCACATGAATATCAGTCTCCTATTGGATGACATCACAACTTCCCATCAAGCCAACTCCTTGAAGGCCTTACTATGACATCACTCACTCCTTCTAGTTTGCAGTTGTTAAAAAAACACTATTTTGCTCAAAACATTTATTTGTTTCCCATTAGTGTGTTTATACTTTACTGTATTTATATCACTTTTCAACAGGAAAAGTGAACAATTCATACAGTACAAAAACATATTTGAGTGTAGAATGCCCTTTTAAAAATCACACATTAGTTCAACATCTGCAGAGTTTGTGTCCCTGTTTTATTAGATAGTACTCACTGTATTTACTGGTGTTAATCAGATCAAGGTCCCTGTTTTATTAGATAGTACTCACTGTATTTACTGGTGTTAACCAGATCAATGTCCCTGTTTTATTAGATAGTACTCACTGTATTTACTGGTGTTAAACAGATCAATGTCCCTGTTTTATAAGATAGTACTCACTGTATTTACTGGTGTTAATCAGATCAAGGTCCCTGTTTTATTAGATAGTACTCACTGTATTTACTGGTGTTAATCAGATCAATGTCCCTGTTTTATAAGATAGTACTCACTGTATTTACTGGTGTTAATCAGATCAATGTCCCTGTTTTATAAGATAGTACTCACTGTATTTACTAATGTTAATCAGATCTCCAGTCTTCTCTTCTTCGTCCTCCTCTAATGTGACAGTAATCTCCCCCTCTTCATCCTTCATTCCAAAAACGTCTTCATCTTCTTTCACTTCATCCTCCACTCCAAAAACGGCATCTTCCTCCTCGTCTTTCACTCTGAAAGCGTCTTTCTCTTCTTCTTTCACGGTAACAGCCTCACCTTCTACTTGTCTTTGTAATGTAACATCCTCCTCTTCCTCTTTCACGACAACGTTCTGCCACAGTCCCTCTTTCTCCGTCCAGCAGACCTCTTCTTTAGCAGGAGGAGAGTAACTTAGTGAGCACATGGTCGGGGATGTTAGCTAGCTAGGCTAATGCTAACTTAACCAGCCAGAGAGTTGACTTACAACGTAAATATTAAATTTAATGGGGTAGCTAGTTGTTTACACATAAGTATGTTTAAATCACAGTTGCAATTAAACCTGGAAAGTGTCTAAAGAACTTGAATGTTCAGACTTTGTCGGCTAGCGAGCTACCGAGGTGGCTGCAGTTGTTGAAGAAGCGTTCCGTCCACTAGATTATACGTCACACTAGAAACATCGCCTGAAAGACACATGTCGCCATCTGCTGTCTGGAGGGAGGAAACGCAGTTGAGGAGGGAAAACTATTTTTATTCTTCATTGATTATAATATTATAAAGGAGTAGGGAAACGTTTTTTTTCTCTCCATTAAATATGAATATTATATCAACAAGTACAAAGAGCAACAAGTGTTTGATTAGTTCAGATTTTTTATGAGAATTTAAAACAAACTCTACATCTACTCCACATCTGTATTTCTGATTCAGTCAAATAACTAGATATCAAAATAAGCACCTAGTTATTGGTACCCTTGATAATGATGAGCAAAAATTACTGTATGAAATAAATAAATTAACTTTACCCACTACCAGGATATTTTAGCCCAAAACCTGGTTACCTCTCTGCTAGGAGGCTGAAACTTGGCCATAAGAGGATCTTCCATTAAGACACATCAATATCCACAAAGAAATGGTTAATTGGGCACAAAAATCAACATTTTTAATGGCCATCTCAGTCTTCGGACTTGAACTCCATTGAAAATCTGTGGTTTGAATTGAACAGGGCAGTCCATAAGACAGACTAAATAAATCAAGGACATGGAGAGATTCTGTATGGAGGAATGGTCTAAGATCCCACCCAATGTGTTCTCTAATCTCATTAAACATTTCAGTGTCGTTATCCTCCCAAGGGGAGGGTGCTGGAGTACTGAAAACATGGGTGGCAATAATTCAGACCCCAACCTTTTGAGAATTACATTTGAAACTAAATCTCTTTCTCTGAGCAATTGTATTAGTATAAAATAATATAATTTCCTTTTTTTGTGTTGGTGTAACAATACATCATGTAGATGTATATAATGAACAGACTAGGTCTATACTGCTCCTACATGGTGTAACAATACATCATGTAGATGTATATAATGAACAGACTAGGTCTATACTGCTCCTACATGGTGTAACAATACATCATGTAGATGTATATAATGAACAGACTAGGTCTATACTGCTCCTACATGGTGTAACAATACATCATGTAGATGTATATAATGAACAGACTAGGTCTATACTGCTCCTACATGGTGTAACAATACATAATGTAGAAGTATATAATGAACAGACTAGGTCTATACTGCTCCTACATGGTGTAACAATACATCATGTAGATGTATATAATGAACAGACTAGGTTCTATCCTATTCTACTATCTGTATTCTACTGTATTACTCATCTCATATGTATATACTGTATTCTATACTATTCTACTGTATCTGTCTATGTATTACTCATCTCATATGTATATACTGTATTCTATCATATTCTACTGTATCTGTCTATGTATTACTCATCTCATATGTATATACTGTATTCTATACTATTCTACTGTATTTTAGTCTATGCCACTCTGACATTGCTCGTCCAAATATTTATATATTCTTAATTCCATTCCTTTACTTTAGATGTGTGTATTTGTTGTGAAGTTGTTACATATTATTGCACTGTTGTCCTTGAGTGGTCCAGCCAGAGCCCGGACTTGAACCCGATCAAACATCTCTGGAGAGACCTGAAAATAGTTGTGCAGCGATGCTCCCCATTCAACCTGACAGAGCTTGAGAGGATCTGCAGAGAAGAATGGAAGAAACTACCCAAATACAGGTGTGCCAAGCTTCTAGTGTCATACCCAAGAAGACTCAAGGCTGTAATCGCTGCCAAAGGTGTTTCAACAAAGTACTGAGTTAAGGGTCTGAACACTTATGTAAATGTAGGATTGGGCCGTTGTCATCAAACTTCCATGATTAGTAAGAATTAGGGTAGATTTATAGGACTATTGTTTTTATGATTCATACATACTTTCCTAACCCTAAAATGTACCTAAATAATCTACAAGATCAGAGTATTTTTAAATCTACCAGTTGGTGTTGAAACAGAGACGAATGATGACTTTCTTGAATTGATCCCTAGTTTCTGACTCCGTGTATTCTATTGAGTCCGTCAACAAAATTAGAATGAAAAGGTATTTAAAGGTACAACATTCTAATTAAAGGTATTACCGTATTTAAAAGAATGGCTTAAGATGAAATGGACTCTAAACCCTATTGAATGAAAACTCCATGACAAAATCTGTTGGCCAACAACTGTGAGGGTTTTCAGCAAGGTATCAACACATGCAGAGTGTGAGTAAGCAAGACATACATTCCTAAATGGGGATCGGCCCCAGTCTCCTGGTAAAACACCAGAACCCTCCCCCTACAGCATTTATGTTCATTTTGAGAAAGTAGCACTACAGTCTCCGGGTAAAAAACTACTTTTGGGTAAAAATAGACGCAACACCTGTCTATGAATTTGAGAGGTTACATTGATGCTCCAGATACTCAACTAGTCTAAAGCAGACCAGTTTTATTGCTTCTTTAATCATAACAACAGTTTTCAGCTGTGCTAACATAATTGCAAAAGGGTTTTCTAATGATCAATTAGCCTTTTAAAATGATAAACTTGGATTAGCTAACACAACGTGCCATTGGAACACAGGAGTGATGGTTGCTGATAATGGGCCTCTGTACGCCTATGTAGATATTCCATTAATAATCAGCCGTTTCCAGCTACAATAGTCATTTACAACATTAACAATGTCTACACTGTATTTCTGATCAATTTGATGTTATTTTAATGGACAAAAAATGGCTTTCTTTTAAAAAAAAAGGTTATTTCTAAGTGACCCCAAACTGTTGAACGGTAGTGTACATCTACATCCTCCCATGTTGCTGAACCACTGATCAATAACTCCCTATTACAGGAAAAAACACTATTTCCATTGGTTGTTAGTACTGTACTGACCTCTCGTCCTCTGTCTCTCTCTTACTCTGCCTTGTGTATTTATCTTCAAAATATTCTTATAGTCCCAACATAGAACCAAATAGACTTCCCAAAAATAATATGGCATTTACTTTATTTCACATTTATTTAATCAGATATGTCAATTGAGAACCAATACGCATTTACAATGACAATCTGAATGAAGAAATACTAATATCAATCTATTTAATAATTAACATGTTTGAAATATCCCAATGATATAGTGAACAACATTTAGGGGTTTACACTTGCATTCAATCAATCTTAAGTTCATAATCAAAACATTTTTTTTTACTCTTTTAATCCGATTTTCGACATGATCATGTCTTGAGCTGGGAAAAACATGTAGACCTATTTTTCAGTATGATTTCATTCATACAATATTATTTAATGTAGAATGAACAAAAACACAATTTCTCAATCAAAAACATAAGTCAGAACACAGCCTCTCTATTCTCTCATGTGATTTCAGGTCCTCTGACTGGGAAAATGTCTTTTCACAATGAGAGCAGTGGTATGTCTTCTCCTCCTGTGTATTAGTATGTTGGAAAGGCTTTTCTCCTGTGTGTGTTCTCTCATGCTTTTTCAAGCTCCCTAACCGGGTAAAACTCTTTTCACATCGGGGACATTTGTAAGGCTTTTCTCCTGAGTGTATTCTCTCATGCGCTTTCAGGCTCCCTCGATGGGTAAAACTATTTTCACAATTGGAACAGTGGTAAGGCTTTTCTCCTGTGTGTATTCTCTCATGCTCCTTCAGGCTCGCATACCACCTAAAATTCCTTCCACAGTGGGAACAGTGATAAGGCTTCTCTCCAGTGTGTCCCCTCTCATGTGGTTTCAGGCTCCCTAACTGAGTAAAACTCTTTACACAGTGGGAACAGTGGTACGGCTTCTCTCCAGAGTGTCTTCTCATATGTATTTTCAGGTTCCCTAACCCAGTAAATATCTTTCCACACTGAGAGCAGTGGTAGGTCTTCCTATCTTCTGTGTGTATTTCTTCATGTTGTTTCAGGTACCGTAACTGGGTAAACCTCTTTCCACACTGGGAACATTGGAAACTCTTTTCTCTTGTGTGTGTCCTCTCATGCTCTTTTAGGTTCCCTAACTTGGTAAAACTCTTTCCACAGTGGGAGCATTCGTAAGGGTTTTCTCCTGTATGCGTTCTCTCATGTACTTTCAGGTTCCTTAACCACTTAAAACGCTTTCCACACTGGGAACAGTGGTGTTGTCTCGCTGGTTTGGGCGTCTCTGGGTCTGGTTCCCCTAAAGGAGTCTCCCTGCTGTCAGAGTGAGAGTCTGGTCCCTCTCCTACCAAAGACAAACAGAGTTTTTAGTTAAATATTAAACAGAGAACTGAATTAAACCTCCATAAAATAAAACTGTCTTCCTGTGAGGCTAGATTCCTCAAAAACCTGAAGTCAGTTTTCAGAACATTACATAATTTAATAAAAACTTGGTGGCCGCCCTAATAATAATAATAATGTAGAACATAAAATCTAATCTTTCTCACATGTTTATAGGCTGAGCAGAGCTCTACAATAGGGAAAGGGGGATACCTAGTCAACTGAATGGATTCAACTGAAATGTGTGTCCCGTATTTAACCCAACCCCTCTGAATCAGAGAGGTGTGCGGGGCTGCCTTAATAGACATCCACGTCATCGGCAGCCAGGGAACAGTGGGTTAACTTCCTTGCTCAGGGGCAGAATGACAGCGTTTTTACCTTGTCAGCTCGGGGATTTGATCCAGCAACCTTTCGGTTACTGGCTCCTACCTGCCAGGCTACATAATGTCGTATTTTAGGCTGAGCAGAGCTCTATAATAATAGATAATGTCATGTTTATAGGCTGAGCAGAGCTGTATAATAATAGATCATGTTTATAGGCTGAGCAGAGCTGTATAATAATAGATAATGTCATGTCTATAGGCTGAGCAGAGCTCTATAATAATAGATAATGTCATGTTTATAGGCTGAACAGAGCTCTATAATAATAAATAATGTCATGTTTACAGGCTGAGCACAGCTCTATAATAATAGATAATGTCATGTTTACAGGCTGAGCAGAGCTCTATAATAATAGATAATGTCATGTTTATAGGCTGAGCAGAGCTCTATAATAATAGATCATGTTTATAGGCTGAGCAGAGCTCTATAATAATAGATCATGTTTATAGGCTGAGCACAGCGCTATAATAATAGATAATGTCATGTTTATAGGCTGAACAGAGCTCTATAATAATAGATAATGTTTATAGGCTGATCAGAGCTCTATAATAATAGATAATGTCATGTTTATAGGCTGAACAGAGCTCTATAATAATAGATAATGTCATGTTTATAGGCTGAGCAGAGCTCTATAATAATAGATAATGTCATGTTTATAGGCTGAACAGAGCTCTATAATAATAGATAATGTCATGTTTATAGGCTGATCAGAGCTCTATAATAATAGATAATGTCATGTCTTCAGGCTGATCAGAGCTCTATAATAATAGATAATGTCATGTTTATAGGCTGAGCAGAGCTCTATAATAATAGATAATGTCATGTTTACAGGCTGATCAGAGCTCTATAATAATAGATAATGTCATGTTTACAGGCTGATCAGAGCTCTATAATAATAGATAATGTCATGTTTCCAGGCTGATCAGAGCTCTATAATAATAGATAATGTCATGTTATAGGCTGAACAGAGCTCTATAATAATAGATAATGTCATGTTTATAGGCTGAACAGAGCTCTATAATAATAGATAATGTCATGTTTATAGGCTGAACAGAGCTCTATAATAATAGATCATGTCATGTTTATAGGCTGAACAGAGCTCTATAATAATAGATAATGTCATGTTTATAGGCTGATTAGAGCTCTATAATAATAGATCATGTTTATAGGCTGAGCAGAACTCTATAATAATAGATAATGTCATGTGTATAGGCTGATCAGAGCTCTATAATAATAGATAATGTCATGTTTATAGGCTGAACAGAGCTCTATAATAATAGATAATGTCATGTTTATAGGCTGATCTGAGCTCTATAATAATAGATAATGTCATGTTTATAGGCTGATCAGAGCTCTATAATAATAGATAATGTCATGTTATAGGCTGATCAGAGCTCTATAATAATAGATAATGTCATGTTTATAGGCTGAGCAGAGCTCTATAATAATAGATAATGTCATGTTATAGGCTGATCAGAGCTCTATAATAATAGATAATGTCATGTTTATAGGCTGATCAGAGCTCTATAATAATAGATAATGTCATGTTATAGGCTGATCAGAGCTCTATAATAATAGATAATGTCATGTTTATAGGCTGATCAGAGCTCTATAATAATAGATAATGTCATGTTTATAGGCTGAGCAGAGCTCTATAATAATAGATAATGTCATGTTTATAGGCTGAGCAGAGCTCTATAATAATAGATAATGTCATGTTTATAGGCTGATCAGAGCTCTATAATAATAGATAATGTCATGTTTATAGGCTGATCAGAGCTCTATAATAATAGATCATGTTTATAGGCTGATCAGAGCTCTATAATAATAGATAATGTCATGTTTATAGGCTGAGCAGAGCTCTATAATAATAGATAATGTCATGTTTATAGGCTGATCAGAGCTCTATAATAATAGATAATGTCATGTTTATAGGCTGATCAGAGCTCTATAATAATAGATAATGTCATGTTTATAGGCTGAACAGAGCTCTATAATAATAGATAATGTCATGTTATAGGCTGAGCAGAGCTCTATAATAATAGATAATGTCATGTTATAGGCTGATCAGAGCTCTATAATAATAGATAATGTCATGTTATAGGCTGATCAGAGCTCTTTAATAATAGATAATGTCATGTTTATAGGCTGATCAGAGCTCTATAATAATAGATAATGTCATGTTATAGGCTGATCAGAGCTCTATAATAATAGATAATGTCATGTTATAGGCTGATCAGAGCTCTATAATAATAGATAATGTCATGTTATAGGCTGATCAGAGCTCTATAATAATAGATCATGTTTATAGGCTGAGCAGAGCTCTATAATAATAGATAATGTCATGTTTATAGGCTGATCAGAGCTCTATAATAATAGATCATGTTTATAGGCTGATCAGAGCTCTATAATAATAGATAATGTCATGTTTATAGGCTGATCAGAGCTCTATAATAATAGATCATGTCATGTTATAGGCTGTATTTGATCCAATGTAAATAACATTTTGTTGGTGTCCCACTTCATCTCTAAAGTAATAATTACCATACTTTCTAAATGATAATTCTTTAGTTCAGCCTTTCCTTGAAATGGCTATTTTATTTTATGTTTTTTTGTAGACTTACAAACGTTTGCTAATATGTTCAGTCCCCAAAACGCTTGTCCTTTTGCTAATATGTTCAGTCTCCCCATAACACATGTCCATTTCATGTCAATAATGCATCTTATTTTATGTATTTCTCCAACATTATTTAGAAATCTGCTTTTTGTTGGTATACACACTCCACACAAGGCCTACAATGGACACACGTCAAAAGTTTCATTTATAACTTGTTTGCCATTCTGTGAGACAATTAAGTTGTGATTTTGTGGTGGGAGGGACTCTGATGGTATACACATGTTACAGTTAAGCAATAAGACCAGAGGAAGTGTGGTATATGGCCAATATAGCACGGTTAAAGACTGTCCTTATGCACGACGCAACACAGAGTGCCTGGATACAGCCCTTAGCCGTGGTATATTGGCCATCTATCACTGAGGTGTCTTATTGCTATTATAAACTGGTTACCAACGTAATCAGAACAGTAAAAATACATGTTGTCATACCCATGGTATACGGCCTGATATACCACGGCTGTCAGCCAATCAGCATTCAGGGATTTAAAATGTAGCTTCAACATTATATTATAACATAAATTCCTATAGTACAGAACAACATTTTCAAGTATAGAATTTCAGTAGCATGCTGCTTTAAAACAACACATTCGTTCAAAACCTTTGCAGTTAGAGCCCGTTTTTAAGACAGTACTTACTGGTGGTAATCAGATCTCCTGACTCCTCTGTCAATATGACAGTTCTCTCTCCCTGTTTCCCCTCCTTCACTTCAAAAACTACATCCTCCTCTTTCACCTCTTCCTCTTCTTTTACTGTAACATCCTCCTCCTCTTTCACTCTGAACGCATCTTCTTCTTTCACTGAAACGTCTTTCTCTTCTTCTTTCACGGTAACAGCCTCACCCTCTACTTCTTGTTTTACTGTGACATCCTCCTCTTCCTTCTCCTCTTTCACGACAATGTTCAGCCCCAGAGCTTCTTTCTCCGTCCAGCAGACCTCCTCTTCTTTAACAGGAGGGGAGTAGTTTAGGGAGCTCATGTTCGGGGATGTTAGCTAGCTAGCTAGTTAGCATGAGCGACTAGTTTAGTGCTAGGCTAACTTATCAAGCCAGCTAGTTGACTAACAATGTACCTATAACATTTAAATGGGGGAAATTAACTAGATGTCAGAAGTATATTTAAAAAACAGAGGCAAATATGCACAGAAACAGTCTAAATGTTTCGGCTGTTGGCTACCGAGGTGGCTGACTAGATGTTGTTGAAGAAGTGTTCCGTCCACTAGATTAAACGTCACGCTGCAGCATCGCCTGAAAGACGCACATCGCCGTCTGCTGACTGGAGGGAAACGCAGTTGTTGTTGCACACAAATGTATTTTTCATTCCTTTCATTAAATAATAATATTATATTGAGACGTTCAAAAAGAGCAGTGCATATTTTGAGTGAGAATTTAAAACATACTGTCCTTCACATCTGTATTTAAGGCAGTTTCATATTCATTCATTTAAAGAAACCCACTGGTCACACTGGTTGAATTATCTGTCAAAATAGGAACTCTGCAGCCTAGTTGAACAGTGATCTATGTTCTATTAACGCTGCTGGGAGCAAACTGGAGAGTAGCTAGAGGAAAACAAACCTAACTGCATGTCCAGGCCCTGGTATATCACCAGACTGTACAAACCTAACGGCATCCCCAGTCCCTGGTATATCATCAGACTGTACAAACCTAACTACATCCCCAGTCCCTGGTATATCATCAGACTGTACAAACCTAACTACATCCCCAGTCCCTGGTATATCACCAGACTGTACAAACCTAACTGCATCCCCAGTCCCTGGTATATCACCAGACTGTACAAACCTAACTGCATCCCAGTCCCTGGTATATCACCAGACTGTACAAACCTAAGTGCATCCCCAGTCCCTGGTATATCACCAGACTGTACAAACCTAACTACATCCCCAGTCCCTGGTATATCACCAGACTGCATACAAACCTAACTGCATCCCCAGTCCCTGGTATATCACCAGACTGTACAAACCTAACTACATCCCCAGTCCCTGGTATATCATCAGACTGCATACAAACCTAACTGCATCCCCAGTCCCTGGTATATCATCAGACTGTACAAACCTAACTACATCCCCAGTCCCTGGTATATCATCAGACTGCATACAAACCTAACTGCATCCCCAGTCCCTGGTATATCATCAGACTGCATACAAACCTAACTGCATCCCCAGTCCCTGGTATATCACCAGACTGTACAAACCTAACTGCATCCCCAGTCCCTGGTATATCATCAGACTGTACAAACCTAACTACATCCCCAGTCCCTGGTATATCATCAGACTGTATACAAACCTAACTGCATCCCCAGTCCCTGGTATATCACCAGACTGTACAAACCTAACTGCATCCCCAGTCCCTGGTATATCACCAGACTATACAAACCTAACTGCATCCCCAGACCCTGGTATATCACCAGACTGTATACAAACCTAACTGCATCCCCAGTCCCTGGTATATCATCAGACTGTACAAACCTAACTACATCCCCAGTCCCTGGTATATCATCAGACTGTATACAAACCTAACTGCATCCCCAGTCCCTGGTATATCACCAGACTGTACAAACCTAACTACATCCCCAGTCCCTGGTATATCACCAGACTGCATACAAACCTAACTACATCCCCAGTCCCTGGTATATCACCATACTGTATACAAACCTAACTGCATCCCCAGTCCCTGGTATATCACCAGACTGTACAAACCTAACTGCATCCCCAGTCCCTGGTATATCATCAGACTGTACAAACCTAACTACATCCCCAGTCCCTGGTATATCATCAGACTGCATACAAACCTAACTGCATCCCCAGTCCCTGGTATATCATCAGACTGCATACAAACCTAACTGCATCCCCAGTCCCTGGTATATGACCAGACTACATACAAACCTAACTGCATCCCCAGTCCCTGGTATATCATCAGACTGCATACAAACCTAACTGCATCCCCAGTCCCTGGTATATCATCAGACTGTACAAACCTAACTGCATCCCCAGTCCCTGGTATATCATCAGACTGCATACAAACCTAACTGCATCCCCAGTCCCTGGTATATCACCAGACTGTACAAACCTAACTGCATCCCCAGTCCCTGGTATATCATCAGACTGTACAAACCTAACTACATCCCCAGGCCATGGTATATCACCAGACTGCATACAAACCTAACTGCATCCCCAGTCCCTGGTATATCATCAGACTGCATACAAACCTAACTGCATCCCCAGTCCCTGGTATATCACCAGACTGTATACAAACCTAACTGCATGTCCAGGCCCTGGTATATCACCAGACTGCATACAAACCTAACTACATCCCCAGTCCCTGGTATATCACCAGACTGCATACAAACCTAACTGCATCCCCAGTCCCTGGTATATCACCAGACTGCATACAAACCTAACTACATCCCCAGTCCCTGGTATATCACCAGACTGTACAAACCTAACTGCATCCCCAGTCCCTGGTATATCATCAGACTGCATACAAACCTAACTACATCCCCAGTCCCTGGTATATCATCAGACTGCATACAAACCTAACTACATCCCCAGTCCCTGGTATATCACCAGACTGTACAAACCTAACTGCATCCCCAGTCCCTGGTATATCATCAGACTGTATACAAACCTAACTGCATCCCCAGTCCCTGGTATATCACCAGACTGTACAAACCTAACTGCATCCCCAGTCCCTGGTATATCACCAGACTGTACAAACCTAACTGCATCCCCAGTCCCTGGTATATCATCAGACTGTATACAAACCTAACTGCATCCCCAGTCCCTGGTATATCATCAGACTGCATACAAACCTAACTGCATCCCCAGTCCCTGGTATATCATCAGACTGTACAAACCTAACTACATCCCCAGTCCCTGGTATATCATCAGACTGTATACAAACCTAACTGCATCCCCAGTCCCTGGTATATCACCAGACTGTACAAACCTAACTGCATCCCCAGTCCCTGGTATATCACCAGACTGCATACAAACCTAACTGCATCCCCAGTCCCTGGTATATCACCAGACTGTACAAACCTAACTGCATCCCCAGTCCCTGGTATATCACCAGACTGCATACAAACCTAACTACATCCCCAGTCCCTGGTATATCACCAGACTGTACAAACCTAACTGCATCCCCAGTCCCTGGTATATCACCAGACTGTATACAAACCTAACTACATCCCCAGTCCCTGGTATATCACCAGACTGTACAAACCTAACTGCATCCCCAGTCCCTGGTATATCACCAGACTGCATACAAACCTAACTACATCCCCAGTCCCTGGTATATCACCAGACTGTACAAACCTAACTGCATCCCCAGTCCCTGGTATATCACCAGACTGTATACAAACCTAACTGCATCCCCAGTCCCTGGTATATCACCAGACTGTATACAAACCTAACTACATCCCCAGTCCCTGGTATATCACCAGACTGCTGTGACCCTCCCACTCTGTCTGCTGAATTCTTTCTCTTTGCTCTTCCTTAATAGGATGTCGGTGGGCGGAGCCGGGAGGGTCGTCAGTGAAATGGGACACACCTGGGCTGGGGGGGGGCGCTGGAAGATGGCGGCGAGTGTAGACGAGATTTCAGCTTGCTCCGAGTAACCTTAACTTTTATCCCTCTCAAACTTAAATGTAACGGAACTTGGCTTATAGTAAACACAATAGAGAACAACACTTAGTTGACCGATAATTTGATTCATAACTTCGAGAAATGGAAGGAAAAAATGTGCGAAAGAGCAAAGGGAGGAGAAGGCAGTTGCTAGCTGAGCACTCATACGTTGGAGAAAAACCGCCACCTGACTCCTCAGGAGAAGAAATGGAGGATTCTGGACATTCGGTTGATTCTGAAAATGCAGTCAATAGTCCTGCACCCAAAAAGACACATAAAGAATTATCTTTGCGCGAATTACAGGTCAACATAATCGATGCTGTCTCTGCAAAGAGAAACGAAAGAGCCGATGGTCTGGAGAAAATGATACGCGAAAACACATCAAAAATAGTTGACCTCGAGACCTCTGCATTCTGACTGTACACCAGAGAAGACACACAGGAGAGAAACCTTATATATGTGGTCAATGTGGGAAGAGTTTTGGTCAATCTGGAGAACTGACTTTACACCAGAGAACACACACTGGAGAGAAACCTTTTAGCTGTGATCAATGTGGGAAGAGTTTTACTACATCTGATCATCTGACAGTACACCAGAGAATACACACAGGAGAGAAATCTTATAGCTGTGATCAATGTGGGAAGAGTTTCACTACATCAAGCATTCTGACTGTACACCAGAGAAGACACACAGGAGAGAAATCTTATAGCTGTGGTCAATGTGGGAAGAGTTTTGGTCAATCTGGACATCTGACAGTGCACCAGAGAACACACACAGGAGAGAAACCTTATAGCTGTGATCAATGTGGGAAGAGTTTTACTACATCTGATAATCTGACAGTACACCAGAGAATACACACAGTAGACAACCTTATAGCTGTGGTAAATGTTGGAAGAGTTTTGGTCAATCTGGACATCTGACAGTGCACCAGAGAACACACACAGGAGAGAAACCTTATAGCTGTGGTAAATGTGGAAAGAGTTTTGGTCAATCTGGAGATCTGACTCAACACAAGAGAACACACACAGGAGAGAAACCTTATAGCTGTGGTCAATGTGACAAGAGATACTCTGGTAAAAGATCTCTGATCAAACATCAGAAAATACATGGAGTTGTTTCATGATATCAATGATATAATGTCACAATGTAGAATGTTTTAACATTGTAGAAGGAGTATTTTAATGATGTCACATTGTAGAATGTTTTAACATTGTAGTAGGAGTATTTTAATGATGTCACAATGTAGAACCCTAAACGTTTGTCCCCTGTTCTATTGATTTCAGCATGATATGGATATTAGCCTCAGGGGGAAAATCCAGGCTCTGAATTGAAAGAGTTACTATTTATGTGATTTAACAAAAAGTACTAACAAAAAAAGAGTTGTGTTACACTTACCACGTTGGTGACCCACTTGAATCAAAATGCATCACTTCAAAATGTAGCCAGCTGTTTTCTACAAGTTGTCCTCTAACCAGGGATGTACACATTATTCCCAGATTCCGTGTGGTTTTTGAGCTGTTAGTTTTAACAGGATGTGCAACCTCATCTCCCTCCTCTCGGCACAATTGATTTTAGCATGATATTGATTAGTTATGACAAATAAGTGTTACTTATTTTAGCGACCCCTACATTTAAATGCATCACTCCAAAATGTAGCTGACTGTCTTCTGCAGGTTGTCCTCTAACCAGTGAGGTAAAATATATCTCCCATTTCCATGTGTTTTTTTAGATGTGTTAGTTTCAACAGCACGTACAACCTGATTTCCCCCCTAATCGATATCAGTGATTTATTGCTACTTGTCAAAACAACAGCGTTTCTGGTGCTTGTGCAGTTTATAAGCTGCTTGTTTCAAAAAATACAAGTAATATGATTATTGTGGCAGATGTTTGTGTATATTGCACATGTTATGTTTAGGTTTTCAATTTATCCCAAACTGTTTCTGCATATTGGTTATTGATTTAGACACGTTAAAACAGTTTTAACGTGTCTTAATCAATTGAGGATATCCCAAGTGTGGTCTCCCTGAGATCCCAAGTTAGAGGGATCCCTCGTGCACCATTTACCCAGGTCATCAGGAGCGGTCACCAAGTCAAGATTCACATCCCCAAATGTGGTGGTTAATTTCTTTAAAATCAATTGAGGAGACAAACTTATCACACAAGTCAGAGTTATTCTTAAACTAAATCTTTATTCACTTAATAATGGAGCAGGGCAATACAACGTACACATACAAAATTAATCAAACGAGTGCTCTACGATAATGATGGCTGGTCAACAACTCCCCCCCCAGATGATTCGTTGAGAGCCACAATACAAAAGTACAAAGGTATTTTACAGCCAAGATACACCCCTTTCAACCTACATGACTGGGACCTAAAAAGACACCCATCATGAGACCCACTAAATCTGCCCAAGAAGAGGAAAACAAAAGAAAAAACCCACATCAAACTTAAAAACAGGAAGCAAACCAAAAAGGTGGAGCAACTAAAGGTGTTGACTCTCCACATGTATCAAGATAACTGGAGCACTGGGCCAGACACTCTTAAATAGAACCTGGACCAGCTCAGGTGAAACACCTTCCCAGTAACGAGATGGACAAGCCAGCACAGGTGTAACACATACTGACTAACGAGGTGACACCAATCAGTGCGTCCTACGTGCTAACGAGCTAGACGGGCTAACGACCTAGACGTGCTAACGGGCTAGACGGGCTAACGAGCTAGACGGGCTAACGAGCTAGACGTGCTAACGAGCTAGACGGGCTAACGAGCTAGACGTGCTAACGAGCTAGACGGGCTAACGAGCTAGACGGGCTAACGAGCTAGACGGGCTAACGAGCTAGACGTGCTAACGAGCTATACGTGCTAACGAGCTAGACGTGCTAACGAGCTAGACGTGCTAAAGTCCAACCTCAAAACATAAATGGAAAAACCAAAGCCTGTAACACCTTAAGACAACAAATATATCCTATATTTCTTTTGGACAAGTTTGCTCACCACCAACAGAAAACAACTTCCATTTCACATTATAATCAACTAAATGTATTCCCTTCTACAATATAAACATGGTGTCTACTGGCTGTCAACAATTAAAAACAAGAAAAAACATCTCTAAATAATATACAGCATCTTTTCTCCTTCATCTTTCGTTCTATACAATCCTTCCTTAGCTTCTAGAACTCTCGTCCTCTTGGAACGAGCCCAAACAAAACTCATCTCCAATAGGACACAGACATGTCTGATTTCAAGAGGAAACTCCTGCAATATCTGTACTAACTTTCCACCTCACTGCAGAGCTTCTCTCTCTTTTCAGGGTTCACTAGATAGGCATGTTGTTGGATCGGGGCCCAGTCCCCAATGTCATGCTCCAGTACATTTGGGTTGGCACATCTGGGAATGAACCCTGATATTCTAAAAGCAGGGCAACAATGTCAATATAATTATACCCATAAATTGTCAGTTGGTTGCATAAATAATTATGATTACTAAATGTTACATGAAATGAAAATATGAAATAGCCCCGATGTCAAAACACAGTTTTAACGTGTCCAAATCAATAACCAATATGCAGAAACAGTTTGGGATGAATTGAAAACCTAAACATAAAATGTGCTACATACACAAACATCAGCCATAATAATCATATTACTTGTATTTTTTTTTAAACAAGCACCTTGTTTTGACAAGTAGCAATAAATCACTGATAATCAATTAGGGGGGAAATCAGGTTGTACGTGATGTTGAAACTAACAACTAAACAAAACACATGGAAATGGGAGATATATTTTACCTCACTGGTTAGAGGACAACCTGCAGAAGACAGTCAGCTACATTTTGGAGTGATGCATTTAAATTTAGGGGTCGCTAAACAAAGGAACACAACACTTATTTGTCATAACTCATCGATATCATGCTAAAATCATTTGTGTGACAGAAGGGAGATGAGGTTGCACGTCCTGTTAAAACTAACAGCTCAAAAACCACACGGAATCTGGGAGTAATGTGTACATCACTGGTGAGAGGACAATTTGTAGAAAACAGCTAGCTACATTTTGAAGTGGTGCATTTTGATTCCAGTGGGTCACCAACGTGGTAAGTGTAACAACTTTTTTGTTAGTAACTTTTTGTTAAATCACATAAATAATAACTCTTCCAATTCAGAGCCTGGATTTCCCCGAGGTTAATATCCATATCATGTTGAAATCAATAGAACAGGGGACAAACGTTTAGGGTTCTACATTGGGACATCATTAAAATACTCCTACTACAATGTTCAAAAATTCTACATTGTGACATTAGTTCATTGATATCATGAAACAACTCCTTCATGTAAGTAGTTTCTGACATTTGATCAGAGATCTTTTATCAGATTATCTCTGGTCACAGCTATGAGGGTTCTCTCCTGTGTGTGTTCTCTGGTGTTTAGTCAGACGACGAGACTCAGTAAAAAACTCTTCCCATACTGATCACAGCTATTCGGTTTCTCTCCTATGTGTGTTCTCTGGTGCACTGTCAGATGGCCAGATTGAACAAAACTCTTCCCACATTGACCACAGCTATAAGGTTTCTCTCCTGTGTGTGTTCTCTGGTGTAGCGTCAGAGTGCTAGATGCAGCAAAACTCTTTCCACATTGATCACAGCTATAAGGTTTATCTCCTGTGTGTGTTCTCTGGTGTAATGTCAGATGGCCAGATTGAACAAAACTCTTCCCACATTGATCACAGCTATAAGGTTTCTCTCCTGTGTGTGTTCTCTGATGAATTTTAATGCCTGATGAGGTGAATCTCTTCCCACAGTCAGAGCAGCAGTGAGTTCTCTTCCCTGTGGATCTCTGCAGGTGTTTATTGAGGTGTTCTGATCTGGAGAGACTCTTCTCTGCCTTGTCAGCTTCATGATGTTGTTGAGGCTCCCCAGAGGATCCACGATAGTCCCGCCTCTCTCCTGTGTGAACGGCAAAGTCAGACAGATGGTTAAAGGCCCACAACAGCAGAAATCCATTGTTTATTTGAGGTAAAAGGTCCTACCCATGAAGTTGTACAACAATTGACGTCTGTTCAATTATTTGACAATTAAGACAGTCAACTTAGCAACAATCATATTTTGTCTTGTTTTCACACTAGTAGTAACTAGAAATAAGTTATTCATGTTGTTGAAACTCTAAGCAGTGTGCCAGACGACTTTTGGTCTCCAATATAGGCCCCTTTCTGTGTTTGCTAAAATTGCGGCACGAGGGCGATGCACATGCAATTTGGTTGTAGAAACTCCTCCCTGCTAATGAGGAAACTGATAGTTATGGATGTAGTGTATCTGCTAATGAGGAAACCACTAGTTATGGATGTAGTATATCTGCTAATGAGGAAACCGATAGTTATGGATGTAGTATATCTGCCTGGAGCAAAAATGGTGAGCAAAGATTTTAGTTTTTCACAATGTATTCTGAATGTGAATGGGGGAAACTCAGGGGAGTAACTTCCATTTCCAGGTTGATGATGAGTTCATTTCACACTACCTTGGATTAAAATTGTAAGGCTCGCTTGAATGTCCTGCTTAATATAATGTTTGCTACAGTATTAAGAACCGAGTTAATGACCGTATCCATTTGGGTGTTGTCAATAAAGTTATGATTTTTTAAATGTATTTTTAATTACATTTTGTTTTTCACCTTTATTTAACCAGGTAGGCCAGTTGAGAACAAGTTCTCATTTACAACTGCGACCTGGCCAAGATAAAGCAAAGCAGTGCGACACAAACAACACAGAGTTACACATGGAATAAACAAACGTACAGTCAATAACACAATAGAAAAATCTATATACAGTGTGTGCAAATATCTATATACAGTGTGTGCAAATGGAGTACGGAGGTAAGGCAATAAATAGGCCATAGTAGCGAAGTAATTACAATTTAACAAATGAACACTGGAGTGATAGATGTGCAGATGATGATGTGCAAGTAGAAATACTGGTGTGCAAAAGAGCAAAAAAGTAAATAAAAACATGGGGATGAGGTAGGCAGTTGGATGGGCTATTTACAGATGGACTGTGTACAGCTGCAGCGATCGGTAAGCTGATCAGATACCTGATGCTTAAAGGTAATGAGGTAGATATATGTCTCCAACTTCAGAAAGTTTTGCAATTTGTTCCAGTGATTGGCAGCAGAGAACTGGAAGGAAATGCGGCCAAAGTAGGTGTTGGCTTTGGGGATGACCAGTGAGATATACCTCCTGGAGCGCGTGCTATGGGTGGGTGTTGCTATGGTGACCAGTGAGTGAAGGCGGCCTAGCAAAGACTTATAGATGACCTGGAGCCAGTGGGTTTGGCGACGAATATGTAGCGAGGGCCAGCCGACGAGAGCATACAGGTTGCAGTGGTGGGTGGTATATGGGGCTTTGGTGACAAAACGGATGGCACTGTGATAGACTGCATCCAGTTTGCTGAGTAGAGTGTTGGAGGCTATTTTGAAAATGACATCGCCGAAGTCAAGGATCGGTAGGATAGTCAGTTTTACGAGGGTATGTTTGGCAGCGTGAGTGAAACCAGCTAGCTGACAAACAACGTAAATATATAATTAAATGGTCCAACAAGTACATACAACAGAAGTGTGTTTAATACACAGCGACTAATATACACCAAAACAGTGTAAAGAGCGTGAATGTTGTAGCTATGTTTGCTAGAAAGCTACCGAGGTGTCTGACTAGCTGTTGTTGTTGAAGGAGCGTCCCGTCCACTAGATTCTACGTCACACTGGCAGCATCGCCTGAACCTAAAAGACGCACATCGCCATCTGCTGACTGGACTGGGCAACGCAGTTGAGGAACCAAACGTTTATTTTTCATTTATTTCATAAAAGTTTAAGATTATATTAACCTCTCTAGATATTTACAACACATGGACACTTACCGAGGCTGAATCAAAGGTACTGAAAACATACTACGATCGTTTTGAAGCATATGTTGTGCCGAAGACTAATACAATTTTCGCTAGGTACAAATTCCATGAGAAAGTACAGGGAGCTAGCGAGTCTTTTGAACAGTTTGTGACTGAGCTGCGTCTGCTTGTGAAAGACTGTGATTATGCAAACAAGGATGAGATGGTCAGGGACCGTATTGTATTTGGAATACACTCACCGCGAGTGAGAGAGAAACTTTTGAATGTTGGGTCTGAGCTAACGCTGGACAAAGCTATCGACATAGCCAGATCTCACGAGCTAGCACAGGCTCAGATGAAAAGCATTTCGCGCCGCAGCACGAGCGCATCACGTGAACAAGCAGTGCACGCAGTCAGGCAGACATCAAAGCACACCTCCGGTGCCCGGAGAGAGCGTTTCAGAACGGAGAGACATGACTCCAAAACAGAGCGACACAGACTCAAAACATGTGGATATTGTGGATACAAAGTGCATGGCGAACAAGGAAATTGCCCAGCTAAAGGCAAACAGTGTACTAAATGTGGTAAATGGAATCACTTTGCAAAAGTGTGCAGAGCTTACCGTGGAAAAACAGTACACACAGTGAGTGAAGATGAAATGTCAATCAAAGAGTCAAATGATGATGAACTGTTTATTGATTCAGTGACACAGAAAAGTCACATATCAGAGACAGAGCAAGCCTTTGCTGACATTGAGATAGGAACACAAGGCACAAAGCTAAAGTTCAAACTAGACACTGGTGCACAAGTAAACATTATTCCTCTGAATAAATACCGCAGCTTGACATCTGAGTGCGAGCTACAGCCCACCATGCGCAGACTGACCGGTTATGGTGGTGAACAGCTCCCAGTAAAAGGCACATGCACTTTCAAATGCAAATACAAGGAAAGTGACATGATGTTGGACTTTTACGTTGTTGACACTAGAGCACCTGCAGTGCTAGGTCTTAAAGCATGTTTAGACATGGACCTCATCAAGCTAGTTTTATCAGTAACAGCACCAGTAGAGACAGAAAATGTACTGGAGGAGTTTGCTGATGTCTTTACAGGAATAGGATTATTCCCAGGAGAATGTACCATTCACCTTGACCCAGACGCAACCCCTGTGGTCTACCCACCGAGAAAGATCCCCCTTGCTCTCCGTGCCCGTCTGAAGAAAGAGTTGGAGAGCATGGAGCAATCTGACATAGTCACCAAGGTTACAGAACCGACTGACTGGGTAAACGCGTTAGTGGTGGTGGAGAAACCACGCACAGGCAAGCTCCGAGTATGCCTCGACCCAAGAGACTTGAACAAGGCTATCAAACGGCCCCATTACCCTTTACCGACGCTAGATGGTATCACGCACAAGCTAGCGGGAGCACACTACTTCAGTGTCATGGACGCTAGATCAGGCTACTGGGCTATCAAGCTCACAGAAGAGTCATCTAAGCTCACAACATTCAACACACCGTTTGGACGCTACAGGTTCCGTCGCCTGCCTTTTGGGATTATCTCAGCCCAAGACGAGTTTCAGCGAAAGATTGACGAAGTATATGAAGGCCTCGACGGAGTTGTGGCAATTGTGGACGACATCCTTGTTTATGGTCGAACCAAAGAGGAGCACGACCGAAACCTCCGCGCGATGCTGCAAAGGTCCCGCGAGAGAGGAGTCCGGCTCAACCCCGAGAAGAGCACAGTCAGCGCTACAGAGGTCAGCTACTTCGGACATCTTCTCACAGCGAATGGAATCAAGCCAGATCCACAGAAGATCTCAGCCATAAAAGAAATGGAGCCACCAAAGAACCGTGCAGAGCTGGAAACAGTGCTTGGCATGGTCAACTACTTAGCCAAGTTCGCACCCAGCCTCTCCAATGCTAATGCACCCCTTCGTCAACTGCTAAAGCAGTCCAGTGAGTTTCTCTGGGACAAGCAACACGACATTGCTTTCCAGAATTTGAAAGACTTGATCACGAGAGAACCAGGACCAATCCTTGCCTACTACGACCCCAACAAAGAGCTCAGACTCCAAGTGGACGCGTCGAAGTATGGACTAGGTGCAGTGCTACTTACATGTTGCTACTGCAAGAAGGAAAGCCCATCGGCTACGCTTCCAAATCTCTCACAGACTGTGAAATCAACTACGCTCAAATCGAAAAGGAGCTCTATGCCATTCTGTTCGGATGTAAACGTTTCCATCAGTACGTATATGGACGACAAGTCATTGTGGAATCCGACCACAAGCCCCTTGAGTCAATCATGAGGAAACCACTAGCTGCAGCCCCGCCAAGGCTACAGAGAATGATCCTTCAACTACAAAAATATGACTTCACAATCACTCACCGTCCAGGCAAAGACATCCCTGTCGCAGACACACTCTCCAGGAAGTTTCTGACCTACAAGGACAGCAGCCTCAGTGAGGGCATGGACATGCAAGTGCACACTGTGTACAGCAACTTACCAGTTAGTGACACAAAACTGTAGGAGATCCAAGCAGAAACAGACAAGGACTCACAACTCACACAGCTGAGGGAAGTCATACAGGATGGATGGCCTGAGGAGAGGAGAAAATGCCCTCAGAGCGTCTCAGAATTCTGGAACCATCGTGATGAACTATCACAGATCAACGGAATCATTTTCAAAGGAGAGAAAATCATTATTCCTACCAGTCTCAGAGAAGAGATTTCGACAAAGATCCATGCTGGACACATGGGCATGGAAAAGTGCAAACAGAGAGCACGGGACATTTTGTTTTGGCCTGGAATGTGCAAACAAATAGAGGACATTGTTGGTAGATGCACCATCTGTCTTGAAAGACGCCCCTCAAACACCAAAGAGCCAATGTTACCTCACTGTATCCCAGACCGACCCTGGCAGGTCGTGGCAACCGATCTGTTCACCTGGAACAACGAGGACTACATCGTAACAGTGGACTACTACAGCAGATACTTCGAACTCGACAAGCTTCACAGCACCACATCTGCAGCTGTGATACACAAGCTGAAAGCAGCCTTTGCCAGGCATGGCATTGTAGAGACTTTAATATCTGACAATGGGCCCTGTTACAAATCAAATGAGTTTGAATCCTTCACAAAAGCATGGGAGTTTACACATGTCACCACAAGCCCACATTACCCTCAAAGTAATGGCCTTGCTGAAAAATCTGTGCAGATTGCTAAATCACTCATGGACAAAGCAAAAGCAGACAAGAGAGACCCCTACCTCAGTCTCCTTGAATACCGCAACACTCCAGTTGACAACTTCAAATCACCAGCCCAGCTGTTGATGAGCCGCAGACTTCGCTCAACCCTTCCCAGCACCAACCAGCAGCTGCAACCTGAGGTCGTCAGCTACAAGGAAATGCATGAAAAACGTGCACAGAGACAACAACAACAAAAGCGATACTACGACAGGTCAGCTAGACCACTGCCACCACTGATCGGCGGAGAGTCAGTTAGAATCCAGGAGCATGGCCTCTGGAAGCCAGCAGTCGTCATCCAGCCAGCTGACACTGAACGTTCATATCACGTCCGCACAGCAGAAGGAGCGGTGTACCGCCGCAATCGTCGTCACTTACTGAACACAAAAGAACAACACACTGATGAGATGAACTGTTCCCCTGAAAGAGAACGTGATGGACTAAACACACACACAGCACAACATACACCACACTTACCTGCAACACCACAAGAGCTGTTGACTGACACAGAAGCATGCTCAACATCATATCGCACAAGGTCAGGAAGAGAGGTCAAGCCCAGAGCTGTCCTCGACCTATGAAATGTCAAAGGGTGTAGGCGGATCGCTGCCCTAAAAGAGTTCCAGACTGTAAACTTGTTATTGAAAGTTGACTTGACATGCTTTGGTATTGTATTTGTTTGAAATGTTAAGATGTAATTTCTACAGTGAAGCTGAGTTGCTGAGAATCCCTTGTTTGAAAAGTAACAGTATGTTGGATCATTGTTTCAGAGTCTATGTTGATTCAGTTGGTGTAGTATGCAATATAAATGGTTACTTACCTTGAGTTCAAACTACAGAGCATGTATCCAAAAGAAAAGCTTAGAATATGTAAAACATTTGTATTTTGTTTAAAAGAAGGGGGATGTAATATTCATATGTGAATACATGCTGAGTTATGGTTGGATGCATTTTGCCGCCGTGTCATACTGTGCGGTGATTGGTTGGGACCACCCAGACGGTTGATCGTGGGCAGTTGATCGTGGTTGGAGATAGGCTAACATGGAGTTGTAACTAGTTAATAAAGAGTTATGTTAAGAAACATCCTGTGGTTCTGCGTTTTATTATTTTGTACAAAGTGTACAAAACAAAACACTGTACATGTTTTTGCATGATTCGTTATGACGTTATAATCCCTTACATTTGCTTCCATCCTAGTATTTCTGTCCTCCATCTTTGATCCAGTTCAGTTCTGTGTAGGGGTACCCCTCTCTCCTAGTATTTCTGTCCTCCATCTTTGATCCAGTTCAGTTCTGTGTAGGGGTACCCCTCTCTCCTAGTATTTCTGTCCTCCATCTTTGATCCAGTTTAGTTCTGTGTAGGGGTACCCCTCTCTCCTAGTATTTCTGTCCTCCATCTTTGATCCAGTTCAGTTCTGTGTAGGGGTACCCCTCTCTCCTAGTATTTCTGTCCTCCATCTTTGATCCAGATCAGTTCTGTGTAGGGGTACCCCTCTCTCCTAGTATTTCTGTCCTCCATCTTTGATCCAGTTCAGTTCTGTGTAGGGGTACCCCTCTCTCCTAGTATTTCTGTCCTCCATCTTTGATCCAGTTCAGTTCTGTGTAGGGGTACCCCTCTCTCCTAGTATGTCTGTCCGCCATCTTTGATCCAGATCAGTTCTGTGTAGGGGTATCCCTCTCTCCTAGTGTTTCTGTCCACCATCTTTACTGAATAAATTCTAACAGTCACTAGTGCAGCAGCAGCCTCCCCTGGTCCTAGTGCGGCCCCATAAAAAGTTTAAGATGCGATGTAACTGTTCACGGAAAAAATTAATTACAGAAAAAATATATTGACTGATATTGATTTATTTAAGGGGGGCTAATGAATATTTAGGCTATTGAATATTTAGGCCTAGCGACGTCCCGGATTCCTACCCTTTAACTTTTGTCTGAAAATTAAATAAACATTTTACTCTACTGCGTTACCCACTCCAGTCAGCAGATGGCGGTGTGGGAATTTAACGCAATGCTGTTGGTGTGACGTATAATGTAGTGGAGGGAACGCTTCTTTAAACAGCAGCAACAATTAGTCAGCCACCTCCGTAGGTTGCTAGACAAAATAGCCGACCAAATAAAGCTCTTTAGACGCTTTAGTGTATATTAACCACTGTGTTTTAAACCCACTTCTGTCGTCTAGTTAGTTATCCGATTTAATTTCATATTTACGGTGTTGTTGTTATTATTCAGCTAGCGGGCTGGTTAAGTTAGCATTAGCCTAGCTAGCTAACATCTCCGACCATGCGGTCACTGAGCTACTCTCCTGCTAATGAAGAGGAGGACATCACAGTAAAACAAGAAGTAGAGGGTGAGGCCGTTACTGTGAAAGAAGAAAAAGACGCGTTCAGAGTGAAAGAGGAGGAGGATGTTACAGTAAAAGAAGAGGAGGATGCAGTTTATGGAGTGAAAGAGGAAGAGGGGGAGATGACTGTTACATCGATAGAGGAGGAAACTGGACATCTGGGCCCGGTTTCCCAAACGCATCTTAAGGCGTCCAATGGTTCTAACGGTGAACTTAGCCATAAGATGGTTTTGAGAAACCGTTCCCTGATTAACACTAGTAAGTACTGTCTTAAATACAGAGGCACAAACTCTGCAGTTGTTGAACTGATGTGTGGTGTTAAAGCTGAAATATGCAATAGCTACATCCATATTGCGACTTTTAAATTATTAATTTATAGCCATTGATTCTTGAAGAATATAACACATGCCTCATGAGCTTAGTTCGACTGTTGTACCCCATCAGAACCCCAAATAAGCTTTTTTTTACTCCAATGTTTAGAAATGTAAACCAACACTGTATAGCCTCAACATAGTTAAAACTATAATGTTGATATCATGGATGGTCAGTCCTTGCATCCATAGGTCTGTCTATGAATTTGAAAGTAGTTACATTTCTCCACCCCCTAATCATCTTATTACCAA
This sequence comes from Salmo salar, assembly GCF_965601325.2. Taxonomy (NCBI): domain Eukaryota; kingdom Metazoa; phylum Chordata; class Actinopteri; order Salmoniformes; family Salmonidae; genus Salmo; species Salmo salar. The sequence goes on along the minus strand of NW_027675347.1, from coordinate 229,990 downwards.
AACTGGTGGAATGACAGCTTTGTTGTTGTATGAACTGCAGATTGCAGGGTTGTGTGGGTTTTTTCAACAGTAACAAAATGGCTGCCCAGAGGCTTGGTTTGGTAAACAGCTGAGGGATGGGGGAAGGAGGAGTGTAACCACTCAAATGTATTCATCCATGATGTCATAATTATAGTTTAACCAGGTTTCTAGGATATATAGTATATTCTAGAATTCATCCATTATGTCATAATGATAGTTTAACCAGGTTTCTAGGCTATATAGTATATTCTAGAATTCATCCATGATGTCATAATGATAGTTTAACCAGGTTTCTGGGCTATATAGTATATTCTAGAATTGCCAGTGTAGATTTCCTGTGGAGGCAAATTATTAGAGCTGTTAAGTCATTGTATAATATTCAGCCAATTGTTTTTCATGCCATTACATTAAAGGCAAGACATACCTAGATTCAATTACATTCATGAATTGGTTTGAAACCTTTGTTTTAAACCCTTCTCAAAATTGGTGCCTTGCCGGATTTGTAAAAAATGGTTTGTCATGAAACTCTATTTTTTAAATGTATTTAAATGTAACCTTTATTTAACTAGACAAGTCAGTTAAGAACAAATTCTTATTTACAATGACTGCCTACCCCGGACAACGCTGGGCCAATTGTGCGCCGCCCTATGGAACTCCCAATCACGGCCGGTTGTGATACAGCCTGGATTTGAACCAGGGTGTCTGTAGTGAAGCCTCAAGCACTGAGATGCAGTGTCCGCTGCGCCACTCGGGAGCCCCAAAATCACTATAACCTGACTAGAGGGAGCCAGTCGTCAACATAACCTGACTGGAGGGAGCCAGTCATCACTATAACCTGACTGGAGGGAGCCAGTCATCACTATAACCTGACTGGAGGGAGCCAGTCATCACTATAACCTGACTGGAGGGAGCCAGTCATCACTATAACCTGACTGGAGGGAGCCAGTCATCACTATAACCTGACTGGAGGGAGCCAGTCATCACTATAACCTGACTAGAGGGAGGGAGCCAGTCATCACTATAACCTGACTAGAGGGAGGGAGCCAGTCATCACTATAACCTGACTGGAGGGAGCCAGTCATCACTATAACCTGACTGGAGGGAGCCAGTCATCACTATAACCTGACTGGAGGGAGCCAGTCATCACTATAACCTGACTGGAGGGAGCCAGTCATCACTATAACCTGACTGGAGGGAGCCAGTCATCACTATAACCTGACTGGAGGGAGCCAGTCATCACTATAACCTGACTAGAGGGAGGGAGCCAGTCATCACTATAACCTGACTAGAGGGAGGGAGCCAGTCATCACTATAACCTGACTAGAGGGAGGGAGCCAGTCATCACTATAACCTGACTGGAGGGAGCCAGTCATCACTATAACCTGACTGGAGGGAGCCAGTCATCACTATAACCTGACTGGAGGGAGCCAGTCATCACTATAACCTGACTGGAGGGAGCCAGTCATCACTATAACCTGACTGGAGGGAGCCAGTCATCACTATAACCTGACTGGAGGGAGCCAGTCATCGCTATAACCTGACTAGAGGGAGGGAGCCAGTCATCACTATAACCTGACTAGAGGGAGCCGACCAGTTCTGAAAGCCTTTTGCCGTACCCTCACCCTACTCCTCTGGTGATGTAGAGGTTATCCCAGGCCCTGTGTGTCCCCAGGCGCTCTCATTTGTTGACTTCTGTAACCGTAAAAGCCTTGGTTTCATGCATGTTAACATCAGAAGCCTCCTCCCTAAGTTTGTTTTACTCACTGCTTTAGCACACTCCGCCAACCTTGATGTCCTTGCCGTGTCTGAATCCTGGCTTTGGAAGGTCACCAAAAATTCTGAAATTTCCATCCCCAACTACAACATTTTCCATCAAAATGAGAGGAGTTGCAATCTACTGCAGAGATGGCCTGCAATGTTCTATCATACTTTCCAGGTCTAAGCCCAAACAGTTCGAGCTTTTAATTAAAAAAATGAATCTCTCCAGAAATAAGTCTCTCACTGTTGCTGCCTGTTACAGACCCCCCTCAGCTCCCAGCTGTGCCCTGGACACCATATGTGAATCGATTGGCCCCCATCTATCTTCAGAGTTTGTTCTGTTAGGTGACCTAAACTGGGATATGCTTAACCTCTCTAGGGGGTTTTCAAAACGTTTGAAATGCTATTACTTCAATTTCTCAAACATATGACTATTTTACAGCTATTTAAAGACAAGACTCTCGTTAATCTAACCACACTGTCCGATTTCAAAAAGGCTTTACAGCGAAAGCAAAACATTAGATTATGTCAGCAGACTACCCAGCCAGAAATAATCAGACTACCCATTTTTCAAGCTAGCATATAATGTCACAAAAACCCAAAAGACAGCTAAATGCAGCACTAACCTTTGATGATCTTCATCAGATGACACACCTAGGACATTATGTTATACAATACATGCATGTTTTGTTCAATCAAGTTCATATTTATATCAAAAAACAGCTTTTTACATTAGCATGTGACGTTCAGAACTAGCATACCCCCCGCAAACTTCCGGGGAATTTACTAACAATTTACTAAATTACTCACGATAAACGTTCACAAAAAGCATAACAATTATTTTAAGACTAATAAGAACTAATAGGACTTAAAAGGACTAATAATCAGATTAAATCGGGTACGTTTTTTATCCAGCCGTGAAAATACTGCCCCCTAGCCATAAGAGGTTAACCTCTCTAGGGGGTGTGGGACGCTACCGTCCCACATGGCCAACATCCAGTGAAATTGCAGAGCACCAAATTCAAAAACAGAAATACTCATTATAAGAATTCATAAAACATTCAAGTGTTATACATCGGTTTAAAGATTAACTTCTTGTTAATCAAACCACGGTGTCAGATTTCATAAAGGCTTTACCGTGAAAGCATACCATGCGATTATCTGAGAACAGCGCCCAGCAGACAAATCATTAGTAACAGTTACCAGCCAAGTAGAGGAGTTACACAAGTCAGAAATAGCGATAAAATGAATCACTTACTTTTGATGATCTTCATATCGTTGCAACTCACAAGACTCCCATTTACTCAATAAATGTTTGTTTTGTTCGATAAAGTCTCTCTTTATATCCAAAAACCTCCGTTTTGTTCATGCGTTTTGTTCAGTAATCCACAGGCTCAAAGGCAATCACAACAGCCAGACGAAAAATCCGAAAAGTATCAGTAAAGTTCATAGAAACATGTCAAACGATATTTATAATCAATCTTCAGGTTGTTTTTAGCCTAAATAATATATAACATTTCAACCGGACAATAACGTCGTCAATATAAAAGGTAAACAAGAAAGGTGCGCTCTCGGTCTCGCGCATGAAAAATCTCTGAGATACTGAATGGTCCACTCATTCAGAGTGGTCTTACACTCTCATTTTTCAGGATGCAAGCCTGAAACTATTTCTAAAGACTGTTGACATCTAGTGGAAGCCCTAGGAAGTGCAATTTGAGACCTAAGTCAATGGAATCTGTATAGGCAGTCAATGGAAAACTACAACAACAACAAATCCCACTTCCTGGATGTATTTTTCTCAGGTTTTCGCCTGTCATATCAGTTCTGTTATACTCACAGACATTGTTTTGGAAACTTTAGAGTGTTTTCTATCCAAATCTACCAAGTTTACTTTGGCACGCTTTTCATCCGGAGGTGAAAACAGTGCCCCCTACCCTAGTGAGGTTAACACCCCGGCCGTCCTACAATTCAAGCTAGATGCCCTCAATCTCACACAAATTATCAAGGAACCCACCAGGTACAACCCCTAAATCTGTAAACATGGGCACCCTCATAGATATTATCCTGACCAACTTGCCCTCCAAATACACCTCTGCTGTTTTCAATCAGGATCTCAGCGATCACTGCCTCATCGCCTGCATCCGTTATGGGTTTGCGGTCAAACGGCCACCCCTCATCACTGTCACATGCTCCCTAGAACACTTCTGCGAGCAGGCCTTTCTAATCGACCTGGTATACATATTCGTCGCCAAACCCACTGGCTCCAGGTCATCTATAAGTCTTTGCTAGGCCGACTTCACTCAGCTCACTGGTCACCATAGCAACACCCACCCATAGCACGCGCTCCAGGAGGTATATCTCACTGGTCATCCCCAAAGCCAACACCTCCTTTGGCCGCCTTTCCTTCCAGTTCTCTGCTGCCAATGACTGCAACGAATTGCAAAAATCGCTGAAGTTGGAGACATATATCTCCCTCACTAACTTTAAGCATCAGCTATCTGAGCAGCTTACTGATCGCTGCAGCTGTACACAGCCCATCTGTAAATAGCCCATCCAACTGCCTACCTCATCCCCATGTTTTTATTGACTTTTTTTGCTCTTTTGCACACCAGTATTTCTACTTGAACATCTATCACTCCAGTGTTAAATTGTAATTACTTCACTACTATGGTCTATTTATTGCCTTGCCTCCGTACTTCATTTGCACACACTGTATATAGATTTTTGTATTGTGTTATTGACTGTTCGTTTGTTTATCCAACGTGTAACTCTGTTGTTTTTGTCGCACTGCTTTGCTTTATCTTGGCCAGGTTGCAGTTGTAAATGAGAACTTGTTCTCAACTAGCCTACCTGGTTAAATAAAGGTGAAATACATTTTTTATTTTTTTTTAATCTTAGCTTTAATGACAGCACTCAAATGGATACTGTCATTAACGCAGTTCTTCAATAATTACACATCATTCTTAATACTGTAGCTGTTTAGTTACAGTCACATGTTCAACTATCATCAGCTGATCCAGGAAATCATTTTCTGAATGACAGTCACATGACAGAAGCCACAACATGCAACAACAACCAAAGTGCTTCTTCATTCATTACTCTGGTAAAGACAGTTATGCCGTGCTCCACGTTGGATCCAACATCCCTAACAAATTGATGTTTATAAAGTGTTATTGTCTGCTTGATTTACAGTAGGGTCTCGTTAGTCCGTTTGGAAACGGAGATACTTAGCTCATAATGTGTAGAGAACTGTTCCTTGATGGATAGGCTATTGTTCAACACACAGAGCTATTTTCCTTTATTCAGGACATTTAGAATGACAACACATCACAGAGTAGCCTAGTGGGATTATTCACAAAATTATCTGGTGATCAGGTTATGAAACGTCACGACAGACATTTTAGTGTCCATGTTTCACCTGAAATATTAAATGATTTATAGTCCTACGTCTATGTTATTGTTAGGTGAAGTTATGGGCCAATTTGTTAAACACTTAGTGTACAAACCCTCATTGTCAGGCTGATGTTAAAGCTAGCCAAAGAGCATTTTACTGGTTGAAGTGTTTTTTAAGTGTAAAGCAGTTGATTTGCGACAATAACACAAACATATTAAGCAGGAGGTTCAAACGAGCTTTACAATTATAATCCAAAAGTAATGTGAAATGCACTCATATGCAACCTGTAAATGGAGGCTATTTTTGCTGTCAGCCTATGAGAACTCTCCTGAGTTTTCCCCCACAGTGCTGAATTAGTGAATAGACAGAACTTAATGTGAGTTTACTTGAGTAGCACTCCTGATCTTGTCCTGATAGTGCGCTGTAATATTCAGAATACATTGTGAAAAACGATCATCTTCGCTCACCATTTTTGCTCCAGGCAGATATACTACATCCATAACTAGTGGTTTCCTCATTACCAGATATACTACATCCATAACTAGTGGTTTCCTCATTACCAGATATACTACATCCACAACTAGTGGTTTCCTCATTACCAGATATACTACATCCATAACTAGTGGTTTCCTCATTAGCAGATATACTACATCCATAACTAGTGGTTTCCTCATTACCAGATATACTACATCCATAACTAGTGGTTTCCTCATTAGCAGATATACTACATCCATAACTAGTGGTTTCCTCATTACCAGATATACTACATCCATAACTAGTGGTTTCCTCATTACCAGATATACTACATCCATAACTAGCGGTTTCCTCATTACCAGATATACTACATCCATAACTAGTGGTTTCCTCATTACCAGATATACTACATCCATAACTAGTGGTTTCCTCATTACCAGATATACTACATCTATAACTAGTGGTTTCCTCATTACCAGATATACTACATCCATAACTAGTGGTTTCGTCATTAGCAGATATACTACATCCATAACTAGTGGTTTCCTCATTAGCAGATATACTACATCCATAACTAGTGGTTTCCTCATTACCAGATATACTACATCCATAACTAGTGGTTTCCTCATTACCAGATATACTACATCCATAACTAGTGGTTTCCTCATTACCAGATATACTACATCCATAACTAGTGGTTTCCTCATTACCAGATATACTACATCCATAACTAGTGGTTTCCTCATGACCAGATATACTACATCCATAACTAGTTGTTTCCTCATTACCAGATATACTACATCCATAACTAGTGGTTTCCTCATTACCAGATATACTACATCCATAACTAGTGGTTTCCTCATTACCAGATATACTACATCCATAACTAGTGGTTTCCTCATTACCAGATATACTACATCCATAACTAGTGGTTTCCTCATTACCAGATATACTACATCCATAACTAGTGGTTTCCTCATTACCAGATATACTACATCCATAACTAGTGGTTTCCTCATGACCAGATATACTACATCCATAACTAGTTGTTTCCTCATTACCAGATATACTACATCCATAACTAGTGGTTTCCTCATTACCAGATATACTACATCCATAACTAGTGGTTTCCTCATTACCAGATATACTACATCCATAACTAGTGGTTTCCTCATTACCAGATATACTACATCCATAACTAGTGGTTTCCTTATTAGCAGGGAGGAGTTTCTGCAACCAAATTGTGTCGCCCTTATAGTCCAAACACAGAAAGGGGCAGAATATTGGAGACCAAAAGTCGTCTGGCACACTGCTTAGAGGTTCAACAACATGAATAACTTATTTCTAGCTTACAATCATCGATGTTACTACTTATGTGAAAACAAGACAAAATATGACTATTCTTTCTCATTTTAAGACAATTGTCAAATCATTTTTACATTCATTACAGATGTCAATTGTTGTACAACATCATGGCTACGCTGTTGGCATCACCTTTTACAGTGGATTTCTGCTGTTGTGGGCCTTTAATCATCTGTCTAACTTTGTTGTTCACACAGGAGAGAGACGGGACTATCGTGGGTCCTCTGGGGAGCCTCAACAACCTCATGATGCTGAAGAGGCAGAGAAGAGTCTCTCCAGATCAGAACACCTCAATAAACACCTGCAGAGATCCACAGGGAAGAGAACTCACTGCTGCTCTGACTGTGGGAAGAGTTTTGTTAATTCTGGGAAGCTGACTGTACACAGGAGAATACACACAGGAGAGAAACCCTATTGCTGTGATCAATGTGGGAAGAGTTTTACAAGATCTAGCGAACTGACATTACACCAGAGAATACACACAGGAGAGAAACCTTTTAGCTGTGATCAATGTGGGAAGAGTTTTTCTGCATCTAGCAATCTGACTCTACACCAGAGAATACACACAGGAGAGAAACCTTATAGCTGTGATCAATGTGGGAAGAGTTTTACAGGATCTGGCAATCTGACAAGACACCAGAGAATACACACAGGAGAGAAACCTTATAGCTGTGATCAATGTGGGAAGAGTTTTACAGGATCTGGCCAGCTGACTGTACACCAGAGAACACACACAGGAGAGAAACCTTATAGCTGTGATCAATGTGGGAAGAGTTTTACAGGATCTGGCAATCTGACAAGACACCAGAGAATACACACAGGAGAGAAATCGTATAGCTGTGATCAATGTGGGAAGAGTTTTACAGGATCTGGCCAGCTGACTTTACACCAGAGAACACACACAGGAGAGAAATCTTATAGCTGTGATCAATGTGGGAAGAATTTTGTTCATTCTGGGAGTCTGACTGTACACAGGAGAATACACACAGGGGAGAAGCCTTATACATGTGATCAGTGTGGGAAGACTTTTGTTCGATCTGACCAGCTGACATTACACCAGAGAACACACACAGGTGAGAAACCTTATAGCTGTGGTCAATGTGGGAAGACATTTGTTCAATCTCGCCAGCTGACATTACACCAGAGAACTCACACAGGAGAGAAACCTTTTAGCTGTGATCAATGTGGGAAGAGTTTTGCTGCATCTAGCAATCTGACTCTACACCAGAGAATACACACAGGAGAGAAACCCTATTGCTGTGATCAATGAGGGAAGAGTTTTACAAGATCTAGCGAACTGATGTTACACCAGAGAATACACACAGGAGAGAAAGCTTTTAGCTGTGATCAATGTGGGAAGAGTTTTGGTCAATTTGGGCAGCTGACTGTGCACCAGAGAACACACACAGGAGAGAAATCTTATAGCTGTGATCAATGTGGGAAGAGTTTTTCAGGATCTGGCCAGCTGACTCTACACCAGAGAACACACACAGGAGAGAAATCTTATAGCTGTGATCAATGTGGGAAGAATTTTGTTCATTCTGGGAGTCTGACTGTACACAGGAGAATACACACAGGGGAGAAGCCTTATACATGTGATCAGTGTGGGAAGACTTTTGTTAGATCTGACCAGCTGACATTACACCAGAGAACACACACAGGTGAGAAACCTTATAGCTGTGATCAATGTGGGAAGAGTTTTGCTGCATCTCGCAATCTGACTGTACACAAGAGAACACACACAGGAAAGAAACCTCTTAGCTCTGACCAGAGATAATCTGATAAAAGATCTCTGATCAAATATCAGAAAATACATGGAGTTGTTTCATGATATCAATAAATTAATTTCACAATGTAGAATGTTAACACATTGTAGTAGGACAATGTAGAACCCTAAACGTTTGCCCCTTCATCAACATGATATGGATATTAGCCTCAGGCTCTGAAAGGGTCGTTACACTTACCACGTTGGTGACCCACTTGAATCAAAATGCAACACTTCAAATGTATCTGTATCTGGCTGTTTTCTACAAATTGTCCTCTAACCAGGGATGTACACATTATTCCCAGATTCCGTGTGGTTTTTGAGCTGTTAGTTTAACAGGATGTGCAACCTCATCTCCCTCCTGTCACACAAATGATTTTAGCGATGAGTTATGACAAATAAGTGTTGTGTTCCTTTGTTTAGTGACCCCTACATTTAAATGCATCACTCCCAAATGTAGCTGACTGTCTTCTGCAGGTTGTCCTCTAATCAGTGAGGTAAAATATATCTCCCATTTCCATGTGTTTGTTTAGTTGTGTTAGTTTCAACATCACGTTCAACCTGATTTCCCCCCTAATCGATATCAGTGATTTATTGCTACTTGTCAAAACAAGTGTTTCTGGTGCTTGTACAGTTTATACGGTGCTTGTTTAATAAAAATACAAGTAATATGATTATTGTGGCAGATGTTTGTGTATATAGCACATGTTATGTTTAGGTTTTCAATACATCACAAACTGTTTCTGCTTATTGGTTATTGATTTGGACAGCCCACCAGACATTATTTCCTAAAGGACTTAATGATGAAATGCCTATGTATTTTATGTTGTGATTCTGAACTTGAATTATTTCCCTATTTAAGATAATTCTGATGCTTTTCGTACGATGTACCCAATGATTAATGAAAACTTGTCCTCATTGTGGTTTTATTTAATGCGTCTTATTTATACACTGTAGTGTTTGTGAAATGCTTGTTATGTTTGGTAGCACTTATTTATTTGTCCTTTGCCTCCAACCCCTTTCCATGCATGGAAAATATCCCACCCAGCAAAATGTAATTGAAAAGATGTTGAAAATAAGACTATGCCCAACATCCAATACACATTCAGTTTTAGTTGAAAGTGAAAGTTGAGAAGATGTCGTTTTTTTCATTGACTTGAAAACAACTTAAATTCAACGTCCTTGCAGCCTATACACATGGACGCAGTATAATAAATTGGTCTATAATCAATTGTATTAACAATCCTACATCACTCCAGCATTTATTGACAACATTCAAATTCTAATTGTCTTTATTCCACTACTGAAGAAGCATGACTCAAATCACCTCATATTTCAAACATTCAGCCTGACAAAAGATACGTGTTTTATTATTCCATGCCTCACCATTAAGTTAATTATTGCCAATACATATTAACAAAGGGGTGTACATTTGGTTTGATATTTCATATTTACAATTAATGTAACATTTAGTAATCAATGATTTATGCAACCAACTGACAATTTTTGGGTACAATTATATTGATGTAATATCAGGGATAATTTTATAATGTAATTTTATAATATCAGGGATCATTCTCAGATGTGCCAACCCAAATGTACTAGAGCATGACATTGGGGACTGGGCCCCGATCCAACAACATGCCTATCTAGTGAACCCTGAAAAGAGAGAAGCTCTGCAGTGAGGTGGAAAGTTACTATGGATATTGCAGGAGTTTCCTCTTGAAATCAGACATGTCCGTGGTGAGGACAACTTGGTTTCTGATTGTCTCTGGGGTTGGCAGTTAAAAAGATTTGTGTTTTGCGTTAAACCAGTGTGTTACCATGGATCGCAATTTATTTTGACACGTTTTTCCGTGTTGGAGATGAGTTTTATCTCTTATTCTTTTCTGTATGTTTTTGAAACTGCACTGTTGGTTAGGGGCTCGTAAGTCAGCATTTCACTGTTAGGTCTGTTGTATTCGGCGCAGTACAATTTGATTTGAGTTTTGTTATACGGCATGTTTTTCCGTATTTGAGATGATTTTTGTTTGGGCTCGTTCCAAGGGGACGAGAGTTCTAGAAGCTAGTGAGTTTTAGGAAGACGAGTGTTCTAGAAGCTAGTGAGTTTTAGGAAGACGAGTGTTCTAGAAGCTAGTGAGTTTTAGGAAGACGAGTGTTCTAGAAGCTAGTGAGTTTTAGGAAGACGAGTGTTCTAGAAGCTAGTGAGTTTTAGGAAGACGAGAGTTCTAGAAGCTAGTGAGTTTTAGGAAGACGAGAGTTCTAGAAGCTAGTGAGTTTTAGGAAGACGAGAGTTCTAGAAGCTAGTGAGTTTTAGGAAGACGAGAGTTCTAGAAGCTAGTGAGTTTTAGGAAGACGAGAGTTCTAGAAGCTAGTGAGTATTAGGAAGACGAGAGTTCTAGAAGCTAGTGACTTTTAGGATTCTATAGACAGAAAAAGGAGAAAAAAATAGTACGATTGTATATTATTATTTAGAAATACGTGTTTTTTTCTTGTTTTTAATTGTTGACAGCCAGTAGACACCATGTTTATATTGTAGAAGGTGAATCATTGTAGTTGATTATAATGGGAAATGGAAGTTGTTTTCTGTTGATGGTGAGCAAACTTTTCCAACAAAAATATAGGATATATTTGTTGTCTTAAGGGGGGAGGTATTACAGGCTTTGGTTTTTCCATTTATGTTTTGAGGTTGGACTTTAGCTCGTTACCACGTCTAGCTCGTTAGCACGTAGGACGCACTGATTGGTGTCACCTCGTTAGTCAGTATGTGTTACACCTGTGCTGGCTTGTCCATCTCGTTAGTGGGAAGGTGTTTCACCTGAGCTGGTCCAGGTTCTATTTAAGAGTGTCTGGCCCAGTGCTCCAGTTGTCTTGATACATGTGGAGAGTCAACACCTTTAGTTGCTCCACCTTTTTGGTTTGCTTCCTGTCTTTAAGTTTGGTGTGGGATTTTCTTTTGTTTTCCTCTTCTTGGGCAGATTTAGTGGGTCTCATGGTGGGTGTCTTTTAGGTCCCAGTTGTTGTTACTAGTCAACTTCCAGTGGACACCCCCATACTGTCTTTCAGAGCCCCTCCTAAAAAACAAGTTATATTTTGGGTTGGATATTGCATCATATTGTTGATATTTTAATCAATGGCATTTCCTTACAATGCTCATTAGTCTTTCAGTTGTTAGTCTTCTGTTTTTTATCCTCATATTTGTGTACTAAATGTTTATTTTCATAGTTTTTTCCTGTGAAGCCATTGTGTTGCATCCATGTCTGACATGTGCTGTATAAATAAAGCTTGATTTGATTTGAACACATTGTAAAACAAATTTACCCAATGACTGACCAATCAACAAACTATTGGTCCACCTTAGTATGAAAAACCGTATCAATCACTCTTTTCCAGCCTGCTGAAGGCGTGGTGGAGTGGTAAACACCACCCCCGGCTCTACCAGGGGCTTGAGGTGGTCTCCCACAGCTCTGCTTATGTCATGTTCTGTGGCCTTGCTGTTCCATTTCTTGACTGTCCCTGCAACACAGAAACACATTTAGTCATATTATATAAAACACTCAAAGTAATGGATATGGAGCATCTAGGGCCTCAGTTACACCTGGCACCTAAATGTGACTTCTGATCACTCCAAGCTGCATTAGGTTCAGATCTACCAGGATGGGCCTTTGACATAGTCTGGATGCAGTCCGGCCATTGAATATGCATAAGCAATGTAAAGATATGCTGGGAAAAGTACATTTTACACAAATGACCTTCATAAATCAAATGTTGTTGGTCACATACAGGTGTTCAGCAGATGTTATTGCGGGTGTAGCGAAATGCTTGTCCTTCTAGTTCCCACAGTGCAGTAATATCTAACAATTAATATCTAACAATTTCACAACAAATACCTAATACACACAAATCTAAGTAAAGGAATGGAATTAGGAATATATAAATATATGGATAAACAATGTCAGAGCAGCATAGACTGAGATACAGTTTATACATAGAGATGAGAAATGATATGTAAACATTATTAAAGTGACTAGTGTTCCATTTATTAAAGTGGCCAATGATGTCAAGTCTATATGTAGGCTGCAGCCTCTCTGTGCTGTTTAACAGTCTGATGGCCTTGAGATAGAAGCTGTTTTTCAGTCTTTCGGTCCCAGCTTTGATGCACCTGTACTGATATCGCCTTCTGAATGATAGCGGGTGAACAGGCAGTGGCTCAGGTGGCTCGGGTAATAACAAAAAACATGTATGTATGCCTAAGGGGAAATTCACTTTCATACAGCTTAAAGGGGTGAGAAATTACACCGATATCAGTGGACAATTTGCACTAATGTAAATAAACATAGATGATGGAACATATTCCCTTTTGCTGATGTGATGAACCGCTAAGGGGACATAAATATTTACCATCTAAACCATGTGTGACCTCTCACCTCTCTGGCTGTAGAAGTGTTCTGCCTAACCAGTCCCTCAACAGCTCTCTGACTGAGCTCCACCCTCACTGGGTCTTCAGAGGAGAGGAAGGCTGAGGAGGGATGGAAGGATGAATGGATCAGTCAGTCAATAATGTGTAGAGCTGCTGTCTATGCTGTCTGACTAAATCACTATTTTAGTAGTTCATTAAAGTAAATAAGGCTTTATGACTGCTGAATACCAACTATCAATCACTTAGATCATGTATTTCTAGGTAGAGATACATCCTTGGGACGTCCATCGCCCGTTGAAGTTGACATTTAAAATGGTTAAGGTAGGGGTTAAGGTTAGGGTTTAGAGTAGGGATGTCCCAAGGATCCCAGATAGCATTGACCATCGTGCATTCTTCTGTCTCTTTTACATAGCAGGTGATGAGTTCTGACTTCTGAACTTGAAAATATGAAATATCCTTATTCATGTCACTGTTTGAGGGGAATGTAGAACGTTTACATTCTGTCACAATGTGTTATTGTTATTCTTTACCATATATTGTATATCGTTTCCATAAAGCCAACATGGCTTTACACTCATTAACGTAAGTTTCCAATCTACATGTACAACTAGCTAACGTTAGCTTCGTTAACTAACTAACTAACTAACTAACTAACTAACTAAGGACGGTGACCTGTCCAGACCAGATGTTACAACGAACTGAATCGTCAATGGAGGTCTTCCTCTTTATATAGCCTGCTACAGCATGCAATACTATTAACTCACAAGGGGGCAGAACGTTACATGTACAATACTATCCCATTTTGGAAATGTTACATGTACAATACTATCCCATTTTGGAAACGTTACATGTACAATACTATCCCATTTTGGAAACGTTACATGGACAATACTATCCCATTTTGGAAACGTTACATGGACAATACTATCCCATTTTGGAAACGTTACATGGACAATACTATCCCATTTTGGAACCGTTACATGTACAATACTATCCCATTTTGGAACCGTTACATGTACAATACTATCCCAACTTGGAAACGTTACATGTACAATACTATCCCATTTTGGAAATGTTACATGTCCGCCCCCTTGTGGAGGGAAATTAATATCTTAGATGGTAGCTGTAGATGGGATTCAAATGCATAATGGTATTAATACAGTGTCTAGACTACCTCTTTTGTATAAATGCCCTTCAGAATCCAAACACAGTATTGCCACGCAGCAAAATGTTGAGTATAATCTTTCAAGTCAGCCTGTCACACAATGCTATTCTCAAACATAACTAATCAATTAGTTGTTTTTCAACAATATTTTAACCTGCAGGAATATTTTCACATTTCTATCTCATGGTTAGTTCCTAGGATAATGCAACTCATACATTTTTCATTACTTGTAAAATGGGGTACAGGTTTAAAATAATGACAGGTTTAGAATAAGTACAGGTTTAAAACAAGTTTCCATAAAGCCAACATGGCTTTACTCTCATTAACGTAAGTTTCCAATCTAGAGCAGTTCTCACTTTTGTGATAATGAACTAGCTAACGTTAACTAACTATTACAGGTTTAAATCAAGTATATGTTTAAAATAATTACAGGTGCACCTTACTAGCTTATACTATATCATAAATGGTCTTACCTAGTAAACACAGATTCTAGTTTTCATTCAGTTCACAGATGGCTGGCTGGGCTTTACACCTCCAAGGCGGCGGCGGCGCCCCCCCCCCCCCCACACCCCCACACAGGAATACACACTCAGAGCCTCCTGACTGGGCCCTGTTTACACATCCACACAGGAATACACACTCAGAGCCTCCTGACTGGGCCCTGTTTACACCTCCACACAGGAATACACACTCAGAGCCTCCTGACTGGGCCCTGTTTACACCTCCACACAGGAATACACACTCAGAGCCTCCTGACTGGGCCCTGTTTACACCTCCACACAGGAATACACACTCAGAGCCTCCTGACTGGGCCCTGTTTACACCTCCACACAGGAACACACACTCAGAGCCTCCTGACTGGGCCCTGTTTACACCTCCACACAGGAATACACACTCAGAGCCTCCTGACTGGGCCCTGTTTACACCTCCACACAGGAATACACACTCAGAGCCTCCTGACTGGGCCCTGTTTACACCTCCACACAGGAATACACACTCAGAGCCTACTGACTGGGCCCTGTTTACACCTCCACACAGGAATACACACTCAGAGCCTACTGACTGGGCCCTGTTTACACCTCCACACAGGAATACACACTCAGAGCCTCCTGACTGGGCCCTGTTTACACCTCCACACAGGAATACACACTCAGAGCCTACTGACTGGGCCCTGTTTACACCTCCACACAGGAATACACACTCAGAGCCTCCTGACTGGGCCCTGTTTACACCTCCACACAGGAATACACACTCAGAGCCTCCTGACTGGGCCCTGTTTACACCTCCACACAGGAATACACACTCAGAGCCTCCTGACTGGGCCCTGTTTACACCTCCACACAGGAATACACACTCAGAGCCTCCTGACTGGGCCCTGTTTACACCTCCACACAGGAATACACACTCAGAGCCTCCTGACTGGGCCCTGTTTACACCTCCACACAGGAATACACACTCAGAGCCTCCTGACTGGGCCCTGTTTACACCTCCACACAGGAATACACACTCAGAGCCTCCTGACTGGGCCCTGTTTACACCTCCACACAGGAATACACACTCAGAGCCTCCTGACTGGGCCCTGTTTACACCTCCACACAGGAATACACACTCAGAGCCTCCTGACTGGGCCCTGTTTACACCTCCACACAGGAATACACACTCAGAGCCTCCTGACTGGGCCCTGTTTACACCTCCACACAGGAATACACACTCAGAGCCTCCTGACTGGGCCCTGTTTACACCTCCACACAGGAATACACACTCAGAGCCTCCTGACTGGGCCCTGTTTACACCTCCACACAGGAATACACACTCAGAGCCTCCTGACTGGGCCCTGTTTACACCTCCACACAGCAATACACACTCAGAGCCTCCTGACTGGGCCCTGTTTACACCTCCACACAGGAATACACACTCAGAGCCTAGGAGGCTTTTCTAAAAACTCCACTTTGCGTGTTTCACTGTGTGTAGAGACCAGGGTCTGGCCCTGGGGTCATCTCTCCCTGGTACCATATAGAACAGAAACATTAACTCATGTTCTGGAATGCGGTCTCTTTAGGTTTTATCACCCAAAAGACATTGTAAATCTCCTGTCAGTGTTTTCTCCCAGAGGCCCATCCTCAGTAGAACACACAGACACAATAGTTCTAAGAACCCTCTATTCTGTTGCATAAAACAACCATTTGATGCAATAAAAGTATTATAACATAATGTTGCAATTTTGCTCTCAGTTTCCACTGAAAGTTGACTAGTAACAACAACTGGGACATAAAAGACACCCACCATGAGACCCACTAAATCTGCCCAAGAAGAGGCAAACAAAAGAAAAACCCACAAGGTGGAGCAACTAAAGGTGTTGACTGGAGCACTCAATTTATTAGGATTGTTAATAAAACGTATTATAGACGTCCATGTGTATAAGCTGCAAGTACATTGAAATTAAATAGTTTTCTTTTCAACTAAAAACAAACTTATATTGTACGTCGGGCATAGTCTTAGTTTCAATTACATTTTGCTAGGTGGGATATCCCCAATGTCACAGTTTTAACGTGTCCAAATCAATAGTCCAAATGCAGAAACAGTTTGTGATAAATTGAAAACGATATCGATGAGTGATGACAAATAAGTGTTGTGTTCCTTTGTTCAGCGACCCCTACATTTAAATGCATCACTCCAAAATGTAGCTGACTGTCTTCTTCAGGTTGTCCTCTAACCAGTGAGGTAAAATATATCTCCCATTTCCATGTGTTTTTTAGTTGTGTTAGTTTCAACAGCACGAACAACCTGATTTCCCCCCTAATCGATATCATTGATTTATTGCTACTTGTCAAAACAACAGCGTTTTTGGCACAACTAAAAAAAACACATGGAAATGGGAGATATCTGTTACCTCACTGGTTAGAGGACAACCTGCAGAAGACAGTCAGCTACATTTTGGAGTGATGCATTTAAATGTAGGGGTCGCTGAACAAAGGAACACAACACTTATTTGTCATAACTCATCGATATCATGCTAAAATCATTTGTGTGAGAGGAGGGAGATGAGTTTGCACGTCCTGTTAAAACGAACAGCTCAAAAACCACATGGAATCTGGGAATAATGTGTACATCCCTGGTTAGAGGACAATTTGTAGAAAACAGCCAGATACATTTTGAAGTGTTGCATTTTGATTCAAGTGGGTCACCAACATGGTAAGTACTCTTTCAATTCAGAGCCTGGATTTTTCCCAAGGCTAATATCCATATCATGTTGAAATCAATTGAATGGGGCAAACGTTTAGGGTTCTAAATTGTGAAATTCCAAAAAATACTCCTACTACAATGTTAAAAACATTGACATTTTTTCATTGATATCATGAAACAATTCCTTCATGTATGTATTTTCTGATGTTTGATCAGAGATCTTTTATCAGAGTATCTCTTCCAACATAGATCACAGCTATAAAGTTTCTCTCCTGTGTGTGTTCTCTGGTGTATTGATAGATAGCCAGATGTAGAAAAACTCTTCCCACATTGATTACAGCAAGGTTTCTCTCCTGTGTGTGTTCTCTGGTGTATTGATAGATAGCCAGATGTAGAAAAACTCTTCCCACATTGATTACAGCAAGGTTTCTCTCCTGTGTGTGTTCTCTGGTGTTCAGTCAGAGAGCCAGATGTAGTAAAACTCTTACCACATTGACCACAGATAAAAGGTTTCTCTCCAGTGTGTGTTCTCTGGTGTGATATCAGGTTGCTTGACTGAGTAAAACTCTTCCCACATTGACCACAGCTATAAGGTTTCTCTCCTGTGTGTGTTCTCTGGTGTGATATCAGGTTGCTTGACTGAGTAAAACTCTTCCCACATTGACCACAGCTATAAGGTTTCTCTCCTGTGTGTGTTCTCTGGTGTGATTTCAGTTTGCCTGACTCAGTAAAACTCTTCCCACATTGACCACAGCTATAAGGTTTCTCTCCTGTGTGTGTTCTTTGGTGTACAATAAGATTGCTAGATGAATTATAACTCTTCCCACATTGATCACAGCTATAAGGTTTCTCTCCTGTGTGTGTTCTCTGATGAATTTGAATGCCTGTTGATGAGGTGAATCTCTTCCCACAGTCAGAGTAGCGGTGAGTTCTCTTCCCTGTGGGTCTCTGCAGGTGTTTCTTGAGGTGTTCTGATCTGGAGAGACTCTTCTCTACCTCGTCAGCATCAAGAGGTTGTTGAGGCTCCCCAGAGGATCCACGATAGTCCCATATCTCTCCTGTGTGAACAACAAAGTCAGACAGATGGTTCAAGGCCCACAACAGCGGAAATCCACTGTAAAAGGTGATGCCAACAGCATTGCCATGATGTTGTACAACAATTGACGTCTATAATGAACGTTAAAATTACTTGACAATTGTCTTAAAATGAGCAAGAACAGTCATATTTGTCTTGTTTTCACATTAGTAGTAACATCGATGATTGTAGGCTAGAAATAAGTTATTCATGTTGTTGAAACTCTTAAGCACTGTGCCAGATGACTAATTGGTCTCCAATGTAGGGCCCTTTCTGTGTTTCCTAAAATTGTGGCATGAGGGCGATGCACATGCAATTTGATTGTAGAAACTCCTCCCTGCTAATGAGGAAACCGATAGTTATGGATGTACTATATCTGCCTGGAGCAAAAATGGTGAGCAAAGATTTTAGTTTTTCACAATGTATTCTGAATGTGAATGGGGGAAAACTCAGGGGAGTAACCTCCATTTCCAGGTTGCTTATGAGTGCATTTCACACTACTTTGGATTATAATTGTAAGGCTCGCTTGAATGTCCTGCTTAATATAATGTTTGCTACAGTATTAAGAACAGCGTTATCCATTTGGGTGTTGTTAACCTGTTGGGGATAGGGGGCAGTATTTGCACGGCCGGATAAAAAACATACCCAATTTAATCTGATTATTACTCCTGCCCAGAAACTAGAATATGCATATAATTATTACCTTTGGATAGAAAACACTCCAAAGTTTCTAAAACTGTTTGAATGGTGTCTGTGAGTATAACAGAACTCATTTGGCAGGCCGAAACCTGAGAAGATTCCAAACAGGAAGCGCTCTCTCTGACCATTTCATGGCCTTCTTTGATCATCTCTAACCAAAACAGGGGATCTCTGGCATGACGTGACATTTTCTAACGCTCCCATAGGCTCTCAGAAGGCGCCAGAAATTTGAATCTTGGCTTTGGAGCCCCAGGCTGAAACACATTAGCGCCTTCAGTAAGTGGTCGATCTGAGAACAATGAGAATGGAGGGGCGTGCACGGGCCAACTCCATTTTTACTTTCTCTCTCTTTGAGCGTATACAGGGTTTCCCGGTCGGAATATTATCGCTTTTTTACGAGAAAAATCGCATAAAAATTGATTTTAAACAGCGGTTGACATGCTTCGAAGTACGGTAATGGAATATTTAGAATTTTTTTGTCACGAAACGCGTCGGGCGCGTGACCCTTATTTACCTTTCGGATAGTGTCTGGAACGCACGAACAAAACGCCGCTATTTGGATATAACTATGGATTATTTTGAACCAAACCAACATTTGTTATTGAAGTAGAAGTCCTGGGAGTGCATTCTGACGAAGTCAGCAAAGGTAATCAAACTTTTCTAATAGTAAATCTGATTTTGGTGAGGGCTAAACTTGGTGGGTGTCAAAATAGCTAGCCTGTGATGGCCGGGCTATGTACTCAGAATATTGCAAAATGTGCTTTCACCGAAAAGCTATTTTAAAATCGGACATAGCGAGTGCATAGAGGAGTTCTGTATCTATAATTCTTAAAATAATTGTTATGTTTTTTGTGAACGTTTATCATGAGTAATTTAGTAAATTCACCGGAAGTTTGCGGGGGGTATGCTAGTTCTGAACGTCACATGCTAATGTAAAAAGCTGGTTTTTGATATATAAATATGAACTTGATTGAACAAAACATGCATGTATTGTATAACATAATGTCCTAGGGGTGTCATCTGATGAAGATCATCAAAGGTTAGTGCTGCATTTAACTGTGGTTTGGGTTTATGTGACATTATATGCTAGCTTGAAAAATGGGTGTCTGATTATTTCTGGCTGGGTACTCTGCTGACATAATCTAATGTTTTGCTTTCGTTGTAAAGCCTTTTTGAAATCGGACAGTGTGGTTAGATTAACAAGAGTCTTATCTTTAAAATGGTGTAAAATAGTCATATGTTTGAGAAATTGAAGTAATAGCATTTCTAAGGTATTTGAATAACGCGCCACGGGATTCCACTGGCTGTTGAGTAGGTGGGACGATTTCGTCCCACCTACCCTAGAGAGGTTAACTTGACTTTCGAAGACTTTAGAACGGCAGGGCAGGATGGATATAGGTCTGTAATAGTTTGGGTCTAGAGTATCACCCCCTTTGAAGAGGGGGATGACCGCGGAAGCTTTCCAATCTTTGGGAATCTCGGACAATACGAAAGAGAGGTTGAACAGACTAGTAATGGGGTTGCCACAATGGCGGCGGATAATTTTAGAAAGAGAGGGTCCAGATTGTCTAGCCCAGCTGATTTGTACGGGTCCAGGTTTTGCAACTCTTTCAGAACATCAGCTATCTGGATTTGGGTGAAGGAGAAGATGGGGAGGCTTGGGGAAGTAGCTGCGGGGAGCTGTTGGCCGGGGTTAGGGTAGCCAGGAGGAAAGCATGGCCAGCCGTAGAGAATTGCTTATTGAAATTCTCGATTATCGTGGAGTTATCGGTGGTGACAGTGTTTCCTAGCCTCAGTGCAGTGGGCAGCTGGGAAGAGGTGCTCTTATCCTCCATGGACTTTACAGTGTCCCAAAACTTTTTGGAGTTAGAGCTACAGGATGCAAATTTCTGTTTGAAAAAGCTAGCCTTTGCTTTCCTAACTGACTGTGTGTATTGGTTCCTGACTCTCTGAAAAGTTGCATATCGCGGAGCCTATTCTATGTTTTTGTGCTGGTCGAGGGCAGTCAGGTCTGGAGTGAACCAAGGGCTATATCTGTTCTTAGTTCTACATTTTTTGAAAGGGGCATGCTTATCTAAGGTGGTGAGGAAATTACAAATAAAGAACAACCAGGCATCCCCTACTGACTGGATGAGGTCAATATCCTTCCAGGATACCCGGGCCAGGTCAATTAGAAAAGCCTGCTCGCAGAAGTGTTTTAGGGAGCGTTTGACAGTGATGAGGGGTGGTCGTTTGACCGCAAACCCATAACGGATGCAGCCAATGAGGCAGTAATCGCTGAGATCCTGATTGAAAACAGCAGAGGTGTATTTGGAGGGCAAGTTGGTCAGGATAATATCTATGAGGGTGCCCATGTTTACAGATTTAGGGTTGAACCTGGTGGGTTCCTTGATAATTTGTGTGAGATTGAGATTCTCGCTATACACCAAGTCACTTGGCTCTGTCATATCCTCACATGGTCTCTCATATCATTGCTATGCAGATGACACACAATTAATCTTCTCCTTTCCCCCTTCTGACAACCAGGTGGCGAATCGCATCTCTGCATGTCTGGCAGACATATCAGTGTGGATGACGGATCACCACCTCAAGCTGAACCTCGGCAAGACGGAGCTGTTCTTCCTCCCGGGGAAGGACTGCCCGTTCCATGAGCTCGCCATCACGGTTGACAACTCCCTTGTGTCCTCCTCCCAGAGTGCTAAGAGCCTTGGCGTGACCCTGGACAACACCCTGTCGTTCTCCACCAACATCAAGGCGGTGACCCGATCCTGTAGGTTCATGCTCTACAACATTCGCAGAGTACGACCCTGCCTCACACAGGAAGCGGCGCAGGTCCTAATCCAGGCACTTGTCATCTCCCGTCTGGATTACTGCAACTCGCTGTTGGCTGGGCTCCCTGCCTGTGCCATTAAACCCCTACAACTCATCCAGAACGCCGCAGCCCGTCTGGTGTTCAACCTTCCCAAGTTCTCTCACGTCACCCCGCTCCTCCGCTCTCTCCACTGGCTTCCAGTCGAAGCTCGCATCCGCTACAAGACCATGGTGCTTGCCTACGGAGCTGTGAGGGGAACGGCACCTCCGTACCTTCAGGCTCTGATCAGGCCCTACACCCAAACAAGGGCACTGCGTTCATCCACCTCTGGCCTGCTCGCCTCCCTACCTCTGAGGAAGCACAGTTCCCGCTCAGCCCAGTCAAAACTGTTCGCTGCTCTGGCACCCCAATGGTGGAACAAGCTCCCTCACGACGCCAGGACAGCGGAGTCAATCACCACCTTCCGGAGACACCTGAAACCCCACCTCTTCAAGGAATACCTGGGATAGGATAAGGTAATCCTTCTAACCCCCCCCCTTAAAAGATTTAGATGCACTATTGTAAAGTGGTTGTTCCACTGGATATTATAGGTGAATGCACCAATTTGTAAGTCACTCTGGATAAGAGCGTCTGCTAAATGACTAAAATGTAATGTAAAAATCTAGTTTGGATTGTAGGACAGCCGGGGTGTTAACCTCACTAGGGTAGGGGGCACTTTGGCACTGCCAACGTAAACTTGGTAGATTTGGATAGAAAACACTCTAAAGTTTCCAAAACTGTTAAAATAATGTCTGTGAGTATAACAGGCCTTCCCTGTGGCTCAGTTGGTAGAGCATGGTGTTTGCAACGCCAGCATGGTGTTTGCAACGCCAGCGTTGTGGGTTTGATTCCCACGGGGGGCCAGTACAAAAAAATGCATGAAATGAAATGTATGCATTCACTACTGTAAGTCGCTCTGGATAAGAGCATCTGCCAAATGACTAAAATGTAAATGTAAATAACAGAACTGATATGACAGGCGAAAACCTGAGAAAAATCCATCCAGGAAGTGGGATTTTTTTTATTTTTGTAGTTTTCCATTGACTGCCTATTCAGATTCCATTGACTTAGGTCTCAAATTGCATTTCCTATGGCTTCCACTAGATGTCAACAGTCTTTAGAAATAGTTTCAGGCTTGCATCCTGAAAAATGAGAGCGTAAGACCACTCTGAATGAGTGGACCATTCAGTGTCCCAGAGATTTTTCATGCGCGAGACTGAGAGCGCGCCTTTCTTGTTTACCTTTTATACTGAAGACGTTATTGTCCGGTTGAAATGTTTTCTATTATTTAGGCTAAAAACCTGAGGATTGATTATAAACATCGTTTGACATGTTTCTACGAACTTTACTGATACTTTTCGGATTTTTTGTCTGGCTGTTGTGATTGCCTTTGAGCCTGTGGATTACTGAACAAAACGCATGAACAAAACGGAGGTTTTTGGATATAAAGAGAGACTTTATCGAACAAAACAAACATTTATTGAGTAAATGGGAGTCTTGTGAGTTGCAACGATATGAAGATCATCAAAAGTAAGTGATTCATTTTATCGCTATTTCTGACTTGTGTAACTCCTCTACTTGGCTGGTAACTGTTACTAATGATTTGTCTGCTGGGCGCTGTTCTCAGATAATCGCATGGTATGCTTTCACGGTAAAGCCTTTTTGAAATCTGACACCGTGGTTTGATTAACAAGAAGTTAATCTTTAAACCGATGTATAACACTTGTATGTTTTATGAATTCTTATGAGTATTTCTGTTTTTGAATTTGGCGCTCTGCAATTTCACTGGATGTTGGCCAGTGATATGCTTAACCCTCTAGAGAGGTTAAGCATATCCCAGTTTAGGTCACCTAACAGAACGAACTCTGAAGATAGATGGGGGCCAACCAATTCACATATGGTGTCCAGGGCACAGCTGGGAGCTGAGGGGGGGTCTGTAACAGGCGGCAACAGTGAGACTTATTTCTGGAGAGATTAATTTTTTTAATTAGAAGCTCGAACTGTTTGGGCTTAGACCTGGAAAGTATGATAGAACTTTGCAGGCCATCTCTGCAGTAGATTGCAACTCCTCTCATTTTGATGGAAAATGTTGTAGTTGGGGATGGAAATTTCAGAATTGTTGGTTATCTTCCTAACCAGGATTCAGACACGGCAAGGACATCAAGGTTGGCGGAGTGTGCTAAAGCAGTGAGTAAAACAAACTTAGGGAGGAGCCTTCTGATGTTAACATGCATGAAACCAAGGCTTTTACGGTTACAGAAGTCAACAAATGAGAGCGCCTGGGGACACACAGGGCCTGGGATAACGTCTACATCACCAGAGGAGTAGGATGAGGGTACGGCAAAAGGCTTTCAGAACTGGTCGGCTCCCTCTAGTCAGGTTATAGTGACGACTGGCTCCCTCCCTCTAGTCAGGTTATAGTGATGACTGGCTCGCTCCCTCTAGTCAGGTTATAGTGATGACTGGCTCCCTCCCTCTAGTCAGGTTATAGTGATGACTGGCTCCCTCCCTCTAGTCAGGTTATAGTGATGACTGGCTCCCTCCCTCTAGTCAGGTTATAGTGATGACTGGCTCCCTCCCTCTAGTCAGGTTATAGTGATGACTGGCTCCCTCCCTCTAGTCAGGTTATAGTGATGACTGGCTCCCTCTAGTCAGGTTATAGTGATGACTGGCTCCCTCTAGTCAGGTTATAGTGATGATTGGCTCCCTCCCTCTAGTCAGGTTATAGTGATGACTGGCTCCCTCCCTCTAGTCAGGTTATAGTGATGACTGGCTCCCTCCCTCTAGTCAGGTTATAGTGATGACTGGCTCCCTCCCTCTAGTCAGGTTATAGTGATGACTGGCTCCCTCCCTCTAGTCAGGTTATAGTGATGACTGGCTCCCTCTAGTCAGGTTATAGTGATGACTGGCTCCCTCTAGTCAGGTTATAGTGATGACTGGCTCCCTCCCTCTAGTCAGGTTATAGTGATGACTGGCTCCCTCTAGTCAGGTTATAGTGATGACTGGCTCCCTCCAGTCAGGTTATAGTGATGACTGGCTCCCTCTAGTCAGGTTATAGTGATGACTGGCTCCCTCTAGTCAGGTTATAGTGATGACTGGCTCCCTCCCTCTAGTCAGGTTATAGTGATGACTGGCTCCCTCTAGTCAGGTTATAGTGATGACTGGCTCCCTCTAGTCAGGTTATATTGATGACTGGCTCCCTCCCTCTAGTCAGGTTATAGTGATGACTGGCTCCCTCCCTCTAGTCAGGTTATAGTGATGACTGGCTCCCTCCCTCTAGTCAGGTTATAGTGATGACTGGCTCCCTCTAGTCAGGTTATAGTGATGACTGGCTCCCTCTAGTCAGGTTATAGTGATGACTGGCTCCCTCCCTCTAGTCAGGTTATATTGATGACTGGCTCCCTCCATCTAGTCAGGTTATATTGATGACTGGCTCCCTCCATCTAGTCAGGTTATATTGATGACTGGCTCCCTCCCTCTAGTCAGGTTATAGTGATGACTGGCTCCCTCTAGTCAGGTTATAGTGATGACTGGCTCCCTCCCTCTAGTCAGGTTATAGTGATGACTGGCTCCCTCCCTCTAGTCAGGTTATAGTGATGACTGGCTCCCTCCCTCTAGTCAGGTTATATTGATGACTGGCTCCCTCTAGTCAGGTTATAGTGATGACTGGCTCCCTCTAGTCAGGTTATAGTGATGACTGGCTCCCTCCCTCTAGTCAGGTTATAGTGATGACTGGCTCCCTCCCTCTAGTCAGGTTATAGTGATGACTGGCTCCCTCTAGTCAGGTTATAGTGATGACTGGCTCCCTCTAGTCAGGTTATAGTGATGACTGGCTCCCTCCCTCTAGTCAGGTTATAGTGATGACTGGCTCCCTCCCTCTAGTCAGGTTATATTGATGACTGGCTCCCTCTAGTCAGGTTATAGTGATGACTGGCTCCCTCTAGTCAGGTTATAGTGATGACTGGCTCCCTCCCTCTAGTCAGGTTATAGTGATGACTGGCTCCCTCTAGTCAGGTTATAGTGATGACTGGCTCCCTCCCTCTAGTCAGGTTATAGTGATGACTGGCTCCCTCTAGTCAGGTTATAGTGATGACTGGCTCCCTCTAGTCAGGTTATATTGATGACTGGCTCCCTCCCTCTAGTCAGGTTATAGTGATGACTGGCTCCCTCCCTCTAGTCAGGTTATAGTGATGACTGGCTCCCTCCCTCTAGTCAGGTTATAGTGATGACTGGCTCCCTCCCTCCAGTCAGGTTATAGTGACGACTGGCTCCCTCTAGTCAGGTTATATTGATGACTGGCTCCCTCTAGTCAGGTTATAGTGATGACTGGCTCCCTCCCTCTAGTCAGGTTATAGTGATGACTGGCTCCCTCCCTCTAGTCAGGTTATAGTGATGACTGGCTCCCTCTAGTCAGGTTATAGTGATGACTGGCTCCCTCCCTCTAGTCAGGTTATAGTGATGACTGGCTCCCTCCCTCTAGTCAGGTTATAGTGATGACTGGCTCCCTCCCTCTAGTCAGGTTATAGTGATGACTGGCTCCCTCCCTCTAGTCAGGTTATAGTGATGACTGGCTCCCTCCCTCTAGTCAGGTTATAGTGATGACTGGCTCCCTCCCTCTAGTCAGGTTATAGTGATGACTGGCTCCCTCTAGTCAGGTTATAGTGATGACTGGCTCCCTCCCTCCAGTCAGGTTATAGTGATGACTGGCTCCCTCCCTCCAGTCAGGTTATAGTGATGACTGGCTCCCTCCCTCTAGTCAGGTTATAGTGATGACTGGCTCCCTCCCTCTAGTCAGGTTATAGTGATGACTGGCTCCCTCCCTCTAGTCAGGTTATAGTGATGACTGGCTCCCTCCCTCTAGTCAGGTTATAGTGATGACTGGCTCCCTCCCTCTAGTCAGGTTATAGTGATGACTGGCTCCCTCCCTCTAGTCAGGTTATAGTGATGACTGGCTCCCTCCCTCTAGTCAGGTTATAGTGATGACTGGCTCCCTCCCTCTAGTCAGGTTATAGTGATGACTGGCTCCCTCCCTCTAGTCAGGTTATAGTGACGACTGGCTCCCTCCCTCTAGTCAGGTTATAGTGATGACTGGCTCCCTCCCTCTAGTCAGGTTATAGTGATGACTGGCTCCCTCCCTCTAGTCAGGTTATAGTGATGACTGGCTCCCTCCCTCTAGTCAGGTTATAGTGGTGACTGGCTCCCTCCCTCTAGTCAGGTTATAGTGATGACTGGTTCCCTCTAGTCAGGTTATATTGATGACTGGCTCCCTCCCTCTAGTCAGGTTATAGTGATGACTGGCTCCCTCCCTCTAGTCAGGTTATAGTGATGACTGGCTCCCTCCCTCCAGTCAGGTTATAGTGATGACTGGCTCCCTCCCTCCAGTCAGGTTATAGTGATGACTGGCTCCCTCCCTCTAGTCAGGTTATAGTGATGACTGGCTCCCTCTAGTCAGGTTATAGTGATGACTGGCTCCCTCCCTCTAGTCAGGTTATAGTGATGACTGGCTCCCTCTAGTCAGGTTATAGTGATGATTGGCTCCCTCCCTCTAGTCAGGTTATAGTGATGACTGGCTCCCTCCCTCTAGTCAGGTTATAGTGATGACTGGCTCCCTCCCTCTAGTCAGGTTATAGTGATGACTGGCTCCCTCCCTCTAGTCAGGTTATAGTGATGACTGGCTCCCTCCCTCTAGTCAGGTTATAGTGATGACTGGCTCCCTCCCTCTAGTCAGGTTATAGTGATGACTGGCTCCCTCCCTCTAGTCAGGTTATAGTGATGACTGGCTCCCTCCCTCTAGTCAGGTTATAGTGATGACTGGCTCCCTCCCTCTAGTCAGGTTATAGTGATGACTGGCTCCCTCCCTCTAGTCAGGTTATAGTGATGACTGGCTCCCTCCCTCTAGTCAGGTTATAGTGATGACTGGCTCCCTCCCTCTAGTCAGGTTATAGTGATGACTGGCTCCCTCCCTCTAGTCAGGTTATAGTGATGACTGGCTCCCTCCCTCTAGTCAGGTTATAGTGATGACTGGCTCCCTCCCTCTAGTCAGGTTATAGTGATGACTGGCTCCCTCCCTCTAGTCAGGTTATAGTGATGACTGGCTCCCTCCCTCTAGTCAGGTTATAGTGATGACTGGCTCCCTCCCTCTAGTCAGGTTATAGTGATGACTGGCTCCCTCCCTCTAGTCAGGTTATAGTGATGACTGGCTCCCTCCCTCTAGTCAGGTTATAGTGATGACTGGCTCCCTCCCTCTAGTCAGGTTATAGTGATGACTGGCTCCCTCCCTCTAGTCAGGTTATAGTGATGACTGGCTCCCTCCCTCTAGTCAGGTTATAGTGATGACTGGCTCCCTCCCTCTAGTCAGGTTATAGTGATGACTGGCTCCCTCCCTCTAGTCAGGTTATAGTGATGACTGGCTCCCTCCCTCTAGTCAGGTTATAGTGATGACTGGCTCCCTCCCTCTAGTCAGGTTATAGTGATGACTGGCTCCCTCCCTCTAGTCAGGTTATAGTGATGACTGGCTCCCTCCCTCTAGTCAGGTTATAGTGATGACTGGCTCCCTCCCTCTAGTCAGGTTATAGTGATGACTGGCTCCCTCCCTCTAGTCAGGTTATAGTGATGACTGGCTCCCTCCCTCTAGTCAGGTTATAGTGATGACTGGCTCCCTCCCTCTAGTCAGGTTATAGTGATGACTGGCTCCCTCCCTCTAGTCAGGTTATAGTGATGACTGGCTCCCTCCCTCTAGTCAGGTTATAGTGATGACTGGCTCCCTCCCTCTAGTCAGGTTATAGTGATGACTGGCTCCCTCCCTCTAGTCAGGTTATAGTGATGACTGGCTCCCTCCCTCTAGTCAGGTTATAGTGATGACTGGCTCCCTCCCTCTAGTCAGGTTATAGTGATGACTGGCTCCCTCCCTCTAGTCAGGTTATAGTGATGACTGGCTCCCTCCCTCTAGTCAGGTTATAGTGATGACTGGCTCCCTCCCTCTAGTCAGGTTATAGTGATGACTGGCTCCCTCCCTCTAGTCAGGTTATAGTGATGACTGGCTCCCTCCCTCTAGTCAGGTTATAGTGATGACTGGCTCCCTCCCTCTAGTCAGGTTATAGTGATGACTGGCTCCCTCCCTCTAGTCAGGTTATAGTGATGACTGGCTCCCTCCCTCTAGTCAGGTTATAGTGATGACTGGCTCCCTCCCTCTAGTCAGGTTATAGTGATGACTGGCTCCCTCCCTCTAGTCAGGTTATAGTGATGACTGGCTCCCTCTAGTCAGGTTATAGTGATGACTGGCTCCCTCTAGTCAGGTTATAGTGATGACTGGCTCCCTCTAGTCAGGTTATAGTGATGACTGGCTCCCTCCCTCTAGTCAGGTTATAGTGATGACTGGCTCCCTCCCTCTAGTCAGGTTATAGTGATGACTGGCTCCCTCCCTCTAGTCAGGTTATAGTGATGACTGGCTCCCTCCCTCTAGTCAGGTTATAGTGATGACTGGCTCCCTCCCTCCAGTCAGGTTATAGTGATGACTGGCTCCCTCCCTCTAGTCAGGTTATAGTGATGACTGGCTCCCTCCCTCTAGTCAGGTTATAGTGATGACTGGCTCCCTCCCTCTAGTCAGGTTATAGTGATGACTGGCTCCCTCCCTCTAGTCAGGTTATAGTGATGACTGGCTCCCTCCCTCTAGTCAGGTTATAGTGATGACTGGCTCCCTCCCTCTAGTCAGGTTATAGTGATGACTGGCTCCCTCCCTCTAGTCAGGTTATAGTGATGACTGGCTCCCTCCCTCTAGTCAGGTTATAGTGATGACTGGCTCCCTCTAGTCAGGTTATAGTGATGACTGGCTCCCTCTAGTCAGGTTATAGTGATGACTGGCTCCCTCCCTCTAGTCAGGTTATAGTGATGACTGGCTCCCTCCCTCTAGTCAGGTTATAGTGATGACTGGCTCCCTCCCTCTAGTCAGGTTATAGTGATGACTGGCTCCCTCCCTCTAGTCAGGTTATATTGATGACTGGCTCCCTCTAGTCAGGTTATAGTGATGACTGGCTCCCTCTAGTCAGGTTATAGTGATGACTGGCTCCCTCTAGTCAGGTTATAGTGATGACTGGCTCCCTCCCTCTAGTCAGGTTATAGTGATGACTGGCTCCCTCCCTCTAGTCAGGTTATAGTGATGACTGGCTCCCTCCCTCTAGTCAGGTTATAGTGATGACTGGCTCCCTCCCTCTAGTCAGGTTATAGTGATGACTGGCTCCCTCCCTCTAGTCAGGTTATAGTGATGACTGGCTCCCTCCCTCTAGTCAGGTTATAGTGATGACTGGCTCCCTCCCTCTAGTCAGGTTATAGTGATGACTGGCTCCCTCTAGTCAGGTTATAGTGATGACTGGCTCCCTCCCTCTAGTCAGGTTATAGTGACGACTGGCTCCCTCCCTCTAGTCAGGTTATAGTGATGACTGGCTCCCTCCCTCTAGTCAGGTTATAGTGATGACTGGCTCCCTCTAGTCAGGTTATAGTGATGACTGGCTCCCTCTAGTCAGGTTATAGTGATGACTGGCTCCCTCCCTCTAGTCAGGTTATAGTGATGACTGGCTCCCTCTAGTCAGGTTATAGTGATGACTGGCTCCCTCCCTCTAGTCAGGTTATAGTGATGACTGGCTCCCTCTAGTCAGGTTATAGTGATGACTGGCTCCCTCCCTCTAGTCAGGTTATAGTGATGACTGGCTCCCTCCCTCTAGTCAGGTTATAGTGATGACTGGCTCCCTCCCTCTAGTCAGGTTATAGTGATGACTGGCTCCCTCCCTCTAGTCAGGTTATAGTGATGACTGGCTCCCTCCCTCTAGTCAGGTTATAGTGATGACTGGCTCCCTCCCTCTAGTCAGGTTACAGTGATGACTGGCTCCCTCTAGTCAGGTTATAGTGATGACTGGCTCCCTCCCTCTAGTCAGGTTATATTGATGACTGGCTCCCTCCCTCTAGTCAGGTTATAGTGATGACTGGCTCCCTCTAGTCAGGTTATAGTGATGACTGGCTCCCTCTAGTCAGGTTATAGTGATGACTGGCTCCCTCCCTCTAGTCAGGTTATAGTGATGACTGGCTCCCTCCCTCTAGTCAGGTTATAGTGATGACTAGCTCCCTCCCTCTAGTCAGGTTATAGTGATGACTGGCTCCCTCTAGTCAGGTTATAGTGATGACTGGCTCCCTCTAGTCAGGTTATATTGATGACTGGCTCCCTCCCTCTAGTCAGGTTATATTGATGACTGGCTCCCTCCCTCTAGTCAGGTTATAGTGATGACTGGCTCCCTCCCTCTAGTCAGGTTATAGTGATGACTGGCTCCCTCCCTCTAGTCAGGTTATAGTGATGACTGGCTCCCTCCCTCTAGTCAGGTTATAGTGATGACTGGCTCCCTCTAGTCAGGTTATAGTGATGACTGGCTCCCTCCCTCTAGTCAGGTTATAGTGATGACTGGCTCCCTCTAGTCAGGTTATAGTGACGACTGGCTCCCTCTAGTCAGGTTATAGTGATGACTGGCTCCCTCTAGTCAGGTTATAGTGATGACTGGCTCCCTCCCTCTAGTCAGGTTATAGTGATGACTGGCTCCCTCCCTCTAGTCAGGTTATAGTGATGACTGGCTCCCTCCCTCTAGTCAGGTTATAGTGATGACTGGCTCCCTCTAGTCAGGTTATAGTGATGACTGGCTCCCTCTAGTCAGGTTATAGTGATGACTGGCTCCCTCCCTCTAGTCAGGTTATAGTGATGACTGGCTCCCTCCCTCTAGTCAGGTTATAGTGATGACTGGCTCCCTCCCTCCAGTCAGGTTACAGTGATGACTGGCTCCCTCCCTCTAGTCAGGTTATAGTGATGACTGGCTCCCTCCCTCTAGTCAGGTTATAGTGATGACTGGCTCCCTCCCTCTAGTCAGGTTATAGTGATGACTGGCTCCCTCCCTCTAGTCAGGTTATAGTGATGACTGGCTCCCTCCCTCTAGTCAGGTTATAGTGATGACTGGCTCCCTCCCTCCAGTCAGGTTACAGTGATGACTGGCTCCCTCCCTCTAGTCAGGTTATAGTGATGACTGGCTCCCTCCCTCTAGTCAGGTTATAGTGATGACTGGCTCCCTCCCTCCAGTCAGGTTACAGTGATGACTGGCTCCCTCCCTCTAGTCAGGTTATAGTGATGACTGGCTCCCTCCCTCCAGTCAGGTTACAGTGATGACTGGCTCCCTCCCTCTAGTCAGGTTATAGTGATGACTGGCTCCCTCCCTCTAGTCAGGTTATAGTGATGACTGGCTCCCTCTAGTCAGGTTATAGTGATGACTGGCTCCCTCTAGTCAGGTTATAGTGATGACTGGCTCCCTCTAGTCAGGTTATAGTGATGACTGGCTCCCTCCCTCTAGTCAGGTTATAGTGATGACTGGCTCCCTCCCTCTAGTCAGGTTATATTGATGACTGGCTCCCTCTAGTCAGGTTATATTGATGACTGGCTCCCTCTAGTCAGGTTATAGTGATGACTGGCTCCCTCCCTCTAGTCAGGTTATAGTGATGACTGGCTCCCTCCCTCTAGTCAGGTTATAGTGACGACTGGCTCCCTCTAGTCAGGTTATAGTGATGACTGGCTCCCTCCAGTCAGGTTATAGT
Organism: Salmo salar; assembly: GCF_965601325.2. Classification (NCBI taxonomy): domain Eukaryota; kingdom Metazoa; phylum Chordata; class Actinopteri; order Salmoniformes; family Salmonidae; genus Salmo; species Salmo salar. The sequence goes on along the minus strand of NW_027675347.1, from coordinate 197,206 downwards.
GATGACTGGCTCCCTCCAGTCAGGTTATAGTGATGACTGGCTCCCTCTAGTCAGGTTATAGTGATGACTGGCTCCCTCTAGTCAGGTTATAGTGATGACTGGCTCCCTCTAGTCAGGTTATAGTGATGACTGGCTCCCTCCCTCTAGTCAGGTTATAGTGATGACTGGCTCCCTCCCTCTAGTCAGGTTATAGTGATGACTGGCTCCCTCCCTCTAGTCAGGTTATAGTGATGACTGGCTCCCTCCCTCTAGTCAGGTTATAGTGATGACTGGCTCCCTCCCTCTGGTCAGGTTATAGTGATGACTGGCTCCCTCCCTCTAGTCAGGTTATAGTGATGACTGGCTCCCTCCCTCTAGTCAGGTTATAGTGATGACTGGCTCCCTCCCTCTAGTCAGGTTATAGTGATGACTGGCTCCCTCCCTCTAGTCAGGTTATAGTGATGACTGGCTCCCTCCCTCTAGTCAGGTTATAGTGATGACTGGCTCCCTCCCTCTAGTCAGGTTATAGTGATGACTGGCTCCCTCCCTCTAGTCAGGTTATAGTGACGACTGGCTCCCTCCCTCTAGTCAGGTTATAGTGATCACTGGCTCCCTCCCTCTAGTCAGGTTATAGTGACGACTGGCTCCCTCTAGTCAGGTTATAGTGATGACTGGCTCCCTCCAGTCAGGTTATAGTGATGACTGGCTCCCTCCAGTCAGGTTATAGTGATGACTGGCTCCCTCTAGTCAGGTTATAGTGATGACTGGCTCCCTCCCTCTAGTCAGGTTATAGTGATGACTGGCTCCCTCCCTCTAGTCAGGTTATAGTGATGACTGGCTCCCTCCCTCTAGTCAGGTTATAGTGATGACTGGCTCCCTCCCTCTAGTCAGGTTATAGTGATGACTGGCTCCCTCCCTCTAGTCAGGTTATAGTGATGACTGGCTCCCTCCCTCTAGTCAGGTTATAGTGATGACTGGCTCCCTCCCTCTAGTCAGGTTATAGTGATGACTGGCTCCCTCCCTCTAGTCAGGTTATAGTGATGACTGGCTCCCTCCCTCTAGTCAGGTTATAGTGATGACTGGCTCCCTCCCTCTAGTCAGGTTATAGTGATGACTGGCTCCCTCCCTCTAGTCAGGTTACAGTGATGACTGGCTCCCTCCCTCTAGTCAGGTTATAGTGATGACTGGCTCCCTCCCTCTAGTCAGGTTATAGTGATGACTGGCTCCCTCTAGTCAGGTTATAGTGATGACTGGCTCCCTCTAGTCAGGTTATAGTGATGACTGGCTCCCTCTAGTCAGGTTATATTGATGACTGGCTCCCTCCCTCTAGTCAGGTTATAGTGATGACTGGCTCCCTCCCTCTAGTCAGGTTATAGTGATGACTGGCTCCCTCCCTCTAGTCAGGTTATAGTGATGACTGGCTCCCTCCCTCTAGTCAGGTTATAGTGATGACTGGCTCCCTCCCTCTAGTCAGGTTATAGTGATGACTGGCTCCCTCCCTCTAGTCAGGTTATAGTGATGACTGGCTCCCTCCCTCTAGTCAGGTTATAGTGATGACTGGCTCCCTCCCTCTAGTCAGGTTATAGTGATGACTGGCTCCCTCCCTCTAGTCAGGTTATAGTGACGACTGGCTCCCTCCCTCTAGTCAGGTTATAGTGACGACTGGCTCCCTCTAGTCAGGTTATAGTGACGACTGGCTCCCTCTAGTCAGGTTATAGTGACGACTGGCTCCCTCTAGTCAGGTTATAGTGACGACTGGCTCCCTCTAGTCAGGTTATAGTGACGACTGGCTCCCTCTAGTCAGGTTATAGTGACGACTGGCTCCCTCTAGTCAGGTTATAGTGACGACTGGCTCCCTCTAGTCAGGTTATAGTGATGACTGGCTCCCTCCAGTCAGGTTATAGTGATGACTGGCTCCCTCCAGTCAGGTTATAGTGATGACTGGCTCCCTCTAGTCAGGTTATAGTGATGACTGGCTCCCTCCCTCTAGTCAGGTTATAGTGATGACTGGCTCCCTCCCTCTAGTCAGGTTATAGTGATGACTGGCTCCCTCCCTCTAGTCAGGTTATAGTGATGACTGGCTCCCTCCCTCTAGTCAGGTTATAGTGATGACTGGCTCCCTCCCTCTAGTCAGGTTATAGTGATGACTGGCTCCCTCCCTCTAGTCAGGTTATAGTGATGACTGGCTCCCTCCAGTCATTTGTGTTTAAATTATTTAATCAAACAGCGTGCTTAAAGCATCAGACAAGTTCAGTACATACAGTTGATTTTATAAAAACACATGGGGCGATTTGTAGAAAGAACAGATGACTCTTGGTTGACCAAGATGTATTTTAGTTGGGGACAGCACTAGAACATGATTTTGGGGCTCCCGAGTGGCGCAGCGGACACTGCATCTCAGTGCTTGAGGCTTCACTACAGATACCCTGGTTCAAATCCAGGCTGTATCACTACCGGCCGTGATTTGGAGTCCCATAGGGCGGCGCACAATTGGCCCAGCGGTGTCCGGGGTAGGCAGTCATTGTAAATAAGAATTTGTTCTTAACTGACTTGCCTAGTTAAATAAAGGTTACATTTAAATACATTTAAAAAATAGAGTTTCATGACAATCCATTTTTTACAAATCCGGCAAGGCACCAATTTTGAGAAGGGTTTAAAACAAAGGTTTCAAACCAATTCATGAATGTAATTGAATCTAGGTATGTCTTGCCTTTAATGTGATGGCATGAAAAACAATTGGCTGAATATTATACAATGACTTAACAGCTCTAATAATTTGCCTCCACAGGAAATCTACACTGGCAGTTATAGAATATACTATATATCCTAGAAACCTGGTTAAACTATCATTATGACATCATGGATGAATTCTAGAATATACTATATAGCCTAGAAACCTGGTTAAACTATCATTATGACATAATGGATGAATTCTAGAATATACTATATATCCTAGAAACCTGGTTAAACTATCATTATGACATCATGGATGAATTCTAGAATATACTATATATCCTAGAAACCTGGTTAAACTATCATTATGACATCAGGGATGAATTCTAGAATATACTATATAGCCTAGAAACCTGGTTAAACTATCATTATGACATCCTGGATGAATAAATTTGAGTGGTTACACTCCTCCTTCCCCCATCCCTCAGCTGTTTACCAAACCAAGCCTCTGGGCAGCCATTTTGTTACTGTTGAAAAAACTCACACAACCCAGCAATCTGCAGTTCATACAATAACAAAGCTGTCATTCCACCAGTTTTGGTAATAAGATGATTAGGGGGTTGGAGAAATGTAACTACTTTCAAATTCATAGACAGACCTATGGATGCAAGGACTGACCATCCATGATATCAACATGATAGTTTTAACCATGTTGAGGCTATACAGTGTTGATTTACATTGTTTCTAGACATTGGAGTAAAAAAAGCTTATTTGGGGATCTGATTGGGTAAACTGGTGAACTAAGCTCATGAGGCATGTGTTATATTCTTCAACAATCAATGGCTATAAATTAATAATTTAAAAGTCACAATATGGATGTAGCTATTGCATATTTCCGCTTTAACACCACACATCAGTTCAACAACTGCAGAGTTTGTGCCTCTGTTTTTAAGACAGTACTTACTAGTGTTAATCAGGGAACGGTTTCTCAAAACCATCTTATGGCTAAGTTCACCGTTAGAACCATTGGACGCCTTAAGATGCGTTTGGGAAACCGGGCCCAGATGTCCAGTTTCCTCCTCTATCGATGTAACAGTCATCTCCTCCTCATCTTTCACTCCATAAACTGCATCCTCCTCTTCTTTTACTGTAACATCCTCCTCCTCTTTCACTCTGAACGCGTCTTTTTCTTCTTTCACAGTAACGGCCTCACCCTCTACGTCTTGTTTTACTGTGATATTCTCTTCTTTAGCAGGAGAGTAGATCAGTGACCGCATGGTCGGGGATGTTAGCTAGCTAGGCTAATGCTAACTTAACCAGCCTGCTAGCTGAATAATAACAACAACACCGTAAATATGAAATTAAATCGGATAACTAACTAGACGACAGAAGAGGGTTTAAAACACAGTGGCTAATATACACTAACGCGTCTAAAGAGCTTTATTGTTCGGCTATTTTGTCTAGCAAGCTACCGTGGTGTCCGACTAACTGTTGCTGCTGTTGAAAGAAGAGTTCCGTCCACTACATTATACGTCACACCAACAGCATTACCTTAAATTCCCACACCGCCATCTGCTGACTGGAGTGGGTAACGCAGTTGAGTAAAATGTATATTTTGTCAGACAAAAAGTTAAAGGGTAGGAATAAGGCACATCGCTGGTCATAAAATATTCATTACTTTCTTCAGCAATACTAGGAGAGAGGGGTACCCCTACACAGAACTGAACTGGATCAAAGATGGCGGACAGAAATACTAGGAGAGAGGGGTACCCCTACACAGAACTGAACTGGATCAAAGATGGAGGACAGAAATACTAGGAGAGAGGCGTAACCCTACACAGAACTGAACTGGATCAAAGATGGCGGACAGAAACACTAGGAGAGAGGGGAACCCCTACACAGAACTGAACTGGATCAAAGATGGCGGACAGAAATACTAGGATGGAAGCAAATGTAAGGGATTATAACGTCATAACGAATCATGCAGAAACATGTACAGTTGACAGAAATGTTAGTTAATGTAGAGACAAACGATTATGCTTTTTCTTATCATAAAGTTTATTTACGAAAATCGCGATTTAGCCAGCTAGCTGAATAGCTAACATTAGCCAGCTAACGGACTAGCTAACATTAAACAGCTAGCTGACTAGCTAACATTAACCAGCTAGCTGACTAGCTAACATTAACCAGCTAGCTGACTAGCTAACATTAGCCAGCTAGCTGACTAGCTAACATTAGCCAGCTAGCTGACTAGCTAACATTAACCAGCTAGCTGACTAGCTAACAATAACCAGCTAGCTGACTAGCTAACATGAACCAACTAGCTGACTAGCTAACATTAGCCAGCTAGCTGACTAGCATTATGGGTGTTGTGACATGAGTATGTAATTGTCATTCTGGTTGTTTTAGGGACTCCTGAAACAACCAGCAAACCAGGCTGTTGTTTTGTGAAACAGTGAATGTATAGAATCTAGCCAGCTGAAGAATTTACTGAAAATTGAATGTACAATTGTGTTAACTTGCCTTGCTGATATTTGCCATGCAGATAGATGAAATAACGTAGCTAGCTATGTTCTTGCTTATTGTGCAGTGGATGATTAAAATACCTGTATGCCTATGGATGTGTAGCTAGCTATCTAGCCGATCTGTGTATGGACCCAAACGTTTGGTATACATATTAGTTCAGAACCTATGAACCTCAGCTATCATAGCCAGTTGTATCAACTTCAAAACAGCCTGAATGACATTAATGAAGCCTATGGATTGAGTAGAATATAATATAACTTTGTGCCAAGGATGCAAGTTGTATATACATGTAGTTATTACCATGCATGAGATCCCCACATTGTAGCCTGTACATTTAATATATTCACTGATCATGTACTCTACCTTGGCAAATAAAGGTGCAGTTTAGGTATGAATGTCTTTGAGATTATTTTTCAGTCATATCCAATACCAGGAGTATCAAATTCCAGTCTTTGAATGACGCTGTGTCTGCATGTATGTATTACAATTATACACTTCAACAGTGTTTACCAATCTTGGTCCTGGGACATCAATGGTTACACATTGTAACTAATAGACTAGAAACAGGATTTAACTAGTTAATTCATATATACAGAAATATAATGTTAAAAAACAGTACACTACACTTCCTATGCATCATGTAAATACTCTAACACTGGTTAATCTCAACATCTAATGCCCTTCATCTGCATTGATCTGATAAACACAGGATAGGTGGAGTATTTCATCACATTACAATTATAGGTAGGTAATTCATATATACTGCTCAAAAAAATAAAGGGAACACTTAAACAACACATCCTAGATCTGAATGAAATAAATAATCTTATTAAATACTTTTTTCTTTACATAGTTGAATGTGCTGATAACAAAATCACACAAAAATAATCAATGGAAATCCAATTTATCAGCCCATGGAGGTCTGGATTTGGAGTCACACTAAAAATTAAAGTGGAAAACCACACTACAGGCTGATCCAACTTTGATGTAATGTCCTTAAAACAAGTCAAAATGAGGCTCAGTAGTGTGTGTGGCCTCCACGTGCCTGAATGACCTCCCTACAACGCCTGGGCATGCTCCTGATGAGGTGGCGGATGGTCTCCTGAGGGATCTCCTCCCAGACCTGGACTAAAGCATCCGCCAACTCCTGGACAGTCTGTGGTGCAACGTGGCGTTGGTGGATGGAGCGAGACATGATGTCCCAGATGTGCTCAATTGGATTCAGGTCTGGGGAACGGGCGGGCCAGTCCATAGCATCAATGCCTTCCTCTTGCAGGAACTGCTGACACACTCCAGCCACATGAGGTCTAGCATTGTCTTGCATTAGGAGGAACCCAGGGCCAACCGCACCAGCATATGGTCTCACAAGGGGTCTGAGGATCTCATCTCGGTACCTAATGGCAGTCAGGCTACCTCTCAATTTAGAACACACATTTAGAACCCTCGTTTAGAACGCTCATTTAAACGCTCATTTAGAACCCTCGTTTAGAACGCTCATTTAGAACCCTCGTTTAGAACGCTCATTTAGAACGCTCTTTTAGAACCCTCGTTTAGAACGCTCATTTAGAACGCTCTTTTAGAACCCTCATTTAGAACCCTCGTTTAGAACCCTCATTTAGAACGCTCTTTTAGAACCCTCATTTAGAACGCTCATTTACAACAACAATCAGCGTTTGAGCTGGACACTTTTTTCAGAAACTATTTACACAAAAACACACACAGTCCTTACAAAGTTTATCTCCAGAATGTGAGCAGTTTATTTTTTGAAGGAAATGGTTCATATATTCACAGAAGTATATATATTTAATCACTGAACAGTAGCAGAACTTACTTCATCTGTTCCTGACTCTGGATAGTGGATTAAAAAGACCACCTGTTGTTACATCAACACCAGACATCATGATTCATGGAAATGGACATTGTATTTTATCAAATATGAAAACCTTAAATCTCTTCAAATTCAAATCAGTCAGAAAATAAGGATCGTACATAAAACAGAGCAGAATAAATCATCACATCTGGGGACCA